>NC_081355.1:79038923-79668645 GCF_030684315.1 Stegostoma tigrinum | reverse complement strand
TAAACACAGATTATTGTTTAGCAAGCAAATCAATCTCAAAACTATTAAATAACTGCACTCATCACCTTCTGAGGCATAGATTTGCAAAGTTCCACAATCCCCTGAGAAAACAAATTTGTCCATAACTCTCTCCTAAAAGCATAAGCCCTCTATTTAAAGCAGTGTCCCTTAGTCCTGGATTGACTGACAAGAGACAACAATATTTACATGCCCACCTTGTCGAGATCATTCAGGATTTTATACATTTCAAATAGGTCACTCCTCATTCTTCTGAACATTAGTGGAAACAATTCTAGTCTGTCCAACCAATCATCATAAGGAAAACTACTTATCCGAGGTACTGATTCCGTAAATCTCTTCTGACTGACTCCAATGCATTTAAATAAGGAGATCAAAATTGCACACAGTATTCAAAATATGCTCCCTGCATGAAAATCACAGCATTTTGACCTTTATGTTTGACTCCCCTCAAAATAAAGGATGGCATTCCTTTAGCCTTCTTGATATTAGTATGCAGTTACAAGCAAATTATGATTCAGTCACTAAAATAACCTAAATCCCTCAGCACCTCAGAAGTCCGCAGGTGTCCTCCATTTAAGTGGTGCGTCACTTTCTGTTTCTTCTTGCTAAAGTGAAAAACTTTACATTGTCCCATATTTTACTCCATCTGCCAGATTTTTGCCCACTTACTTAATCAATCTATGTGCTTCTGCAGCCTCATTATGTTTTCTGTAAAATATGATTCATTAGCTATCTTGGTGTTATTTGAAAAATTAGGTACCATATCTTTGCTCTCTTATCTACGTCATTGATGTAAATTGTCAAATATTGAGGCCCTCAGACAGAGCTCTGCAGGGCTCCATTTATAACATCTTCCCCATCAAAGACTTAGTTTTACATACAGTTGGCTTTCTGCCAGCCAGTCAATTCCCTACACACGCTAATATATTACTTGCACTGCCATGAGATTTCATTTTTCTGGCAGCACCTTATCAAATGTCTTCTGGAAACCCAAGTATAATACATTAACAAACTTCACTGTATCCCCAGTGCATCCTTACCAGTTTGGGTTCTGCCAGGGGCACACTCAACTCCTGACTTTATTGCAGTCTTGGTGTAAACATGGACAGAAGTGCTGAATTCCAGAGGTGAGGTGAGAGTGACTATTCTAGACATCGAGGCTGTATTTGACAGAGAGTGGCATCAAGAAACCGTAGCAAAATTGGAATCAATGCGTATCTGGGGAAAAACTCTTCACTGGTTGGAGCTATACCTGGTACATCGGAAGATGATTGTGGTTGTTGGGCATCAATCATCTCAGCTCCAGACATCTCTGCAGGCGTTCCTCAGGATAGCGTCCAAGGCCCAAATATTTTCAGCAGCTTCATCAGTGACCTTCCCTGCATCATAAGAGCAGAAGTGGAGATGTTTGTTGAGGATTGCACAATGTTGCATCAGTTACAGGGGAGGTGATGGGAGGTGATAACCACAATTATCCCAGTGGTATTTTCACTAGACTCTTAATCCAGACACTCAGATAGCCTTCTGGGGACCTGGGTTCAAATCCTGCCATGGCATATGGCAGAATTTGGATTCAATAAATATCTGGAATTAAGAGTCTAATGATGACCATTAATCCATTGTTAGGGGAAAAACCCATCTGGTTCACTAATGTTCTTTAAGGAGGGAAATTGCCTACATGTGACTCCAGGCCCACAGCAATGTGATTGACTCTGAACTGCTCTCTGGGCAATTAGGGGTGAGTAATAAATGCTGCGTAGCCAGCAACACCCTCATCCTGTGAATGAATATAATAAAAATATTCAAAACTCCTCAAATGCAGAAGTCCATATTTAAATGCAACTCAACCTGGAGAATTCCAGCCTTGGGTTGACAAGGGGCAAGTAACATTCACAAAACACAAATGCCAGGTGATGATCATTTCCAATAAGAGACTATCCAACCATTACACTTCGAGATTCAGTGATGTTACCATCACTGAATCCCCACAGCCTCAGGGGTACCATTGATCAGAAACTCAACTGTATTTGCCTCACAAATATAATGGCTGCAAGTGCAGGTCAGGGGCTAGCAATACTGAAGCAATTAACTGACTCCTGATTACCCAAAGCCTGTTCAACATCTCCAAGGCACAAGTCAGAAGTGTGATGGAATAATCCACACTGGCCTGGATGACTGCAGCTCCAACAACACTCACGAAACTTAACACCACCCATCAGTAGCAATTCGTCCATCTCTATTTCTGACAGTCTATTTCAAGGCCATGTCACTGCCGTCACCTAAAGAAGATACCGATTATCTCTCTTGCCTGCTCCTCTAAGTATTACTGACCTGTCTCAGGATCCTCACCCTACCTGATCCTGTAGCAAAGAGGAGGGTATTTGGACTATCAAGTCCACAATGGTGGTTTGTAAATAATCCTATCATGTTCATTCCCCTACTCTATTCCCACAGCCCTGTAATTCTATTACCTTCAGAGTCTACTTGATTTCCCTTTGAAATTGTTGGTCATTTCACCACTTTTAAGACGCTCCTAAACAGAATGTCCCAAGTCAATAATGATAATTTAAAAATAATGTTTTAAATACACATTGTTCATAACTATTTTTATGGTAAACTTCACAGCAGCCTCAATTGACTGACTGCTGGGAAGAATAACACTTGTAAAGAATTTTGTCTATACCACTATGAAAATTGTCCTTCGATATAGTGGCCAAAAAAAATTAATTATATTTAGTGCATGAAATATGCTGTTTCAAACATCATCTCTATGCTCAGAGTAAAACTGATTATTCTGAGTTTTTAGAACAATTCCCTGCTCTTAAGAAGTTCAGGAGATTACTTGTTATACAAGGAGATGCCCACCTCACTAAATTCAGCTGTCATCTGGTGTTAACATTAAGCCATTTAGATGGAAAATGCGTGATCTGAATGGCCACCAGGTTAAAACTAAACTGGTCGTATCAGACATATATGATCTGCAATTTGCAGATGACTGCAATGTTTTTGGCCAGTCTGAACCAGATTTGTAAGCCATCCTTGATCTCTTCAATTTTGTATACAATGAACTTTTACTTGACTTTTCTAAACCAGACTCATATCAAGTCTATTTCAAGATCGACTCTCACAGCTACCTAGAATACAGCTCCTCCCACCCTCATTCCTGCAAAAATGCCATCCCCTATTCCCAATTCATTCGCCTCCGTCGCATCTGCTCCCAGGATGAGGCATTCCACTCGCGTGCATCTCAGATGCTCTTATTTTTCAAGGACCGCAACATCCCCCCCGCAGTGGTCGAGAATGCCCTCGACCGTGTCCTGCATTTCTCGCAACTCATCCCTCACACCCACTCCCTGCAATAATAACCATAACAAAATCCCCCTCATCCTCACGTACCACCCCACCAACCTCCGGGTAAAACGTATCATCCTCCAACACTTCCGCCATCTGCAATCCGACCCCACCACCAAAGACATATTTCCCTCCCTACCATTATCTGCTTTTCGGAGGGACCACTCTCTCCATGACTCCCTTGTCTACTCCACACGCCCCTTCAGCCCCACCACACTCGGCACTTTTCCCTGCAACCGCAGGAAGTGCTACACCTGCCCCAACACTTCTCCCCCTCACCCCCATCCCAGGCCCCAAGAAGACTTTTCACATCAAGTA
This sequence comes from Stegostoma tigrinum, assembly GCF_030684315.1. NCBI lineage: Eukaryota > Metazoa > Chordata > Chondrichthyes > Orectolobiformes > Stegostomatidae > Stegostoma > Stegostoma tigrinum. Next base: position 79,664,955 of record NC_081355.1, on the reverse strand, counting down.
GATGTTCACCTACACATCTACTAACGTGGTATACTGCATCCGCTGTTCCCATTGTGGCCTCCTCTACATCAGGGAAGCCAAGCGGAGGCTTGGGGACTGCTTTGCAGAACACCTCCGCTTGGTGCACATGAAACAACCGCACCTCCCAGTCGCGAACCATTTTAACTCCCCCTCCCATTCCTCAGATGACATGTCCATCCTGGGCCTCCTGCAGTGCCACCACAACGCCACCTGAAGGTTGCAGGAACAGCACCTCATATTCCGCTTGGGAACCCTGCAGCCTAATGGTGTCAATGTGAATTTCACAAGCTTCAAAATCTCCCTTTACCCTACCGCATCCCAAAACCAGCCCAGCTTGTCCTCGACTCTCTAACCTGTTCTTCCTCTCACCTATCTCCTCCTCCCACCTCAAGCCTCACCCCCATTTCCTACCTACTAGCCTCATCCCACCTCCTTGACCTGTCCGTCCTCCCTGGACTGACCTATCTCCTCCCCACCTACGCTCACCGTCCCAGAAAACCCTTCCACATCAGACAGATGTTCACCTGCACATCCGCTAATATGGCCTAACGCATTTGCTGCTCCTGATGTGGCCTCCTTTAAATTGGTGAGACTAACTGGAGGCTCAGACATTCGTAGAGCACCTGTGCTCTGTTTGAGACAAACGACAACACCTTCCAGTCGCGAACCACTTCAACACCCCCTCCCACTCCCACTCTCTGAATCACGTGTCTATCCTGGGCCGCTTCCAGTGTCACAATGAAGCCATCCGGAAACTGGAGGAACAACACCTCCTATTCCGCCTTAGGAGCATACAACTCAATGGTCCCAATGTGGACTTTACTCGTTTGAAAATCTCCCCACCCACTGGCCTCATCCCCACCTTGTTGGCCTGCGTCTTCTCTCCCACCTAACCAATCACCATCACTGCCTCCCGGCAGTCACCTATCACCATTCCACCTACCTTCCCCAACCCCAGCCCCATTGATTTTAGAACTACCTTTCCCCACCTCCATTTCTAAAGAAGGGCCCCAGCCTGAAACATCAGTTTTCCTGCTCCTCTGATGCTGCCTGGCCTGTTGTGTTCCTGCAGCTACACACTATTATCTTCAAGGATGGTAGTATTTGTTTATTGGTCCTACTGAATTCAGAGGAGGTGGCAAAGGTATTGCTGATGGAATTTCCATAGTGTCTTAAGTCTTCCTAATGCACCAGCCAGGTCTCACGGCCAATGGCATGATGACACTTGCTTTGACAACTTGGACTTTCAAAGGTGTTCTTTTTTTCCAATCAAACACTCAATGCTGCATTTGTAAAAGGTTGGCTTTGTGCAGCTGGTCTGGTTTTGGATCTGCTTGTTGCCAGTGGCCTTTTGAGTGAAGTGACTGCCAATGTGTGGGAAGCACTCAACATTGACCAGAGCCTCTGCTTCAGTATACGATGAAGATGAAATACTTAGCTGACCGGGAACGGCTTGATGTGAGATAACAAGGTGTAGAACTGGATGAATACTGCAGGCCAAGCAGCATCAGAGGAGCAGTAAGGCTGACGCTTTGGGCGTAGGCCCTTCTTCAGACATGGGGGGGTGGGGGGTGGGAAGGAAGAAAAGGGGGTTCTAAAATAAGTAGGGAGAGAGGGGGAAGGCAGATAGAAGATGGATAGAGGAGCGGTGGAGAGGAGACAGACAAGTCAAAAGAGGAGGGGAGGGAAATATATCCTTGGTTGAGGGGTCAGATTGCAGGTGGTGGAGAATGGACACATTAACTTCCGGAGGTTAATGGGGTAGTACGTGAGGGGGATTCTAGCTTTGTTTTTGTTGTGGGGAGGGGGTGAGAGGGCAGAGTTGTTGGAAACACAGGAGATGCAGTCGAGAGCATTTTCGACCGCAAGGGCGGGGGGGGGGGGGGGGGGGGGGGGGGCGCGAAGAATGTTGCGGTCCTTGAAAAACGAGGACGAGGACATCTGGGAAGTTTGGGAGTGGAACGCCTCATCTTGGAATTGGGACTAGGGGATCGTATTTTTGCGGGAAGGTGGGTGAGAGGAGGTGTAGTCGAGGTAGCTGTGGGAATCAGTGGGATTGAAATAGACATTAGTTTCTGGTCACCAGAGATGGAGACAGAGGGGGTCCATGAAAGAGCGAGAGCAAGAGCGAGAGCACGAGCACTTTCAGAATTGGTCCAGGTGAACTTGAGGTTGGGTGAAAAGGTGTAAGTAAAACGTTGGAGGAACTGTTCAAACTCCTTATGGGACCATGAGGTCTCTACCATCCTTGAAGCTACTTCTATAAGCATTCAGGCAAAATTCCCACAAAATTAGTGTCTATAGACTGGGCACCAAAGCCAAATGATCAAAAACATGTGTCTTCCTTGCCAGATGATATTTTCTAAGATTTGAAATGACCAAATGATCCAGAAAAGTAAAGTTTCAAAGACACTCTGAAGCATGACAATATTGACATTAACGACTAGATGGAGCTTGTTATTATTCATTCAAAATGGTGATAACTTGTTCAAGATTTGAGTCATAATGTCTAAAATGATGAAGCAGAGCATCAGCAGAGGAGAAAGAAAATAGAAGCAATCCCTGCAATCCTGATCCAATTACCCCAACGGCAAAAGATTTGCGGGTTTAGAAACAATCTGTTGAACATTGCAGAAACTCTCGACTTTGGATAAACATCATCCTTGAGTTGAGGGACAGCTGCCTATGACAAGTAGTTAATTGGAAGATTAATTAAATAAGAAAAAGGTTCATGATAATGCATACTTTATTTATTTTATTGCCTCAATTACATTTCAGTATGTTTAAACTTCATGGATAATTCCATTGATTGAGTATTGCACAGATACAATTTAAATCTTAGAGTTTGAGTACCATAAACCCTTTTTGTTAATTATATGCACCTAAAATTCTTTATTGTTTCAAGTCCATTAATTTCAAAGTTTAGTCTCTATATTGTAACTTAAATTAGCTAAATATGCCTCATTTTCAAAATACCATCGTAGAATTAAAATTTGCATTCTGAAAGCATGGAACATTTATTGACATGATTGACATGATCAACATGACAGAAATGCAATAAGCAGCATATTTGATCGAAACTGAATTTTTCCAGTGTTTTAAAAAATCAAGGCTAGTATAAAGCACGTTATCAAGCTTTACACATTTTTTGGTAATATTAAAAGAAAACATCATCAATAAATACAATCACTTAAAATAGAATATGTTGTGCATCCAGTTTTGCAAGATTTTGGCATTTTAGCAGAAGTAATTAGATATTTTGGCAATCTCTCAGAAGTCAGGGCCATTCTTTTTCAGCTGTTTATAATCAGTGTTCACTGCAATAAACTGTCAAAACAAGAACAAAACAATCAGCAGGCATATTTCTCAATCATTTCACAGTTCATTAATTATGTTATGACGACTGCCTTACTATTTATTCCTCTTCAATGCATGATCAGAAGTAAATTTACTTCCAACAGTGCAACTGTAAGTAAATATTTTCAGCAAATTCTTCCTCAACGAAGTTACCTTGTATTGCTTATTATAGCCCAGTTTATTCCATGGCTCAGGGTTATTCTTTTTGTCCCAGCTAAAAACAAAGGCAAAAATATACAATTATATAGAATCATAGAATAATGCAGCACCAAAGAAGGCCAGTCTCTCATGCATGTCAGTTCATCAAAAGAACTAACCACCTCACTCCACTTCTTGCTCAGTCTCCACTGCCATACAAATATTTGAAATTTACTATTTAAGTTTCCTTCACTGTTGTTATCTCACAAAAGGGAGCTCTGATGTTTAGAATGCACTAAGTAAATTCTTTTTTCAAATTTAAAAAAGTGAGGAAAAATAGAGGTTCATTCAAGGGATGTGAAGTCACTAAAATCCAGCATTGATTCCTATCTTCAAGCCACTCGTCAGAAAATTTTAGGGTGCTGTATTTCTGCACCACTGCAGTGCATGTACAAACATACTTGCACAGCAGTGTATGGGGAGCTATACAAGGACTACGTTTCAACAGCATTGAAGGAGCAAGGTTCTACATGAAAAAGTTAGGATGTTGCATGATTTAGAAGGGAAACAGGAGGTGGTGACAGAGCCAATGTTGACTGTCCTTGCCATTCCCAGTCATTGAGGTCATGGGTTATGAAAGATACTTGAAAGAAACCCTTGCAAATCCTGCAAAGTTAACTTTTAGATGGAATACTGTTGTGGAGTGAATATTGAAGATGATGGATAAGGTGCAAGCCAAGCCAGCTACTTTGTCCTGAATTGTGTTGGAATTTCTTTTCTGTTGTCAATCTTGTACTCATCCAGACAAATATAGACTATTCTATCACATTTCTGACTGTGCCTTACGGATGGTGGCAAAACTTGGGAGTTGCCTCACTTCTCTCAGAATACTCGGCATCTGATCTCTCTTTGTAAAGTGCTGGTTCAAGTACACTTCTGGCAATTTCCAGGAAGTTGTAGCAGAGGACTTGTCAATAGTAATGACAGCAAATATCTAGGGGGAAGTGGTTAGTATATCTCTTGAAAATGGTCAATATCCAGTACTTGATAGTTCAAAACTTGTGTCACCTATCCATAACTTACTGAGCCTACTGTCTATAAAACTCTGTTTCTTAACCCTATCAAGATCTTACTTGATTTTGAACATATCTACCAAATCTTCGTTGTCAGTTTTTTCCAATTTTTCCATAAAACTAAAGTCTGCCCAACCTGGTTACATTCCAATAAATTCCACCTGCAGACCTTTAACATCTTAACATCCTTCTTACAATGTCATTTCCAGAGTTGGACACAATGCCCAAGAAGCTATAAGTAGTGTCTTAAAGTAGCATATTTCCTTGCATTGTACTTTAGATCTTTGTTTCCAAAGCCACAAATATAGAAAGGGAGGCTATGTGTGTCGAGTTAGCTCAGATGGTCAGATGGCAGTACGTGGTTCAGAATAGCATGAATGGCTCAGGTTCAATTCTCTTACTGGCTGAGATAGACAGGAGTGGTGCTTCATCGCCCTCCAACCATAAATGGAAGGCACTGGAAACCATAGTTGACAAAAGCTATCAGAAAAATCTTTCATGACGTAACATCAACAAGCAATGAGCAAAGGACCTGTCTTCAGACAAAGAATGAATGACATAAAATATATCACTTCACATACCAAACATCAGGACTGAACATTGCCAAACGTGACAGGTAAAGCCCAGCACCTGTAGCTCCGAGTCCAATGAAGAAGAATAGAGGAATCAACTAAAGGTAATAAAAGTACATAATATTATCTTTCCTGCTGATGGGATAAAAATGCTTCAAAACAACTATTTGAACAAATAATTCTGTTTACACTTAAATATTAATGAATAACAATCAGAAAGAATTAACCTACAAGAAGTAATAATTCTAATTCAATTTTTGTTTGCTAATAGAAACAAAAATACTAGACTGAAGACAGCAGTCTGGCTTATGAAGAGATCTGCATTAGAATGTTAGGCTCTGTAATTCCACCAGGCAGACTTCCTCAATGATTTTGCTATTGGTCACTGCATATCCAATTTCCTCTCAAATTTCTCAATTTTTATTCTGTCCTGGAAAGTGAACTTTTTGAGCCAACAGGGAACTGACAGGTTTAGAAGCACAAAAACTGATGTACAAAAGTCATTTTGCACTTGTCAGTTGGACTTTGATCCAACTTTTAATGACTTTAACTATTTTAAAATTATTTCACGCAGATCATTTTCAACAACATTCTGTCAGTAGTCATTGGTGGTAAAACATTCACCTTCTAGAGACTGAAATCCAGTTCTCCTTCGAGGGAGAATTTGAAATCCATTGGTCTCTACTTATTCAATATATATTTAGGAAATAATCCTTCATTAATTATTTAACACTCCTCAAAACTTGAGAATTTTTCAAGTATTACCTCACAATTGTCATCTCACCCTACTGTTGTTGGAGCAAATATTTATTGCATTTGTTTCTTAGCATTAATGATCAGCAGCCAGTTAATGGTGTCAGCAATTCATTACACTTATCCTTGCTACAGACTTTCTACCAATTGTTGTGTTGGAACTACCTGTAACTAAAAATTCAACACAGCATCATTTGCAGGGAATCCGAAACCTACGTGAACAGAAGTAGTAACTGTTTATTACCCTAAGTTACCAAATGAAGAATTCTTAAATAGACCTAGGAAATGTAATCGGGAATGCTCAATTCAATCCCAAATCAGGTACAGAAAGTTAGAGAATGAAAGAAAGAACCAATGACAGAACAAAAAGAATGGATTGAGTGGAATGAGAGGTATAGTTAAAATAAAAATAAAAATCTCCAGCAATAAATAGTGTTAAGAAATGAGATCCCCCATTGACGTTAATTTTCAGAGTTAAAGAAATTATTTGATACTAATTAAAGACTTATAACAGTAACATTAAATATTGAAAAAACTTGCTAGAAAAAATAATTCTTACCTTTTTCTAGTCAGTTCAGTTGCCAATTGTATATCGTTCTCTGTATTTTAACGTCAGATTCTGAACAATACACAATTATTGTGAAGTTTCCGATGTAGGTGGTCAATTAAGAGGAACTTCCTGACTTCCAAGTTCAACTGTAAATTTGTGGTTACCAAAATTGATGTCTGATTTATTATTTATAGCAGTATATGCTGGTAGCCTCACCATTGTTTTTAAGCATAAAATATGAGCCAACAGCATCGCAATAATGAAACATAATAAATTGTACACAATTTTTTGAATGCAATCTAACCAATATTTTCCACATCAATTTCTTTCTTTTATTTTCAATGACTATTTTAGATAAAGGCTGAATATACAGATGTTTAAAAAGATCTACACACCTGCGCTATTGAAATTTCTGTTACTCTACGCTTAAGCATTGAAACATTTTGGACACATTTCATTTTTCTGTTCCTTCCCACCCAAATTTATATTTACGTGCTCTGAGCTACACATGTGCTACATCTCTCACTTATTTTCCCCCTCTAGTAATCATTCACATTTCTTCAGTTTGCTACCTTCCTATATTTCTAATAGCAAACTTCTTTATAATAACTTCACTTGAGTCTACATTCAAATTCCACATAGAAATAGAAAATATGACCTGATTAAAAGTAGGTCAGCATGATTTCTGAAGAGTACAGTTGATTAATTTTGTATCTTTATTGGAAAAAAAAACTAAGATGCTGGGTTAGGGAGATCTATGAGTGCTGTCTTCAAAAAAGGTACTTGACAAATTTTCCACAAAACAGACTAACACAAAGACAGTGGCAAAGGCCAGTAACTGGTTAGAATGTAGAAACCAAGGACAAACAGGAATGTCGACGCATTGGCATGCAGCAAGTTGCATTCTCTAGGAATTTATACTCTCGGCTGAGCTATTCACTAAAAATGTTATAACGACTTGGAGGAAGTATCAAAGCTAGTTATCATCAGCAAAATGATAATTTAATTAATAGGCAGAATAAGCTGAATGGATGTGTTCCAGGTGATGCAAAGTGAAATGCACAGACCAAGTGAGTGGACAAAACACATTCAATGTCAGCAGAACGAGAGGTATCCAGAAAGATTCAGAAAGACAAATCAGACCACTTTCTTAATGATGGGAAGCTAGGAACTAGAAAGAAGGAATGCAAGTTAGTTCATACAAATCACAAACAGCTGCGTAAGCAGTGACTACCTAAAGGAAAGAGTCTGTTGTGAGTAACTCAGCCATTGACTCCCTGAAAGCTGTTCACTGTCTAGAAGGTTCAAAACTGGAGTCTGGTGGAATATTCTTTATTTGTCTGAATGAGTGCAGTTCCAATGATAGCTGATGTAATTGTGACCCTATCTTAAACATTCATTCCCTTTGCCTGTAATGTGCAGAGGCTAACAGTATATTCTATCTCTAAGGATGCACTGCAGCAAGTCACTGAAGTTCCTTTGACAGCACCTTGCAAACCTACAATCTCTAGTATGTAAGAAGGAAAATGGCAGGTGATACATTGAAAAACTATATCCTGTATCCCTCACGCCACACTCCAGTCTTACTTGAAACCATATCACATTCCCTCATTTGCGCTGGATCAAAATCCTGGAACTCCCTCTATAACAGAGCTCTAGGTGTGCCTTACCAGAAGGATGAGAGCATCTCACGAAACTGGATGACTAACTCATTCTCAAGACCAATTCAGGATTTGCAGTAAACACTAGCCAGGGCAGTGATTCCCACAAATCATTGCGAAACAAGTGTTTAAAAGGTGCCACAGGTCTTCTGCTGACTTCTCCATACCTCAGTCTTTTGTTTATCTCTTCAGCTCTTCTAAAGGCCTCTCGTTCAATTTCATTGAGTAATATGCCCATGGAAAAGAATACAAGGTTTCTCAGGTTTGCTTAAAGAAAACCCAAGTCCTCTTCTCGAAATATCCTCTACTTCTATGCCACCGTTGTCCCTTGAGATACTAACTCTTGTGACCTCTGAAATTTGACTGATTCTACAGCTGACTAGACTTGTAACTCTGTCCTTGGACTCATACCCAGGGTAGGTACAACTTGCAAAACAGCAAAGAATACCACCTATTGAGGGATTAATGATTCTGCTATCTGAAGTTTGTGTACATATCTCCAGTGTCTTGGTCAAACTCAATTGAGTACTGTGCTCAGTCCACAGACAGCTCATTATCCTGTTAAGAATAGTTATGATAATGTACAAAAGGAGCTCCATCATAATGAAGTCAGGTCACATGGAACTGAGGGCAGCTTCACCAACAAGCCTTTTTAAAAAAAAACCCATCCCTTTCAAATTACTATGTTTAATAAAACTGTCTACTGGTCAACGACAAGAGTCCAGACAACATATTTCTACACACTAGGAGTAATGATCTGAGCCAGGGAACTGGAGGCAAATGGCACCAATAGCCAAAAGTCATCCTGCAACCATACTGGGTTACTTAAGAGCCAAAAGATCAGACCAATCCTACCCTAGATACTGGGGAAATATCTGAGAAGTTCAGAAGCAACAGGAAGCACAGTGACAACTTAACAGTCCATCTAGGAACAGAACTGCAGAGAGCAAAGGCCCATACAAAAGGTTAAAAAGTGCTTGAGAAGATCATAATAAAGGATACGGCAAGTAATAATTTAAAAAATCAACTAGCCACATTCAGGAAAACATTACAGTCTAAATTGAAGGTACTCACATGGATAGGGAAGAAATGAGCCTGAGAAAACTGACCAATAACAAGAGAGCCAAGAAATAAGTGCACCATGTCAGTATGCAAATCAAAGCCAGCCAATGTGACGAGTGCTGAGAGACACCATGTCATAGCTGCAGCAGCAAATTTCACAGCATTGAGAGTCTGCTATCAACAGAAGACAGAGCAGCAGGATGACCTCTTCCTGAGGGAACATGGCAAGCTCACCATAGATTCTGACTCCCCAAAAGTGTTACACAGACAACATCAAGACAATTAAAATAAATTGGATACAAGGGTGACTGTATGAATACTTTGGGAAACACTGGCTTGATTAAGGGGAAAAAAAAACACCATTCACTGCAGATATTAAAATTAGAGAGCAAAAGTGCAAATCCATACTGCAATTCATCACAAGTGGAAAATGGAAGACAGAAACCTTTAAGTTATTCCTAGCCAGCAGGCTTCTTTCTACACAGAATGTGTAGCTTTAAATATTGTTTAGTTCACAGACGTGACCATTCAGACCTTGTAGAGCTGAAAACTGCCTGGAAAGCTTAATGTTGAGCATGAGAAGTAGCTTGTAAACAGTATAACATAGCTGAGAGTTGAAGTTTATCCATCTTGATGACACAGCTGAACTGCATTGCCAGTTACTGGCAGTGACACAATCTAAGCAAACCTTGGAAAATGAAAGGTTAACAGATTTTCAAATATCCCCAGAGGCAAGTTGTGTAATTTGTCCTTGCACAAAAGTTACAGAAATATTTAGTTAAAAAACACATTTGGTATGATGTGTTTGTGGCTAAACTCCCCTTTCCCATCTATCCTGGGCATCCTTTGACTCTTTTGCAGGTCAATAACCTACCTGTGTCTGCCTTAAACATATTCAATGACATGATTTTCTTGGGAAGACATATTTATATTTAAAAAGGTATGGAAATGCTGAAAGATTTTGGACTATTTGGACATTCTCTAGATTGAGAAGGGTTACTATGTGATTTCTTGGGAATTAAGCAAAATGTTTAATGGATGCTAAAAGCCACTTGATGCTTTTCTGAAAATCAGTCCTCTCTGGTTTTAGAATTGTACAGACCCAGAAGTCAGGAAAAAAAAGTACCCAGAAGCTGCAGTCTCTCTCCTGAATTCCTGTTTTTTGGAAGACGCTGCTGGGAATTTGATGGAATTTGACAACACCAGTATTTCTGTCTACCTGGTGAAACAGGAGGTAATGGGCTGTGACCAATTCTCAGCAGATGAAATTCAAGTTGATTGGATTCAAAACTGGACATTTATCACCAATCTACAGCTGTCAGCAATTCAGTTGCACCAACAGGGCATTTGTGCATGTGAGGAATCATCATATTTTGTTCTTCGTTTCCAGACCCTTGGCCCAATGCAGTTCTTTTTAAAAAAAACTCATTTCTGCACATACTTGTCTTTGTTGATAGCGTGTGCAAGCGGAGGTTGTAATTAAGATGATGTAGTTTTCCAGATCATAACAAGCTCCAAATAATCTTTTGTTCTGGGTAGCACCAGAAGAAGGAAATTGGCCATTTTGATAACTGAAACAATAAACTGTCATGCTTCATTGAGGTAGTGTATTGGAAATCAAGCCCCTTCAATACCACATCCTCACAAAAGTTAGAGAGATTGTCAAACTATGCAAAATTCTCCAACTGACTTGTCTTTATAGAAAGCATGGACCAAGTTTCTGTACTTAAAAATTATTATATACTAAAAAGAGATTTGAGCCTTTTGTGGCATTTAATAAGGTCACAACTGATCTTCTTGTGAAGGCAACTCCATATATCTGCAAACCCAATAATCTTGCACCCCCCACCCCCCACCGTCAGAAATCTACCTACCTCTGCGTTAAAAGCATAACGCCTCTGACTGCACCATCCTGTCACAAATATAGTGTTCCAAGGATCATGACCCTCAATGAAAAATTCTTCATCTCCATCGTAAAATGGGATAGCCCTCATTTTTAAGTTTATTGACCCTTGCTTCTAGTGTCTCCCTGAAGGGAAACACACTTTCACCATCCATTCAAGATCTATGTGTTTCAATATAAGGCTTCAGAAGACATGAGGTCAGGGAACACATGCTAAGAAATAATGAGCTGGATTAGCAGTTGGTTTAAGGATCTTGCACATGACATTAACAGAACAAAAAAATAGCATTGAGGAAATGCACAGAAATTTACAGAAACTAAACTGATTACAGATATGCAGCTAAGCAAAAAGACGTTAACTGGAGATAGAGGCAACTCTTCACTGAGGTCTGAGTGTCTGTCAAGGTATTACTGGGATTAAAAAAGGTCTTTCTGATGTTAATAATGTGATTATTCCAACAGTTAATGTCTAGTGTAATAAAGTAGACAGTTTTCATTGCTAATCAAGGATGGCATTTATAGGATAGTGAGACAATTGTGTTTATGAGATCAGGACGCAAAATTGGTATGAGTGGAAACTGGATATGAGTATGAAACTGACAAAGATATTGTTGAGTAGAAAAAGAAAATAGTCACTAATTTGAGTAGTCTACAGGTCCTATAACAATAACTACAATTTGGGACAAAGGATACAAGAAGAAATATTGTGCGTGTGTTTGAGATAGTGGAACCACAATAAAAGAGATAACTTCAATCTACATCTAAACGAGAGAGAAATATAAAAAAAAACACGAGTATCCTGGATGAGGATTCTGAGAATGCTTTCGAGAACTTTTTTTCTTTTTACAGCAGGTATTTTGGAATCAACCAGAGATCTGGTTATATCAGGACTTAATACTGTGTAATATGACAGGATAAATTAATGACCTCAGTAAAAGGTACACCTAAGCAGAAGTTATACAACTGAATTTTGCATCCAGATTGAAAGAGGAAAAAAACAGGGTCTAAGTGTTGTCTTTTAAACTTAACTAAGGACAACTATTCGAGCATGAAAGTTAGTCGAGCTGTTGTGGAATACCAGGCTAGGTACAGATTAAGAAATTTGGCAGAATAAATCAAATTCCTACTATAAAGTTAAATTTCAAAGCAAGGGCCCACCATCCATGGTTAGTTAAAGGATTTAGGAAATGCATCAAACCCAAAAGATAAACATATGGGTGCACAAAGGTGTATGGCAGGTCAGATGATTGGTCAGAAGATAAAAAGAGTAGCAGAGAATGGCTAAAAAGTTAATCAGGAGGAAGAAAGAGCCCGAGAGGAAGCTAGGTAGTAATGTAAAAACAGATAGCGAGAGTTTCTACACGAGGCAAAACAGTAAGTGAATTGTGCATTGGCTTTCCAGAGAATAAGAATGAGTAGTTAACAGAACATTATCAGGAAATTGAGAATTAAATGGACAAATATTTTGCATCTGTTTTCACTTTCGAGGATAGAAAAACAATTTCTGTATGGCTGTACATCAGGTAGTGGAAAGGAGAGAGGAATTCCCAGTCATTAGGTAAGTGGTACTCATTAAAACAGACGGAGTTGTGGGCTGACAAGTCCAGATAGAGTGCATCCTAGGGTCTTAAAAGTGAGGCGGTAGGTGCATTAGCATATGTTTTCTACCATGTTTATAGATAAGGATAGGTTCAGAGTGGAAAATAGCAAATATAACCCTTTTATTCAAGAACAGAGGCAGGCAGAAAACAGGAAACCATTGGCCAAAGGGCTTGATGGATGTTTAGGAAGATTATGGAATCAGCCATTAAAGAAATTACAGCCACACTAAAAATACAATGTAATCAGGAAAAGTCAGCATACTTTTGTCAGAAGGAAAGATATTTTTAACCACTTTATTAGAATTCTTTAAAAGAGCAGCAAATGCACTGAAGATAAAGCAGAGACTATAGATGTACTGAATTAGCATTTTAAAGGTATTTGATTAAGTGCCACATCAATGGTTATTCAAGAAATTAAATATTCATGATGAAGGTGATAGGATATGGATAGAAGTGGCAGAAGACGACGACTATATGCATAAATGGGTCATCATCTACTAGCAGAATGTGAAGTGCCGAGTCTCACAGGTGTCTCAATTTTTTACAATTTGCATCAATAGCTTACATACAGGGATTAAAGGCAGATAGCTAAATTTGGAGATGACACCAAGATAAGTAGGAAAGTATGTTGTGAAGACATAAGCAACTTGCCAATATAGATTTGCTGACTGAATGAGCAAAAATCTGACAGATGGAGTAGAAGTGGGAGAATATAAAGCTGTTCACTTTGGCAGAAAGAATAAGAAACTAGAATATTACTTAAAACAGAAAACTCAGAAGAAGAAGGATATTGGTGGATTGTTGCATGAATCACATGAACTTTGTATGCACATACAGCACACAAACAAAAATGTAGATAGGATGTTATCCTAACTTAAGAGCGTATGAAAATACACTGTAGGCCATTCAGAGGTTTTAATTTAGTAAACTGTCTGAGTAGGCTGTTGTATGACAGGCTGGGCTTGAAAGTTCAGAACAGTAAGGGTTGATTGATTGAAGTTTATAAGGTCTTGAATGATCTTCGCAAGGCTGACATGGAAAAGATGTTTACTTGTGAGCAAATAGGGGTCTAGGGCATAACATTTCAACATTACCAGTGGCCCTTTAAGACAGAATTGTAACAGAGTCTGGACTCCAAGTATGGCTAAATTCAGCAGATTAGACATTTTAAACTTCAATTAAATATAGGCAAAAATTAGACTCAAACAGCTGCATTAATCAGTTTCAATTTTAAGACCCTGTACAAGAACTGAGAATATCAACCTAGTAAAGAAGTTTTAAACTATAAATAACGGTTCCCAAACAAGTACACTTTAGACAACTGGATTCCAGCCCCTTAAAAAGTGTGAGTCATCACAATGACCTTTCGAATCGATTAGGGTCACATGAATGTTTTCTTTACCAGAGTTTCTAGTTTCATATTATTGTTGTGGACAGATTGCAAGATTGAAGCCAAATCTCTCCCGATTCTCACCACCTGTGCATAAGTGGATTGTTACTTCATTTTTCCTCTTTGTATACAGTGAAGGCATGTTTCCCCCATCGCGCTGTTCATGGACTTTGATTTTGCAAAGGCCACATTACCGTGGTAATGAAAAGCTAAACCAGAATTAGGACTTATAATATGCACCATTAGACAAAGGAGAGACATGTATACTTATGAATATATGTGCAACGATAGAATTAATTATTTATCTAGTATCAACATAGGTACAAAACAAGAGATAGTATTTTAAAAATGCCCTTGCTTTTAAAATGGAGTGAAAAAGTCCAAATGGAGTAAGTAAACTGAAATTTCTTTACGTGGATGACTGATTCACTAACCAGCAGTTGAAGTTATGGGTACTTTTTTTCCCCCCTCTCTAAAACTCTCTTCAAAAGTCTTGAGGAAATTTTACAAAATTGAGCTTTTACTTCACTATCTTCACAGAGAAAAGTTCTACTTACAGACAGCGGTAAAGATTGTTGGCTTTTTCATGAAAAAAAATTTAGACCAGAGGCTTTTCCTTTACTGCTGAAGTTAAGGGTATTGGCATTGCCAGTCAAAGCTGTATGAAGCCGCGCTGATGCCTAAACTGACTTATTTCAAAACAGTGTGGTTAAAAAAGGCAGTTGGGTTCAGCAGTGTGGGAGACATGTGACCAAAACTCATGGAGGGGAAGACGCAGTTGCTATCAAGTCAAAGGCTTGCATTATAGACAGACCCAGGAATTGACCATAGAAAGGCAGCTAAGTGGAAAGACATATATTTTGTAGGATGGTTATATTTTGCAATCTTATTCTGTAGGAATATCTTTCTTTATGAGAAAGTAATCTTTGCAGCCAGTTATATCACAATAGTTAGCAGTCCAGATCGATCATGTGGTAAATATATAGTATTGTTTCACGGACATAGACTTCTGAGAAGTTTCTGGAATGTTATGACATTGAAAACAGACAGCTGAACCAAATCAGTATTCTTACTTGGATTTGCAACAGTAAAAAATAAAACCTTCAAATGTCCTCAAAGATTAAACCCAATTGTTCCTAACTAAGCTTTTGAATAACCAACCTCAGACTTTATGCATGATCAATTCTCACTTGTTTGTAGCTTAAACAAAAGTCTTTGCAATTTATTGACATTCAATAACTTTAGAAGGGCAAAATTAAACAAAATAATCTAATTGGTCAATGCTTTATTCCAGAAACCTTTGTTTGTCTTTTGAGAGAATGGGACTACAAACAAACACAGTTAAGGGGTAAATTAAAAAGAAAATCAACAACTCTGGTCTGATTGCCTAAGTGGTTTTCATGTTGCATTGTTCCATGGCATAGATAGTTTTTGGTTGATTTACTGAAAATATTGATCAGGGGTACCTTTTCCATTTACACAGATGAAGGCAATAACACTTATAGTTTAGTATTCTGTTCTCTGAGCTTCCAAGAGCTGCTAATGGGAGTTTAGGCAGGGAAGCTTTCAAATCCTCATGCTATAGCATCAACAGCCAAATTCCTTTTCAATAGAAAATACAATCCAAAACGCAACTCAAATTCTGACCACTCCCTGACAGACAGTGTTTACCACCAGGTCCCAACTTCTATTGAAAATCTGCCATCTACTTCAGCATAAAGTCTTTTCCAAACTTACTGAAACCAATTCTGAGGAACGGAATTTGTTAATAGTCAACTTTTGTTATCTGTTTAAACGTAATCCTCTTCCCTGGTGTCAAAGTGTCTGCAGAACCTTTCGATCAGGAACCAACCTGCAATTAACTTCCAGGCCTGCCGCAAACTAAACAAAAGCTTGTCTCATCGATTTTCTTTTGAAAAGAAATTATTACTCACAAACCAAGAGTTATCTTTGCTTTACATTTCCCAGCTCCAAATCAGACTGATAAAAGACTACAATAAAAATAATTTTTAAAAAATCAGAGGGGGCTCCAACAGGAAGAATATTGCTTTGCCCAAACACATGATTCTAACAGCCATATTCTTGGGCATTTTATTGTGTTTGTAAAATAATCACTAAATAAATATACATAGGTTTGCTGATAACAAGGTTCACAGCTGGATGAACACAGCAGGCCAAGCAGCATGAGAGGAGCAGGAAGGCTGATGTTTCAGGCCTAGACCCTTCTTCAGAAATGATATAAACATAGGTTTGCATCAGTTTCCATTCGGTGCATGATATCATTTATAAAATATCACTTGCATATGGCTTTTAATGATGTGCAGTTGAAGTCCTAAAATCACTTCGCTCTTATACAGTTACTCACCATCAGAAAAAGCTTGATTCAACTTCCGGAGGTCCAAAATGGATGCTTTCACAATTAACTACATTGAACTCTTCATAACATAGTTTAGAACATACATTTAATCAATTTCCCTTGATCATTGACCGCTCCTATCCACAGTATGCATTGTCACTCAAAACTCTATCATCTGCAAACCACTCTTTATTCCTTCATCCGAGTCAATAATAAATATGGAGGAGAGAATGAGATCCTTGAAAAGATTCTAGAAGAGCATTCACTTCCCAGACCATGTTGATTAGAGCATTCTTGCATCACTATGCCTCTAATAGAATACTCTTATATGCATTGAATATTGTAATGACTAATGAGGGAAAAGCAAAGCACTAACACTTAGAGATAATAGGAACTGCAGATGCTGGAGAATCCGAGATAACAAGGTGTACAGCTGGATGAACACAGCAGGCCAAGCAGCATCTTAGGAGCAGGAAAGCTGACTGTTCGGGCCTAGACTCTTTTCTGATGAAGGGTCTAGGCCTGAACCATCAGCTTTCCTGCTCCTAAGATGCTGCTTCGCCTGCTGTGTTCATCCAGCTGTACACCTTGTTATCTCTCTAACACTTGAAGCTGCTTTTAAATGAATGCCATCCTGCTGAGTGCCACCAGAAGATACTTTAATTGGGCACAAACCACTGAAAATTTTGCAGTTTTAGCCTTCTGCCCCCTTCCCCATTCTCTGGTTCTGTCGCAACACCAGAGGCCACACATCTATCAGTGTAAACTGAAAGGACTATCAGCTCCAGCAAGGTCATGTCTAGAGAAGAAGCACAGTAGGTGTTGGGTTGTCCTGTCAGTGTTGGGTGAATTTGTGTTGAGTTGAAAGTTCAGTTTTTATACACTGAAAACAGGATCAGATCATTCACTTCAAGTCTACTTCACCATTCAAAATAATCATGGCTGATCATCCAACTCAGTACTCTACTCCCACTTTTTCCTCCATATACGTCGATTTCTTTAGAGACATGAACTACGGAATTCCTTCTTGAAAACATTCAATGTTTGACCTTAACCAGCTGAGAATTTCACAGGCCCACCACTCTGAATGAAGAAATTTCTCCTCATTGCAGATCTCAATGTGCTTACCCCATATCCTTAAACTGTGATCCCCGATTCTGGATTTTCCAGTTATCAGTAACAGTCGTTCTACATTTACCCCGTCTAGCCCCATTAGAATTTTATAGATTTCTTTGAAATCCCATCACATTCTTCTAAACTCCAGTGAGTACAGTCCCAACAGATTCAGATTCTGTTATTAATTAGTAATTAGCAGGATTTTGAGTAGGTTCTATGTCCTCTAACATTTCAGAGAACCATCACTACTCAACTTAAGTGAGTCCGAACTCTTTGAATTCTCTGGCTTAAATGTACTTTTGTTTTTGGATAACCACCCATCGAAAAATTCAATATCACATGAAATGAGTCAGCTGCATCACAGATTCTGCATGGTACCAAAGTACAACTACATTGCTCCAACAACCCCCTGGCTATTAGTACATGTGGGCCACAATCTCAGAGTCTCTATATTACTGTGAAGCATCATTGCTATTTCCAACAGACAAAGATTGTTGAGCTGGTTATTCAGATATGATTCTCTACCATTACTCAAAGAGATCATGACAGGCTGGCACCTCAACACCTTTGTCCCAACCCCTTCAACACATTATTTGCAAGCTAGATCAAGAATCTACCAACAGCAGCCTTTAAAACTGAAATTATCACACAATTGTCAACCTCATCTTGAATAAACATGTTAAAATATGTAATAAGAACAAAAAAAGCAGGTTAAAAAAGTATGTATTATGAGAAACTTTTCATCAGAAGAAATACTAGTAAGACTCAGCTATCTGAAGGAGGCAAAAAATAAAGGTCTGTGACAGGGTAGAAGCCTTGAGAGATCAAATGACAAAATATCAGTAGTCGCAGTCTGTACCATCTACATGATGCACTGCAGAAATTCAACAGAGTTCCTCATACAGCACCTTCTAGACCCACAACTACCACTATTTGGAAGGACAAGGGCAGCGGATACATGGTAAGCCCACCACGTGCAAATTCCCCTCCAAATCAGTGACCATCCACATTTGGAAACATATTATTGTTCCATCAGTGTTGATAAGTCAAAGTCATGGGATTCCCTTCTTAATGGCATTGTGGGAGTACCTCCAGGACATGGACCGCAGCACCTCAAGAAGACAGCTCACCAACACCTCGAGGGCATAAGGGATGATCAATATTCCCAGGCTTTATCACTCAGATCCTGTGCATGACTTAAGAAAGTGATAACAGAGGCAAAGATATAAAGGTTGTGTCAAAATCAGGGACGAATTGCTACTTACGAAGTAGTGCAATGAAGGAATTTAAAACGAGATTGAGGCCAATCCACTAAATATACTTGCAAGATGTTTTGGTTGGGAGTTACACCCGCAATGTTTAAGAAAGAGTGCATTGGGAAGCGCCTCCCCCAAGGATTTAAATACCAGAGGCATGGGAATGCTGCTGGACTTCGCACTTTGACACCGCCCACCGGGGGGGGGGGGGGGGGAAGAGGGAATAAAAACCAGAAGGAGCTGAGAAGTAATTTGTGTCATACTTACACTCGGGTGGCTCTTAGCTTGTTTGATCATGAGCCGGAACATTGTCGTTGGATAGTGAACGCCCTGGAGGCTCCAGCTGCTGCCTGCCGCGGCTCTCACCCCCTCAATGTCACTGGCCAAAGCCAGGACCCCATGTGAAGCTGGCCAAAACACTGCCCCTCACAGTTCAGTACCTCAAAGTAAGACTGAATGGGCTGAAAGCAAAAGAACTTGGCTAACTCTGAGAAAGAGCCACATCACGGCACAAAACCCCCAAAGACATCATGTGACGTTAAGAATCAAAGAGGGATAAAGCCCATGCCCTGGGGACTCAACTGTGGCCGGCAAGTTTCCGGTTGCCCTATGAGGGTCCTCCCAGTTATAACGGGAATGTTGTCCAAACATAGCAGCTTGGGGCGGCTCTGTGACTGGTGCATGCGGCCTGCTGGCAGGACCAATCAGAGACTGCAGTGAATGACAGCCACTCACGAGAGTGGGGCTCCAGGCAGGAAGAGGCGTGTTCTGCTCGTTGACCTTGTTTGCTGGGTGTTGGAACAGTAGTTTATTTTAGTATCAGTCAGTCAGCACTGACAAGTACTGCAGTCCGAATAAGGAAATCAACAAAGTCCAGAAACAAATTGGCACTCGGCTGTGTCCTTTTAGTGCTTTGAAGTAGCAACAATAGCTTTTTATATCATGTGTTCTGTGCCCTAGAGAAGGCCCTTGGCTTATGATTGGCATTCCATATCTGTGTGCTGGGCAAGGCTTCTCCTTTGCCAGTTCCTTCCATCTAGCTATTTTAAGCCATCCAGCCTTGATATCCTCTTCCTTTACATCCCTTTTTTAAATTTAAATCTCGCATTCATGACATCTCTTACTAGTCATTTTGTTTTGATAAGTGCTGCTAGAATCTTTTTATCATTGTCTAACTTACTTTCAGCAAAATTCATAATTTGATCATTCTCCAAAGGACAAAAGAAGGTGCAAGGAGCACCTCTATATGAGCACTCATCTGCACCTACTACAGAAGGCAGGATTCCCTTATACGGGCAGTCAGTATCACCTGGAGAAGCAGGTGTGAGAGGCTATGGTCACACGTAGACAGCAGCACCTGGAGGTGATGGCAGGAGAAAGTTAATGGGTTAGAGAATTGAAATCTTTTTGGACAAAATTTATAGTTAACATTGAAATGATATGGATAAATTACATTCTGAAGTTGCTTGCATTAAACAAAATATTAACAAGGTCTCCAGAAGAGCATTTGGGGGCTTAATAAGTTAAAGAAGCAGCTGAAACCAATTGCTCTGTAACTAGGTCAGATAGGTCTTTTGTGTTAGGAACATATGAAACTAGCTAACTCAGTACTCTATCAAAGGTTATTGTGAAAAGTAAAGTCTATGGTATAGGGTGTAGCATACTGGCATAGGAAGAAGCTTGGGTGGCTAAATGGCAGCAAGGAGCAGGCGTATGTGTATGTTTTCATGTTTAAGGGATATATGGAGCAGTGTGCCACAGGAGTCAGTGCTTGGACCTTGACTTGTTAAATGGATTGAAGGTATATTTGTTGATAATGCAAAGATAGGTTGCTGAGTAAATTGTGAAGACGACGTGGGGCAAAAGAAAGATATAGATGTATATGTCAAGTGAGAGTACAAAGATGTGGTAAATGGAATACAATGTGGGAAAATGTGAAATTGTCAAGTTTTGTCAGGAGGAATTAAGAGAAAGTGTACTTTCTTGATGACAGATTGTGGAGTTTTAAGATGCAGAGCATTCAGTATGTCCTACTTCATAAATTGCGGGAGGCTAGTTTATGGGTACAATAAATAAATAGGAAAGCTAATAAACTTAACTTTTGATATTTGTGGGAAATTGAATTAAAAGTAGGAGGTTAGGTTCATTTACACAGGGTACTGGTGAGTCCACATCTGGAGAACTGTGCACAGTATTAGTCACCATATTTGAGGATGAATGTAAATGCATTGGAAGCAGTTTGTAAGTTGCAATAGTCTTACTAGACCATGGGGCTGCTGTCTTCTGAGTGTAAGGCAACTGGTGATGAGTTTAAGCTGTGCGTCACCCTGCCTAGGCAGAGGAGTGAGGTGCTCAGTAGCCTCATCCAATGCAGGAATTGAACCTATTCTTTTGGCATCACTCTGCACGGCAAACCAGCCATCCAGCTAACTGACTTCCAAACAATAAGGTTTACCAGAGTAAAGCTGGAAGGGTAGGTTGCCATATGTGTAAATGATTGACAGTCTAGGCTTGTATCTGCTGGAATTTAGAAGAGTAAGAGGCAAATTGATTGAAACATACATTGATGGATCATGACAGGGTAGATGTGAAAAGGTTATTTTCCCTTATGGTACAATTGAGAACCATGGTCACTGTTTAAAAGTCAGGGTTTGTCCATTTAGAACAGAGATTATGTGAAGGTTTTCCTCACAGATGAATGAATCTTTAGAACTGTCTTCCTGAAAGTATGTTAGAAGCTGAGCCTTTTAGTCATGGAAAGATTTTGGTATCAAGGAGGTGAGAAATTATTTGGATAGGCAGGAGTGTGGATATTAGGTTGCAGTCAGATCAGCCATAATCTTACTAAAGTGGTGAATCAAACTAGAGGGTCCGTGTAGTTTCGTCGGGCTCCTTGTTCTTGTGCGCAGACATTCTAACTCACTTCTGCCTAGTTGTTCCTTTTCATTTTCCTCCAACCCACATGTCACTACTGTTTTGCATGTGCAAATAGCTTGATTTCCAACGCGCCATACCAGTGAGATGTGACATCTGCGAGTTGTAATTGAATAGATGAAAATTTGATACTTAAAAACTGTCAGACCTTCTAAATGTTGAAGTAGTACACTCATGCATTTGTATCATTGTATTTAAACTGCATCCGCACAGGTGTGCAAAATAGTAACTAAGGAGCAGCAAGTTGTAGCTGAGAAATGTGGAAGAGTGCTCTGCAATTGTTGAAGCCAGTAGTATCTGATCCAGAAGAGCCATATGCCAAGTGTTTTTCTACATCAAGTAATACAAAAGAATTAAAGCCAATACAATGGAGAGATTACAGGCTTCTGGCTGCTTTCTGGATAATAATGATTTAACCTCATGACAATGTTCCCGTTGTTAGATATCAGCTGAAAATTAATGAGTTGAAACTGTTTTCTTCAAGATGGCTATGGGTTGATTTGAAGAGCTAAGATACCCACTTATTTGATTCTTTGTATTTGAGGGAATTAGGTCAGCTACACAAGCTTTTGTTCCTGTACAACTGATAGTACCATTTGACAAGAAAAATAATGAAGTCATCAAGTTGTACTATAGGCCTCCCAATAGACAGCAGGTGATAGAAGAAATGATATGACGGCCTATCATGGAAAGATATAAAAACAAGGTTATTGTATTGGGTGATTTTAACATCCCCAATTTTGACATGGACTCCCTTGGTGCCAGGGGCTTAGATGGGACAGAATTTGTTAGGTGCATCAAACAATTTATGGGGATTGTTGTTAGAATCTTTGCTGAATTCAACCAAAAGAGGGAGAGACAGGTTAATTTGGATACAAGTATGTTCATTCAAGGAGAAGCTGACTGATTCTGGGAAAAAATATCCTTTACAAAAGAGTTTCAGCTATTAGCAGAGTGAAATGTTTGAACCTTTGCTTCTGAGTAATGAATTTGTACAACGATGCTACATGAAGGTTGCAGGAACAACAACTCATATTCTGCTTGGGAACCCTGCAGCTCAATGGTATCAATGTGGACTTCACCAGCTTCAAAATCTCTCCTCCCCCACCACATCCCAAAACCAGTCCAGCTCATCCCCACCTCCCTAACCTGTCCTTCCTCCCACCTATCCCCCCCCCCCCACCTCAAGCCCAACCTCTATCTCCTACCTACCAACCTCAACTTGCCCCCTTGAACTGTCCGTCCTCTCTGGACTGACCTATCTCCTCCCTACCTCCCCCACCTACACTCATCTTTACTGGCTCCATCCCCATCTCTTTTACTGATCTTCTCCTCTATTCATCTGTCTGCCCCCCTCCCTATTTATTTCAGAACCCCCTTCCCCTCCCCCATTTCTGAAGAAGGGTCTAGGCCCGAAACATCAGCTTTCCTGCTCCTCTGATGCTGCCTGGTTTGCTGTGTTCATCCAGCTCCACACCCTGTTATGATGTATCAAGTTAGGTAACCTTCTACAATCTGACTTGTCCAATTTTACCTTTAGCTGGGATCATAACAAAGAAGCAGGGTGCAAGGAGTTTGGGGAGGTTGTTGATAATCTCTGCAGTATTGAAATACCTTCGGGTCAGAGAGCTCTACAGCACAGCAAAAAGGCTCTTCAGCCCATCGAGTATGTACCAATCAAAAATAAGCTCCTAACTATTTTAAATCCATTATCCAGGCTCAATGCCTGTATTCCTTGGCATTGCAAATGCATATCAAATACTTCTTAAATATTATAAGACTTTCTTCCACCCATACAGATGCAGTTACCTCCAGATTCCCACCACCTTCTGGGTGAAAACAAGATTTCCTTACATCCCCTGTAAACCTCTTGCACTTTAATTAAATCTTTGCCCCTGTCATTCATTCCTTTGCCAAGTGGATAATTTCCTGCTTATCTACCCCACCTATGCCGCCCATCATTGTATATACCTCAATCACACCTCTTGGAATTTCCTCTGCTCTAAGGAAAATGACCCCCATCAATCCAGTCACTGTTCAGAATGAAACTATCCAATCCCAGACATTATCCTGGTAAATCTCCTCTGCACTTTCTCCTGTTCTTATACATGTCATTTACATAATTTTTAACGTGACCCACCACTAATTGCAAACAAGAATTTAACTGCAGATCAGTTGGAAATTGAAAGACAAAATCTAGTTTGTCATGAATTTTATTTAAGGTTACATTCTTGGCATGTAAGTGACAGCCTGCACATATTCATTTGAATGTTCAACTGGGTGGTTACTCTCCTCATGGAAAAATGAGCATTGCAAGGGTCTGTAACATGACACTACTTCTGCCTGAGATGGACTCCTTCAATCTTGCCGCAAGCGTAGAGCTGGAGCCTGCTGCTTCTGATATTTCAGGCAAAATGTTTCCAGCTGAGTGGAGATCTGTTCTGTAGTCTGCATGAATTAAATAATCTGCAAATGATGGTATGTTGGCATTCAGACATCTTTCTATGATTTTTCAACTTCCCTCCATACAAGTTCTGAGACAAGTGAGGAATCCCCTTGGTTCAGGCAAGAACGTGATTGCTCCATTTGAAAAGCATTTAAAAGCTTTTTTAATGCTGGATTTTTTCCTTCATAACAGCATTTATTTTCTCTGTTATGTCTGCACCTTGTTAGGGCTACTGTTGCAAGGGCACTGCAGTGGGGAAGAGTTTTTTCAGTGAAACCGATATGCTTGAAGGCTTTGATCAGTGGAACAGAAAAGCTGCAGCCATGGTTACAATTCAAAGCATTCCTTTCTCAGAGAATGAGTTCGCTGTTTGACAGAAGATTGCCGAGTTCCTGGAAGACACTACCTGTTTGGCACTTCACTCACTTTCAGCTTCACTTCCCTACTGTCAGCCTTTGACACTGCACGGAAGCAGCTCTATGTTCAAACTCTGATGTGCAAGAACAGAAAGCACACCACTGACAGAGGTACCAGCAACACTTGGAGTGGCACCAGCAACATCACCAGCTTGGCTTCTGCTCAGCTGCAAACTTCTCCACAAGGCACATGAAATTGACATCAAAGGTCAATGAGAAAGATGTGAGATCAGCTTAGGTTCCACAGATAGAGCATCAGACATCTAATGGGATGTCTTCTGGAAGTAAACCTCTTTCCTAATGAAGCAGGCAGGCACACATTGCCAGTGACTGACAAGGTATTTGTCATTACTGGACAACGTCCACCCTTCTCAGGTCTTTGCCTTTTGTTAATTTGTGTGCTTTATCCTGGAAGGACAGCAAGCAGAGAGGTGAGTGTGCACAATGGGTTGTGTGAAGAAGAGGAAAGAACACAATTTGTGGAGCCTGACCGTGAGGTAAGGGTGTGAGAGAGAAATAGGATAAGGTTGCATGTGATCACTGGCTTTTCAGACACAGATGCTAAACGCTTTGATAGGAATCAACAGATTGTTAAGATATGTTCTCAGTAGTGCTGTGCAAAACAATTATGGTAAAGTCAGAATGTGAGGTAGAATCTGAAGGTGTTAGACTACCCTTCTGATGTCTGGATCCTCTTTGTGGATCTTCTTCAGGTTGCAGGGATCATATTCCTTCTCCTGATGTCCTTAGTAATGTCCATCTATGTCTTGTCAAAGACATTCCTGCCATTATTAGGAGAGCTCATCTCACTGCAGTACATCAGGTCCCACAGCAGGACCTCTAGGTAAAGATTAGAGACCCATAGGAAGAGGTCTCTTCTCCGTTTCCTGTGCTTGCTGTAGTCCCAAAAATTCCCAAGTTCTGGTTAGCCCTATTAATAATAATCCGCTAATTAGAACTCTTACATTGGCAGAATGGATCTATAAGGAATCCGTAGGTTGGATGCCAATACCAACCTGTACATTGGGAAAATAGGCTGCAAATACAAAAATAGAACTGTTTTGCTGGGGGCTGAGTCCATACCTTTCTGTACCTTGTCCTTATTGATGGGTCTGAGGTTCACCATCTGTGTCTGGCTGAACAGAAGTCGAAGGGAAACGTTCCACCGTTTCCACTCTCTGCTGTTGTTGACTTGTGATTTGTGAATCACTACATGAAAATCCATCTCTCTCTTCCCAATTGACCAAATTGTAAATATTTGATTTGGTACATGGTTTGCATGAGTCCTGTAGTGATGATTCCTTTGAAGGTGCATCATGATCTTCTTGTACCACCTATTGGTGCAGATTAATAATTTCAAATGGAGTTGTCAAGATTAGATGTTTTACGTAATCATGATGGCGAGTATCATATTTCACCTGCTGCTGACAGCAAGTCAAAAATTGAATGAATGTTGTATATTATCTGAGTGTTTGAGATTTAATTCTGCCTCTGATAGCAACATCTTCCCATCTCCAATGGCCAGGCACACCAAATCTCTGCAGATATGTAATGCCGTGACCTATGCAGGTGTGAGATGAACAGGGGCTACTTGGGTTCTCTGGATCCTCCTTGTGTTCTGTGCCACCTTCCGCTTCAGGATGGTAAGAGAAATGAAATGTGTACAGCAGATAGATGGAAAACATTTTTAAAATCATGGGATAATGGACTTTGCTGCCTAGCCCAGCATTTATTTGTCAACCATAATTACCGTAAGGAATGTGATAGTGAGTTTTCTTCTTGAATTACTGCAATCCCTTCCATGTAGTTAGACCCACAATGCTGTGATGGGAGGGGCAGTCTTAAATGTTTCTGGATCAATGGCTGCTTTGTCCTGGATGGTAGCAAGCTTCTTCAATGTTTTTGGAGCTGCTTTCATCACAGAAAATGGGAAATATTCCATTTCACTCCTAAACATGTCTTGTGGGAGCTGGACAGGCTTTGGGAAGTCAGAGGAGTTACTTGTAATGGGATGTCTGGCATCTGGCCTGTTCTTATAACCACCATGTTTATAGGTTAGTCCAGTAGAGTTTCTGGTCGATGGTAACCCCCGGGATGTTGATACAGGGTGATTCAGTGATGGCAGTGTCAAGAGCCAAAGGTTAAGTTCCTGTACTTTTGGAGATGTCATTGCCTGGTATGAATATGGTGCCTGTGTTACTTGCCACATGTCAACCCAACCTCTGATAATGTCTTGCTGCGTTTGGACGTGGACTGACTCTGTATCTGAGCAGTTGTGAATGGTGTTGAACATTTGCAATCATCAGCAACTATTCTTACCTCTGACATTATGATGGAATGTTATTGTTGCAGCAGCTGTAGATGTTTGAAGCCTAGATTACTTTGAGGAACTGCTGATGTGATGTCCTGAAGGTGAGATTATGGCATCAAACACAACTATCGTCCTATGCTAGGTATGACTCTAACTAGTGGACAGTTTCCCTCTGATTCCCAATGACTTCAGTGTTACTAAAGCTCTTAAATATCACACTTAGTTGATTGCAGTTTTGATGTTAAAGGCAGTGACATTCAACTCACCTCTGAAGTTCAGTTCTTTTGTTAATGTTCGAACTAAAGCTATAATGAGGTAAAGAGCTGACTGACCCTGACCAGACTGAAGCTGAGCATCAATGAACACATTATTGCTAAACAAGTGCTGCTTGATAGCATTGTTAATGACAGATTCTCTCAATTTATTGATAATCAAGAGAAGACTGAAGGAGTGGCAATTGGCCAGGATTTGCCCTGTTTTTTGTGCATATAAAATACATGGGCAATTTTCCACTTTGCTGGAAAGATGCCTGTTTTGTAGCTATATTGGAATAGCTTAGCTAAGGGTCTGGTAAGCTTTGTAGCTCAGTCTTGTTTGTTGAGTGTAACTGTGATATGCATTTTAATGAAGACAAGGCTGCGTGTCAGTATGAATGGACGTGTGAAGATATGATGATGGTACAGTACAGATGTAGAAACACATTAAATTGTTGTGAGAAGTGATGTATTACAGTAGACTTGAGAAAGAGAATGCTTGGGTTAACACGGTGCTGACACTGGAATATGATTATGTATTGTATTCTTGTCTGAGAGGCCAGATATCCATTACAGTGCCTAAAAAAGCAGTGCCATAGGGAAAATGTTGCTCAACTTACTACTTTATGTTCTCTGATCTCTAACAATCATTTCACAATGTGTATTTACACAAAATAAGGAGGGTTTAGATGCTTGTACTTTCTGCTCTTGAAAATGTAAGAGTTTCAGGATGATTGAGACTTTTATTAGGCTGTCGTGAATGAAAAACCTTTTAGTTAATTTTTAGAACACATCCAAGTGCCACCACAGAGTTCATTAGTTATATACAAAATACACAGTAGTTGAATAGAAGTGCCATACCTTTACATGGAGCTTATAAGCAACCATCAGGAGTGGTTAGGAAGCCTAGTTTTATAGTAAGTAAGATATTATACTTATCATTGAAAGCTTCCTTCATTCAGACTGTGGTATCCAAACATATTTTTGGTGCTGTGAACTATAATTCCTTTAAAATCTGGCCTGACTGCATGAAAACTGCAGAGGACTCGGACCCTCATATCTCCACAATGCAGCTGACCAGATGAGGTGTGTCGTGCGTGGGCTGTCAATCTGAAATGTTGAAATTTGGAACTCCAGGAATGGGTTTGGAAATCTCGGTATTGTGTCCTTGTTGCCATTTCCATCCACCAAGGACTTTCCCTGTCATCCTGAAAATCCAGCATGTTATCTTAAACCAAAAAGCAGAGCATTTCTCACAGATGAGTCTTTACTCGTTCTTCCGTACTTTTAATCTAGTTTTAAGAGATATAGGAAATTGTTGATAATTTCTATTCTTTTCCATTATACAGCATACATCTCTAAGCAGCATTGACATTTTGTTGTACTATTTTAGGTCTAATCATAATTTCTAAAATGTCCATGTTGTCATTGATGTATTTCCACTTTTAGCACAAACATTTCATACTTTAAGATAGAGTGGACTCTCTCTTTACTAGTACTTTTACTTTGCAGTTCTAATATCAGGCAGGCAGTACTATATCAGCTGTTAAGAACTGCACACATCTGCATTTTTATCCATATTTAAAGGAGAGTTACTCTGGGACACAGTCAGAGAATCCAACAACAGTTTACCAGATCCATCGTAAATTGCATTGCCAGTGCCATTAGACATTACATTCTCATATATCGTGGTGCGGTTACAGTTATTTGATTTTAGATTTGAGTATAATTTTGTTTGCAACAGTTTTCTGGATTTGAGAATATCTCAGGTATCAGAAGTCTCAATCCAAATACAAGATTTCCACTTTGCTGCTAGAATTTTAAAAGGCCCAGTCCCAATGCTCATCTGCTGCAGTTGAATCTTGCTTCCCCACATTCAATGTTGATGTGAGTTTACAACTTTCCCCACTGTTCTCAGTACCATTTATTTCCTTGCAGTTTTATTTTCCCAACTACTCCTGTGCCACATTTTGGGATGATGGTCTATCTGGCCAAGAGGGATTTTGCACCAATTTGAACTAAGAATATCAAAATATTAAGTTAAGTTTCAAATCACCAGGCATTAAATCCCCAAAATAAATGTGACATTTGATCTTTGAAATTTTTGATCCTGTTAACAACTTAATTAAAATCTTCAGAATATTTCACATTCCCTTAGAAGTTACAGTTCTATTAATATTTTTCAATATATTTTTTTAAAAAGCCACCTAACTGATAATTAATCACAAATTATGTTGCATACGATCTGATTCCTGATAAGAACAAAGCCAATTTTATGCTAACAATTCATGAAATTTGCAACTGATTGTAAATGATATTTTTTTTATACATTCATGGAATATGAACATTGCTGACAAAACCAGTACTTGTTGTCAATTCCTAATTGCCCTGGAGAAAGGCAACTGTTGGAACGATTGGAGTTCTCAGGTAATGTCCAGTAGAGAAGGACCAACACTGATATTTTATTGGTTCAATTCTATTCTGACAATTGGGTTATTTCAAAAGGTTAGTACCTTATTAATGACTTCCAACTATAGAGAAAATCAAGAAACTATTAGTCATTAATCACATGACTAAATCAGGAACAAATGGTAAACTTAAAAAATATGATTTTAAAAATCATATCCGAAGGAAATTTGATTTTTTTTTCTCTATTTTAGAGGCAAAATAGACAATGGCCAAGAATGCAAGAGATACAAAAACAAAGTTGCTGGAAAAGCTCAGCAGGTCTGGCAGCATCTGTGGAGGAGAAAAAAAGAGTTAACATTTCAGGTCCAATGACCCTTCCTCAGAACAGCAAGAGATATTTGACCTGATATTGATTTGGACCATTTTTTTCAATAGTGTTTGAATGTTGGATTGGATTGATCCCTAGTATTAGATTGATCCCTAGTATGGTGCCTCTGTCTTATGAGGAGAGTTTGAGTAGGTTGAACGTGTACTCATTGGAGTTTAGAAGAATGAGAGCAATCTTATTGAAATACAGAAGATTCTTAGGGGAGTTGACAGGGTAAATGTGGGAAAGGTTGTTTTCCCGTATGGAAGAATCCGAGGGTAAAATCTCAGAATAAGGGCACAAATGTTTAAAACAGAAATGAGGATGAATTGTTTTTTTTCTCTGAGGGTAATGAACTTATGAAATTCTTTACAGCAGAGGGCTGTTGAGACTGGAGTGTTAAGTAAATTCAAAGCGAAGGTAGACAAATGTTTAATTAGTAAGGGAATTGAGAGTTATGGAGAAAAGACACATTGAACAACCTACTTCTGCCACTGTGTCTTATGATCTTAACCCATACCCTGCAACCCCAACGCCGCACACTGATGCCCTGTATTCCCTGACAATGCTGACCTCACCATCTGCCCCTCCATCCACATACTGCCACATATCCAAACAATATTTACTTGCTAACACCTGGCAATGCTCGTAATGCATTGTTCACTGACACTATTCACCAGCACAACACCCCACACCCTGATACTGCTGACTCTGTTCCAACTGTACTGAGGAGCCAGGAATTCCAGATAGCGAGCCATCAGGATGTCGGCTGATAGTGCATTGTCTGGGGTCATGACATGAACATAGAACATAGAACAGTACAGGCCTTTCAGTCCGCAAAGTTGTGCCGACCTATTACCCTACTAAGATCAAAACTACCCTGCAAACCCTACATTCTACTGTCCTCTTAGAGGTGCGCTTTGAACAGGCTTTAAGTAAATAAGTATAAAAAAGTAGCATATGTATGGCCAAGTAAACAAGTCAAAAGGCCCAAATCTTCTGATATTGTTCTGAATCCCTGTACCTGGCTCAGGTCAGACATAAGGTGGTCTACTTACCTTCCCAGACTTTTTCGAGACTAATCTCTGATGTAGGATCTACCTGGTTGCAATGTAGTTAACCACAGGCAACATCGGACTGGGTCTTTGCAGAAGCTACCACCCCTCCTTTTATATGGCAATATCTGCTGTATTTTAGTAAGCAAGCATAGTTTCAAGATTCTGAAGCAACTTTAATGGTTGCTGAGAGAAGTATATTAAGAAGGTGGGTGAGGGAGTCGGATGGCAGGTGGATTGTTAGGATGAGGGTGCAGATGGATATGAGAGTAGGATGTCTGGTGGGTAAGGGATTAGGCTGCCAATTAGGTAACGGGGTAAGGTGTCAAGTTGGTTCAAGGATAGGGTAGCAGATAAATGAGGGAACAGAGTACAAAGAACAAAGAAACCTACAGCACAGGAACAGGCCCTTCAGCCCTCCAAGCCTGAGCCGATCAAGATCCTCTGCCTAACCTGTCATCTATTTTCTAACGCTCTGTGTCCATTTGCTCCCTGCCCATCCATGTACCTGTCCAAATATATCTTAAAAGACGCTAATGTGTCTGCGTATACCACCTCCGCTGGCAATGCGTTCCAGGTGCCCACCACCCTCTATGTAAAGAACTTTTCATGCATATCTCCCTTAAACTTTCCTCCTCTCACTTTGAACTCATGACCCCTAGTAATTGAGTCCCCCACTCTGGGGAAAAAGCTTTTTGCTATCGCCCTGTCTATACCCCTCATGATTTTGTAGACCTGCCAGATATTGCGAGTGGGGGTGGTCTGGGGATATGGTTTAGCGACACTCAAGGGTGAAAGAGTGACAGAAGGGTAAGAGGGTGGGATGGCAAGTGGTGAAGCACAGAATGGCAGGGAAGTGATTAAGGATGTAAGGGATAGGTGTGTGAGTGGAAAAATGTGACTGGTGACTGAGAAGGTCATGTGGCAAATGTGTCAGTGAGCGGATAAAGAATCAAGTGGTTGAGTGTTAATGTGATTGGTGCATGCAAAGATCAAGTGCCAGGTTGGTGATGATTGTTTAGGATTAATTATTGGGAGTGTGGATGGGCACTGGGTCTCTGGAGAGGGATATTGGTTACCATGGTAGAAAGTGTATCAGTTGTTCAAGAGGGGTGATAGGTCTCTGGAGTTGAGTGATTAGGTCATTTCGGATGTAGTGGAAGGGTGATGGTGGGATGTGCTTCTGTGGAGTGAATCAAATGTAATTTTTATAGTTAGCCAAACAATAGATAAAGTTTTAATTCCTCTAATTTTTCCTCCATGACTGTTTAGGCTAGTGAATTGAAAGCTGCCAACTCTAACTTTAAGTCAGAGATATTTTTGGATGGTTCCTGATTCTGGATAATTGACCTGGGAAATGACCACATAGTTAGTGTGGGAGGGTCTCTGACAGATCCTGGCATATATCTGTCATGGCGCGTAAACTTTCCGACTATTTGTAAACCAGAAGATTTCGTTACAACTGGGACAACGGACAAGACATTTCATGGAAACATTTCTGCCAGAAGTTTCAGTTTCGGACATAAATCAGCTTCCTGGAACTTACATAATTGTGACCTTTAATAGTGGCAAATGTCTCAGAAATAAATCATACATTTGGAGGGAGGAAGAGAATTGTGATGGTGATGATTCCAGGATATTCTGAGTGTACACATCCTCATTTTCTCACTGAGACTTAATTGTTGGGCTACTGTAAACTAAAAAGCCCAAAATTGAATAAATTGGTCAGAATGAGCAGTCAGTGGAGATGTATCAGGCAATTCACTAAAACTGAATGAATGAATTCCAAGTCCAAATCTTGAACCACTCTTGGGCCTCGTAACTGGTCAGGGCCTGATTGTCAGCATTAGTTTTAGATAAATTAGATTCAGGAAAAATGTTCACACACAGTTTTCCTGAGCATAATGGGGGCTGCCCAGCCTTGAGCTGATAGTTTAATGACAGGAACTACAATCTTCCATTACTTTGTAACAAACCAGTGTTGCTGTGAAAGTGTTCATGATATTGCTTTAACATTTTTCATTTCTTACAATCCTAAGAAACATTCAAGTTGTGGCTAATTGACATTAAGTGACCCTGCTGCACCTCTATCATTCTAATAGGCTGAGTTTCGCTTCCATCAGTAAGATTGTAATTCATTTTATATGGCTATTAAATTTATTTAAATATTCTTCGTCATAAACAGTGGAATTGTGCAATGATATTTTACAAGGTTGCCTTAGCTGTAGAAAGTTCATCTGAAGAAGCCCAAATTAGATGTCTTGATATTTTATAACTAGTCATTTGGAGACCACTAGTGCACTAATAGACAAATTTGCTGTACGTTCCTAAAGTAAATGCCCATCAGATTATTTATTACTGCAGTTTTTCAGAAATTTACAAAAATGTTAAACTAAACTTACAAAGGTTATTTATGAATTTGTTACATTCTCACCCTTGTCCGCATACACAAACATTATGAGAAAAAATATCATAGTTCAATAATCTTATAACAATTAATGTAGGAGAAATTGACTTGCATGAATTCAATTTTAACTTCGAAAGTAATTTATTTATGTACAATCGCCCAACATTCTTTGATATTTTGCACATGAAAATTTCCCTAATTTAATGATTTCAAGACTTTAACTTTATGCTGCCTTCATTTTGTTTTGCTGCTGTAGGATACCTGAGGCCTTTTTTTCCCAAATTATTCTGAAGCAGTTACCTGGATAATGTCTAGGTCCTAGCTCTGCACCACTTCTCAAATGCAAATGGCTTAATGGGGATGAAGTTGGCTTAATGCCTAATTAATGATATCAAGCTTCTCAATGAAGCAAGAGGTGTCTGTTGGAGTAAGCTGTTCAAAGATAAGTAGCATCCATGACAGGCTTCCTGTCCCATAGCACCAGAGAAGAGGCAGGAGTTTGGAGGATCTGAAGATTGAGAGCACACGGAGCTAAATGTTTAGTCAAATTGCATTGTGTCCAATCACAATCTCTGGTCAGAGAATCTCAGCATTATTATGATTCAGTGGGAGACTATTCAGCCAGTTGTGCCTGCACCAGCTCTGCTATCGAACCTGGCTGTATTATATAGTGCTTGTCTCCTGTCTTTTCTCCATATCCCAGATTACCATTACTATCGAAAGAAAATCCCATGCCTTCTTGAGCGCCTGAATTGAACTTGCCTCCATCACAGTTCCAGGCAGTGCATACTTTTACAACTTGATTGTGAAAAAAGTTTTTTTTCTCATCATTTTCTTTTGCACAACACTTCGAATCTATATCTTCTCATTCTTGCTTCTTTTAGAAGTGAAAACAGCTTCACCTCCATCATTGCGTCCAGCCCACTCTCAATTTTAAAAATCTGAATCAGATCTCTTCTCTGTCTCCTTTCCAGAAAGAACAGTCCAAATGGTTTCAATCTACCATCATGGCTGAAGTTCCTCATAACTGGAACTTTCCTAGTAAATTGCTTCTGCACTCTCTCCAATGCATTTGCATCTTTCCCATTATGTGGCACCCGCAACTGTACAGAATATTCCAGATAAAATCTAACAAGTTCGCTTCCTTGCTGTTGTACTCTATGCCCGTACTAATAAAACTGTGAAAACTGCATGCTTTATTTACTGCTTTGTCCACCTGACCTGCAGCTTCTGTTATGTCTGCCCAGTTTCCTCTTCTACTGCAGCCCCTTTAGAATGGTATTCTCTATTTTTCGATTGCCTTTCAGTGTTGTTCTGACCAAGCTTCAATGGAGGGAATTGTGAGGTGATGAACTTCTTCTGCCACCTATTCACCCACTCCACCACTTGTTAATGACTTTTGGAGTTCCACACTGTCTTCCTCACAGTTAACAGTTCTTCCAAGTTTAGTGTCAGCAGCAAACTTAGAAATTGTTCCCTGTACACCAAGATCCAGATCATTAATAGACATATATAAGGAAAAGCAAGTGTTCCAATACCGACTCCTGTGAAACTCTGTTACAAATCTTCCTCCAGCTTGCAAAATATCTGTTGACTGTTGCTCACTGATTTCTATCATTCAGCCAATTTTGTACTCACATTGCCACCATTCTTTCTGTACCATGACCTAAAACATTTCTTACCATTCTGTTGTGAGGTACGGTTTCAAATGCCTTCTGGAAATCCACGCATATACCACAACAACCTTTCCATTACCTCTTCCAAAAAACTCCAAGTTAGTTAAACATGATTTCCCCTTTAGAAATCCACACTGACTCATCCTAATCAACCCACCATTTTCCACAACTGATCTGATTCCAAGTAATTGTTTCCAAACATTTCCCCATTACTGAAGTTAAACTAACTGGCCTGTAAATTTTACAGGTTTTTATGAAATCAACTTAATTCTTCTGGACTCCAGGGAATATACAGCAAACATTGTTTTAACTAGTTCTCTTGATAAACTGGCAAAAATTATCTACTTCAAATACCATGATCTGCCACAATGTTTGAATATTTAAATAAAGTGTAATAGTGATGTTTATACCCACTACATTACATTCCTAATACCTAATGTATGTTTTTACACTGACTTTATGAATGTGTTGATGTTTTTACAAAAATCTTTTGAGGCATGTTTAGTGTTTATTATAGCTATGCGTATCTCTTGATTATCCAGAATATTTGATCAATCAGCACACTCCTGGTCCCATATGTGCCAGTTGATAAAAAGATTGGTGTTATCCTAAAGGATTCAACCTCACCTCACACATTAGTCCCACTGTTTCAGGAACCAGAAATTAACATGCCTTGTGTTACTTAAACAAGCAAGAACAGAAAGAATTTGAGAAATTCAGCAGATCTGGCAGCATCTGAGAGAGAAAAAATTGAGTTAATATTTCAAGTCTAACATGACTATTCTTCAGGTTAGGTCTGGAAAAGTGATAGGTTTTACATGCTGTATAAATAGGGGAGAGGAGGAACAAGTGGAATAGATGGTAAAGGTGACTCAGAACAGAAGTCAAAAGGGGCACTAATAGTATTAGAGGGAATTTACAGATGGAGAATGGGTGTTAATGGTAGGTGTTAACAGCAAAAAGTACATTTGTCCTGCAGAGTGCAAACTCACAGCAACAAGACACTGACGGAGTGTGGTGGGCTGACAGGGGTTATCCGAATGGAAGGCAGAGTTCATGGTTTGAGTTCAGAAGCTGTTTAAGTGCCTAAGCAGAAGTGACATGCTGCTTCTTCAGATTGCATTGAGCTTTGCTGCAACAGAAAAGAGATGTGAGTGTGACAGCAAGGTGGTGTATTGAAATTACAAGGGAATGGAACATTGGAATCATTCTTTTTGAATAGACGGAGGTATTCTACAAAGCAGTCACATGGTGTGCGTTTATTCTTGCCCATGTAGAAGAGACCACATTGTGAATAGTGAATACAGTGGACCAGAGAAAAGAAATATAATTAAATCAATGTTTTACCTGGAAGGTTTATTGGGCCTTGTATAAGGGGAGGAAGGGGTTAAAAAACATTTTCACCTTCTGCAATTACCAGGTAATGAAGTGTCGAGAGTGACAGAGAGATGTCATAGAAGGAATTATCCCTACAAATTGCTGATAGAGGACAAGAGGGGAAGATGAATTGGTGGCATCTTGATGGAGGGCTGAAAATGGTGGAAGATTGTCCTTTGAATCTGGATGTTGCTGGGATTGTCAGTGAGGAAGAGGGGAACTCTACCATTGTTCTGGGAGGAAAGGGAAGGGGTGCGGGCACAAGTGCGGGAAATGGGTCAGACATGGATAAGGGTCCTGTCAACCCTGAAGGGGGAAGAAAAGTCCTCAGTTATTGAAGAACAAAAATATCTTGGAAGAATCCCTGCAGATGGTACTATTGGAAGAAATGTACTCCTTTGAAGCTTACTGAATCTACACTTCATAGCAGTCAACTTCGGATTAGTATTAGATGGATCTTGGATGAGAAACATGATGACCAGTGGCAGCAACACCATGAAGCAGCAGAAGTATTATTGTGAGCAGTAGAAGTGTTCTACTCAACCAACTACAATTCTGGAGGAATAGCCAAGTGGGGGATAAGCACAAAAGTCCAGCTTGTAGTGGGAACTGTCAGGTAAGCTTCCCGGATATGAACGAGCACCACTGTCGCAGCAGACTCAAACTTTACCTTAGATTAAAGGTTGTCAACATGCAGCTCCTTAGAACCTTGGGATATGTGCACAGTAAGGGCTAACAAAATCCTTGCTCTAAGAGTAGCTAATGAGCGTGTGCAAAGGCAGCAATGTCATGATGATGTCAGATCATATGGAAATGTAGCTATGTCTGAAGCATGTCCTCTCTTACCATATCTTGCAATCACATTATTAAAGTTTGTTAAAGTTCACTCATGGAAGTATAGACTACGCTACATCTTGCAACATGGTGCCTGCAGTGACCAATAACCTGGAGAGTAGCAATAGAGCTTAAAGCGAAACCTAGAAACAACGTAGAATTGTGAGTAAACCAAAAGTTTAAGTTATCCCAGTAATGTAAATCCAAAAGTGGGTAAATACCCAGAGAAAAACTCAGAGGTAGTAGGAATAGCAAACAACAAATGCAGAGGCCTAACTGGGCTCAAAACCACAAAGTTTCAAAGCCAATTCAAAATCTAAACAGCAGAAGGCCTCTAACCAAGAATGTAGCAAATGAAAATCATAAGAAATAAAAGAAAATCAAATGGACACAATGAGTAAAATGTGACAGTAAATGAAAAGTACCTGCATAGATGGGGGAAGAAACAAACAGTCTAAAACTCACCAATAGCAGGCTTGTGAAGAAAGAGAATGCAATCCACACCAAGAAGAAACTTCACTCTCAGGTCCAACCAAACCATTTTCATAGAGAATCACGAGGGTGCAAAGACAGAACAAGTCGTGGCTGCAACTGCAGCAGCACTGAGAATTAACAATCCACCGCAACCTGTAGGCATCCCAGTGAAAGAGAATGTAAAGGGGCAGGATATACAGTTCCTAGGGAATATGGAAGGCCCACTGCAAGATTCTGATTGTGTAGACCATCAGATTTGTTAAGGGAATTTTGACAAATTTGATAAATTGTTTTGAGGAGGTAACCGGGAGTGGTGATAAGGTAATCCATGTTCTACATGGGCTGTAGTAAGGCTGTTGATAAGATTCCTATTGGCAGATTGGTCAAGAAAGTAAGAGTCCATGGAAATCAAGGCAAAATGGCATGTAAAGTCTAAAATTGTATGAGAGACAGGAACCAGAGAGCGACGGTGAAGTCTAGTTTATGTTAGTGGAAGTCTGTTTTCAGTGGGGTTTTGCAGTTTTTGGTAATGATTTAGCCTTAAGTGTAGGGAAATTCAGGATGACACAAAATAAGATAGGGTGCCAAACAGGAGAATAACTGTGAACTGCAGGATGATATTGATGGATTAATCAGTTGGGTAGGGCAGTGGTAAATGGAATTAAACCTGGGAAAGTGTGAAGAAATGCACTTGGAGTGCTAACAAGCAAGGGATTAGACTGCAAATGGTAGGACCCTGTAAAGTACTGAAAATCAGAGAGACATTAATGGACATACCTACAGATCTTTGAAAGAGTAGGGCAGGTAAATAAAATTACTAAGACATATGGGATTCTTGTCTTTATTAACTGAGGCATCGAGCACATGGGCAGGGAGGTTATGCTGGAACTGCATAAAATACTGGCTCATGCACAACTCAAGTATTGTTTGCTGTTCTGGGCACAATTTTATTGGAAGGATGTCATTGTGCTAGAGAGGCTGCAGTGGAGCTGGTAACTCTGAGCTATAAGGAAAGATTGGGTAGACTGAAGTTGTTTTCCTTGGAGCAACAAAGTTGAAAGGGGACCTGATAGAGGTGTATAAGATTATGGGGGGCAGGGAGGGGAGGAATAGATTGGGTGGACAGGCATGTACTTTATCTGTTAGTAGAGACATCAGGAACCAGGAGGCATAGATTTTAGATAAGAGGTAGAATAAAAAGAAGGAAATTGAGGGGATTTTTTTCCATTCAGAAGATGATTGGAGTTTGGAATTCACTACCTGTAAGAATGGTTGAGTCAGAAACTCTTGTAGCATTACTTAGATATTCATTTGTATTTTGAGAAGATTTATGGCTCAGGTTGAGGTTCTGGATGTGAGTTTGCTCGCTGAGCTGGAAGGTTAGTTTTCAGATGTTTCGTCACCATTCTAGGTAACATCATCAGTGAGCCTCCGACGAAGCGCTGGTGCTAAGTCCCGCTTTCTATTTATCTGGTTAGGTTTGTATTGTTTTAGCAACCATGGCTATGAGCCAAAACCTGGAAAATGGGATTTGTGTAATCAGATCTTCACTC
Source organism: Stegostoma tigrinum (assembly GCF_030684315.1). Lineage (NCBI taxonomy): Eukaryota > Metazoa > Chordata > Chondrichthyes > Orectolobiformes > Stegostomatidae > Stegostoma > Stegostoma tigrinum. The sequence goes on along the minus strand of NC_081355.1, from coordinate 79,625,633 downwards.
ACTGGTGCAAGTGTGATGGGCGAAATGGCTGCCTCCTGTACTATAAATTCAAAAGTCTTTGAGTCAAATTTTTAAGACCAGTTCTGGTACACAATTATTCTGGTAGATGATCAAGAAAACAAATTTTGAGTTGGATATAGAGGAGTGAACGTATCCATTCTTATAAAGGCTATGCCATGCCTAAGATAAGGATTTCTGGACCACCCTTCATGTAATTTCAGGGCATTAACAATATCAAATTTAGTGTGAAAATGCAGATACATGTTACACATTGCTGCAGTGGAAGATAGACCATAAATACTTGAACGTTATCTAGAAACACTTTATAAATGGAACTTTGTATTGCTTTAAACATTCTTCAGTTAACAGCCATCAATAACTGAAGTTGATACTGAGGACTAGAAGTCACAAATCATTCTCTATGGTTGACAGTCCAGTCCTTGGCCTGCATAAAGCTGGTGCACGCCATCCCATTTCTTCCAAGAGGAGCTACAGGTGGCAGGAGAAAAGCTGCCACTAGAGGGCCTTCTGGACTTTGGTTTGCATGCTGACATTTAGCAGGAAATGAAACCTAGGACCCTCCTATACCATGCAATACTTGTACCTAGGTACCTCTGCATGTAACTTGGTGCCGCAATATAGCAACTGTAAACTTTTTACTCTACTCATCTGAGTACGTGACAATAAAGCTAATTCAATTATTGAGGCACCATTGTTTCAGAAGTTCCTGTTGTCACCTTTTGAGAAGAATCATCCATCTCATGAGAAAGACACAACAGCGACAATCAATATTACAGTTAAATGAAAAGAATCCTCCCTATGTAGAATGTTGGACTGCTGTGGGGAAGCAAGAACAGAACTTTATACAAATTCAATCACCAATTGAAACAAATGAAACTTTGAATAATTCTAGTTCACGAAAGTGCCCACAGTACCATAGAAGTCTCAGGCTGTGAAGCTAGAAAGTGATCCTCAATCATAAAAGAACATAATATGAGAATACAGGGTGACTTGGACAGGCTAGGTGAGTGGACGGATGCATGGCAGATGCAGTTTAATGTGGATAAATGTGTGATTATCCACTTTGGTGGCAAGAACAGGAAGGCAGATTACTATCTAAATGGAGTCCAGTTAGGTAAAGGGGAAGTACAACGAGATCTGGGTGTTCTTGTACATCAGTCAATGAAAGCAAGCATGCAGGCACGGCAGGCAGTGAAGAAAGCTAATAGCATGCTGGCCTTCATAACAAGAGGAATTGAGTATAGGAGCAAAGAGGTCCTTCTGCAGCTGTACAAGGCCCTGGTGTGACTGCACCTGGAGTATTGTGTGCAGTTTTGGTCTCCAAATTTGAGGAAGGACATTCTTGCTATTGAGGGAGAGCAGCGTAGGTTCATGAGGTCAATTCCGGGAATGGCCGGACTATCATATGTTGAAAGATTGGAGCGACTGGGCTTGTAAACACTTGAGTTTAGAAGGATGAAAGGGGATCTGATTGAGATGTATAAGTTTATTAAGGGATTGGACACTCTGGAGGCAGGAAGCATGTTTCTTCTGATGGGCGAGTCCAGAAGCAGAGGACATTGTTTTAAATGGCCTACCCCTTATTTTTAAACTGAGTTGAGGAAAAACTTCTTCACCCAGAGAGTGGTGGACATATGGAATGCTCTGCCCCAGAAGGCAGTGGAAGCCAACTCTCTGGATAGCAAGAAAGAGATGGATAGAGCTCTTAAAGATAGTGGAATCAAGGGTTATGGGGATAAGGCAGGAACAGGATACTGACTGAGGATGATCAGCCATGATCATAATGAATGGTGGTGCTGTCTCGAAGGGCCAAATGGTCTACTCCAGCACCTATTGTCTAACTCACAGCATCAGTGTGTATTCATGGACAATTAATTTTCAGGCAGGGTGAATGATGCCACACCCACAGAGCACACATACATACTGTACTTACTGTCTTTGTCCTGAATTCAAAGCTGCTTTGGGGCCAGCTGCTGAGATTCTTCTCTGGGTTGTGACACCTTTTGACATTTTAATACTTCATTGTCCAATTTCTTTATCCATGTGTCAGATTCTGGTATTTTAATAAATGTGATTTCGAGGTGGTCAGTGGGTTGGTAATCTGATGTTTGTCTCCTGTAGGATGTCTGAACTTCCACCCGACCCTGTATTCTCATTTAACTTTGCATCATCCTGGTTTGACTGTTGTGTTCTGGTTACGTTACTTGGACCTCCAAATGGCTCACTCAGGTTTTATCTCATTGGTATGGCCCTCATGGCCTCTATAATGGGGTCTGCTGCGGAATACATTCCACTTGCTTTGGGAATCGGCTTTCTCCTATTCTAAGATAATAGGAACTGCAGATGCTGGAGAATCCGAGATAACAAGGTGTGGATCTAGATGAATACAGCAGGCCAAGCAGCATCTCAGGAACAGGAAAGCTGACATTTCAGACCTAGACCTTTGATCAGAAACCAGGGAGGGGGAGAGGGTTCTGAAATAAATAGGGAGGGGGGGGCGGATCGAAGATGGATAGGGGAGAAGATAGGTGGAGAGGAGACAGACAAGTTAAAGAGGCGGGGATGGACCCAGTAGAGGTGAGTGTAGGTGGGGAGGTAGGGTGGGATGAGGTTAGTAGGCAGGAAATGGGGGTGCAGCTTGAGGTGGGAGGAGGGGATGGGTGAGAGGAAGAACAGGTTAGGAGGGAGGGGTTGAGCAGGGCTGGTTTTGGGATGCGGTGGGGCAGGGGAGATTTTGAAGCTTATGAAATCCACATTGATACCATTAGGCTGCAGGGTTCCCAAGCGGAATATGAGTTGCTGTTCCTCCAACCTTTGGGTGGCATCGTTGTGGCACTGCAGGAGGCCCTAATGGACATGTCATCTGAGGAATGGGAGGGGGAGGTGAAATAGTTCGCAACTGGGGCGTGCAGCTGTTTATTGTGAACTGAGGTATTCTACAAAGTGGTCCACAAGCCTCTGCTTGGTTTCTCCAATGTAGAGCAGACCACAACAGGTACAGCGGATGCAGTAGACCACATTAGCAGATGTGCAAGTGAACCTCTGCTTGATGTGGAAAGTCTTCTTGGGGCCTGTGATGGGTTGAGGGAGAAGGTGTGGGGGCAGGTGTGGCACTTTTCCATGCAACCGCAGGAAGTGCTAAGTGGTAGGGCTGGAGGGGAGTGTGGAGCGGACAAGGAAGTGATGGAGAGTGGTCATTCCAGAAAGCAGACAAGGGTGGGGAGGCAAAATGTCTTTGGTGGTGGGGTCAGATTGCAGATGGCGGAAGTGTTGGAGGATGATGTGTTGGATCCGGAGGTTGATGGGGTGGTATGTGAGGACGAGGAGAATTCTCTTTTGCTTGTTATTGCGGGACCGGGGTGTGAGGAATGAGTTGCGGGAAATGTGGGAGACACGGTCGAGGGCGTTCTCGGCCACTACGGGGGGCGAAGTTGCGGTCCTTGAAAAACAAGGACATCTGAGATGTGTGGGAGTGGAATGCCTCACCCTGGGAGCAGGTGCAGCAGAGGTGAAGGAATTGGGAATAGAGGATGGCATTTTTGCAGGAAGGTGGGTGGGAAGAGGTGTATTCTAGGTAGCTGTGGAGTCGGTGGGCTTGAAATGTATATCAGTTTCTAGGTGGATGCCTGAGATGGTGACAGAGAGGTCCAGGAAGGTGAGGGATGTGTTGGAGATGTTCCAGGTGAACGTAAGGTTGGGGTGGAAGGTGTTGGTGAAGTGGATGAACTATTCGAGCTCCTCGTGGGAACGTGAGGCAATGCCGATATAGTCAAAAATGTAACGGAGGAAGAGGTGGGGTTTAGGGCCAGTGTAGGTGTGGAAGAGGGATTGTTCCACGTAACCTACAAAGAGGCAGGCATAGCTTGGGCCCATGGCCACCCCCTTTTGTCTGTAAGAAGTAGGAAGAATTGGAAGAGAAGTTGTTGAGGGTGAGGATGAGTTATGCTAAGCGGATGAGGGTGTCAGTGGAGGGGGACTGGTCAGGCCTCTGGGACAGGAAGAAGTGGAGGGCCTTTAGGCCATCTGCATGGAGAATGCAGGTGTATAGGGACTGGATGTCCATGGTAACAATGAGGTGTGGGGACCTGGGAATTGGAAGTTCTGGAGGAGTTGGAGGACGTGGGTGGTGTCACGGATGTAGGTAGGGAGTTCCTGGACTAAGGGGGAGAAAATGGAGTCCAGATAGGTGGAGATGAGTTCAGTGGGGCAGGAGCAGGTGGGTCTACCAGAGCAGTCAGGTTTGTGGATTTTGGGAAGGAGATAGGAGCAGGTGGTGCAGGGTTGGGGAACAATAAGGTTGGAGGCTGTGGGTGGGGGGTCACCTGAGGTGATGAGGTTATGGATGGTTTGGGAGATGATGGCTTGGTGCTTGGGCGGTGGGGTCATGATCCAGGGGCCAGTAGGAGGTGGTGTCTGAGAGTTGGCATCTGGCCTCAGCGATTGTAGAGGTCAGTGCGCCATACTGTAACTGCGCCTCCCTTTTTCGTGGGTTTTATGGTGAGGTTGCGATAGGAGCAGAGGGCTGCACGTTCTGCGGGGGAGAAGTTGGAGTGGGTGAGAGGGGTGGAGAGGTTGATATGATTGATGTCTCAGCGGCAGTTGGAGATGAATAGGTCGATGGAGGGTAGGATGCCTTTGGGTGGTGTCCAGAAGGAGGGCTTGTGTTGGAGATGGGGGAAGGGGTCAGTAGAGGGAGGGTTAGGCTCAAGGCTAAAGAAGCGTGGAGACGGAGGCGGCGAAAAAACTGCTCAATGTCCAAATGTGACTGGATGTGTGGGTGGAGAGGGACAGTGGCGAGCCCCTTACTGAGGACTGACCGTTCGTCATCAGTAAGGGGGAGTCTGGGGGGACGATGGTGAAGACTCGGCAGGGCTCAGTGTTGTTGTCTCCTCTGGAGCTGTTGGCTGTGGAGGCGGTGGGCGAAGCGATGTTCGTGGTGGACGGGGTTGCATTGCAGTGCTGGGCAGTGTTCCGTCAGTGTCAGCGACGGGCGGATTTGCGTCGGCATCTGCTGTGGGCGGAGTTGCGTCGGTGGTGCACCTCATCTTTACCATGGACGTCCAGTCCCTATACACCTGTGTTCCCTATGCAGATGGCCTAAAGGCCCTCTGCTTCTTCCTGTCCTGCAGGCCTGACCAGTCCCCCTCCACTGACACCCTCATCCGCTTAGCATACCGCCTCCTCACCCTCCACTTCTTTTTCAAATCCTCCCACTTCCTACAGACAGAGGGGGTGGCCATGAGCACCCTCATGGGCCCAATCTATGCCTGTCTCTTTGTAGGTTACCTGGAACAATCCCTTTTCCACACCAACACTGGCCCAAAACCCCACCACTTCCTCCATTACATCGATGACTGTATCGGCATCACCTCATGCTCCCACGAGGAGCTCAAACAGTTCATCCACTTCACTAACACCTTCCACCCCAACCTTAAGTCCACCTGGACCATCTCTAACACCTCCCTCACCTTCCTGGACCTCTCTGTCTCCATCTCGGGCAACCACCTAGAAACCAATATCCATTTCAAGTCCACCGACTCCCACAATTACCTAGAATACATCTCCTCCCACTCACCTTTCTGCAAAAATGCCATCCCCTATTCCCAATTACTTCGCCTCCACCGCATCAGCTCCCAAGATGAGGCATTCCACTCCCAGACATCTCAGATGTCCTCGTTTTTCAAGGACTGCAACATCCCCCCACAGTGGTTGAGAAAGCCCTTGACCATGTCTCCCGCATTTCCCGCAACTCATCTCTCACATCCCGTCCCCACAATAATAACCAAAAGAGAATCTCCTTCGTCCTCATATACCATCCTACCAACCTTCGGATCCGATGCATCATCCTCCGACACTTCCACCATCTGCAATCCGACCCCACCACCAAAGACATTTTCCATCCCCACCCTTATCTGCTTTCCGGTAGGACCATGCTCTCCGTCACTCCCTTGTCCGCTCCGCACTCCCCTCCAGCCCCACCACACTTTTCCATGCAACCGCAGGAAGTGCTATACCTGCCCCCACACTCCTCCCTCAACCCATCACAGGCCCCAAAAAGACTTTCCACATCAAGCAGAGGTTCACTTGCACCTCTGCTAATGTGGTCCACTGCATCCGCTGTACCCACTGTGGCCTCCTCTACATCGGGGAAACCAAGCAGAGGCTTGTGGACCACTTTGCAGAACACCTATGTTCAGTTTGCAATAAATAGCTGTACCTTCCTGTTGCAAACCATTTCAACACCCCCTCCCATTCCTCAGACAACATGTCCATCCTGGGCCTCCTGCAGTGCCACAACGATGCCACCCAAAGTTTGCAGGAACAGCAACTCATATTCTGCTTGGGAACCCTTATCCTAATGGTATCAATGTGGATTTCACAAGCTTCAAAATCTCCCCTCCCCACACCACATCCCAAAACCAGCCCAGCTCGTCCCCGCCTCCCAAACCTATTCTTCCTCTCACCCATTCCCTCCTCCCACGTCAAGCCACACCCCCAATTCCTACCTACTAACCTCATCCTGCCTCCTTGACCTGTCCATCCTCCCTGGACTGACCTATCTCCTCCTTATGTCCCCACTTACACGCACCTTTACTGGCTCCATCCCCGCCTCTTTAACTTGTCTGTCTCCTCTCCACCTACCTTCTCCTCTATCCATCTTCGATCCACCTCCCCCTTTCTCTGTAATTATTTCAGAACCCTCTTCCCCTTGATCTAGGCCCAAAACGTCAGCTTTCCTGCTCCTAAGCTGCTGCTTGGCATGCTGTGTTCATCCAGCTCCACACCTTGTTATCTCTTTCTGCTAACCTATTCCACTTTTGCTGGAATGCTAGTGCCATCAGGTGGATGTTCAACTTCAAAGCCCTGTGGCTCCTTTTTAAATAAGACTTCAGCTTCACTTTCTCATGACCTGTCTGAGAACTCCATTTGTCCCCTATAATTTTACCATTAAAGTATATATTAACTAACTCTCTGTCTATGTTTCAGCAACTTATATTGTCTTACCTGACCCTCTCTTGCCTTCTTTTATGGCTGCTGGTTTAATTTCACTGTGTACTCTTTGTGCTCATCTATTCTTGACACTGTCTAATTCAACTGATCTTTCCTGAGCCACCTCAAACCATGCAGGTTTTACTGCCCCTTATCAGGCTTCTGAACCTCTTTTAGTTCCTAGCCTCTTTGCCACTTCCTGCTGATTTTATTTGAGTGATCCTTCCTCAGCCAATCTAATTCTTAACAGGTTTTACCGTCCCTGGTGGGCTTCTGAACATTTTTCAGTTCCTGGCCCTTCTGGTTGGTGCTGGCTTTCTTCAGACTCTTAGAAATGCCTCTTTTCAGTATGAGAGAGATATTTTGCTACCAGCCAAATTGTCACTCAGTAATGTATCTTGTCTTAGCACTCACAAGCTTAGGATGACCCCCACTGTTCCCAAATCCTTAACAAGTTCACTCTCTAAGTAAACATTAACGAGTAGCATCTCAATATGTTTACCGTGAGCTCTCTTTCAATTTTTTATAATTTACTTTGATTCCAGTGGAAAATTCTACTTTCTGCAGTAGCAAGGCCTGTGAGAGCTCAGAGAATGCTGATTTCTCTTACTAGCTGTTTTAAAAATGTCAGTGGTCATTGTTTCTTTGGATACAAAATCCTGATTGCTATTCTGGACAATAGTAATGTCTGATTGGACACTAACCACCTGTAATGTTATATCACAGGTCTTGTACTTTGAATTTCCCTTAACAAAGGCTACACAGTCTAAACATTCTTAAGAGTTTTAAGGTGTTAAATTTTAAATGTGGGGTAAGAGTTGACTGTTGTCTCTCATTAATTGCTGACTCACATTTTTAACAATAGCACAATCTGTATATCTCTGAGTAGAAACATTCTCACCTTGCTTTTCCACTGGCCACAGTTGTCAAGATCATGAAAGACAGGCAGGGATAGAAAGTCATTCAGTTTTTGCTTAGAAGTCAATTTTTCATTCCCTCTCCACTGATGTGAAAGGTAGCTGCTGAAATATAGCTCAGTGTGTATTCCAAAGTCTAACTCAATTATTTTTCCAAGGAGGTTAACTGGCAGAAGAGTCTTTCATCTCCTGTCATGTGAAATATGTTAAAACAGGGGATGCAAATTTGTTGCAGACTCAGTTGCCTGGTTTTCATATCTTTAGAGGGTGTCCAAAGATTTCATCTTGATTTCATGCTGATGCCTGTGACATGTAAAAATAGTTAACAAAATAATGAGAAAAACATTAAATTGCCTGTAATTCGGTCACCTTCTCAAAAATGTCAATACTAACATATTGACTTCCTTCTTCATGAAATGTACAAAAGCTTTCCAGGAGTAGAGGCTTTGTATGTTTCTCAACTTGTCCAGAACTGAAGGTGTTCATGAAAGAAAAGCTCTGACCGTATAGAGTTAACAGCTGATAAAATTACTCAATTACAGATATCACAAACCTTATGTGAAGTACAACAAAATAGAAACATGGCTCTCTTGCTTTTGGAAGAACTATTTTCATGTCAGTGCAAGCCAGGACTATTGCAAAAGACGCAGAAGCAGATTCTCTCACTAATTTCCCACCAGTGGAGCAATTCACAGAACATGTGAACTTGACAAAGAAAACATAGAAGACGTGATTCTGAAATTCCAAGAAGCTTTTGTAGGACGTGCTCAAGAATTTATAAAGAAAATGGCAATGTTATAATTTGTGTTTAAACCTACATTTAGAAGGCTTATGGATGGGTACAAGAATAGGAAAGGTTTAGAGCGATATGGGCCAAATGTTGACAAATGGGACTAGGTTAATTTATATGTAGTTGGCATGAACAAGTTGGACTGAAGGGTCTGTCTCCATGCTGTACAACGCTATGACTCTGAGTCCTGGCATTTTCAGGAGAGAGCAAAGCAGAATTACAATTTAAACTGGCTGATATACAGAACAAGAGCATGCTGGTCTTTAAATTAAGAAGCTTGATATTGTGTATTTGTGAACAGTGAACTATCACTCTAAGACCACAATCTCACAATGTCATGATGACATTATCAGCTATTTTGGAAGAAAACAACTTATTCTGAGCTGGCTGCCTTGTAGAGTAAACATCTCACATAATAAATCTCCAATTGTTGTCACTTTGGTCTGTTATCCTTTTTGAAATGTAACACAAGAAGAAAACTGGTAACAAGGAAAACATCTGTTTTGGGATCTACGGGGTGAGTCCACTGATACATGAAAAAGATTGTGGCTCTCACTAAAGACCTCGGAGGCATTTTGATTTTAGAAAAAATTACAAGTACACTACATAGAGGGAAATGTTTTGGGCTAGGTGGGATAGACACAAAAAAGAAGCAGCCTCAGGAATACAGTACCTTGTTTTAAACAGGAAGAGCAAGGTAGTGCTGAAACTTTTGTGCTACATGTGCTAGGAAGGCCCTTCCTGTCAAAAAAAAATGAAATTGCATGAAGAGAAATCAACAGTTTTTGAATCAGGAACAAAAACAGAAGTTGCTGGAAAAGCTCAGCAGGTCTGGCAGCATCAGATTTAACACTTTGGGTCCGATCTGAGGAAGGGTCACTGGACCCGAAGCATTAAGTTTGATTTCTCTTCACAGATGCTGCCAGACCTGCTGAGCTTTTCCAGCTATTTTGGTTTTTGTTCCTGATTTGCAGCATCCACAGTTCTTATTTAGCTTTTGCATCAGGATTGTTAAGTCGTGTAGAAATGAAATACGCACTGATAAAGAACGATATTCTAGAAATTATTTTTGGCGATAGATAATTCCACTAGTACCTGCATGACTGGAAATTTACCCTACTAATAGATCATAAGCCATTGACTACCGTAATCGGGCCTCATACAGGGATACCTTTTCTAGCATGGAGTAGAATGCAGATGTGGTCATTGTTGCTATTGGCTTACATTTTTACAATTAAGTACATTTTTACAATGGCAATTCAACTTACGTGGGAATACTGATGACCTCTCTAGATTACCCTTGCCAAATGAGTCAATATAAACTGTACTAATGTAAAGATTTTCTACTTCACACAAATGGAGAACACTCTGGTATTTGCAAGACAAGTTATGACATATACTAGAAATGATCCGCTACTTTCAAAAGTGATGGATGTGGTACTTTGTGGCAAGGTCACAGGAACAACCCTGGATCTAAAGGAATATGTCACGTGGGAGCTAGAACTATTCGTACAAACAGTATGTCTCTTACGATGAATAAGGGTCATCATTCTACCAATAGTTAAGAAAATGTGCATTAAATCAACTACACAAAGGTTATCGTGTCATTTAAGAATGAAGGAGGTAGCCAGAAACTATTTTTGGTGGCCAGGGGTCAAATCTGAAATCGAGAAGGCAGAAATTTGCACAGTTCCATAAACTACCTTCATTAGTGCCATTATAACAGTGGGAATGGCCGGGGGAAGAATAAAACATAGCAAAGAATCATTTTGACTATGTCTGACCTTTTGAAGAGTAAAGATATCTCATAGTGGTCGACACACATACTAAATGGCTTGAAGTTGCCATTATGAAGACAGAATTCTTCAGAGAAAACCATTGAAAGATTGGAGGAAATCTTTGAAAGATTTGATTATTGGGAAAAACTTGTTGGTGATAATGGTCCACAGTTCATATCGCAACACAGTTTACAGACTGACTATCTAAAGCAGAATAGAATTCAACATATATCTGATCTTCTCATCAGCCAGCCACAAATGGTTCGGCAGAAAGTTTGTTCAGACAATAAAATAATCCTTAATGGTAACTTGAGAACAATAATCACTCTCCAAAAATTGAACCAATTTTTGTTATCATCCTGGAACACACCTCACTTGACAACTCAAAGTTTTCCATGATGCTAAAGCGTCAGTTGCACTTGCTGACACCATGAAAAAAATTCATCGATGACAGGAAGCAACATAATCAGGTTTTCAAACAACAGGATAGCGCCAAATGCGGTGCTTTCTGAAATTGTCAAGAAATGTTGGTGAGAAATTACACCACTGGCGAGAAGTGAGTGGCAGCCATCATGCAGCACAGACTGGACCAAGAAGTGGTAAGAAATAATGCAGTATGGAGAAAATATGCAGATAAATTCTTGGCAACCAGAACAAATAAGCCACTTACAACATTAATTGAAGATCCACAAGTAATTGTGCAAAATAGAGAACTGGATATGCCAGAAGACAGAACAGTAAGTGGAATATGTGAGGGAGACAGTACCTCAGTGGAGGGTACAACATTGTGTCAACCACCGACCAGAAGTTGAAAGCAATGAGAAACATAAAAAAAACTCTGGATGCTGTAAACCAACAACAAAAACAGAAGTTGCTGGAAATGCTCAGCAGATCTGGCAACATCTGTGAAAAAAAAAGCAGAGTTAATGTTTTGAGTCCGGTGACGTACTGCGGAAGGGTCACCGGATCTGAAATGTTAACGCTAATTTTCTCTTCAGACGTTGCCAGACCAGCTGAGAAAAATAAAGACACCTGAGGTGCACGAACAGCTGTGTGTTATCTACCAACTGTTGTATTAATGACTGTAAATATTGTCAATGTTCACACTGCAGGAACGTCAGACATAAAGGGGTAGGAATATTATGGATTTGTGTAAATATGTTGGACCGTCACATTAAGAGTCCAATCATGTGATGTCATGAGCCATTTTGGAGGGAAATAATGCATTCTAAGCTTACTGCCTTGTAAAATAAAGTTCCTGCTGTTGTTAAGCATTTCAGCCCTTTATCTTTCTTGAAATATAACACTTAGTAACACCTTGAAAATTCAGAATGAAAACTTACATTGACACTTTGCAGATGGACTGAAATGCATGATCTTAAAAAAAAAGCAAATTGTGTTTGACGGACATTTACTGTAATTTGAAGAGACATACATTTAGCTTACAAGTCCATCGTCGGATCTACTTAACTGTATAAGCAAGTGTTTTCAAATATGGATTGTATAAAAAGTAATTTGAAGCTAACTGAAGTTCTAATTGAAATTGACAGCATTGTATCCAAGTATCAAACGACTCTCCAAACAAATCCAGTAGAAGAAATCACCTTTACTTTTTGTCAAAGAAAGAGGGCTCTTTTACATCTAAGGAAGGATTTACTGATTAATAAATGGCTTGTTCCATTATTTAAACTTCTATTAAACGCTCTTATTACCGTGTATTTGTGAGAAAACATTGTAAAAATATTTGTTTTGTAAAAACCTTTAAAATGTTGATAATCAAATGTCCTTTCATTAATATTATTACATTTATGATCCTCGATAGAAAAACATGGATCAGAGATTCATAAATTGGTATCTGCCTTGTTTTTCATTATTATGGGCAATTAAGTAAAAACATTACAGCTCTTAAGTAACTGTTCTTTTGACTAAAAAAAGTTTTATTTTGTTATTTATGATGCGTGCACATTTCCAGAATATCAAGTGATCAAACAGTGTCAGTGACTGTTAAAAGTCACTACTATCTTAATTTATTTGCTTCTAGCTATTTACAGAGGTTTGCAGGTGATATTTTCAGTATCTCACAGTTGACTATCCACTGATGCAGGTCAGTTTGATGCCATGTCTGCCAGTGCCTGGACTATGTACATTTCTCAACTCCTGAAGGCAGTCAAGATAAGCTAATGCTAAGTACTGCTGACATTGGAAATTTAAAATAATAACGGATGATCCTGGAAATAATCAGCAGGTATATTAGTAAGTGTGGAGTGAGAAACAGAACTAATGTTTCAGGTCGATGACCTTTCATCATAAACACGAAAATGATACCAGGGAGCAGAACAAATAAAAGCTAATGCACTATCAGTACTGTGATAGACAAATCTTTCAAGATTAAGAAGATATGCTTTTGGTGCATGGACAGATCTGGAGGCACCCTGTGTTACACAGCAGCTCAATTATGCAAAATGTAAGTGTTTTGCTATTTCTTGCATGTGTTATGATGTGACACTAGGTTAGTTTCACAGTTCCAGACAAGAAACTCCAAACTGTTAAGTGCCCATGAAAGGAGGGATGAATTGGATCCTATTCTTTATTCACCTTCACCCCTTGATTGTTGCAACAAGGTTAATCAAAAAATGACCAATTCCCTTTGGATAACTTTCATCCAGATCAAATGAAATTATGACTTAAAAGAAGCCAATTTAATCAGACTTATTTTAATGAACAGAGGATGAGATTATTAATTACGAATTTAGTAATACAGTACATATACACAGTTAAGTCCAAAAACAGAGAAGTTAATGAAATTGTATACAGGTCAGTCTCTTAATCATTTACAAGGATTGGATAGTTGAACACTGCAGCTGTTGTAGTGGAGGTTACGAATAGCACTGGTAGTTGACCATTTGTTTTTTGAGATCCTGGATCTGTTGTAAGCTTTTGTCATGATTCCTTTCCTCAAACTGGTTTGCAGAACTTGAAATGGGAGAGTGTGTTCCTTCACCTGCGATACAAGAGTTGCTCAGAATATTTTTTCAACTGTGAACTTCACAGCATGCTATTACAATTTAAATTTAACACATCTATAAATAATAATTAATAAATACTTTGGGATTCTCATCAATGGTCAAAATATACACCATAGCATGAAAATGATGACTAGAGCTCCAGGAAGAGCAAAGTTTTGAGCATGCTGATCTTTTGGAGGAGGAGCCCGATCTGACAAGGATACCAGCAATTGGACATTGAGCCCACGGCAGCCTGATTCAAGCACAGTTCATTGAGACCACATAGCAGTTCACCCAACAGGGAGTCACATTCTGAATTAATTTAATTCCACCAATTCACCATTCAAAAGCAGTCTCACAATCAACAATACATCATTTAGAAACTCCCATTACGTGACTTCATCTCTTTTCATTCACAAAGCAGAAGGTTACTTGACAGCAAAAATTGGCAATATGGGTAAATATGGGCAAACATGCAGGATAATTCAGCAGAAAATGAAAAACATTTGGCCCATCAAGCTTGTTCCACCATTCAACTTGCTCGTGGTTAATACCCCATTGCAATACCATATTCCTGCTCTTTCCACATACCCTTGATACCTTTAGTTATTTCTTTCTTAGATATATTCAGTTACTTGGTCTCTACAGCCTTCTGTAAAAAAGAATTTCATATGTTCAGAACCCTCTGAGTGAAGAGACTCCTCTTCATTTCAATCAACAATGGCCTACCTTGTACAGCAATCTTCTGTTCTGTTCTGGATTTCCTAGCCAGGTGAAACATTATCCCTGCATTCAGACTGATCAGTCCTGTCAGAATCATTCCAACAATTTCCCAACAACAGTTGTTAAACAACTGGTTTGTAGGTTCCCATTCTCTGTCTCTCTCCCTTTTTGAGCAAGGAGAAACGATGGCCTAGTGGAATTATCACCAGACAATTAATTCAGAAACCGAGGTAATGTTCTGGGAATGTGGGTTCAAAACTCACCAAGGCAGATGGTAGAATTTGAAATCAATGCAAACGTAGAATTAAGAGTCTAATGACGACACAAAACCATTGTTGATTGTCCGAAAAGCACATCTAGTTCACTGAAGTCCTTTAGGGAAGGTAATTGCCATTGATGCCTGGTCTGGCCTGCTAACCCGAACACACAGCAATGTGGCTGACTCTTAATTGCCCTTGGGTGGATAGGAATGGCCAATACCTGCTGGTCTAGCCAGTGATATGCACACTCCCATGAGTGAACTTTTTAAAAACTGACACTACATATAATATAAATTGAGAATCAATATTGAAACACGCCTAAAGTTCCTGAAATATTTTAACATGATAAAACAAGTTTAACTATATCAGATGTTGGAAATTTACAGTCTGCTTCATCTGTTTTTGGCTTGAGAAACATTATTTTCACAGCGTTGAGGATGGATTTCACATTGTACATGGCTCGATATTCCTGTACTAAATTTCTTGGGTTTTTAAGACTTTGAATCTTGATTTATAAGATGGTTAGATTCAAATTAATGATAGCCTTCTATGCCTTGGCATCACTTGTGCACATCTAAATACTTTTCTGATGTTATGAGGGTTTCTACATCTACCACCTTTACAATCAGTTGTTCTAGAATCCCATCACCCTCACTGGATGACAAATATTTTCCGTACATCCCCTCTGTGCCTCCTGTCCTTTACCCTAAATCTATGCCTCTGGTCATTGATTCCTCATCCAAGGGGAAAGGTTCCTTCCTGTCTACCCTACCTCTGCCCCTCATAATTTTAGACATTTCAATCATGTCCCCGTCAATCTCCTCTGCTCCATGCAAAACAACTCCAGTCAATCCAAGATAATGGGAACCGCAGATGCTGGAGAATCCAAGATAACAAAGTGTGCAGCTGGATGAACACAGCAGGCCAAGCAGCATCTTAGGAGCACAAAAGCTCTGATGAAGGGTCTAGGCCCGAAACATCAGCTTTTGTGCTCCTAAGATGCTGCTTGGCCTGCTGTGTTCATCCAGCTTCAGACGTTATCTCCAGTCAATCCGATCTTTCTTCAGAACAAAAACTCTCCAGTCCAGGCAACATCCTAGTAAATCTCTGCACCCTCTCCAGTCTAATCTCATCCCACTTATAAAGTGGACTTCAGAACTGCATACCATACTCTAGTTGCAGCCTGCCCAACATTTTATGCAGCTCCATTATAGCTCCTGCTCTTAATCTCCGTGCCTCTGTTAATAAAGGCAAATATTCCCTATGTATTCTTAACCTGACATCATAAGGGACAGGTGGACATGCACACTAACATCCATCTGAGCCTTGGTGTTTCCCAGGGTCCTACCATTCATCATGTATTCTCTACCTTGTTTGTTCTGCCTTGTTCATCACCTCACTGGAATGAATATATCATTGACCACTGATCAGCTCATCTGAACAGCCCATCTGTACCTTCCTGTAGTCTAAGGCTATGCTCCTCATGATGTGCCATTCCAGCAACTTTCGTATCATCTGCAAACTTACTGATCAACCTTCTTACATTCAGGTCTTTATATACCACAAGCAGGAAGGCTCTAACACTCATCCCTGCTGAACCACACTGTGACTTTCCAGTCACAAATTAAACACCACCACCCTCTGCTTCCTTCCAGTCAGTCAATTCTGGATCCAAACAGCCACATTTCCTTGGATCCCACGAGTTCTTATCTTCGGCATCAGTCTCTCATGGAGGACCTTATCAAAAGTTGCTGAAGTCGTAATAAACTATGTCAAATATATTGCCCTTGTCTACACACCTGGTCACCTCTTGAAAAGTTCAATAAAGTTTGTCAGATATGACCGTCCCTTAACGAAGTCATGATGGCTTTTTGTTGTTAATCCCTGCCTCCCAAATGCAGATTAATTCTGTCCCTCAGAAATGCTTCCAGTAGACTCCCCAACACTGAGGTCAGAACATCTGGCCTGTAGTTTCCTGGTTTAATCCTTTCTCCTTCTGGAATAGTGGTACCGCATTGTCTATTCTCTCCTGTAGCCAGAAAGGAATTGAAAATTATTGCTAGTGCCCCTGCGATTTCCTTCCTTACCTCACTCAACAGCCTGGAATTCATTTCATCAAGGCCTAGAGATCTGTCAACTTTTAAGTCTGCCAGACCAGTCAGAAATCCGCTCCGTCCACGCTAATTTCTTTGAATGTATCATATTCTACTCCCCAATTTCTATACCCAGATAGTGCCTCTCACTAATGAACATGAAAACAAAGTATTCATTTAGAATTCTACGTACATTCTCTGGCTCCATGCACAAATTCCTACTGGGTACTTAATGGGCCCTGGTCTTTCTCTAGTTATCCTATTATTCTTAATATACTTGTAAAATAACTTAATATTTTCCATTACTTTGTCTGTGTTATCCTTACATACCTTTTTTGCTCTCCTATTTTTCTCTTTTAAGTTCCCCTTTACACATTCTGTACATCTCTAGGGCTTCTGCTGTTTTGAGTCCCTGGTATCTGCCATAAGCCTGCTATTTTTTCTCTTCATACAATTGTGTATATTTCTCAATATCCGGGGCTCATTCCATTTGTTGGTTCCATCTTTTATCTTTATTGAAACTTGTTGAGTCAGTACTCTCTCTATTTCCTACTGCTCTGACGCATTTAGCAAAACTATCTGCTCCTACTCCACTCTAGACAAATCATATCTGATCTTAGTAAAGTCACCTTTTCCCCAGTTTACAACTTGATTTCAGGCCCATCCTTGTCCTTTTCCATTGCAATCCTGAATCTAATAAAATCACTGTTTTCAAAATTGTCTCTTGAGATTTCTACTTTTTAAAAATTCTATCTTTGAATTCTTTTCCACC
This sequence comes from Stegostoma tigrinum, assembly GCF_030684315.1. Classification (NCBI taxonomy): domain Eukaryota; kingdom Metazoa; phylum Chordata; class Chondrichthyes; order Orectolobiformes; family Stegostomatidae; genus Stegostoma; species Stegostoma tigrinum. The sequence goes on along the minus strand of NC_081355.1, from coordinate 79,608,284 downwards.
TTGCTAAATTAGTGAAATATCAATGACATTCTGGATGATGAAACAAAGAGAAGCTATTTTTCCTTCTTCACCTTGGTCTGTTTGCAGTCTTTGAATAGTTGACCACAAAATTCTGCTCCTATGATTCTATTCACCATAGTCTGGATGAGTGAGACTGAACTTGCCAAGTTTGAGTTTTGTCTAGCTAAATATAGCATGAGAATTACCTGCAATGTCTTCCGTTTTCAGTTCTGCATTGTTATTTCCAATGGCTCCTAAGGATCTGTCAGTGATCCTCACAGTTCTTATCAATGTCACCAAGTAGTACTATCACCTGAATGCACAGCATTAGTTTTCACATTAACCCCGATAATACCCAATCCTATAAGGTACCACCTTTCTCAACTCATCCACTGGTACTAAATAATCAGAAAAAGACATTCAACATGCAATTCTGGATGAGCACAAATTTCTTTCAATGAAACATTCAGAAGATGCCACTCATTGGCTCAGATCTTCTAGTGTCTGGATGGCAAATTGTTCAGGCCCACCTTCTATTGGAGGAGATAGTAGGAACTGCAGATGCTGCAGAATCTGATATAACAAGGTGTAGAGCTGGATGAACACAGCAGGCCAAGCAGCATCAGAGGAGCAGGAAGGCTGACATTTTGGGGCTTTTCTGAAGAAGGGTCTAGGCCCAGAACATCAGCCTTCCTGCTCGGCTTAATGTGTTCAGCCAGCTCTTCAGCACTTGTTGTCACTTCTATAGGAGGATCCTGCTGAACAAACCAATCGGAAGAATCCTTGCAGAGACCAACTGGGAAAATGTTTTTGGAAGCCACACATACGTTTCAAGCAATTGCTGAAGTATTGTGACCGGCTAAAATATAGCTGAAGTAAACATTGTCACTTAAACTATGCCTTTTTGAGCATCTATAATGAGAAGCTAAGTGAGGGGATAAAGTGGCAGTTTGGGTCAGCTGCCAGGTTTGTGAGAAGGTGTATCAGTTCAAGAATAGTCTGATGCTAGTAAAAAGTGTGAGAAGGTCCAGACAATGGCAGTGTGGTAATGGGAGATGTTGCCAGGAACTTCTCTAACTTGCGTAGCCGCTCAAGGATCCACACAACAACTGGTGTTGGCAAGCTGATCCTGGTGCTGACTTCCAATTGGAAACGACTGCCACGTGCGAATCTTAGACGCTCATGCAGCCCGTAAGAAAATTAGAAGGAATGCTGGTTGTCAGGGAACGTCGGAGGAATTAGTTGGGTTATGGAGGTGTAAACAGGCTAGATCTGAGCAAAAACGTGTATTGGGATTTCTTGGAACTTACAGTGCGGTGACTAGTTGGAAATTTATCAGAAAGTTTAAGCTTCTGATGGGCTAATTACCCATCAGAAGCCCTTTGAAGTCAAAGATGGAGACTTCCACGAACTTTGTCGAGTTAAAAGTGTTCCAACTCACCTGGATAATTGCAAAGTAATGTTAGGTCGATATTTCTGGCTAAGTGTACCTCCTACCTCCATCAACTCTCCACTGGAGCTCCTGACTTCCAAACTGAGTTGGAGTATCTTCTACAACCTGACCTGATTCACTAAAAGTACCCTAACCCGATTATCCACCTAACCACAATGGCAGATTATGGACTGCAGCCAGCAGAACAACAGAGGAAACAGAGGAACTTTTACCCAGACAAAAATGGTCATTATCTTATGCCTTTCAGCCCAGACAAAACCCAGTAACGTTCCAGCACTGCCCTATTGGCTGTGAGTCATGGTTTGCTGGAGGAGCTCCAGCAGCATTGCTCATCATCACAGACAGACAGGAGCAAATGCCAGTGAGTCCAACCCTGATCCACAGCTCACGGGCTAAAGAAGGGGTAAGGAGGTCAAGTTGAAGAGATCAAGGCCGTATAATCAGACTACTCCGAAGCAGTAGCTGATGAGACACCAGAGACAGTAATAGAAAGCAAGAACACGCGCCATGGGGCCTCTCAAAATGCCAACAGGAATCGAGAACAAGTGATGACCTCAGCAGGTGGCCCAGGTCCCAGTGAGTATAGCAAACCTCAAGCAGAGACCTCCTTGGCTCCACTTTTTGGGGTTCTGCCATTGAAAACATGATAAGTGGGATGTTAATTTTAAAAATATGAAACAAGATGTACCTTATTTTACCATTTATTTATTTTACCAATGGAGAAATTATGCATTTCATTTTATTGCAACTTAGATGGTACTAGTATGATATTTCAATTTTTTTACTGAGCAAGACTTTGAAGATCCAAACTCCAGTTTTAACATTAATTCCTAAATAAAAAGTCTTTTCACTTAAAAGTTGTGATTTACTGGAATGCAAGCTCAATTTAAGTGAGGTGATCCCTTCAGTGACCTTTTAGACAATAGACAATAGGTGCCGGAGTAGGCCATTCGGCCCTTTGAGCCAGCACCACCATTCATTATGATCATGGCTGATCATCCACAATCAGTATCCAGTGTTCCTGCCTTATCCCCATAACCCTTGACTCCACTATCTTTAAGAGCTCTATCCATCTCTTTCTTGAAAGTATCCAGAGAGTTGGCCTCCATTGCCTTCTGGGGCAGAGCATTCCATATTGTTCACCACTCTCTGGGTGAAGAAGTTTTTCCTCGACTCTGTTCCAAATGGCCTACCCCTTATTTTTAAACTGTGTCCTCTGGTTCTGGACTCACCCATCAGCGGAAATAGGCTGCCTGCCTCCAGAGTGTCCAATCCCTTAATAATTTTATACGTCTCAATCAGATCCCCTCTCATCCTTCTAAACTCAAGTGTATACAAGCCCAGTCGCTCCAATCTTTCAACATATGATAGTCCCGCCACTCCAGGAATTGACCTCGTGAACCTACGCTGCGCTCCCTCAATAGCAAGAATTCCTCAAATTTGGAGAACAAAACTGCACACAATACTCCAGGTGCAGTCTCATCAGGGCTCTGTACAGCTGCAGAAGGACCTCTTTGCTCCTATACTCAATTCCTCTTTTTAAAAAGGCCTACATGCCATTAGCTTTCTTCACTGCCTGCTGTACCTGCATGCTTGCTTTTGTCTGATCTGGTCTAGAAATAGGGATCCTGACCAAATCAAAAAATTTGAGCCATTACCTTTGGTCCCTCCCATTTAGGCTTGACTCCATCTGCTTCACTGGCATCTGTAAAAGGATGTTTGTTACCTTGATGTCATATCTGGATTGGACATGAACATTGGCCAGATATCCACTCCCATCATTACAACTGCCTACACAGTTGTACCTGACAGTGTCCTGTTCCACTTCATCTACTGCTGAAATCTATTATTGTTTTATACCCACATACCTAAGTTTAGGTTAAAGACTGAGTTGTTGAGGAGAAGACAAGTTAAGAACTATTTTCAGGCTTGTCTATCATCAGTACATTTTAGCTGCTCTATGCATTGCTTTATTTAATGTATGCACACACAAGTTATTTTGGGGAGATGCAGAGATAATGGGAACTGCAGATACTGGAGATTCCAAGACAACAAACTCTGGAGCTGGATGAACACAGCAGGCCAAGCAGTATCTTAGGAGCACAAAACAAAAGCTGATGGGGTCTAGGCCTAAAACATCAGCTTTTGTGCTCCTAAGATGCTGTTTGGCCTGCTGTGTTCATCCAGCTCCACACTGTTGTTTGGGGAGATGCAGTTCAGGTGTTAGGATGGGACATGATTTATGAGCGGTTGGGGGCGCTGGGTGGGAAGAGGGCCTGCCGTTCCCACATCCCCAATCCTCCTCATCCCAACCAACCCCTACCACTGCATCCTCACTCCTCCACACCAAATCCCATTCCAAAATTGCACGCACATCTTCGGTACGTGCACAGCGCAGCTTGCGCATTTGATATCATATTAAATTTTACATGATGGCATACTAGGTGTAGAATTGTGAATTTACAATTGAGCACTTGCAGGCGTCATTAGATATTGTCCTAGAGATGACGTTAAGACCAATACTACAATATATGATAATCAGAGTTACAACAGGCTCCCCTTACCTTACATCTATACCCGATGGTCATTTATCCCTGCATCGAAGGGAAACGTTTCTTCCTTCTACCCTACGTATGACACTCACAATTTTAAACATTTCAAGCTGACTCAAGACCGACGGAGATAACAAAGTGTAGCGCTGGTGTTGAAGGGTCTAGGCCCGAAATGTCAGCTTTTGTGCTGCTAGGATGCTGCTTGGCCTGCTGTGTTCATCCAGCTCCACACTTTGTTATCTTGGATTCTCCAGCAACTGCAGTTCCCATTATCTCTACACTTTGTTATGTCGGATTCTCTAACATCTGCAGTTTCTATTATCTCCAAGGCCGACGGACTATCTTTAAGCTACATATTTCTTTCCCTTATTCTTAACTTATTCAAAATGGCGCCTAATCGTGGGGACAAATGAAAGCTATTCACACACGTGACAGTAGGGTTCTGCATCATTCCCGTTCGCGTGTTTGGAGCCGATTGTTGAGAGAGAGCGCGCGCCGAGACCGAGCATGCGCGACGCCGAGCTCTGGAGCAGGCGCTTTGACGTCGGAACGCTGGTGTCCGTCGCGAGCCTGAACTCGAACTGCAGCCGTTATGTCCGGGAAGGAGGATAGTGATATGGCCACGAAGAGCATATGTGAGTAAATACAACAGCAACAAAAAGAAAAGAGCCACGATCCTGGCTACCTCGCAGTTTTGACCACATGTATATTCCGCCCTAATGATCCGTGTTGGCACTCATTAAAGAGTAGCATTGTGTGGGGCCCTAGGCCGGGCCGTGCTTGAAACGGGCTCCTTCTGCGACGTGGAAAATCATAACATAACTCCTTCGCCTGACGGGCATTTGTTATGATTTCGCATCAATTGCTTGTTGCGCAAAAACATACATATGGACAAGCGATGTTCAGCTGCTCCGCAACAGCTGGGAAAAGAGTAACAGACTAGTTGTAGGGTTATGGGACCAAGGGTGCTAGAAAAATGCCACATAAATTGCAAAAATTGTGCAGCATCCCTGTCGTACATTCATGTAACACTGAGTGCGGTCAGTTGACCCTTTTGCCTGTATTGGTAACTTGAACAGCTGCATTTCTTTGTTTTTAACTGAATATATGTTCTGTGTTCTATATACGTGATTCTCTTTTTAAAGTTATTTCTGTTACCCTTTCAGTTAGTGAATTCCAGATTAGTTTCAGGAAAGTTTTTAGTATATTTTTATTCTTCAATACATTGTTAGTATGCTGCAGCCATGTTCTGTGCATTTTGTTATGTATGCGTTTGGATTGATTGTTAGAGACGGGTTAATTGAATGGGCTTGGAATGTTCTTGGGCTCTGTTGATTAGGCTGTGTTCGGAACTCATGAAATCGTGAATTTAATAAGGTTGATAATCTGCAAATCAACCTTCCTGTCTGTACTGATGCTGCATGATTTGTTCAGTATTTCCACCATTTTTGATTTTATTTTAGATTTTGAGCAACTGCATTTTTTTTCTGGGTGCAAAGTTTTTTTTTTGCCCTAGAATTCTGGTGATGACCAGTGAATAATGCAAATGTAACTGGGGCATCGAATTTGTGAGCTTAATGGGGAATGTCCTCAGTCCTGTGATTGATGTTAACTCATTGCACATTTTTGCCTTTAATTGACAGTGATGTATGAAAGTAACAGTTTCATCCCTGTGTTGAAGCTATCAACCAGCAATGATACAGTATGTATCTGGCCTGACTTATCCACAAAATGAGATATGAACATAATTGAAAATTTTAATGTGTTTGTTCTCGAGTGGCTCAGTTCTTAAGCATTATCATTACGAGTTCAGGAAAATATAATGGCGGACTGGAAATAGTGAGTCCACATGAAAAGATTACAGAACTAGATGATATACGTTTAAGATGAGAAGGGAGAGATTTAAACTGGACCTAAGGGACAACTGTTTCACATGCAGGGTGGTGTGTGTGGATTTTGCTGCCAGAGGAGGTGGTGGAGGCTGCTACAGTTACAACATTTAAAAGGCATCTGGCTATGAATAGATAGGGTTCAGAGGGGAAAAAGGCCAAATATTGGCAAACGGACTAGATTCATTTCAGATTTCTGCTCAGCATAGATGAGTCGGACTGAGGGGTTTGTTTCCGTGCTGTACATCTCTATGACTTTAGAACTGGTTTGAGTCGAGAATTTGCTTTTCTAAATGACTGATTCACGATCAGTTTTATTCAGTGTTGCAATGTATGTCATTATATTTTGCATTAGCAAGCTGTGTGATTAGTTCATTGCAACCTAAAAAACACTGGCAATGCATAAGTTAGCAACTACAGTGAGAAGAACTATGTTACATCGGATGCATTGTAGACAGGTCTTTCAAACTAAATTGACAGGATAATGAATAGTGGATAATTTTAATGTGAATGCATTTCTTAATACCCTGACCCTTGTGGGCTTGTTTCCCACAAGTACGAGGAGTTCATGGAATTCTGTCACTAAAACGGAGGTAGTTCAATCAGCTGCATTTGCTGCAACTCTCCTTTACAAGTGATCACGTGACCAACCCTCCTTCCCTGTGTTGAAACCTGAAGTAACGTTTTTCTCTGGTCGTCTTCACTGTCTTTCCTCATGCCCTCTTCAAGCTCATCTTCTTAACAGACTTTCCGTTAAATTTCCTTGGTCCTATTCCAACTGCTGATAAACCAATTCCCATGCTGGCCACCATTTTATCCGCTATTGTAAATAGTTATTTCTCTTCAGGTGTTGCCCTTCTTTCCTTGAAGTCTTCAGCCATCACTCTTGCTTGGAAAAGATTTGCTCTACTGTCCTATCTCCAACCTCCTATTTCTCTCAATTCTTTGAATGTGTTGCCTTCTAAATACATTTCCACTTTTCCTGAAACAGCATATTTTATCCCTTCAATCAAGTTTCAGTTCAGCTACAGTACAGACTCAGTTTATATCAAATTCACAAATGACATCCCACATGATTGTGACATTGATAAACTTTCTCTCTTGGTCTTCCTGAACCTTCTGCAGCCATTCACACAGTTCACCACACCGTTGTCTGCCAGCACTTCAGTGTTGTTCAGCTGGGTGGGACTGCTCTTACTAAGTTATGATTTCAGCTGATGGTGACATTGGACAAGTCAGATTTCTGAATAAAACCTGATCTAATAGCCCATATGTTTAATTTTTGCATTTGCTACCACAGTGGTTTTTCACAAAAAAATTAAACAAAACTTGTTTAACAACTGAACATACATTTATTAATGAGAAAATGAAAAACAAAAAGCTATATACATATGTACTGCAGCTAATCTGTAAAACTAACAGCAAAACTGTCAAACTGATTCTCTACATTATCCTTTTACAGTTATTTAATTCCAGAATGCTGTCACTTTTATCTCTTTTTTAAAATTCCTTACTTAATTGATGCTTTCAAGTTTCTTATCCTTGGACAACTGATACATTTTTATTTTAATGATTCCTTCTGAGCCTACTGCTAGGAAACTGTTGTCCAGATATTCAGGGATGAGGGCCAGACTAGGGAAACAGTGTGTGCTGTGGACCTGTTACGTTGATAGGGAAATTGCATGGAATCCAGACAGGCTGGGAGGCAAAAGTTTATGTGGGTCATGATTGGCTTCTCAAAGCACTTCATTATCATGAGGTCAGAGCCTCTGGGTGGTAGTTGTTATGGCACGTTGTATGTACTTTCTTGGGTACTGGGATGATGGTGGTCTTGAAGCAGGTGGGGACTTTGGCTTGTAGGAGGGAAAGGTTGAAGACATCAGCGAATACCTCTGCCAGCTGGTTTGCACAGGATCTAAGTGCAAGGCCAGGGGTTCCGTCTGGGCCCGTCACTTTCCCTGGATTGATTCTCAGGAAGATCGATCTGACGTCTGCAGTGGTGATGGAGGGAACAGGTGCATCTGGGGCTGCCGGAGCAGGTGACTCTGCACTCCGGGCATTCTGCTCGAACCGAACATGGGTAGCATTGAGCACATCAGGGAGGGAGGGAGCAAACTGCTCCCACAAGTGATTGCTACCATTGCTGTTTCTTCTCTTGATTCAAGCTCATCGTGCATTTATTTTCTGAACAAAGGGCATCTTTCATGATTGCACTAATATATCAATTAACAGACCTCCATGCCATCTCTTTTAACCTTCCTGTTCTTCTGTGGTGTTATGCAGCCTTGAATATTTAGATCCCAGCCTTGGTAAACTTGCACCCAAGTTGGTGAAAAGGCTGTCAGGTCATACATGTTGATTTGGTTTGTGCTGTGACTTAGTTTGTTTTGTTAGGAATGCGGTAGCACCTCTAGTTATGACTCTTGCGTACTCTGGCTTTATCAGCTGATGCTCTTATGTTTATATGCTCAGTCCATTCTTTGCACACTTATCATTATCCATATTGTTACTGTATTGCCTTGCCTTTTTCTCACTTTTACCTTGTCTCTCCTTGTAAGGTCCTTTGTCCTCACTACTTATTTTTTTTTAAAAAACCCTCTACCAGCCTAGTTTTACATTTTGTCAGAGTGCCCGTCTGTGAATGGTTCAAATGATTGTTCCAGTGGTGCAACCTTCACTTTCCTCCGTTATGAGCATTGTGCCAGTAAACAAAACCCATTTCACTTACACAAATCATTGAGCCACTCATTCAACTCTGTTTACCCTATGTCATGTTGCTCTTGGCACAAATAATAGTTTGGAGGTTGTTCTGCTTTTTAATTTAATTTCATACCTGCCTGTTCATAACCCCTTATGTGGACCGCTTCCCTAGTTCCATCTGTGTCAGTGGTATCTAGATGGACCATGATAATTGCTAGCTTCACCTGCAGTTGCAAGGGGACTAGTGAGACTGTGCCTAAAGTACTCTGTGCAGTCTCCTTATCTGAGGGAGGATGTATTGACTATGGAGGAAATGCAATGAAGATTTCTGAGACTGATTCTGGGCATGACGACTGAATTATGAAGAGAGACTGCATTGGTTAGGACAGTCGTCAGTATTGGATTTTACAGAATTTTATAAGTTTCAATGAAATTCTCAACAGGATGAGAAGTTCTGAGGAAGGGTCACCAGACCCGAAATGTTAATTCTGATGTTTTTTTTCTTCACAGATGCTGCCAGACTTGATGAGCTTTTCCAGTAATTTCTGTTTTTGTTCCTGAATTATAGCATGTGCAGTTCTTTTGGCTTTTGTATAATGATGTGAGTAGGCTATTTAAGACTAAGTTGAGGAGAAATTTCTTTACCCAGAGAGTGGTGAGCCTGTGGAATTCTCCCATCCAGAAAGTGGTTGAGGTCAAAGCATTGCATATTTTCAGCAGGAATTGGATACAATTCTTGAGGCTAATAAGATAAAAGGGTATGGGGAGAAAGTGGAAACAGGGTGCTGACTTGGATGTCATGTTTATGTTGAATGATGGAGCAGGCTTAAACAGTATTAGGCAAGCGATTCTGGACTCACTCTTGACTGCAACGAACTGTATCCGTCCTCCTGACAATATGGTCCCCTACTACTAGCACTGCGAGTCTATGCCCTCTTGAAAGGCTGTCTGCATGGTAGTTCTGTGATCAATTTATCCAACCTTTAGGCCTTCCTTTTTCATATAAACCTCAATAATCTGGAATTTTTGGGAAAGTTAAAGCATTTTTAAAATATGCAAGGTTCTCTAATTTACCTTACTACTTGAACAATGGTTGACAGAACATAGACCAGCTTTCTGTTCTTGACAAAAATTACTTTTTTTTGCTAAAAGATGAATTCTAGGTACAGTGAAAGATTATAAACCATCAACATATAATGACTAATTAAAATGGTAATATTGTTATAAACTCCCTGATGCTCGCACGCATGCTCAGATGCACAGGAAAACAAATACAGGAGGAAAAAAAGGAAAACAGTTCACTGGTTCCTGTTTACAAGGGCTGCTGAGATGATTCTTGCGCTGGGCGGATTTATGAGTAGTAAGGGTTTAGAGGGATATGGGCCAAATGCTGGCAAATGTGACTAGATTATATTCGGATAGCTAGACAGCATGGATGAGTTGGACTGAAAAACCTGTTTTCGTGCTGTGCGGGCCTATAACTCTGACACTTGAAAAGGCTGAGGCTTCTACTCTTTTACCTTCTCAATTACCACACCTACCTCATTTTCAGTCACATCGTTATGTCCCTAACCAAGGACAAATTCAGATAACTACCCTGCCTATAAGAGTCGACCGACCTCTGGAACAAAGTATTTCGGTGTCTTTCGTGCATATACTGATGACTTCTTTTTCACACCTTTTCTGGACTCCTTCACGAGTGCTGACTTGATGTTTGGTACTGGATGAACAGAAATGTTATGCCATTGTAAATTTTGGTTAAATACTTGGTGAAACCATTGTGTGTCCCTTTAGCATTTTTAGTAGTGTGCATAGTGGCAAATTGAGAAGATTGGAGGGCTAAATTTTAAAACAATCATAGTTTAAATGGGATTGCATTTGAAACCGGCAACATTTGTATTGTCTTTGCATTCAAAGCATTGCTTTTAAACAAAGCTGTTTGAGAAACAGAGTATTTGGTTATGCATGAGGTTTGGCTAGGATGGTAGTAACAAGGATTAAGATTGTTCTTTGCATACCATGGTTTGATAGACTAAACAGAGACCCAGATTACTGATTCTGGAAGTGATTTGTAAGGTGTTGTCTCTGGTACTATAGAAGGTTATTTTACATCTGGTTTCCTGTCTCCATTAGAAATTTTAAGGACTTATAGGCTACAGAGAACACTTAGAATAGTGCCAAGGATGAAACTCTAGTTCTCTGGAGAGTTTGGGTGAGTTGTAGTTTTTGTTGAAAGTGGGAGCATCATGTGCTGCATTGCTAATAATTTGTTAATCATTTGACTTAACTATTCCCATGCTCCCTTGTCAACTACCCATCTTCCATACTTGGTGAAGCTGGATGTACCTAATACTCTGCTGGAAAGTTCTAACTCACAGCAAGCTGTTTGCTGGTTACATGTTTGCTCATTCACCTAAATTGATTCCCAAACCAGCAAAAGCTTAACCTCCTCAAGTTGAAATTTCTCCATCCCTCACCCCTTCCTTTCTGGACTTAGAAGAACGGGTATGTGCACTTCTCTGAAAATTGTAGTGTTCGCATTCTGATGTTTAGCGCCTCCCTGGCAATAATCACATTACACAATTTGACGTTGATTAACTTAACAACAATATTTCTACTAAACTATCTTATAGCCTAAAGACCATGTTCTGATGGAACAATGTATATACATAATTCAGCATAAGAATCTCTAAAGGAGTCCCGTACTGAGAAAATGAGCCAACTTCAACAACTGCACTTTAAAGAGAATTTCTGTACAGTAGATGTTAAGACTATACATTTTAGACAAACTATTGAATGTGTCTTGTCCTTCACAGGAACCAATCAGATATCTGGTTGACACTATCAGTCCTGATCAGTCTTTGACTTTCTAAAGAATTTACAATATGGATGCTTGTCTGTCGTGTTATGGGGAGTAGACTTGGATTCAGGAGGATAAGCTTATTGGCTCAGGATTTTCTCTGGCTTTATTTGTAGCCCCAGAAAATGATGGTAAAAGCTCTTTTTATGGTTGCCTTCTGACAGTGGTATTTTTATTAGCCACCAGAGAAGACTATATTTCAAGTGAATCTAGGTTCTGCCAAATGCAGGAGAGCCTCAATTATGTTACTGTTGAAGTTGATTAGGATTACCTTTTGTTTGTGATGTTGCAAAATAAGTAGCTTTTTCTTCAATAGAATATTATCTTGTGTATTCAAGCCAGATAAACCAACATAGTCTGTCGTGTAGTCTCATTTTGAATGGAACTGCTGCTTTTTCAAAAGAATTACAAAGAAGGCTTTGAGTTCCACAATAGATTTTAAAATTGGAGTGTAGTTGGTATATTAATATAGTGATATTGCCCTACATATTCCAAGAGTTTTTCTAGCCTTGCAAATATCTGAACCTGTTGGAAATTACAATAGTTTTTAAATTAATCCTTCAAAATCTAATTTAAATAATGTCCTCTTTCAAAATTGGGTTGCTTTTGATGAATGATAGTTACTTGCAGGGTTTTACTTTTTTTTTCTGAGAGAAACTTTTATTTGTTATTGAATCTTTGCTCAGAAATATTGCCAGTTATTAATATAAAGACTCAATTTGTAGATCAAAAATGTCTGTGTACAATAAGAGTTGCCTCTGATAAAATAGCGGAATTCTAGATGAATGGTGACTGATGTCAGGTATTCTAGATTGTTTAAAGAAGTCACATGAAAATAGCAGATGTAACCACAATATTGCAGGGGTTTGTCTAGGTGTTTCATTGAATGTGTTTGGAAAGTTACAACATAATGGTTGGAACATAGGATACAGTAGGCCATTCAGGATTGCTGAATTAATAAACCATGAGAGGTGACAAGTTGGTGTGAAGCTGTAAATGGCCAGTACATCACATCTATAAAGTTAGCCTGTCCTATCTGGACTGTGCTTTTCAAAGCATTGTGTCAGCCAGTTTTTCGACCTCGAGCCTGATCCAATTTTACCATGTGGGCTTTATGTGGATAGTTTTTAATGTTAGTTATGCTAAACTCTGATTTCTGTGGTCAGACCAGTAACTACTGGATTTTCCAAGTCTTAAGTTAATAATTAACTTCTAGACATTCATCTTTATCATGCCTGTTGTAGAGAAATTTTCTCTTTTACAGCGCAGTTTTTGAAGCCTGGCTGTACTGAATGGTTTTTGGTACACTAATTGATTTTTGTTTATTTTAGATTATTTGTGATGCAACATGGTTAAATAATGGGACTTTTTAAAGGTTTTTTAGAAGGGTCTGAAATCCAATTTATTTAAGCTTAAGAGAAACTACCGTACCTGAGACAGATTTTTTATTTTACTTTTACCTTGGCGGTGTAGTGTTAGTCTCAAGAAAATCTTATAATAGGATGGTGATGTAGGTAGTGCATCTGAGAACGCTACAGAGAGTTCATGTTGGAGTGAAGAGCTAGTGTTGGCTCCACATTAAATACAAATGCTGGTGTAGTTATTTAAGCAAACTACAGTGAAGCTCAAATGTGTGACAGCTTCAGGAAATAGCTGTTGCAGTTTCAATTTACAAATTGAAGTCCCATGTTAATTTAACATTATTCAGATGTTAGGAATATTAGTGTGAGTACAATGAGTGCTGTTTTTGGTACGACTTAGGCACAGACAATGAATCCAAACCACCGTTTTTATCTCTATTTGCACCATAGTAAAATTAAGACTTCTAAGACTTTCAAAATTGAAGGTTCCAAACCAGAGTTCTTGAAAACCAATCCCAGTCTCTTGAGTCATTAATTCCAGACACTGGTTTATCTGAAACAAAACACATAGGTTACTATATTGTTAATAAATTGCTAAGAGCAAAATTTAAAAGGACTTATTCTAATTGCTCTATTCTATAAACACAAAATCTGTTGTTTTCAGCCCCTTTTTGCACAAAAGACAGACAAATCAAAGAAAATTAAAAAAACTGGCCAGGTTACCTAAGTGGTTTTCATGATGCACAAGAATAGATGATGGTTCCTTAGTTGATTTTTTTCAAGATGTCAATCTGGGTTATCTTTACAGTTCATTCAGATAAAGGGAGTATTGATAACTTAGTTTTCTATTATCTGAGCTTTCACAAGCTGCTCATGGGAAGTTGGGTAGGGAGTTTTTAAATCTTCAAGTTCTAGAATCAACAGAAGACTCTTTTTCACAGAAAATCTAGTCCAAACCCAGTTCAAACTCCAGCCCTTCCCTGACAGACAAATTGTATCTGCACAGGTCCCAGTTACTGTTCTATATTTGCCAGTTACTTGAGCATGAAGTCTTTTCCAGACCTAATGGATACTGTCATCATTAATGGCTAACTTCTACTCGCTGTTAAACTTGATGCGTTCCCTGGTGATAAAGTTATCTGCAGAATTTTGGTTAGAAGCTGCCCTGCAGTTAATGTCCCAGCCTGTCCTTAAGAATAAGCAAAAGCTTGTTTGGTCTGTTTTGCTTCTAACACCAGCTGTAGGTAACGGCCCAAAAATTATCACCGCTTCAAACTGAAATTGATCAAGTAATAAACCAAAAATAATGAAAAATAAGCATGGGCTGTTTTGAGTCCGGCACAAAAGTTGTTTTATTTCTTTTCCATTTATAAAGAAGTATTTAGGGACTAAAGGGATTATACTTTCACCAGGTGTGTAAACGTTTTTGCATTTGTACTGTAAGTAGATTGTTTTAGATTATTTTTATCTATGTTCCTCTTGTAATAACCATCCATCATCTTATTAAAGCAAAATCTGGAGCATTGCATGCTTAGAGTGTTGTGAGAGACTGCTTTGTCAAAGCCAACACAAATTAAAAATACTGTTCTGCCAGGTTCCTGACTAAGGTCTGATTTGCCCAGTGATAATATCCGCCGGGATCGAACTACATGGTACTAACCATGGTAATGAAATTGACACTCGATTTCTTTTCTCCACATGCATTTTAGACCATAGTAGGAAATGCTTGCCATTTAAGACTACTGTATTAAATGGGCCAATGTCTTGATGCTGACATTTCTCCAGTTAATTTTCCAAAGTTGTAGAAATTTTCTAGGCCCCAGAACCATTGATGTAATACATGTAGTTATGCACAGAAGCTCAAATTGAATTTTTAAAAATTAGGTTTGTCCAATGAGCTTCCAGTTTATGGGTGAGGTTATGCAGGTCACAAAGTTTTTCATATGAGCAGTTGTCAAAAGTGTTTTCCAGGCAAGTCATAAGATTTCTACTTGACAGGCATACTAAAGGATTATGTTTGAGTTGCAAGAACTGATTAGACCTCGTGCAAATAACTTTTCTTGACTAGGCTATAACTGTCATCTACTTTCAAAATTTCTACTTGTCCTCAGCATCTGTCTGTCCGTGCAACAGCTTTGAAATATTTTCCTTAATGATGGTCCAAAATGTCTTTTTTCAGGGGACAGTTTGGAGAGTGGGTGTCTTTTCATTGTAGCGCTTACTTGTGTGATGTATGTACAGTTTTGGAGGAAGTGTGATGCAGTTTGTTTGCTATTATAGATACATCATTAATGGCTAACCTCTACTCTCAAGTGACTTGAGTGATTTTGACTTTCACTTCATAGGGGGTTATTGCAGCTCCTGGATTGAATCAATTATGACAGACTTCCAGATTTTTTGTAAATCAGAGGATATGTGCTTACAGGGTAAGAGAGAATGTGCTTTGCGATTCTTTGTGGATGCTTCTGGTGAAAAATGGAAGGAAAAGAATATTAGGATACAAGGGCAGGTAACAGTGGCATACTCGATCGGAAAGATTGAATGTTAAATTTTTTAATCTTGGCTTCTCCACACCCACCATTTTGCTCTTGCTTCCCTCTCTCTGCCCTGCATACTTTTGCTAACTCGAGGAAGTATAGATATCTGTGGCCATTTGCCATTAGTGAATCATTTTTACTTTTGTATTTACATAGTTGAACGTGGTCCAAAGAAGAGACAAGTGAAAACACTAGCAACATCTCTCTTGGAAGCTCTAGATTATGACAGCTCAGATGACAGTGATTTTGAAGTTGGAGATGCTTCAGGTGAGTACTTTGTATTTATTTGTTGCGTTTATTTTTTTTCTGTGCCCATCTGAAATGTGGACTTCCATATCGGGGCACTGTTTCGTTTGTGGTGTGTGCTTGGTGAGTTTCTCACATTATGCAAACTTAGGATGATGAAGCTTGCAGTTTTTTTATGCGCTAGGGCTGAACCTACCATAATGCAGTCACAATTTCACATGCAAATTTATTTCCAAATTGAACTACTAGATTACAGTAAGGTGTGAGTTTAAATATATTTCTTACATTACCCTTAATGAAAGTGGCCAACTTTGAATTTTAATCTTTAACTTGAGAAATTGAATCTATGACTCTTGATCTATAATGAACCTGTTATAGATTGAATAAACCACTGGGAAAGAAAATACTACGCAGCAAACTATAGTTTGTAGTGCGAGTATAGTGAGGATGTTAGGAAATTGTGCAATTATGGAATATTCACCTGGCCCATCAGCATTTGGGAAGAGAGAAGACAGATTCTGATTTTAAGTCTGGATTAGTTTCTTCAGAAAATCTTCAGCAAATATTCAAATCTTTACTTTTAATTCAAGACCTGATTAGTGACTGAGTTTTCTGTATAGTAGGCCTTATGTTGCGTAGCTTTGTTGAGTGAAACTACGTGCATAACTTCAACAGTGTTGCTCATTTTCCCATTTTGGTGCAATACGCTGTTCTTTCACCATTGATCAAATAATAATATCCCTTTTTCTGTGGCTATTATTAGCTTAAAGTGGCATAGAATACAACAGATGAGCTTCAGTTTGACCTTTTAAAACATTTGTTTAAAATTGTGTGATATGTAATAGAGGGCTTTCTTCCTTCCCAAAATTTCAACTGTAAACTGACTTAAGTTTGTTTGTGAATTATGTTGATGTCTTCAGGTAATTTATACTGTTATATTACATTATCCTCTCACCACTGTAAATAGTGAAAGACCTTTTAAATTTGGTGTGCGTAGATGACACCTCTCTGATTAATGGAGTGTGATGACTTTGTACTGCTAGGTATACACACATGCCATTGATTCTCCTCTTCCTTCGCATTCTATTGTGGTGATTACTAATATATCTGCAGGGTTTTAATAGGACTTACTCTGGTGGGCCATCCTACATTGATACTAAACTAGATTTATAAAATTTGGAAAAGCTGATCAAACACACAATTCTCAATATATCTTTGTATGAAGATTTTGTAATAAAATCAAATATGTGTTAATCTTGCTCATTGTACTCAGTCAATATTGCTTTTGTAACAGATTCTGATGGGAGTGGAGAGAGTGCTGGGAAGGACAGTGAAGAAGCCTCAGAGAGTGAAGGTGGACAAAATGGCAGTGAAGAGGACTCTGAACAGGAGAAAAAGGATACTTCTGATGCTAATATAGAAGTTGAATGCAAGAATGATCAGCCAGAAGAACCTGATTGTGATACCAAAGAACAAACTGAAAACAAAACTAAGAAGAAAACTAAGGAAACAGTGGATGATCCTGGGCCAGATGAATCAAATGATGGACAAAAGAAATGGAATTTACGTAAAAAGAGAACAATGTTGGACATGATATCGGTGGAAGAGTTGAATGGTTTTGATGATTATGATAGTGAAGATGATAATGACTGGCGACCTGGTAGTGGAAAGAAAAAAGGGAAAGGTGTAAATGATGATGGTGATGAGGGTGGTGGTGAGGATGATGATATCAGTGACAGTGAAGATGGCAATCCTGATGATGAGGAAGACACCAGCAGTGCCAGTGAAGATGATAAGCGAATTAGAAGAAAAAATAGATCTTCTAGTCAAAAAGCTGCCAAGACTGAAGGAACAAGTGATGGCTTTGTTTTGACACAGAATAAGAATTATGAGGTACAGTAGTTAATCAGTTACATTTAAGCATAAGCAGGGAGAATTTGACTAGATGTCTTACGCGTAAAATCGCTGTCAAATTTTGAGCTTTGATTAAAAACGAAAAACACATCGTTCAAAATGTAAATCTGTATCAGCTCTAAGGAGACTATTTAAACATGTTGAAGGAAACAAGCTGATGGAAATGAAAATGCTTTTAAAGTATTAATAATTATTTTACAGTTTGAGGAATACAGAGATGTGATATATATCAGATGTGGTTTGAGACAATGGGATGTTAGTCATTACTTATAACTGCTACTACTGCTGGTCACATATTCTTCACAAGTCAATCTTCCTATGACCTCAAATAATTTTTAAGGCATTGTTTCAAAATAGACTGAATTGTAGACAATTCCTAACATTATTTAAGAAGAAATAGAACAAGTTAAAATAACACAGCCGTTTTTAAGTACAAAATTAAGAAAGAACAGTTGATGTTGATGAAAGTCACTTTTAGCTAGAAATCTGATGCAGGTCTGAAGTAGAGCACCAGAGTTGACAGATGTGATTTGCCAAATTCTGGCCCCACTTGCCTTGTGTTTTCCAAGTGTTGACGTGTAAATTGTTGATTCGTAACATTCTAGATTTATGGTGCAATTTATAATGCAATGACCTACCTTGCGATGACAATTTTCTTCCTAAATACATCAATTAAAACTTGATGCTGGCAAATTACAAATCAGTAATTGCTATCGGTTTATAACCTGTGAACCTCAACACAATTAGCAGTGCATGTAGACCAAAAGTTGCCATTTATTCATGATGTAAATAAGCAGTTGCAGTCACTCCTGAACAGCCAAAGAACTGAATTTGTGTGATTGAGGGTTTCACCAACTTCTTTTTGCCTTGGAAAAAGGTGCCTTGAGTTTCACTTTCAGAAGGACTGGGACTGACTTAGACAAAGGTGTTTCTTATTGTAGATTATTAATCTGAGCTGATGTTACTACTGGGCAAGTCAGATCCCAGATTAAAGCCTGGCTTGATAGTTTTGTTTTCTGTTATGAAGCCACCTGTCACTGAAAAACACAAAAAAAAGTGCTACACAGTTGTATTTAACAATGAAATTAAATTAATTATGCATAATAAATGAAAATAAACTAGAATAAACCAAACTGTTTACATATATCACACATTAAAAAATTTCATAATATTGGTCAAGTCCCAAAATTTTTCCAGGAAAATCAGAAGACTGTGGACTGTATAAATAACAATTTCTTCCTTGTTGCTGATGTATATCTCAAAATTACGTTGAGCCAAAACAAGACTTAATGTCTCCTCCACTGAAGAATATTTTTCCTGTGGTCAGTTTCCTTCAAAAATAACTGGCAAATTGTTCAATCCCCATGTTATCATCTTGCAGTTGAACAGCCTCCAAACCAATGTTGTCAGCATTAAAAAAAAAGTTTGAATGGCCTCTAATAATTAGGTGCAGCTAAAACTGGTGCATCTGTCAATTGAACTTTCAAGGTTTCCAAGGTACTTTGATACTTGTACTATTCAGATTTTCTGCCTTTTTTAAGCAATTCTGGTAAAGGTGCAAAGGTAATGCTGAAGTTTTAAAAATTTCATGCTTTGACCTTGGCAAGGGAAAATACAAAATAGCCTGTACTTTCATTTCCCTCGGTAATACTTGGCCCAGTCCCACAGGGTAGCCTAGATAAGTCACCTTTACCTTAGCAAATTCACAAGTAGCCAGATGTACAGCCAAGTTAACATTTTGTAATCGAACAAACAGTTCTGCCCAGGTTTGGCAAAAAGAACCAAAGCAACAGTTACATAGTGCTTCAGTGACTTTATTTATTAATTGTTGAAACTTTGGCATAGTTTTCTTTCCAAGCAGCATTACTTTACTTTGCTAAAGTCTATCTAGGGATACAAAAAAACTATATTTCTTTGGCTCTATTAAACACGGAACCTGCTAGTATCCTTTTTGTTCAGTCTATTTTCGTGACCATTCATGTATGTCCATTTCATTCAATGCAATCCTCCAGTTTCTGAATAATGTGAGCCCACTTCTGTTGCCAAGCTGAACTTTGTTATAATTGAACAGAATCTGAGGTTAACAGCCTGAACACCATGAACTCCAGCTATTGTGACTTATTTCAATAATGTTATTACCTTATCATGAATTAATTTCTATCTTGACCTGACCTAATCTCTCTGGATTGAGTCAGTGATGTTGTTTTGTAGCTAATGCATTTCTCACATAAATAGCATGAATACATTAGAACCAATGTATCCAGTACCTCTGCAGCTACCTCTTAGCATTCTAGGATGCAAGTCATCATGGGCAGGGGACTTATCTGCAGTTACCCCCATTAGTTGGTCTAAAACTACTTTTCTAGTGATCGTGATGTTACTTCCTGATGGTTCCTCTTCAGAAGATTGCTTAAACGTTCCTACCTCTGTCATTGGTCTCCCGTTTAATTTCCAGCATTGGTTTTAGTATGTTTCAACATCTTACGATGGGAGCTTTCTTTCTATTAATTTGCTGTCCTATGTACTTTCTAAAACTAGTATCTCTTAGATCATCCTTCACTCTAAGCTGCCCCAAACGAAGATAAATAAGTGCTTTTTCTCCGCTTTGGTGTTTCTCCTTGGCCTCCCAAAAATTCTGGAATCTTCTATGTGAAAGTCCATTGTACTGCATGGCTCACTGTTTACTTGTGAACTTTCCCAATATAGACACGTTCCCTTTAGTGCCTCCAAATTATCTCAGAATATTTTTAAAACTGAAATCACAGTGGCCATAGAAATACTCACCAATTCATTAAACTGTTCCAGATACACAAACACACTATGTCACTAGTTCAAAATTCAAAAACCAAAAACAATTGGTATGAAAAAGATATAAAAATCAGATACGTTACATAGATAAATGAATGAAAGTACATAAATGAATTGTAATATTTGTTTATCACAAATATTAACAAAACTCATCATTTCTTCTGGTTTAATATAGATACAGCAATACTGTGATTCTACAGTGATTTATTTAAGAGCTTGCCTAGCCACTTTTTTCATGACACTAGTTCACCCGATAAGCAAAAGATAAATGTGCACGCACGTATACTGCAGTGCACTGCAAACTCTGTTGGATCATCTCGAGAGAATAATTTGAAAGCATTCAGAAGCATAATGACCTGCATACTCAGCATTTCACCTGCATAATAGTCAAACTATTGACGTTTACCATCATATCTGAATTTTTGGAATGCACTCATCCATGCATTAGTTAAACGTAGATGTCAATGTGGAATGTCAAAATTGTCCAAAATGGTTAAAAAATATTTTTTAAACGTTTTTAAAAATACGTATTTCAAACTTTTGCATTAATCTTGCGTATGTCTGAAGTATTTAATCAGCTTTTTGTAAAATATTAGTTAAAAGTGAAAAATGCAGTGTTTAAAACAGCTGTTATATCTCTACATTTCACATAATTATGTATGTACTGTAAACAAGATGAACCTGTTCAGCTATGAGCATTATGACTTCAGTGTTTAGCTAAGGGCTTAATTACTCGAACTTGCTTTTAAGGCTAATTATGTGCAGGCATGAAAAACAAAATGAAACCTAAATGACTTGTAATCTAGCCTTAATTAGATTTCCTGTTTTAATTGTAATCACCAGGTGAAAAGCTGTGAACTGGCTCCCCAGTTCCTACCTCAGTTGATCACAGCAAAGGTTCAGGTTGTTTTTCATGCTGCTGTACCTCTGTTCACCTAAAAGCCTAGTTAACTGTATTTGCTGCAAATAGAAAGGAGCTAATCAGCAATGCTTTTGATTGTCCAGGATCATTAGATGGTAAGAAACAGCAACTGGAGTAGCCTGTAGAGCAAATTTATTAATTAAAATGGTGAGAAAGAAAATGCTGAAATAAAAAAAATTAATATTCATAGAAATGTACAGCACGGTAAGATACCCTTCAGTCCAACTCATCCATGCTGACCAGATATCCTAGATTAATCTAGGATATTTGCCAGCATTTGGCCCATATTCCTCTAAACCCTTTCTATTCAAATAGCATACAGATGCCTTTTAAATGTTGTAATTGTACCAGCCTCCATCATTTCCTCTGGCAGTTTATTCCATACATGCATCACCTTCTGCATGGGAAATGTTGTCCCGAGGCCCCTTTTGAATCTTTTCCCTCTTGTCTTTAACCTGTGCCATCTAGTTTTGGATTTCCCTACCTTGGGGGAAAAGACATTGACTGTTAATCCTATCCGTGCTGTTTGTGATTTTATACACTTCTATAAGGTCACTGCTCAGCCTCTGACAGTCCAGGAAAAATAGCCCCAGCCTGTTCAGCCTTTCCTTGTAGCTCAAACTCTCCAACCCTGGCAACATCCTTAAATCTTTTCTGAACCCTTTTAAGTTTCACAACATCTTTCCAATTGCGGGGAGACCAGAATTGAACACAGTATTCCAAAGTTATGCCAAGCATATTGCCTTAATGCAGTTTCTTGGGCATGCAAAACAAATTTGCACTTCTGTACAATGTCAGAGGAGTAGTATTCTGTTTCCGTGTACTCTATTCCTCTAACCCCAATAATTAACATAAGCACCACCCTCCCCAAATTATTTTCAATTCTGATGAATGGGCACTGGACATAAAACATTCTGCTACTCTCTCCAGTTATTGGCAGACTTGATGTCTCCAGTATTCTCTGTTTGTGTTTCAGATTTCCAGCATGCAGTTCTGTGTCTGTGTTTTAGTGTGTTATTCGCTGCCACATCTTGTACTACTATGCTGTCCACAGGATTTCTGTTTGAATCTTCTATCTTGATCACCATCATAATATCTTCATTGGCCTATCCCATTTTCCTCTGTCTGGAAACAATCACCATGTATTCTTTTGGCATCACCTGACCGCATCCAAGAAACCAGTTAATACTGCAGTTATTGAGATGACTTGGTTTCTTTTTTTTCTAGCTGTTTCTGTGGGAGCCAAGTGCTGATTATCTCAGGGAGAATATTAAAATGTCTTAGCTTCTCTTTAATTTATCTGCCAAAATGCTTTGTGTTTGATATTTTATATTTACTAATATTTTCTAGAGCCTGTGATAGATTTTGAAGAATGTAAATGTGGCTGTTGCCCACAATGAGGACAATACATTCATATAAAACGTTTTGATCATCCATTCTGAGTTCCCCTGTGTTCCTTCAGTATAGATAGGGGTTTTGCAATCCTCCTATTTGCATAATAAGTTTCAGGTTTAAACCTTTCTTTAATAATGCCTATATTGAAGAAATTTCAGCCTCTACAGAGACATTTTAAGATCTCATTGTGAGCCCTACAGACCAGATAACGAATTTTAATGTTTACTTAATTACACCTTGATTAGCCTATTTTGGGGGTTTGGTAGTCCTCACCATTCAGCATTTCTTTGTACATTCAGTCAGAGTTCAGTTCCTTTTAGGTCCGACAACTTTTTAAATTTTCCCAGCTCATTTTTTAACGTTTTCTGTTAATCCCAAAGTCTAAAACTTTTAAGTTAGTTGAGATTTTAAAGATTAATAGTCTGTATTTTCATGTTATCGAACAATTTATTATGTTGACTTCTAATGTAGTCTTCTGAAAGTGGTTTCCCTGGGATTTTAAATCATATTTGGTTGATTTAAGTATTAGCTTCTACATTTAGCATACTTAATGAAAGGTAATCTACATCATAGGAATACCTTGCTGAAAATTTTTTTGTTTTTAAAGTCAACAGTAAAATCCAAAGTTAAAAGTTCCAACTGAGGTTTCCCCAAACTCTTGGGGAAGATCTTAAAGTTTCCGTAAGGTTACAAAAAGTTGCTAAAGGATTGTGTTCCATTATGTTCTCACTTAGGTGATTCCTGTATTGTAATGGTTGTAAATGATAAATTGGGGAGATTTTCAAAAGTTATTCACTAGAAATTTTTTTTGTATGTTTAAAAGCAAAATGCTGAAAGAACATCTGAATTGAAGAAAATACATATAGATGCACTTAAAATGGAATGAGGAAATTTGCTGACCACGTTCTGTTGTTGGCATGAGTTCTGCATTAAACAACATGTGACATTGATTAATTGTTGACAAATTTTGGAGGCTGATTCCTGGCTGTCGTTCCCGTTCAAATGAAAACATGTGGTATAGCTTCTTAACCTATCGTCTGCAGTAATTTTGTTGTTTGCATGGTTTTTCCGGTTTCTTTTTCTCTATTGAATTAGTGTATTGAGTGCTCAATAGTCATTCATTTTTGTGCTGTGATCAAGTACATTGATATCAGTGCTTGAAGGTAGAATATGTTCTCAACTCAGTTCACTAACTGTAGAATATTCTGCTTAATGTGGCATTGACAGATGGGAAGTCAAGCTCTTTATAGTCTTTTGTGACATTGTAAGGTAATTTTGTTTTCTTTCACTCCTGACTGGATAACAGGACCTTTCATGACTTCTCAATTTCATGAACACTTCATAATTAATGAAGTACTTTGAAATATCACTCGGCGTTGTGGGGGGCGGGGGGGTGGCAAATACAGGCAAGCACAGCAGCAATCAAGGAACAGCAAGATTCCATAATCAGCAAGGAACTGCTGATCACATTATCGGTTTATAATATTAGTGAATGTATAAATGTTTTTGAGAACGTCAACGAAATTCCCCTGCTGCTCTTGGAATAATCCTATGGAAATTTTTATGCTGATCCGAGAGGGCCATTAAATTTCAGTTTAATATGATATGCAACAGTCGGCAACAGACAAAAGACATCTCCATTTCTTCAGTACTGCATAACAGTAGTTTGTGCTCAAATTTCTGCAGATTGAGCTTAACCTTCTGATTCAGTAATAGCACAACCAAACCGTGAATAATGAAACTATGGACCCACAGCCAGTGGTTCATCTGCTCAATTTAAACAGGTAAAAATGTGACAGCATTTGACCATTAAGCAACGTGAGAAGAGAATTTGTAATCTTGTGAGCATGTCAGGGAATTTTTAATTATTTGTAAGAATACTTGGAAAGAGCATGCAAGAGGCTTGCATCAGTTGTGAAATGAGCAACTGTAACTTTCTTGGATGTTAGAAAATGCTACTCTGTGACTTGGGAACCCTGAACCTGGAAGAAGCACCAACAGGAACAAAGTGTAAGATGCCAAAAAAGGCTTTCTGTGCATCTAGCCAGACGACAGAATGAACAAACAACTCTTGTAAAGAAGAATGGAGAGCAACAAGGAGCTGTGTCTGCGTGGGGTGAATTGTTTTTAAAACTGAAGCTGTGGCCAAAGCAGAAATTCTGAATTGGGCTTTGATCAATTTAGATTTGTCTTCACCAATCAGACATTTTATAACCAGATTTGTTCATGACTTCAAGGAATTTTTGGAAAATCTGTGTTGTCAAAATTGCTATGAATCTAGCTAAGGATGTTCTGCAGAAGTGTGTCATATAGGTGATAGCAGTTTCTGGGCAATTCTTATTTATTGAAACTATTATTACACGTGACACAATACCAGCTACTTGAGTGGGAAAAATGAGAGAATATAATTCCAAAGCCCAAGTTAAAAAGACTGAACGTAATTGTAGAACCATGTTTCGGAACCTCTTGATTTTGTTGTACTTGTTGTTTGATCTGTAATTTATAGTTTGTAATAAATATCATTTGGCTGTTAATTCATACTTCATTTATGTGGATTCTAATTTGTGTTAAAGTAGGAAATAAAAATCCAATTCTACAATGTGTTTTATTTGGGTCAGTTATAGATCTGTTTATTTTGTTTACTGTTCTCCCTACCAGGTTCTTAACAGAACTATCTTGAGTTTATTTTTTAAAAAAAGTCAAGCGTTGTGAACCAAGAGGTTTGGAAGATTTAAATTGGATTACATTAGAAATACTGGAAGAAAGAACTAGATTTTTATGACTTTTGGATTGCCTCCAAGTGCTTTACAGGCAAAGAATTGTTTTTTTGAATGCTATAAACTATTGTAATTTAGGGAAATGTACTAAAAAGGAAAAAATTGGCAAAATCATTTGAGAGGCTTGGCAATATTTAAATGCAACAGGTTTGCCAGTACATTGGAGGAAACTGTAACTTGCTGGAGAATGTATTTGTGCATTACCATAAGATGAGGGATGCAATAAAGATTGTTCTCACCTTTGTATAAATATTTTCATATATGCCTGATGTTATAGTTAATGTTTAGAAAGTACAACACTTTATTTTTAGGAATTCAATTTTAAGTGTAAATTTGGTGGGCAATACCTGATAAACATCTTGAGTGTATCAAACCACACAGACTTTTTTTAAACCAAATTTAGAATCAGTAATGTCTTAATAGTATAATAGTCTTAATAAACGAGGTAGGCATACTTGGCTTAAAACAAAAGTGTAATCATTTGCATTATTTGAATAATGGATGTGTTATTCTTGTGGTTTTCCAGATTGAAGGAAAGCCTTGGAATAGAAAATAGTCAGTTTATCTTCTGACCAGGGAACAGACCATGTAATTTATTGCCTTGTGGATGGTTGGAACGTAGTAAAATTTGTTTGTTTGAGTGTTCTTTTTTCCTGTTATTTTATTTAGGGTGACTAAATGATTTGGATATGAACGTGGGATGTATAGTTAGAAAGTTTGCAGGTGACACCAAAGTTGTTGGTGTAGTGGACAGCGAAGAAGGCTACCACCAAGTACACAGGAACTGATCCGATGGGCCAAGGAGTTGCAGTTGGAGTTTCATTAAATAAATGAGGGGCTGCATTTTGGAAAGGCAGATTAGGGCAAGACGTGAACACTTAATAATAATGTCCTGGGTGGTATTGCCGAACAAAGAGACCTTGGAGTGCATCTTCATATTTCTTTGAAAGTGGAGTTGCAGGGAGACAAGTTAGTGAAGAAGGTGTTTAGTATGCTTGCCTTTATTGGTCAGCACATTAAGCATAGGAGTTGGGAGGTCATGTTGCAGCTGTACAGGACATTGGTAGGCTACTTCTGGAATACGGTGTTCAGTTCTGGTCACCCTACTGTAGGGAGGATGTTGTGAAACTTGAAAGAGTTCATAAAAGATTTACGAGAATGTTGCCAGGGTTGGAGTGTTTCAGCCATAGGACGAGGCTGAAAAGACTGGAGCTGTTTTCCCTGGAGCGTCGGAGGCTGAGGGTTGACTTTACAGAGATTTATAAAATCAAGAGAGGTGTGGATAGGATGAATACCCAACATGTTTTCCCTTAGGGAAGTCCAAAACTAGATGGCATAGGTTAAGGTGAGAGGGGCAATATTTAAAAGGGACTTTGGGGAAATTCTCTCACACAAGGGTGGTGCATGTATGGAATGAGCTGCCAGAAAAATTAGTTGAGGCTGGTACACTTAACCTTTAAAAGGCATCTAGATGGGCCTGTGAATAGGAAAGGTTTAGAGTGCTAGCAAAGTGGGTCTACATTATTTTGGGATATCTGGTTGGCATGGATAAGTTGGAGCAGAGGGTCAGTTTTCATGCTTTATGTCTCTACAACTCTATAACAGCCTATGACTGGAAGTTAGTGTTCCTATCAGATGGAAAGTCGGAAATGGAATAAACAACTGGCAGAATTGTCCAACTAGAAGTAAAAGGAAGAAATCTATGCAATCCTTTCTCAAAATTGCAGTTCCCTTTGGTAGTTGGAGTTCCAGCTTTATTTCAGAAGTAACTTTGCTGGGAAATCCTTAATAAGCATCTTGAGGATCGAAAAACCTCATGTGCTTTTAAGAGAATTTGAATTCCAAAAGTAATTTACTTCCAGGATAGATATCCTAATGCAGTAGGTGGCATCCTTGGTTAAAGAACTGCAGACATTACGCTTGTATTATTCCAATTACCAGCTTTTAAGCCCATCTCTCATGTGCTGGGTGGAAAACACGTGTTGTGTAGCTGTCCACAGAACTTTGATTGTCCTTTTAGCTCTTATTTTGATGCAAAATTTAGTTTTCAGTTTGCCTGTGATGTGAAACTTGTGCAATGCATGCCTCGGAGAGTCTCTGACCATCTATATATTGTAGCTTTGAGATTTGTGTATGATAATATGCAGTGAATTCAGAACTTGTCCCCTTCACTCTGCAGTTATGTTGCATTCACTGGTCATCAGTTTGTCACACAATTACAATTTGTTTTTTAATTTTTAGGACTCCTTTTTAATAGACAAAGAACAAAACTTCAGTTCTCAGAAAATGGACTTTGTGCAGATATGCTGTGTATGTCTGGGAGATAACAGTGAAGATGCGGATGAAATTGTTCAGTGTGACAATTGTGGAGTGACTGTACATGAAGGTAAATGCTTTGAGATTTAGCTCTACGTAACCGTGGTCATATCAACTATTCATCTTCAGTCTGTCTAACTAATGTAGTTTGAAACAAAAAGACCATGGATGACAGCATATTATAATCTAAGTTTGCTTCTCTGTCAGGGATGTTTTGTATCATGCAACTGTTGGAATTTAAGTTAAGTACAGTTGTGATTACTGAAGTAGTAACTGCTTTTTGGTACCAGTTTGGTAGATGAAGGGATTAATTTCTGGTTTATTACTGAAAATTTATTAAAAATATTTCTGTTTTGTTCTACAACACTTTAATATCTCAACTTAGCCAAGTAATATTTCTCATCAGTATTCAATCTCAGCATTTTGATTTTGGAGATTGTGCTGATCATGCATTTAAATGTTCCGGAGAGATAGTCTTTCTTGTTTGAAGTGGTCACTGCCTGTTGTTTGTGTGGCCGCTCGTTTTTTCAAGTTAAAAATAGTACTGAACACTGCAATCATCAGTAAATTATTTCTTTTTTCCTGACCTTATGATTGAAGAATGGTGATCATTTAGTTATCAGAAACTAATTTGAAAGTTCCAATTCAATCTCTCATTGACCATTGACTTCGTATTGTTTGTCCATCCATATGCTTTCGCTTGGCTTATTATACTTGTTAGTGCAAATTTACCTTGAAGAATTGCATATTGCCCATTATTGTACAATTTGCCACTTCTTGTATGCCTTGAAACAATAATCATCACTGTATGAAAAGTGACAAACAGCTTGATTAGTAGCTCTCGTGCGTTTTAATGTACTTTGTTACCAAAATAATGTGCTAATTAATTCCTGTCAGAAAGGTAATTGAAGTCTGTCTCCTGATAAGAGTTTGTGTATTTTGCTTCATGATTTATTATTTAAAATAGTTCAAAACTTATATGTAGTCTATTCAGGACAAGAAGTTTGCATTCTTGTTCCCATCCTAGTTTTGGAATGGACACATTTCGTACAAGGGGTGGCACAGTGGCTCGGTGGTTAGCAGTGTTGCCTCATGTAGCCAGGGACCTGGGTTTGATCCCACCGTCCGGCATCTGTCTGCTTGAAGTTTGCACGTTCTCCCTGTGTCTACGTGAGTTTCCTCACTCAATCCAAAGATGTGCAGGTGAGGTGGATTGGCCATCCTAAATTGCCCATAGTGTCCAGGAATGTCTAGGATAGGTAGGTCACGATAGGAAATGCGTGGTTACAGGTATGCGATAGGGGGAGTGTCGGGGCGATAATAAGCTTTCACTTTAGGAGGTTTCTGAGAATGTGGCTGTCATCCATTTAGCTCACATGACATACCCTGTGGAGTTGCTGGAGATCCCTGCTAGTTTGTGTATTTCCATCCATGGCACTCTGTTTTGCCAGGCTATGTCCAAATTCATTTAATGCAATGGAGTTGGAAGTAGTTCAACACCTTTCTTTACCTGTGAAGGAGGCAACAGAGAATACAGGCCTGATATGCTGACAGCTTTTATATTTTTCTTTAATTTGCTATTGGTGTACACTTGACATTCAGCCTTGAAATGGCAACTGTGATTTTTGCTGTTCTACTTTTGCATCAAGAAGGAGATTGTTGATCCAAAGTATGTGAACCTGCTGACGTCCTCCAGAATGAGGTGGTGAATGTTTTTAGAAAGTGAAATCTGTACATTCTGTGCCATAATATTGGTGATCTTGACACTGTCAATTCAAACACCTAGCAGGCCTGGGATTTCTATTTAACAAGGAGTTGGAATTGACTTTCAGTATGAATTTGCAGGCACGTCAGCTAGCAGCAATTCATGGACTAGGACTTCGGGCTTTGGTCTTGATCTGGAGTTTTAAGTGAATGGTTTGCTGTCAGCCCTGACATGCAAGTCGACTAATTGATCACCAAAAATATACAGTACTATACTATTAGAGAAAAGTGTCAGAGGACAGATGTCAGGATGCGTTCCTGCCTTACCTCGCTGATCTTGAACGCTTTCAGTGATACTTCATTTTCACTGACAAAATTGTCCCTGTCCTCTGGAAAGAAGTGATGTAGCAGTTTAAAGAGTTAATAAGATCAAAGGCCTTGGAGGTGTTCATGAAGCTTTGTAGAGTGCCTCTTACTCATGACTCTTTCTCTAACTGGCAAAGTGATAAAATCATGTTAACTGTGAATCTGCCAGCTGTGAAGCCACACTACGATTCGGTAGATACACGATGCCGGCTTGTGCAATCAAGTCAGAGCAACGAGAGCAAACCTTTCCTCTCCATACTTAACAAGGTGATATCTTGATAATTGTTAGCCACCTCGATCCTTTTCTGTTTTTGCACAAGATCAAGTTAATTTTCTGATATAATTACCACTTCAAGGTTGATTTGAATAAGCCCAAAATATAAACCTGAGTTCAGAAAATGGAATGGAATGAGCTCAAAGTTAAGGTGCAATTTGTATATGGGAGCCACTTTTGCATTTTGCAACAAATAGCTAATAATACTGAATTTAATGTTTTAACGGTTTTGATCATTTCCATACAATTTCTCGCAATTAAAATTCATTTTGAAAATGATGCACTGTTTTTGTGGCTTTACAGTGTAATAAATAAAAAGCTCTTTCAAATTTGCATTTGAGTCAAGTAGATTGTCAGTGTTACCAGTTATTTGTGAAAGTCACTATTTTCAAAAAAATGTTGGATGAGATTTTAGTCGTTGAAATCCTGTTTTAAAAACCATGACACAAGTGTTCATCCTTTTTTTTTTAAAATCTGTTGATGGATGAAGAAAAACTTGTCAGCATCAATGCTGGAGATCCTGCTAGCATTGCGCATATGCCTTGTGGCAAAGGTGTTTTCTTGTTAAACCTAATAGTGGTAAACATTTATGGAATTTTGCATCTTTTTCACAAAATATATTTAGTGGGAACTGTTTGTGAAGTTAGTATGTTGAGCCCACATACAACCACTAACAAACCAGAATCATTTGTACCAGGAGTGTGCATATTTGGCGTAGAAAAGTTACAAAATTCCATTTAACTAGCATAAATAAAATTGTTATGTATATTGTAATGACCAGATGGTAATTATTTTTGAGTTTTGCCTGTCCCACAAGAGGAGTCAGCTTTTTCCAAAAATTAAGCTTCAGTTTTGACCTGTGTTGGAAACAGCAGAGTAAGGTGCATAAATTTTAATCATAGAACAAACCTGCATCAAAATTTGTGAACCATTTTGAATCAGCTGTACCATGATATGGAAAAAATTAGTGAATTGCAACCGCAACAAATGATAGATCCAGTCTGCAGACTGACATGGCTGTGCTTCTTTCTGAAACCCTTTCTGTGAGAATTCATCTTCTTTTGTGGCAGAATTGAAAAGATGTGAATTGGATCTCTGAATGAACACTTAACAGTAGAAATGCCAGGATTGTTCTGCTCTAAAGTAAATGTCATCTTAACAAAAAGCAGCTGGTTGGTATCATTTATTAAAGGAATGTGGGTGAAGTTAAGGACTGAACCCACAGTTCTGTGTGCAGTTAAAGGAAAAATACTTTATTGGGACTTTTGGCAATCAAGTAGTAGGTTTTCAGTATTCTTTCCTCTGATTGATATACTTGCAAATTAATTATTTTTCTGGTCAAAACTTATTATAGCATTTGTAGCTTCTTCACTTTGCTGTTCACTTTATCATTTAAACAGGCTGCAAATTAAGGTTAAATGGAAAGTTAATATTTGTTCCAGCTTAAATATAACACTTTACCTTCAGTTCATTACATAACATCTTATGAGGGCCATAAAGCGGTAAATTTTGTTACGTGCTGATTTGTGTTGTAGCGAAAAAAAGTTTCAAGGAGATCACTTCCAGTCCATATCAATTTATTATACTTAAAGTACCATTGCAGTACAACCTAATCTGAACTACTTAGTCTTTTTTATGCCAGAATATCATTGCAAAAGTTAGCTTTGTAATTTAAACTGCTACCCAATAATGTTTACTAAACCGCAACAGTTTTGAGCAATAGTGCCTGAGTTTTTTCATGTTTATGTAGGTGATTGATTAATTATTTTGGTTGGGTATAGGCAAGGGTTAGAGCCATGTCCTTCTCATCGAAATGTGAAGGTTTATATTTGTTACTTCATGCCAGCTTGATGCCATTTTGAGAAACTATATTTCCAGTGATGGTTTAACTGGTACCACTGGTTAATGGTGAAACACAATTTAAGACATAGTATGTTTGTTCGATGCATTTTCAATCCATATTTCATTTTGCTGCTTAATCCGTTTTGATTAACTTAATTTACAATATGGGATTACTAGTTAAATTATTTAAAAAACAATAGTCACTTCAATGTATTTAGTTGAAATTCATTTCTCAGCAAACTGCTGTTTTGCTGCTGTTTGTTTGGTTAGTGCGGTCAGGACCTCTGGATCTGCTTCTGGCATTCAGGAAATTTCTCTTCCTTCGGCTGATATAAGATTGTGGGGTACAATTTAGCTGAAATTTCAGAAGATATTCCCAAGTGGTGGTGGACAATGTAACAGTTAATAGGAGATACAGCCACAACAAATATCCCCATCCTCAATAATAGTGGAGCGAAGCACATTATTACAAAAAGTCAAAACAGGTGTTTGCAGCCAGAAGTGTCGAGTAGATAATTTATCTTAGCCTCCTCCAGACATTCCTGGCATTATTGCCAGTTTTCAGTCCGTTCCATGTGGTATTAAGGAACAGCTTGAAGACACTGGATTCTGCAGAAACTTTGGGCTTTAACAGTATTTGGCAGTTCTTGTAAACGTTGTGTTTCAGACCTAGCTGTCCATCCTTATGCAAATAAAACACTGGTATCTACCTGCCAATGTGCCTGTGCACAAAAAAGTAAGACAAATGCAGTCTAGCGAGATATTGCCTTATTAGTTCACTCTATCATCAGCACGGTGATGGGAGAAATCGTCAACAGTTCTATCAAGCATTAGTTGCAAGAGAATGACCTGCTCATTACTACTCAGTTTGCGTTCTTCTACAGCTACTCAGCTCCTTCCCTCATTGCAGCTATTGTTCAAACTGTTGGTCTGTTGGTTGGATTCATGCCTGACAAGGAGGAAGATGGTTATGGTTTTTGGAGGTTTATCTTCTCAGCTCTGGAGTTTCACTGTAAAAATTTCTCTGGTTGATGTCCTTGGTTAAACCAGCTTTAGTCCCTTTCATCAATGACTTTTCCTTGATTGTGCAGTTAACATCCCTATTATTAACTTCACAATGATCAGTACCACAGACCATATTATAACCTTGGTCTGAGTCTTGACAAAAGAGTTGAATTCTGGAAATGAGTTGACAGTGACTATTCTTGATTTCAAGACAGCACTTGAATGAATGTAGCAGAAATCCTCAAATGTTAGTGTATCTAACTGTCAGATTGGGTAGGATATGCCTTTTATCTTTTCTGGCATCTATGTTAATGCAGAGTGAATATTCTAGATTTAATTGTTTTTGACTTTCAGTATCAGTTTGATTATTGTACAGTCCTTGTTGCTCTGTTATTGGTAGAATATTGTTAAACTGTAAAGGGTTCAGAAAAGATTCCTAAGATGTTACGGAGACTGGAGGATTCGAATTATAAGGAGAGACTGGATAGGCTGGAACACCTTTTTTGCCTGGGGCATAGGAGGATGAGGGATGACTTTTTGAAGGTTGATTAAAAACATGACAGGCAAAGATAAGGTGAGTAGCCAAGGATTTTTTTTCCCAGGATAGGGGAACCAAAGCTACAGGGCATAGGGAAAAGACTTGAAAGGGAACTGAGAGGTAACTTTTTCACAGAGGGTGGTGCATGCATGGAATAAGCTGCCAGAAGACGTGGTAGAGGTGGATACAGTTAGAACATTTAAAAGACATTTGGACAGCTACATGAATAGGAAAGGTTTAGAAATGAGCCAAATGCAGGCAAGTAGGAGCAGTTCAGTTCACAAAACCTTGTCAGCATGAATGAGTTGGACCAGATAGTCTGTTTCTGTGCTGTATGACTGAGTCTGAGAACAGACAAAAATAAATACTCTATCAGCTTAGGCCTAAATTCAGTGAGATCTAAGCAACACCCAGGCTTCGGCTAGTAAGTGGCAAGTAACGTTTGTACCAGAGAAGTGCTAGGGAATAATTCTGTCCAAGAAGAGAGAACCTATCCATTGCCCTGCAACATTCAATAGCATTCCCCTCAAAGCCGTACTGTCGATACCTTTTGAGGTTACAATTGACTAGAAGCTAAACTGGACCAGCTATATAAATAGTGTCTGCAGTAAGCCAGAAGCTGGGAATTCTGCAGCGAGCATCTCATCTCTTGACTCTAGTGGCTGTCACCCACCTTCAAGAGACATTTCATGAGTGATTAAATGTTATCTTCTCGCCAGATGAGTGCATCTCCAACAATAGTTGGAGCTTGACAATATCAAGGATAAAATGGCCCTCTTGAATGGTACCCGATTAGTTCACCCCCAGCACCTTTCAACAATAAAAGCTAGCCTAGCCACTGAGCCCATATTCTGTGGACAAACAAAAAAAGTAGTGCTACCCTGAATTCAAACTTAATGCACTTTAAGGATCTTGAATCATAGATGTGGCTCTTGGTAAAAACTTATATATAAAAAAACCTTAATTCTGGTGTTAGAACATTGAAAAGGTATAATTAGAAATATATTGAGCTGTTTTTTTTTAATGTTCTCATGGGACCTGGGCATTGTTGGTTGGCCAGTATTTATTTTTGCCCATTCATAGTTGCCCTTGGGACTATGGCATTGATATACCTTCTGGAACCACTGTAGCCCCTGTGCTGTACGTGGACCCAAAAGCTACTATGAGAGGGAATATCATTTAGAAGCAAAATCAGTGTAATGCTGGATTAAAAAAGCACAGAAGTGTTGTGCAGTAAAATGAAGTTAATTTCTAGAAAATAGTTGTATAGTGACTCGTAAAAGGCAAGTGTTACATAACTTTTATGCCACACTTGTTATTCTGTTCAATTGACATGGTGAAAGGTGAAGCACCTTCCTACTTCCATGTAATTTATAGCGAAGAACTTGATAAACTTGCTGCAAATTTGAAATTTGATTGCCTTCCTGGGAAAACTAATCTGCTTGTTATTTTGGCAGAAAATTTATCTATCTAATTAAGAGAGAGACTTCCAATTGTTTTTCCGTTCCAAACCCCCCCCCCCCCGATTTATTTTCTGTGCTATAAATGCAATGACTTTTTCAGTTTATCAGCATGTTATATTTTCCAAAGCTAAGATCAAGTGTATAATTTTACACATTATTCTTCCACTCTATATGTAGCAGCTTTAGATGATGAATTACAGTGTGTAAATATATATGGTGTCTAATAACATTTGGTTTTGTACAAACTGAAATAGGTTGAGTCTTGCTTAATACCTGGTCATATTTACTTGCATTTGACCTGTGACTACTTGGTGCATACGGTGGTTGAAATGAAAACATTCCATTTTATAACTGATGCATCTTGAATATTTTTAATCATTTTCTCGTGGCTTGTTTTTGAACCAGACCATCTAAATGTCTCCGTCTCACATTTTATTACATATGAAGGTTAGAAAC
This sequence comes from Stegostoma tigrinum, assembly GCF_030684315.1. Taxonomy (NCBI): domain Eukaryota; kingdom Metazoa; phylum Chordata; class Chondrichthyes; order Orectolobiformes; family Stegostomatidae; genus Stegostoma; species Stegostoma tigrinum. Next base: position 79,572,906 of record NC_081355.1, on the reverse strand, counting down.
GTCGATTGTTTTGTCTTTACTATTATGGTTTTGTTAAAACGATGTTGAGGGGAAGCGGTGTGACTGTAAGACATTAGAGCAGAAATTGGGCCATTTGGGCCATCGCATTTGCTCCGCCTTTCAATTTTGGCTGCAATATTTCTCAACTGCATTCTCTCACTTTCTCCCCGTAATCCTCGATTACCTTCATCAAGAACCTAGCTGTCTCTTTTTGAAATAAACTTAATGACTTGGCCTCCACATTCCTTCTGTGGCAATGAATTCCATAGATTCACCACTCTCTGGCTGAAGATGTTTCTCCTTATCTCCATTTCAAAAGGCCTTCCTTTTACTCTAAGGCTGTGCCCTCGGGCCCTAGTCCCTACCCTGCTAATGTAAACATCATCTTCTCAATGTTCACTCCGTCCAGGCCATTCAGCATTCTGTAAGTTTCAATCAGATCCACCCTCATCCTTCTAAACTCCATCGAGTATAGAACCAGAGTTCCTCATTATATTAAACCTTTCATTCCTGGGAATATGTTCGTAAGCCTCCCCTGGACCTGCTCCAGGGCCAGTATGCCCTTCCTGACTATGTGGCCCAAAATTGCTCTTAGTACTCTAAATGTGGTCTGACTAGAGCTTTGTAAAGATTCAGAAATAGCTTCCTGCTGTTATATTCTTGACCTCTTGAAATAACTGCCAACAGTGTAGTTGTCTTCCTAACTACTGACTCAACCTGCAAGTTTACCTTAAGAAAATCCTAGTGTAGGATTTCCAAGTTCCTATGGACTTCAGACTTCTGAATTTTCTCCCCATTTAGAAAAAAGTCTATGCCTCTATTCTACTTACTGAAGAGGATGCCCTTACACTTCCCCACATTGTATTACATCTGCCCCTTCCTTGTCCACTGTCTTAACTTGTCTAAATCCTTCTGCAGCCTCCCTGTCTCCTCAATACAATTTGTCCCTCCACCTGTCTTTGTATCATGTGGAAACTTAGCCAGAATGCCCTCAGTTCCTTCATTTAGATCATTAATGTATAAAGTGAGAAATTCTGGTCTGAACACTGACCCTTGTGGAATACCACAAGCCACTATCTGCCATCCAGAGGAGGGCTCTTTTTAACCCCGCTCTACTTTCTTCTAGACAACCAACCTTCTATCCATGCTAATACCTTGCCTCTAACACCATGGGTCCTTACTTTAGTCAGTGGAGACAATACCTGAAAGCTTTTAAGATGTGTAATTTACTGTTCTTGCTCCCAGAAATACTGGTTTATTATAAGCCCCTCAGCAAATTAATACAATTAGTGGAAGCCCCAAAGGCTTATTTCACCCTGCGATTGGATAGCTTTGTGGGCAGGAGATAGGATGAACAGGCAACACCTGATTATTGCAACTTCAGTTATGCTGAATACAAATAATGCTACAATTCTGAGATATTTTGATCTGATTTCAACTAAATTTCAGTTGGTTGAGATTATAGCTCCAAATTGATACATCCCATAATCCATTTAATGTGTATGTAGAGGCACTTAAATAAACACAGTAAATGTATACAATTTCACAGAATAGTGAACAAATTGAATAATTTATTTTTGGGACTATCTGTAAAATCCCACAATGTAATTCAGATATGGAATTTGTAATTTTTATAAAGCAGCACTGACATTGCAAACACACTGAGACAGTGGATCTGGGATTGAATGTGAGCAGCTTCCTGTGAGGTCATTGTAATGAAATGCAACATTTTGAGTTGTTACAGCAGAATGCTAATACAAGTTAAAAGTTTTTAATGATTTTAATTATTCTGTTTTATATGGAATCTCAGTTGCGATTACAAGTTGAACTGTTTTTACGTATTTAGGCAAGTAATAATTTTGTTTGAAGTTGTGAGCTGTAAATGTTAGTAAGTTATCTTTACTAATATCAGTTTTACATCACCTAAGATGCTACTTTTTCTGTTTTATACTTGTGAAATTTGTATTTGCTTTCTTCCTGAGAAACATTCTGAAACTGAAGTTAATAGTGAGAGTCTTTTTGAAGGTACTTGGGTGAAGTTCATATTTTCAATTTTAAGTATATCTCCAGCTAATGCTGTCACTTACACACCCCTCACTTGGGGTTACATCACAAGATAAGTCATTGAAGTGAAGCCTTGGTATTTCATCAGTGTACTTTCTCTTCTGGCAGGTTGCTATGGTGTTGATGGTGAAAGTGATTCCATTATGAGTTCCGCCTCTGAAAACTCAACGGAACCCTGGTTCTGTGATGCTTGTAAATGTGGAGCAACACCAAGTTGTGAGTTGTGTCCTAATATGGATGGAATTTTTAAAGAAACGGATGCTGGAAGGTTTGTTGCGCTAGTCTGTATTTCTTCATTAAAGGTTAAAGTATCATAAGCTTGTTGACAGGCTTGTTGCATGTGGTTTGTAGAACATCCCCTTTAGAAGTTATTGTAGTTCTTAGTTTCCAAAATAAAAATATAGTCCACTAGCTTCATTATGATTGACAGTTCTAGCAACATTCCTGGAAGTTTGGTCTCCTTTCTAAAATGTGAGATACCTGATTTCTCATACCTGTTACTGCACTTGCCTTATAGGTTTAGATTGGAGATCATTAAACTGTCAGTTTCGTCTACTGATGCCAGTTAAGACGGTACTTTTGTACTCTGTCTCAAATTTTTCTAAACTGTCTGATATCTCGTGCTTCATTAATCATTCAGGAGATTTGATATGTTGGAACTGTAGGCACCACTAACACTCTGGATTCTCTGCAGCCTCCTGCATTATTCTCCTTGTGAATCATCACTGCACTATGCTTCAATTTATTTGCCCATATAAACTGTTAATTTATCTTTCTAAGCGTTATTTTTTTGGAAACCTCTCTTTGGACATTCATATTTTACAATATTGTAGCACTTCTCTTTGAGACCTCTATCAGAAGTGCAGATGAAATCTATCAAATGTTTACCCCTCCGTATTTTTTTGTAGAGGAAGTAAAAAGAAATCTCTCTCAGATAAAACAATTTTCCAAAAGCAGAGACGGCAGGCACTGAGGCAAGCACTTTTCTCCCTAACTGGCAACAGTGCCGAAAAGATCTTTTCTCAATGTCTAGAGACTGCGTGAAAATACAGAACCATTTTGCAGCCCTATAAACCAAATGGGCACAGGAAGAAAAGAAGGTTGGGAATTTACATGCTGTTTCATGCTGCAATGTCAAGTAACAAGGATAAGCAAGTATTCAGGGATTTTTAAAAAAAGTCAAATTATTTCCAATTGTGTTATTTCCAACCCCCTTTCACAATTGTTAATGTTAAAGGCCAGGCTTCAGATTTGTAAAAAAGGTCAGTAAAACAAAAGTAGAAAATGGAAAAGGAAACTTACTGGAACTGAAGAGTTACTGTTAGCATTGCTGAAAGTGGTTAGTTATGCAGCCAGCCTTGTGCTTGAGAGAATAAGTGTGAGTCTGTTAATGGAAGCCTGCTCTGATTCAATAATTGCAAACCACATCTGTTTTGTCAAAACTTGCTCATTTCTCACTGGTTCTGGCTCAGTCAATTCTTCTTCCTTTTTTCAAAAGGTTTTTCACAGCTTTGTAAGGAGATACATCTGTAATTCTGAGATGGACCATCTCTAGCATTATGAAAAACTCTAAAATTAGTTCACAAAGAATTTTTCACTTAGCCTGTGAACAAAGGTGTTTGTTCATAGTTTGTCATTAAATTACTGTCACAGATTTTCGTTATCTGCTTACACAAAAAATGTGTTGTGTGCTTTGCTTAAATGTAGATCCTTGGCTGATTGACATCAAATGTTTCATACTTAATTTCTTTTGTCAGTGATAGTTTGCCATTGCGCCTCACCCCCCCACCCCCAACTCTTCAGGGGCAAACTCAGAAGACAGATCCCATGTCTGCCTCAGCAAGAATGAAAATTGAATTTGTGCTATTAACATTATTTTGAGCTATATGCCAGCCGTCTAGCCAAATGACCTAACTAGATCTGACATTGCTCACCATCTGTCTGGGAAAGGGGTTTTGTTTCAGGATGCAGCAGATATTCACATCCACCTGCCATGAGAACATGAGACATTGCTTCCCTGAGTTGAACCTCTTCCTGTGTAATTCATTCATATCTAAACATGGGTGTTGCAGGGAGTGTATTACCAAATTAGATCCTAACCTTGCCCATTTTCTAAAAGTGCGTCTTACTGATCAATAATGAAAAGCTGGTTTATTTCACTTGTCTTTGCTGAAACATAAGCATTGAAATCAGTTGTAGAACCACGTGCTCATTGGTGTTTAGAAGCGTGAGAGATAGTCTTATTGAAGCGCACAAGATCCTGAGGGGACTAAATAGGGTGGATACCTGCAGGATGTTTCTTCATAGGGAGAAAATTAAAGCTAAAGGACACAGTTTAAAAATAAAAGGCCCCCTTTTTAAGAAAGAGGAGAGGATTTATTTTGAGGTCCTATCGTTTGAAATTCTCTTTCCCAGAAGTTGGCTTTTTAAATTATTCAAAGCTGAGTTAGGTTGTATTTGACAGAGGAGGGAGTTGAGGATGGGTTATGGAATTTCAAGAGGAAGAGGAGGTCACAAGCAGATCGGCCAAGATCTTGCTGTATGTTGGAACAGGCTTGAAGGTTCTCTTTGCATACCCCCGTTCTTAAGATCTCTGTTCCTGTGTTACCAAGGATGTAAGTCTTCAGGTATTAATAGGCTGGAAAAGTTAGAGGCGTTGTCTTTGGAACAAACCGGTTCGGAAGTGATCCAACAAAAAATATTCAAAATCATAGGATGAGTAGAGTGAGCTTACCCACATTAGTTGAAGGATCCGTGACCTGAAGACACAGATTTAAAGTTATTAGATGAAGATCGAGAAGAAAAATGAAAAAAATATTTTCAATGATGTCAGGGTATGACATGCTACCTAAAAGATAGGTGGCAGGTGATATCGTGGATAATCTTAAACAGTAGTGTTAATGAGGAGGTAACAGGAACTGCAGATGCTGGAGAATCTGAGATAACCAGGTGCAGAGCTGGATGAACACAGTAGGCCAAGCACCATCAGAGGTGCAGGAAGGCTGACGTTTCAGGCCTAGACCCTTCTTCAGAAAATGCCATTTTTCTGAAGAAGGGTCTAGGCCCGAAACACAAGCCTTCCTGCTCCTCTGATGCTGCTTGGCCTGCTGTGTTCATCCAGCTCTACACCTTGTTATCTCTGTGTTAATGAGGAAGTTGAGATTCCAGACAAAATAGAGGTCTGTGGGGCAGAGCAAGTCTGCTTTAAATTCCCAGCACAGACACTGAGCTAAATGTGCTACTGGTTTCACTGATTATATGTGCATTTTCTGTTCAGGTGGGTTCATGTTGTGTGTGCCCTTTATGTCCCTGGTGTGGCATTTGGAGATATAGACAGACTTCGTCCTGTTACTCTTACAGAAATGAACTATTCAAAATATGGTGCCAAGGTAAGACTGTATAATTGTGTGACCCTGAAAATGTTCTGGTTTGTTCTTGAACATCTGAAATAAGGATAATGTTAAAGCAGATTGGCAGTAAACAGGTTTAGAGGTTTGATTAAAATTAATGATTTGTAAAAAGATCTTGGGGCAGTCACCAAAGATTTCCACTAAGGTTAAGTGTACAAATGTGACTAAGAACTTTGTATGAAACATGTGTACAACTCTTGGGAGTTTTGATTTGTAGGTTTTTTGGGCAGTGATTCCCTTGTCTCAAGGCACCCCACATGAGGCATTAGGAGCCCATGGAAATCTGCAGATTCCAGTCTTGCACCACCTTTTGCTCTATCACTCACCTGCATCTGGATTCCTTCTTGATCCAAGGACTAAAGGATGATTCTGTACTGGCAGTAATCACCGCTTCCCCAGATCAGTATAATTGTTAACCTCTGGCTGGCAAAGCACCTGACCAACCCTCCCCAACTGCCTTTGATCCCAATGGAAGCCTGGCAGCTGACGTCAAAAACTTAAGGTCTGAAGATGCAGTAGGCCTTAACCCAAAAAGTTAGCTGAGGCCCCCGACACCTTTTTACAACATTCTGTCCATCGATTCTGTTCTTTTGTTTGCCAGCCCTGTTGAGATGAAAACAAATTTTTCCACTTAATGTTGATTATTATGTATGAATGTCCACTAGTTCTAATGAGTAGTGTGTGTATAAGCCGGGAAGTCTCTGCTTCTCCACACTTTTTCCAACTTTTCAATATTTAGAAAAAATCCCATTTTTTTCTTAACTAATGAAGTGGGGGCGGGGTGGGGTAACTGCACACTTCCGAGAGTTGAAGTCCATCTGGTGCATTTTTGACCTTTTATCTTAAACTTTCATGTCTCTTCTATTCTCTGCCCCCAACCACTTAGTGTGGTAATAACCTGGTGTCAACAGGAAACTTGGTTATAAACGTTCTACCCACAGCATTGGTGGTTCTTGAGCCTTGAGGATCGAGAGGATCGAAAGCATCAAATGCCAGACTTGAAACATTAACTCTGATTCTCCTTGCACAGATACTGCAGATCTGCTGAGTTTCTGCAGCCTTTTCTGTTTTTGTCCTATATTCCTATTTTTAATAATGAATTCTGAATCAGTTTATGGTTAATGAGCCAGTTTCTGAGCTGTTCCTTGGTTCTTCGCTGTCTCCTTAGTAAGCTACAAATGATAATACAGCAAACATTGCTTTAGCCCACACCTTATGAACTACCACACTGAAAACTTGCAAAAATTATATACTTCAAATACCTGATGTTTACTGTAATATCACGATCTCCGTCTTGGCTGAATAATCAGTTGAGGTTGCGAATGAGAAGGCTGTCTGCTGCTAAGTTTTATTTAAGGCAAAGTTTCATTATTATTGATGTGACTCATGCTGTAAATAATATAAGTGATGTGTAAACCTCTTGTGTTGCGTTTCTGTTACTTAGTGTGTTTTTCTTAACATTAATTATGTGGACCTCTCAATCAACTGGAATATTTGATTGACTGGCACGGCCTTGGTTCACGAGATGCCAGTTTATTAAAAAGTTTTCTGTATGTGCCAGATGATTGATTACATGGCTAATTCTCACTCATTTATTCATAAATATTGCATGGCAGATTTGTCCTGATAGTTGGTGTTGTGGCTCCTTCTGTAAAGATTGCAGCCCTTTTTAACTATTTAGTTGTTTGTTATACTCACATAATGTATGAACAAAAGCATTTTTCTTAATGTGTGCCGTGACATTGACATGTGACCTTCATATAGTTCTATACAGCGCATCAGTTTTTGTAGAAATTGCGGGGCTACAGTGGTAGGTTTCATGATTCTTAAGTAATTAGTTTTACATTTCACATTGGCTGTAATAGTGCCCATTTCTAGAAAAGTTTTCTTGTTTCAATAGTTTACCACTCATTGGTATCAATGGGTATTTCAATATTAGAGCAGGCATATACACATTTAGGAATTTTTGTTAAAAATAAACCAAAATCAAAAATCCATTTACATTGAGCAGTTTAACTTGAATACTGTCTCAAGTCCATTCTTCTTCGTATAAAATAATCAGTACCATTTCAGAACATTCTAAGTGTGTTGTGTTTGTTCTCCATCAACCCAGTCATAATAGTATTTTCATGTTATACTTGTGTGATTTCTGCTGAATCATTCAGCCTTGGTTCACCTACAGTGCTTAGACAACTTCCTGACTGGTTTTCTTCTGTTGCTTGTTCAGGAGTGTAGTTTATGTGAAGACATGCGATTTGCTCGAACTGGAGTGTGCGTAAGCTGTGATGCTGGTATGTGCAGAGCATATTTCCACGTGACTTGTGCTCAAAGAGAAGGGCTACTTTCCGAAGCAGCTGCTGAAGAGGTGAACCCACATTTACAGTTTTACATCTTCCCACTTTACCTTTTCTGTTTTGAATAGCTGAGAATAAATGTCCATGTCATAACCGTTCTTCCAGGTAATGGTTTTTTGCTTATTAGTTATGCTTAAATGTCATTTTAAAGAGATGTATGTAGCAGCTCAGTATATCATTGATCTACATATTGCAACACAAAATGGCTTATTAAGGTCTGAATAAAGAAATAACGGATGAGGAAGCATCAGTTTGACGACGTAATTAATATGAGAAAGCATTGCTGTTTTAAACTTTAATTTTTGTTGTTAAAAAAATTTAAATTATCAATCAGTTTCCTGTTTCAATAGTTTATCAATTGTTGCTGGTTTTCAAAAGGTATTTCATTATTGGTGTAGGTATACACACATTCGGCGCACCTTCTATCAAAAACAAGTCAAATCAAAGATCTTTTTACATTGAGCTGTTTTATGCCTACTGTTTGATTAGTTCTCAAAGCAAAGCTTTTCATTGTACTTAGATACCTGTGATTACAATAAATCAAATTAAACTCTTTCTTGATGTTTATGTTGTTTGATATGCAAATAGCCCTGTCCTGAAGAAGTGTCACCGGACCTGAAACATTAACCCTGATTTTTTCCTTCATAGTTGCTGCCAGACCTGCTGAGCTTTTCTAGCAATTTCTGTTTTTGTTCTAGTTTGGTAACTTCGCCTGGCTGACACCTCATTTTCAGGTATGCCTGGTACTGCTCCTGGCATGCCGTCTTGCAATCCCCTGCTGAGGTTGAAAAGTTTTCTGTCCATCCAATAGACAATGTCCACTACACTGGGAAGTTTTTTCTTGACAAGATGAAGAATGTAGGTGGTAAAGATGGGGGAAGTGATGGCCTAGTAGTATTAATGCTGGACTGTCAATCCAGAGACCCAGATAACTTTCGGGGGGCCCGGGATCAAATCCTGCCATAGCAAATGGTGGAATTTGAATTCAATAAATACCTAGAATTAAGAGTCTAATGATGATCATAAATCCATTGCTGATTGTTGGGGGGGAAAAATCCTTCTGGTTCAGTAATGTCCTTTAGGGAAGGAAACTGCCATCCCTTAGCTGGTCTGGTGTACACATGATTCCAGACCCACATCAATGTGGTTGACTCTTAACTGGCCTCTGGGCAATAAATGCTGCCTTGCCAGCAATGCCCTTATCCCATGAACTAATCAAGGAAATGTGTGAGGGTGATGACGCATCTCTCCTTGCTTCCTGTCTTAATGTCAGAGAATTCTTTCAGTTGGTGAGAATGTCACCCTCATCATACAATGTTAATGAATTTCTCTGGACAGCCAGCCTTTGACAGGGTCTTCCATAGCATTTCCTCACCGACTGTCAAAAGCTTTGGTCAAATTGAATGAATTTCACGTAGAGCGGTTGGTGTTGCCCTACCATTTCTCTTGGAGTTGGTAAAAGACTTAATGTGGAAATGATGGTGCCTTAGTTGGTCCTGTGTCTCTCATTGTATTAGTTAAAACCAAACTACCTGTTCTGCATCAGTAAAGTTTTAGCAAGTATTAAATCAATACTTAGTGAAAGCAGTCTTTTTTTCTTTAAAGATAACAGTCTTCATTAAGCAAAAATCTGCTCTAATTTTAATCTATCTCATTTCAAACCATGGTTCATTGAACTTTGTAAATTCTTTCTGCATCGGTATGATAGAAATGTTACTTCCACTTTAGTTTTAAGTTGCACGAGCTTTAATGTTGAGAACATTATGTGGCTGAATGGCTCCGACTCTGATACTAAAGCACTCTGATTTACGATTTCAAGATCCATTCTTGCACGTTTTCCTCATTGCTGTCTTTTACGTCACTCGTATCTGTAAAACCTTATGAAGTAGTTATTTGATTGCATTATTGTACTTTCATAAATTTTTATTAATTTTCTTTGCTGCTCAGCCTCATTTTATTTGCACAGGATGACTCAACATCAGACATCAGCTTTTTTTATGTTGTGCACAGGTTGTGGGCATGATTGGTTAGGTCATCATTTATTGTCCATTGTACATCATTTATTGTCCATTGTAGTTGAGATTAACACTCTAGTTAAGAGTCAACCAAATTGTGTTGAATCTGAAGTCACTTATAGGCCAGACTACTTCAGAACAGCTGATTTCCTTCTGTTTAAAAAATAAAATTAACTGGCTGTATTTTTTCAACAATCAACGTTGATTACGTGGTAGCCATTGGTCTAGCTTGTTTTCAAATGCCAGATTTTATTGAAATCCGTTTTAACCATGTCATGTTTAGCTTCAAACTCTCTTGCCCAGAAGATTCTTCTGGCATTCGGGATTGATAGTCCATTAACATTACCAGAATGTCACCACCTCTCTGTTTTCATACAGTTTACAAGAAACAGATAACTTGATGATTATTCGACTCTCTTTGAGTACATTTGCTGCTGTTTAAATACACAAACATAAAGATTCAAAGAGGTTCATCCCAAAGAAAAGATAGATTATCCGCGGTGGGATTAGACAGCCATGACTGACAAAGGAAGTCAGGAAATGTATCAAAAAAAAAAGAGACAGCCTATAAAGTGGCCAAGAGCACTGGGAAATCAGAAGATTGGGAAGGCTACAAAAACAGACCGAGGATAGCAAAGAGAGCAATAAGGAAGGAGAAGATCAAATATGAAGGTAGGCTAGCTAGTAAGATTAGAAATGATAGTAAAAGCTTCTTTCAATACATAAGAAACAAACGAGAGGCAAAAGTAGATATTGGGCCGCTCCAAATTGATGCTGGAAGGCTAGTGATGGGAGATACAGAAATAGCTGAAGAATTTAATAATTACATTGCGTCAGTCTTCACAGTGGAAGACATGAGTAGTATGCCAACAATTAGGGAGAGTCGGGGGCAGAGTTGAGTACGGTAGGCATTACAAAAGAGAAAGTGCTAGAAAAGCTAAAAGGTCTAAAAATTGATAAATCTCCTGGCCCCGATGGGCTACATCCTAGAGTTCTGAGGGAGGTGGCTGAGGAAATAGCAGAGGCTTTGGTCATGATCTTTCAAAAGTCACTGGAGTCAGGGAAAGTCCCAGATGATTGGAAAATTGCTGTTGTAACTCCCTTGTTTAAGAAAGGATCAAGGCAAAAGATGGAAAATTATAGGTCAATTAGCCTAACCTCGGTAGTTGGTAAAATTCGAGAATCCATTGTCAAGGATGAGATTTCTAAATTCCTGGAAGTGCAGGGTCAGATTAAAACAAGTCAGCATGGTTTTAGTAAGGGGAGCTTGTGCCTGACAAACCTGCTAGAATTCTTTGAAGAGGTAACAAGTATGTTAGACCAGGGAAACCCAGGTAGATGTTATCTGTCTAGACTTCCAAAAGGCCTTTGATACAGTGCCTCACAGGAGGCTGCTGAACAAGGTGAGGGCCCATGGTGTTCGAGGTGAGCTACTGGCTTGGATTGAGGATTGGCTGTCTGACAGAAGGCAGAGAGTTGGGATAAAAGGCTCTTTCTCGGAATGGCAACCAGTGACGAGTGGTGTCCTGCAGGTTTCAGTGTTGGGGCCACAGCCGTTCATGTTATATATTAATGGTCTGGATGAAGGGACTGGGGGCATTCTGGCGAAGTTTCCCGATGATACGAAGATAGGTGAACAGGCAGGTAGTACTGAGGAGGTGGGGAAGCTGCAGAAAGATTTAGACAGTTTAGGAGTGTGGTCTAGGAAATGGCTGAAATTCAATGTGAGTAAATGTGAGGTTTTGCACTTTGGAAAAAAGAATACAGGCATGGACTATTTTCTAAATGGTGAGAAAATTGGCAAATCAGAAGTGCAAAGGGATCTGGGAGTGTTGGTCCAAGATTCTCTAAAGGTTAACTTGCAGGTAGAGTCCGTAATTAAGAAAGCGAATGTAATGTTGTCGTTTATCTCGAGGGTTGGGATATAAAAGCAGCGATATGCTTCTGAGGCTTTATAAAGCTCTAGTTAGGCCCCATTTAGAATACTGTGTCGAATTTTGGGCCCCACACCTCAGGAAGGACATACTAGCCCTGGACCGTGTCCAGCGGAGATTCACATGGATGATCCCTGGAATGGTAGGTTTAGCGTATGATGAACGGCTAAGGATCTTGGGATTGTACTCATTAGAGTTTAGCAGGTTGAGGGGAGATCTAATAGAAACTTACAAGATAATGTATGGCTTAGAAGGGGTGGATGCGAGGAAGTTGTTTCCGTTAGGCAGGGAGACTAGGACCCATGGGCACAGCCTTAAAATTAGAGGGGGTAAATTTAAAACTGAAATGAGACGACATTTCTTCAGCCAGAGAGTGGTGGGCTTGTGGAATTCATTGCCGCAGAGTGCAGTGGAGGCTGGGACGTTGGATGCCTCCAAGGCAGAGATCGACAAATTCTTGATCTCACAAGGAATCAAGGCTATGGGGAGAGTGCAGGGAGGTGGTGTTGAGATGCCCATCAGCCATGATTTAAATGGCGGAGTGGACTTGATGGGCCGAATGGCCTTACTTCCACTCCTATGTCTTATGGTTCGAGGTGAGCTCCTGGCTTGGATTGAGGATTGGCTGTCTGTCAGAGGGCAGAGAGTTGTGATAAAAAGCTCTTTTTCGGAATGGCAACCAGTGACAAGTGGTGTCCCTCGGTTCAGTGTTGGGGCTGCAGCTGTTCACTTTATCTATTAATGTTCTGGATGAAGAGACTGGGGGCATTCTGGCGAAGTTTCCCGATGATACGAAGTTAGGTGGACAGGCAGGTAGTACTGAGGAGGTGGGGAGGCTGCAGAAAGATTTAAACAGTTGAGGAGAGTTGTCCAGGAAATGGCTGATGAAATTCATCGTGAGCAAATGCGAGGTTTTGCACTTTGGAAAAAAGAATGCAGGCATGGACTAATTTCTTAATGGTGAGAAAATTCGTAAAGCAGAAGTACAAAGGGATCTGGGAGTGTTGGTCCAGGATTCTCTAAAAGTTAACTTGCAGGTAGAGTCAGTGATTAAGAAAGCGAATGTAATGTTGTCGTTTATCTCAAGAGGGTTGGAATGTAAAAGCAGTGATGTACTTCTGAGACTTTATAAAGCTCTAGTTAGGCCCCATTTACAATATTGAGACCAATTTTGGGCCCCACACCTCAGGAAGGACATACTGGCGCTGGAGCGTATCCAGCGGAGATTCACATGGATGCTCCCTTGAATGGTAGGCCTAACATACGATGAACGGCTGAGGATCCTGGGATTGTACTCATTAGAGTTTAGAAGGTTGAGGGGAGATCTAATAGAAACTTAGAAGATAATGTATGGCTTAGAAAGGGTGGACGCTGGGAAATTGTTTCCGTTAGGCGGGCAGACTAGGACCCGTGGGCACAGCCTTAGAATTAGAAGGGGTAAATTTAAAACGGAAATGTGGAGACATTTCTTCAGCCAGGGAGTGATGGACCTGTGAAATTCATTGCCGCAGAGTGCAGTGGAGGCCAGGACATTAAATGTCTTCAAGGCAGAGATTGATAAATTCTTGATCTCACAAGGAATCGAGGGCTACAGGGAGAGTGCGGGTAAGTGGAGTTGAAATGCCAATCAGCCATGATTAAATGGTGGAGGGGACTTGATGGGCTGAATAGCCTTACCTCCACTCCTGTGTCATATGATCTAGGTCCATCCTTGCCATTTAGATGGAGTTAGTTGATTTTTAGTGAGGGCAGAGTATAGAAGTGTTCATCTCATTGTGTTTAAATAAAGCAAGTGCTCTGGTTCTTGCTAATTCAGTGATGTCCATTGTAAATTTCTTGATTTTAAGTGAGGTGGTGATCAGGCTCTATCATGTTGTCCCCTTTGAAGAAATTTGACCACTTTAGGACAGTGCATGGCATAATGTTGACATGGGCCTTTGATCCCTGCAACCTGGTGTCCATCCTCATGATTAGTAAAATAACATGCTTTTGCATCTGGTGGTGTAAATGTGTAGCAGGTGTAGGAGTTATGTTATTAGTGTTTAGACTAATGATCCATAAAACTGGAGGTCAGACTGCACCATGGCATTTTGAGAATTTTTATTCATCGTTTGAGGGGGAAAAAAATTGAAGAATAAAATAGTATCAATAAACATGTATGTGAAACTGACTGTGTCACAAAAATGTTCATGCTGTCCTTGCATGGTTTGATCTATACGTGACTCCAGTTTCACATACACTTCAGTGTTTGATTCTTAGCTGTTCCTGACACAACCGAGTAAGCCGTCCATTGTACTAAGAATAGGCAATAAATGTTAGATTGGCCAGTGAGTCCATCTCCCAAGAATGAATTAAAGGTATAGTAAATGCCTGAGAGCAGGAGATTGTGAGACATGACTGAACTGCTGATCCAATCTGGTGCTGATTATTCTTTTGCACTACAAAATTTTATCATCTAAACCACAAAACATAAATAACAGCACCAGTGTGAACTTAGTGCATAAACAAGATGATCGTATAACTTGACATTAATAACTTTAAATTAAGAGTAGATTCTATTGCCTTGAAAGGTTTTGATGGAAAGTTTGAAAGAAATGAAAGACCAGGAGCAGGAATCCAGAGAGTTGAATATGATAAGGATGGAACATTAGGTCAGATTTAACAGTATCTGGTTTCTTACCATAAGGGAGAGAACCATAAAAGCAGAAGAGGAAGGTTACAGAAGAATATATCATCGTTACATTAAGAAACTGGTGACATAATGACGTGGAAATGAAGCTTAGGCACTTAATAAAGGTAATTCTCAATCAAGATGGAAAGAGGTGAGGGGTTTTTGAAAATATAACAAACAGTGATAAGACTGTTGGCAGTGATTCAGAAGAAAATTATGTTGTTGCATGCAGGGCTTTGCTGAACTTCTGTATCTGTAAAGAAAAAGTACTAAAAATGTCAAATCTGCAATAACAAAAAATGCTAATAGTCATTTTTTCAGTAAAGTTCTGAGCGTAAATGCAAGTCATTTCAGACATTGAAGAAAAATGGGAAGAGTCAGCGCAGATTTCTTCAGGGGAGAATGATATTTAACTTTAACTCTGTTAACTCATAAAATATTATGAGGGAAATGTTGATATACTGTGTGTAGATTTCCAAAAGGCATTTGAAACAGTGCCACAATACTGAGACCAGGTCTAGCTCGTGGAATAACTGTGACTGTAGTAACATAATTAAGTGATGGGTAGGAAACGTTGAGCTTATTTTCCTCATTTCAGGCAAGTTTGTACTGAAACTTGCCAGAGGTTGGTTTGGAACCCTTGCTTTTCCTGATAAGTTAATGATCTAATCTGGCTATGCATGGACAATTTTCAAATTTGCAAATGATACAAGTCTTGAAAGCATTGCAAACCATGAAAACTACAGTGTAGAACTATGAAAAGATGTTTTTTGAGTTGATTGAGTGGGCAGATGGTGGCCGATAATGTTTACTGTCGAGAAGTGTGATGTGATGTGTTTTGATAGAACATGAAGATCAATACAAAGTAAAGGGTGCTGCCCAGAAAGGTGTGCAGGAGCAGAGAGACATTAGTGTATTCATACGTAGATCACTAAACAACAACAGATATAGTGAGCAGTTAATGAAGCACAAGTATCCTGGGCTTCACTAATAGGGGCACACGTCACTGGAACAAGGAGGTTCTGCTGAACTTATGTGGACATTGGTTAAACCTCATCTGGAATATTCTGTAGCGTTCTTGTCACCACACTGCAGAAAGGATGTGAATACATTAAAGAGACGAAGTTTATGAGAGTGGTTCTAGGGAGTAGGCTCTTCATTATGAGGAAAAATCGGACAATCTTGCACTACCTATCTTGGGGAGTAGACAGCCAAGGGAGGATTTGATAAGTTTTCAAGATCATGAGGGTTCTGGGCAGAGTCTGGGGACAAACTATTCCCTCTCAAAAATGGTATCAAGAGCAAGAAGGCTCAGATATAAGGTAATTTGCAAAAGAAGTGGTTTGAGGAACAACTTTTTTTTTATTGAAGTAATTAGGATCTGGAATGCACTACCAGGAAGTGTGGAGGCAGGTTCAGTTAAGGCATTCAAGGGGGCTTTAAATTACTATTTTAAAAGAAACAATATCTAGGGTTATGGAAAAAAGGCAGAAAAATGGTATTAAGTCATAAAACTCAAATCTAGGAATAACGCAATGAATTGAATGTCCTCATTCTGTATCGCAGTAATTCTGTGATTCACCCATTTTAAACACTGGTTTTAAGAATGGATGTAACAAGTTTGAACAGGATGTGAAATGTGACTTTCATCTCAGTGGCTACTCTCTCTGGATTAGATTTGATAGCACAGTCTGGTGAGCACATCATTGACATGTCCTTAACTTATCAAGGAAGAAATGTCATGGTCTCTGGCATTCATCTGTCCTCTGGAGATCAAGACAGCATGGTTTTGGCTTCCAGACATAGCAACTTAATTGAAGTGCACGCTTGCTGCTTAAGCTGCTGATTCTTGCTGGAGGTGATTGATGTAACACAGTACTGCATAGCAGTGTCTACTTGTTTACTGTTCATTGTTCTCTTTTTTGTTCCATTGTGATAAACTCTGTTCTCTTCACTTAAAAAATGGAAACCATACGCTTTGGCAGCCTGCAGTTGAGCATTGAAGAGACAGTAATGAAGAAGTAGTGAAGACTTAATGAAGAAGGTTGATGAGGGCAGAGCTGTGTATGTGATCTCTGTGGACTTCAGTAAGGTGTTCGAGGTTCCTGATGGTAGACTAGTTAGCAAGGTTAGATCATATGGAATACGGGGAGAACTTTCTATTTAAATACAGAACTGGCTTAAAGGTAGAAGACAGAGTTGTGGTGGAGGGCTGATTTTCAGACTGGAGGCCTGTGACCAGCGGTGTACCATAAGGATCAGTGCTGCATCCACTGCTTTTTGCCATTCATATAAATAATTTGATTGTGAATATAGGAGATACAGTTAGTAAGTTTTTAGATGACACCAAAATTGAAGGTATAGTGGACAGCGAAGAAGGTTAACTCGCAGTATAGTGGGATCTTGATCAGATGAGCCACTGGGACAAGCTGTGGCAGATGGTGTTTAATTTAGATAAATGAGCTGCATTTTGGAAAGGCAAATCAGGGCAGGACTCTTACACTTGATGGTAAGGTTCTGGGGAGTGTTGCTAAACAAAGAGACCTCTGAGTACAGGTTCGTAGTTCCTTGAAAGTGGAGTTGCAGGTAGATAGGATAATGAAGGTGTTTGGTATGCTTGCCTTTATTGGTCAGTGCATTGAGTATAGAAGTTGGGAGCTCATGTGGCTGTACTGAACATCATTGGTTAGGCCACTTTTGAAATACTGCGTACAGTTCTGGGTCTCCCTGCAATGGGAAGGATGTTGTGAAACTAGAAAAGGTTCAGAAAAGATTTACAAGGATGTTGCCAGGGTTGGAGTGTTTGAGCCATTGCAAGAGGCTGAATAGGCTTGGGATATTTGCCCTGGAGCATTGGAGGCTGAGGGGTGCCCTTAAGAGGTTTATAAAAATCATGAGGGGTATGGAAAAGTGAATAGATAAGGACTTTTCCCAGACGTTGGGGGGAGTCCAAAACTAGAGGGCATAGATTTAGCATGAGAGGGGAAAGATATAAAAAGAAGCTGAGGCAACCTTTCCACACAGACTGGTGCATAAATGGAATGGGCTGCCAAAGGAAGTAATGAAGGCTGGTACGATTATAAAATCTAAAGGCATCTGGATGGGTATATGAATAGGAAGGGTTTAAAGGTATATGGGCCAAATGCTGGCAAATGGGTCTAGATTTGTATAGGATATCAGGTCAGATTGGATGAGTTGGACCGTAGAGTTTGTTTCTGTGCCGAACATCTCTGTGACTCTGCTTTTTAATGCATTGGCTATGGAGTCACAGAGATGTTCGGCACAGAAACAGACTCTACGGTCCAACTCGTCCAATCTGACCAGATATCCTATACAAATCTAGACCCATTTGCCAGCATTTGGCCCTTATACCTTTAAACCCTTCCTATTCATATACCCATCCAGATGCCTTTAGATTTTATTATCGTACCAGCCTCCATTACTTCCTTTGGCAGCCTGTTCCATTTACGCACCACTCTGTGTGGAAAAAGTTGCCTCAAGTTCTTTTTATATCTTTCCCATCTCACGCTAAATCTACGTCCTCTAGTTTCAACCAGTTGAGCACTACAAAGTAAACTAAAAGCTGTAACTCGCATCCAGTTTGGATTGAAGAAATGTATGTCCCCGTATACACTGCAATCTGGTAAATGCATATAACCGCAGAATGCCCCTGAACTTCAATATGTATTTCTGAAATGCTGAATTGGTAAGAGTTGGACCAGGAGCTGGTGTGATGATGAATGGAGTGTGGTGGTTTGCCCATGCTGACTTATATTTACAATGGGTGGAGGAAGATGTTGCCCATGGCGCATGCAAAGACATGTTGGTGAAGACAGAGTTAGACCTAGGCAAGAACAAGGAATTGTTGCAGCCGTAGGTAACTGCTGTGACCTGAGAGTTGGGGCAAAGCTTAAGGGAAGAATTGGGAATTTTTTTTCTCGATTGTTGTGATTCCTAATTTTTGTTTTTCATTTCAATGTATTTTCCCAACATTCTGACAATTGCATTTGCTACCCAGGGACACAACAATTCTACCCATACTTCTATTGTCAATCTCTTCAGAAGCATGTATGGTTAGATGGAATCGCTACTAATTTTCCTAAACCCCTAGCTTACTCTCCCTTGCATATGGCAACCTTCTCAAATTGGATACCAACCTTTGTGGTACCGTTTCCGATACTTGTGTAGCCTTTCTTAAATAGTATGATCAAACTGCACACAATATTCAGGCTGTAATCTTGTCATACTCTGTAGTAATGCTGCTTTATTCGTGTGTTGTCATCCCCTTGCAGTAAAAGCTAGCATACTGTTTGAGCAGCAGAATATAAGAAATTGGAGCCAGAATGGGCTGTTGAGCAGATATCATGAGCCTACACCACCATTCGATAAAATCATTGCTCACCTGATTGTGGCCTGAATTATCGATTATTTTGTGGTGGCAGTAATTATTGACTTCCAATTGCAAGTATGACCTATTTAAAGTGACCAAAGCTGTACACATCACGTTTTAGGAACCCAACAATAACCCTTACAGTAAAACCGAGTGCACAATTTTTTACTTCCTTTCCTTTGCAGTAGAAGCCCATTCCATTTGTTTTCCTAATTATTTTCTGTATCTACGTGCTGACGTTTTGTAATTCATGTATGAGATCATCCAGCTCTCTCTGAACTGAAGCATTCAGTATCTCTCCATCTAAATAGCTTACTCTGATTTTCTATTCTTGCCAAAACCAGCAACCAGGCATTTTTAACATTATATTCCATCTTCCAAAATTTTTCCAAGTCATTTAATCTATCTTTTAACCCTTTGCAGAGTACTAATTTTCTTCCTTATGTTTATGTTGTCAGCAAATTTGGCTACAACTTCAATGGTTACTTCATCCATGTCATTAATGTAGATCACAAACAACACTTCTCTAGTTACAACTCGCTTGTAAAATGTCTCTTTATCCCCATTCTTATCTTCCCGTCTATCATCCAATCCATTGCTCTTGCTAATATATCACTCCAACTCTATTAGTGTTTGCTTTGTCTATTACCATATTTTATGACGGTTTATCACATCGTTTTCAGAACTACTACATTTATCAGAGATAATAGTGTGGAGCTGGGGGAATACAGCAGGCCAGGCAGCATCAGAGGAGCAAGAAAATTGAGATTTCGAGTCAGGATCATTCTGAAGAAGGGTCCCGACCCGAAATGTCAGCTTTCCTCCTCTGCTGCCTGGCATGCTGTGTTCCTCCAACTCCTCACTGTTATCTCTGACTCCAGCATCAGCAGTTCTTAGTATCTCCTACTAAATATATCAAACTGTTTGATGGAAGTGAAATTATGTACAGTGTTTCTAATCATCCTATGGTTTTCTAAGTGTATTGTTAAGACTTCCTGAATAGATTACAACAGGTTCTTGGCAACTGATGTCAGGCTAACTGGCTTGTGGATTTCTTGTTTTCTCTTTCCCTCCTTTCTTGAATAATAGTGTTAGATATATGTTTCAACCTGCTGGTATCACAGCAGCACGGAGTGAAGAATCTTTCAGTATATCTGTGTAGCTCCCTTTTTAGAATTCAAAGATGCTGCCAGCATGTCTTTGGCAGTTGTCACATTTTAGTTCAAACTACTCCAATACTTCATTATCTTAAATTCTTCACTCTTGGCTGCACATTGCCATCTTATTTCTGGTATGTAACTTGTATTTTCTACTATGAAGACCTTTGCAAAGTATTTGTTCACTGTTTGTGCAATTTTCTTATTCCCTCATGGTAGTTGTCTCTGCTTCTAAAGGGCTAATGTTTAGCTACATTTTCTGTAATATACTTGCAATCTGTTTTTATACTTCTAGCTACTTTGAACTAATTTGTTTCCCCCTTTTATCAAATTCTTGGTGGGTAGGCTTCTGATTTTTCAAATAATTGCAATTCTTAGGCGTAGTAATCTTTTCAAAATAATAAGTCTCTATTAAATGAGTACTATCTCTTATTTGTCATTTTTCTTTCTTGCTGAACATTTTTAAATGGAATATATTTTGCTGAAGTTTCTTAATCAGTTCAGCCAAACTTCTCTCCTTTTTGGTTACACTTTTCCAAGCAGTACTAATTTGCATTTATTGTGGCTTTGTTAACCAGATATACTAATATAAGTAGTTTGTGAATCTTTGTTGCCAGACATCATTGCTTTTCTAACAAATTTAGACTCCATGTACTTCGGGTTCTGTTCCCAAATGATTATATAAATTGTAACTATTGGAGCAGGACTACTTTTCTGCACTAAGTGTTGGGTTTAAAGCAGTCTGAGTACCAACCTCTACTCCTCCTCTGATATGTTTTGAGGCAACTTTGCTGTTCATTTTGCAACTTGTCACCTGATTTCCAATGTAGCGACTTCAGTCAAATCCACTCAGTAATATTTTTTTCAAAGGCCTTTTGGCACAAAAAGTTGGGGGGGAAAAATGATTTTCTACATTCAGTTTAAGAATGCTTTTAATTTTTAGTAAATTTAACAAGTTTAATCCATTACTGACAAAGTTGCTGGAAAAGCTCAACAGGTCTGGCAGCATCTGTTTTCTCCACAGAAGCTGCCAGACCTGCTGACCTTTTCCAGCAGCTTTGTTTTTGTTCCTGATTCACAACATCCGCAGTTCTTTTGGTTTTTATTAAGTTTAATCCAGCATCTTTTTATATTATAAAGTTGTGAAGGGAAGAGTGGATACACGTTGTCAAGGACAATGCATCTTCAAGATGAATATATTAGAATCAGATTTTATGGCAGTTTGTTTCAGATTAATGTGAGATCAAGCAATGGATTAAAAACAAACTGCTTTCACTATCAGTGCATATTATAGTTTTTGAAACGTAAACATGTGCGCTTAGAATGTCAAAGCGTCTGTAGATTGTAGCCAGCTGCTCAATTTTTAAATCTGAAACATTGTTTGCTGTAATGGTTGACTATCAGGGCAGATACCATTACAATTTTTTCCAAAAGCGTGTGATTTAAATAACATTTATGGAAAATTGAAGCGTTTCTCCTTTTGGTCTTTTGGAACAGGATATAGCAGATCCATTTTTTGCATATTGCAAACAACATGCTGACAAGTTTGACAGAAAATGGAAGCGAAAGAACTATTTGGCTTTGCAATCATACTGTAAAATGACTTTGCAGGAGCGAGACAAACATGTTACCCCCGAAGCACAGGTAGGAGTGACAGAACTTTACCAAATTGCTTAGTAATATGTTTGCTTTTGATCTTTCATACAATGTAAGTGATATGAAACAAAAATGAATGTGGTCTATGGATTCAATCAAAATTGAATACATATTTGCAGTTTTATTTGCAGCATGTCAGTATCTTAACATATTATTATTTTAAATATGAAATGTTATCCAAGATGTCGCAAACATTCTCTTTAATTCTGAGTGCATGATTAGTATTTACCCCAACATCTTGCAATGTTGTAGCTGTTGTTTAGAAGCCATTTGCTTTGTAGCTATTTTGCTCCAAAATCTAAAAGATAAGTGTTATTATGATCCTGTTGAAGACCCCTAAGGTTTAATGAGCACACCAAAGAGCGCTATGCAATTGACAAAACAAAACTGCAAGATTGGATGTTTTTAAGGATTAACTAACTTTATTAAATATGCAGTTTAAATAAGACAAGCACCATCAACTTAACAGTATGATCTGTAATGGTTTATTTTTCACTCAATTCTACTGTTTACTTCCTCACAAGAAGTTTCTTGTTTGTTACAGCAATCGTGAAAGCTTATTCACTTTTTTAGGGACCACCCGCTAGATATACTAAAGTTCAGTGGAATGTACATTAGTTCTGTTCAGTATTATGGTTATTCTGAGATAATATTGTGTAAGGATCCTTTCATTATCATTTGTTGAAGTAAGATTCTTCCTTTTGTTTAACGCCACACAAATGGTGAGCACTTTACTTCAGAGGCAGTCTTACTCTTCAGATTAAATAATTTAAAATTAGTCTATGATCACGGATAGATGGGTGTGACTGCAGGTGAGGTTTATGAAAACCCAGAGGGTTAAAATTTAAGAGCTTGGCCCCTGCAGCTGTATAAACAGTTATAGGGCTCTTGCAAGTTGTGTAGACGAAGTGGGAACTGTGGTGGGTATGATGAGCAAACTGACCACAGCACTTTCAGGTGAGGGATCGAAATAGGAATGTAATTGGAGTAGGGGACAGTGTAATTAGAGGGACAGATTCTATTCACTGCAGTTGTAAGGCAGAGTCTTGAGACTGTGTTGCCTGCCAAGTGTAGGATTAGGTATATCTTGGGGCTCAGGAAGAATTTGAAGAGGGATGAAAACACCTTAGAAGTCATTTAATAGTTGGTTTCAATGATGTTGGTAGGACTAGAAAGAAAGGAGTCTTTACTGAAAAACTTTGAACAACCAGGAGCTAACTACATAAAACAAACCCCAAATTAATAATTTCTGGATTGCTACCTGACCTGTGGGTAAATGAAGTCAAGGAGTTAAATGCATAGCTGAAAGCTTGGTGTGGTTGGAAAGGTTTTCAGTTCTTAGGGCACTGGCGCCATTACTGGAACAGAAGCGAGTTATTTGGATTCACTTGAACTGTGCTGTGACCACTGGCCTGCTGAATTGAATGAGTAGGGCTTTAGACTAATTTGAGGCCTGAGGGTTTGGGACAGGGGAAAAGTAGGGCCATGAAGCAAGAAGATATTGCAGAATTTCAAGGCAGCTATTTGGATAACAATACCCAGAGTGGAACAGGAAGGACAGGGAATGCAAAAATATTAAAACAGTAAATAGGGTCAAAGTGGGGATAAAATGGTTAAAAAGGGAAAAAAAAATTAATGGCACTTTATATGCAGTTACATTGTATTTGGAACAAAATAAATGAATTAACAGCACAAATTTAGATTAACAGGTATGATATTATAGCCATAACAAAGACTTTTCATTTGAAGTAGATCAAAGCTGGGAACTAAATATTCAGAGGCATATAATTAAAGGACGGTCAAGAAGGAAAAGCAGGTGGGGTAGTGTTGTTGATATCGGATGTAATAAGTACAATAACAAAAAACCTTCTTGAATTGGAAAACATGGAATCCAAATGGATGGAGGTAAGAGATAAAAAGGGAAAGAAGAAACAGGTAGACCCTGGATCTATCTATCGATCCCTGAACAGTAGCTATACAGTGGTGTAGAGAATAAATCAGGAGGTAACGAAGGCATATTACAAAGGCAGTACATTAATCATTGAGTTTAATCATTATGTAAATTGGGGTCATCAGATTGACAGAGAAAGTCTTGAAAAAGAATTCATGCAGTACGTTTGGGACAGTTTCGTAGAATAATATGTTGTGGATCCACCCAGTGATCAAGCTGTTTTGCATCTGATGATGCATAATGATACCGGTTCAATAAATGATGTCGGAGTAAAAGATCCCCTTGGAAACAGTGACTACAACATATAGAATTTAGTGCAGAGATAGTAGAAACTGCCAATGCTGGAGAATCTGAGATAACACAATGTAAAGGTGGATGAACACAGCAGGTCAAGCAGCATCAGAGGAGCAGGAAAGCTGACGTTTCGGTTCGAGACCCTCCTTCACTTTAGTGTTCGAGTTTGAGAGGGAAGATTGTGGCTCAGACATAACAACTAATCTTAAATTTGGATAGTTTCAAAGGAATGAGAGCAGAGCTGGCTAGAATGGGGAAGGAGTTCAGCAGCAGAAACTGTTGAGGGACAATGGCAGATGCTAAACAAAATAGCTTAATAGCTCACCAAAAAGACATTCTTGAGGAAAGAGACTGAGGAAAGGGATCAGCTCACCATTTTAAACCTGGGAAGTTAAGGATAGTATCAGATTGAAATGAAAAACATACAATCTGACAAATATTAGTGGTAAAACAGGATTGGGAAAGTAGTAAAACCAAAGAAAGATGACTATAGGAATTGGAGTAGGCTATTCAGTCCCTTGAGCCTGTTCCATCATTCAGTGAGATCATGGCCTCATTCCGTATACCTGCCTTTGGCTCTCATCCCTTAATATCTTGGACCAAAACCAATCCAGTATCCACTGCTGTTTGTGGAAGCAAGTTCCAAACATCTACCACCTTCTGTGTTAAAACTGCTCCCTAGTATCTCTCCTGAATGGTCTGGCTCTAATTCTCAGACTACGTCCCTAATTTTAGAAACTTCACCCAGTGGAAAAATTTATTTTTTAATCTGTCTTTTGCTGTCAATATTTTGAAGACTTTGATCAGATCATCCATTAATCTTTTAAATTCTGGAGAAAACAGGCCTAATTTGTGTGTGTCTCCTCATAGCTTAAACTCTGGAGTCCACATATCATTCCTATAAACCTTCATTGTACTCCTTCCAAGTCCGATATATGTGTGATGCCCAAATGGGGTATAATCAGGATTTTGTGTAGCTGTAGTGTATCATCTGCATCCTTATATTCCAGTTTTCTACATCTAAAGGTCAGTATTCAAGTAGATTTATTGGTTATTTTCTGTACCTGTTCATAACATTTTAAATGTCTGTGCACTTGAACCCCAAGTCTCTTTGGATATCTACTGTATTGAACTTCATACCATCTAGAAAGTACCCTATCTGCTCTTTTGTCAGGCCAACATTGATAGCACTTACTTATGTTAAACTCCATCTCCCATAGTTTTGCCTATTTTCAGTGTCTCAATATCTCTCTGTAATTTTAATGCCATCATCTACACTGTCTACAATGCCACCTAAGTTTGTGTCATCTGCAGATTTGAGTATATGACTCTATGCCATTACCCAAGTTATTAATAAGCAATGTGTATAATTAAGGCTGTAACGCAAATCCCTCTGGGACATCACTGGTCAAATCCTGCTAATTTAATACCTACCTGTTTTCTGTACTTTCTGTCACCAGCCACTCAACCCCAATTTCCCAGCCATGTCAGTAATTTTTCCTCTGTTCCCTGAAATAGTTAACAGCCACTTTATGTGGGACTTTATGAAATGCCTTCTGGAAATCCATATAAATAACATCCATAGACATTCACATCTTCAAAAAAGATCAACAGCTTTTGTCAGATATGGCCTATCTGTCATGAATCCATGCTGTGCCTTCCTGATTTAACTGAAAATTTTCAAGGTGTTTACCCCATCCTTTATCATAGACTGCCAACAATTCAAAAATGTTGGACTGCTCCTTTCGTACGGATGCTGCCTGGCCTGCTGTGTTCTTCCAGCCTCCTGTTGTCTACCTTGGATTCCAGCATCTGCAGTTTTTTTGGTCTATAACCAGATTTTAGGTGAACTGGTTAGTGATTCCCTGGCATCACTATTTTCATCCTTGTTAAAAAGCAGAGTGATGTGCGATTTCACAATCTAGAAGGACAATTCCATTTGGCGAACTCTGGAATTGAAACATCTGCAATCCTGCTGAAGTCTGTGGTGACTAAGCGATTGAGAATATTTAAGGTAGCAGTAAATAAGGTATTAATTATTAATGGGATCAAGGGTTTAAGGGAGGAGATTAAGGTTGAGAAGTATATCAGCCATGCTTGATAGACGGAATGGCCTAATTGTGCTGTTGTATCTTATGGTCTTGTGTGCTTCCCCACCTTCCTTAGCAGCTTTGGATGTAAACATTCAAAGTACTCTTTGTCACTCTTTAAATTCCGTAAGACAAATGTTTTACTAGTGTTAATTTTAATCGCTCCATTTTCCTGACTTGCTATTCATTTTCTCGGGACTTTTAGCAAGCCATCTACCTTTTCTACTGTAAATGCTGAAACAAAGTAACTTCAACATGTCTGCCATTTCTCCATATTCACTGACAATGTTCCTGTTTTCAGTCTTTATTGGGTCAGCATTGCTCCTGAGCATCCATTTTCCCTTTATGTAACTATAAAATTTCTTATTGATTTTGATGTCGCTGGCAAGTTTTTTTATAATCCCTTTGAGTAGTTTTTTAAGTTGCTTTGTGGCTCTCTGCTGGTCTTTGTATCATTCATGTTTCGCAGGATCGGTGCTGTTTTTGGCATTTTTATAACTATTTTTCTAGTTTTATGCTGTCTCTTATCTCTTTAGTTGTCCATGGCAGTTTTTTTCTGTAAAGTGGAACTTTTCCCTCTTGGGGTATAAATTTGATTTTGTATTGTTAAATGTTTCTTTTAAACATGTTCTTCTGTTGTTCAGTTGTTTTCCCCAGTAGCGGAATTTCTTAGTTTACTGTGGACATTCTCTGTTGATCTCATTGAAGTTAGCCTTGCCTAAATGTAAAACTTCCTCCGGAGGGAGGAGGGTAACTTCTTCAGGTTAGGCATCCCTGGAAGAGTCTTCGCAGTGAGGTTAAAATTGTATCAGAGATAATGGGAATTATAGATGGAGAATCCGATATAACAAACTGTAGAGCTGGATGAACCTAGCAGCCAAGCAGCATCTTAGCACAAAAGCTGACGTTTCGGGCCTAGACCTACTACGTTCATCCAGCTGCACACTGTTATCTTGGATTCTCCAGCATCTTCAGTTCCCATCATCTCGAAATCTAAAACTAATGCTTTTCACTTTCAAACACTACATTGATCTTAATTATGTTATGATCATTTTATAAATATTCACGCACAATTAGGTTGCGAATGAAATCAAGCTCATTACTTAGTAGTAAAAACAAAAACATAGGCAGAAAATAAACTTTGAGGAGCTATTTGCAAGTAACATCAAGATGATGGCAAGAACTTCACATAGAAAGGGGGAAAAATCCAAAGTGAACATAATCCCTTGAGAATTTGGCTGAGGAAACAGTTGGGAACCAAGAGATAGCAGAGAAGTTGAACAAATATTTAACATCAGTCTTCACTGTAGAACATGCAAATAGCACTCCAACTTAATAATTATTCAAGAGACAAAAGGAGACATAGAAACAAACAGAATAATTATCACTAGAGAAAAAGCACTAAGAACATTAAAGAGGCTAAGGAGCAATCAGTCCGGTGAACCTGATGGGATGTAACCTAGATTGTTAGAGTAAGGAGATACAGATAGTGGAGGCAGTGGAAGTAATCTTTCAGGAATCCTTAGATTCTGGAAAATGACCCAGAGAATTGAAAACTGCCTTTATTTAAAAAGGCAAGGAGACAAGAAAAGCCAACTAAAGAGTAGTTAGCTTTACTCCATTTTTGGGAAAATATTAGTCTATAAGAAAGGATGTAATAGCAGTGTGTTTAGAAAAAAAAGTACATAATGTGATTAGGCAAAGTAAGCATGGCTTCATGAAGGGGAAATTATGCCTCACTCTGCAGCTCCTGAGGGGACAACAAGGGTGGAGGGGGAAAGAGTAAGGGATAGGTAGAGATAGAGCCCAGAAAGAGAGGAAAAACAACTGGACAGACAAAGGAATGGATAAAGATGGGAGAATGAATAGCTGATAATGGGGACCGTAAGGGTGCAGAACTTGGGAACTTAGCAACTTTCTGGACTCAATATTAAATTTAATAATTTTAGGGCCTGAATGTCGTCTTTCATCTCTTTACCCTAACCCCCATACACAACCCTTTGCCAATCACTGTCTAGGCCCAAAACGTCAGCCTTCCTGCTCCTCTGCTGCTTGGCCTGCTGCGTTCATCCAGCTCTACGCCTTGTTATCTCAGATTCTGTAGCACTTGCAGTTCCGACTATCTCTGAAACTGTTTTTGTTTGAGCTATTCGTTCCCCCAGGGTGACTTTTACCCTTTCCTTTGTCTGCCCAGCTGTTTCTCTCTTTATCAACCTATTGTTTGCTCTTTATTCCTCCACCAACCCCCCCAAACACACTTTCTGTACCATATAAATATTAACCTTTCCCAAGCTACAATCGGTTATGAAGAAAAGTCACTGGACCCAAAACGTTAACTATGCTTTCTCTTTACAGATGCTACCAGACCTGAGTATACCCAGCAATCTTTGATTTTGTTTCTGATTTCCATCATCTGCAGTTCTTTGATTTATTTTGATTAGTAGATAAAAGGGCATTAGTAGAAGCATAATATTTGGATTTTCAGGAAGCGTTTGGTAAAGTACCACACATTAGGCTGCTTAAAGGAGTCCGTGGTCTGGAGATGATAATATAATAGCATGAGTAGAGGATTGGCTAACTTATGGAAGACCAAGTTGGGATAAGACGGCATTTTCAGGGCGGCAGCCAGTAACTAGTGGAGTGCCACAGGAATCAGTGCTGGGCACTCAATTACTTACAGTATATATTAGTGCCTTGAATGAGAAAAGGAAATGTACTTTAGTCCAGTTTGCTGGTGACTGAAAAGTGTGTGTGAAGTTAAGTGGTAAGATTGACAGTCTGCGAAGGGTTGTAGTTAGGTCTTCTAGCCGAGACCACACTGACACCTAGCCTCCAGCCTGTACCCGGACCTGGGTCCAGACTGTGCCTAGCTTCACCATGAGAATCATGAGTTTGGGCGATTTACTTCAGACTGCCACACAGGACGTCGCTGCGCCAGGCTGGAATGCAGCTACGTGAAGCCACTGCGTCACATTGGGAGGTGACCATGGGAGGCTGCCGCACCAGGCTGTGTGGTTGCCACAACTGGGAGCCAGGAGTGATCAGATGCCGGGAGAGAAAAAAAAACACTGAGGAAAGAAAAGAAGAATAATTGGAGGAATGAGCTCTAGCTGGAGCGTCCTACTGCAGGTTCTTCCTGTGTCTGTTTGTGTTTCTTCCAGGTGACCCAGCTTCCTCCCACAGTCCAAAGATCCACGGGTTAGATTGGCCCTGCAAAATTAACCATAGTGTTCATGGATGTGTGGGTTAGGTGGATGAGCCTTGGGGAATGCAGAATTACCGGGTTAGGGTAGGGGGATATGTCCAGTTGGGATGCTCTTCAAAGGGCTGGTGTGGACACGATGGGCTGAATGGCCTTCTTCCTCGCTCTCGAGATCCTATGATAAACGTAGGGAGATTTTGCTGAAAGTTGGCGAAAGTCGCATCATTGCTGGAATATTGTGAATAGTTTTGGGCCCATTATGCACATAAAGATATAATGGTATTTGAGGCAGCCCAGAGAACATTCACTATGTGAGTTATGGAGGGATTGTTTTATGACAACGAAGACCAGAGGAATAGGAGTTGGTTGTTCAGCTCCTCGCGACTCCCACACTATTCAATTAGATCATAGCTGATCTGACATGCCTCACGGCCACTTGCCTGCACCTTGTCCATAACCTTTGATTCTTCTACTCATTAAGGATCAATCTATCTTTCTCAGAAAGACTCTGCCCCCAAAACTCTGTGTGGCAAGGAGTTCCAAAGGCGCTCAACCTTCTGAGAGAGGAAATTCTTCCTCATCTCAGTCTTAAATTATCACCCCCTAATTCTGAGACTATGCCATCTGGTCGCCTCCCATGAGGGGAAATGACCTCTCAGCATTTGACCTCTCGAACCTCTTAAGAATCTTATGTTTCAGTGTTCTAAATTGCGTGGAGTCCCGACCTGTTTAACCTTTTTAAATAGATTGGGATTGTAACTGTTGGAGTATGGTAAACTAACGTGATCGTTTTGAAATATGCAAGATTCTGAGGTGACATGAAGTAGCCGATGGAAAGGTTGTTTCCTCTTAGGGGAGAATCAGGGTAATCTCAGAATAAGGGCTCATATTTAAGATTGGGATGGGGAGGAATTTCTACAAAGCACAGTGAATCTGTGAAATTCTCTTTTGCAGAGGGCTGCTGACCTGGGTCATTAAGGCTGAGATGGATGCTTAACCAGTAAGGGAATCAAGGGTCAAGACAAAAATACAAAAAAGAGAAGTTAAGGATTATTAAATCAATTATGATCTCATTGAATGTCAGACATGACTAAATGGGCTGAATAGCGTGCTTCGGCTGTTATGTCTTCTGGTCTGCAGTCTTAAAACTGGGATCTCGCTCCTTGTTTACGTTATTGGTTGATACCCTGCTACATTCTCTTAGCTTGCAAACTAAAACTGAAAGTTCTCTGTCACAAAGTATGTGAAGACTATTATAGATTTCTTCATTGAGCTATAAACTCTATTTTCTAGTCCCCTTTTCACACGAAAGCCAATCCGAGTATGAGTTCCATCTGAATTCTTTGCAGTAGACAATAAAGTTAAGATTTGCTTTAATGTGTTGGTATACCTGACTAAAAATCAAGAACAATATTTTGTATTGTATGAACTATTAATTATATATTCATAACATTATATACTTACAAAGTGCTGAATTTTTAAATATTTCATGTACAATTTACGCCTGCTAATTTACCGTAATCTGTCAGAAGTTACAAAATATCATGTGGTAAATTTAGTTGTCACAGGGCGCACGAAAGATATGTTTTGGGAAGAAAGGTAAGACTACGTTCACTGGAATTTAGAAAAATGAAGGGGAAACTACAAAGTTCCAACAGAACTAAATGAAGGATATTCCTCATGTCCAATGAGTCTAGAAGCGGCAGTCATAGTATAAGGGTATGAGGATAGACTACTTAGGACTGAGACAAGAAATTTCTTCACCCAGAGTGGCAAGGTTGTGGAAATCTCTGTTACAGAAAGCATTTGAGGCCAAAACATTGCATGCTTTCCAGAAGGACTTATATATAATCAGGGCTAAAGGAATCACAGGGTATGTTGAGAAAGTGGGACTAGGGTCACCACTAGGATTATCAGCCTGATCATATTGAATGGCAGAGCAGGTTCAAAGGACTGTTGCTGCTCCAAGTTTTCTACATTTCTATGGAGGGCTGGCTAACCTTCTGATCATTAGTTATAGAGCAATGTTGAGAAATGATAAATCATGCAGTGATGAAGGAAAGGGCAAATAAGAAAATAATTGTTTTGAGAAAAACAAAATACAAAAAGTATGCCTCTTAAATTTCTAAACTGCGTATGTGCTCAGAGCTGTAAAATTGTGCTTTAATTTATGCATTGGTTAACAAGTGCACATTATACTGTCTGTATTAATTTAATCCTTGAAAATTGAGCAGTCTGTTTACTAATAGGTTACCAAATAAATGACCAAATAGCTCTTACAAACTGATAATCAACAAAACTAGAGTCCTTTTTTATAAGGCACCTTTAACATAAAACATCCCCAAATGCTTCACAGAAGGGAGTCAGGCAAGAAGATATTATATGACCGATAAAAGTTTGGTTTCCAAGAGTATTTTAAAGGATTAGTCAGAGATTTAGAAAGGGGATTCCAAAATTCATGGCTTGATAATTAAGAACATGATTGCAATATTGTGTTGGTTAAAAAGTAGGATACACATTGACCCGAATTGAATGAGTGAAGTGGTTTGTCAAGCTCGCGGAGGTTAAAAGGTGGGAGAAGTGAAACTGTGGAAATGTTTGGAAAA
The DNA here is from genome assembly GCF_030684315.1 of Stegostoma tigrinum. Taxonomy (NCBI): domain Eukaryota; kingdom Metazoa; phylum Chordata; class Chondrichthyes; order Orectolobiformes; family Stegostomatidae; genus Stegostoma; species Stegostoma tigrinum. Next base: position 79,541,112 of record NC_081355.1, on the reverse strand, counting down.
AGGATGAAAATTTTGCAGTTATTTAACCTGGGACACAGGAGCAATGGTTGCATTTGAATTAGTCTGTTAGGATATTGATAAGAGATGAGCAGAGATGGGCTTTCGGGTAAGGGATGAAGAGGTTTCGCACTTGGGTAGTGGAAGGTAGCAAATGCATCTGAACTCATTTCTCCGTTTTCTGTTAAAATGTCATATCCTCACGTTGGATTGATCAGACAGATTGTGTTGGCTTTAATGACCATTTAGGGCATCTGTTGTAAAGGTGAATTGGTTGAGCAGATTTGTAGTTACAGCAAGACAACAGGAATTTTGACAATGCAGTTGTAAGTGAATTGAGATTTTTTTTCCTCAGGGCTGCTCCACGAAAGAAAGTAATTTTGATAGAATTGAGGTGTACCAAGCAAGTGACCAGTGACTGATATAATAGGAATAGCAAGGCCACATAAGATGACCAGTACAAAGCAGTGTCTGTGAGCTTAAGGTAGGTGGTTCATATGGAAAACAACATAAATTGAGGCTAACGGGACCATGAGCCAAGAAAGCATGATAACGTGGAGGTTGGAAAGCACCATGGATGAGAAGTTGCTAAGTGCAAAGGCTAAGTAAGAAAATCCGTGAATATATTTTGAAGAATATTGGAATGCTATTCGGATGCGTGATAGAATTAGGGTTTTGAGAGAAATGGATAAATGATCAAGTTTAGAGACTTAAAAGATGTTACAAAAGAAATTGGCTGAAACATTGTCAGTTAATCAGTGCGTATGGGGGAAAGAAAAGCACTAGAGAGTGAGCTGAAATCCTTTGTTGTTTTCAGATTAAAAAGCACGTACAAGGAGGTGAATTCATACTTTCATACTACATTAAATAATTTTGTGAAACTAATTTCTAAATATCGGGGAGCTTAAAAGTTTCCTTCTAGGAATAAAAGGAACAAAAGAGAAGTACAGCACAGGAACATGCCTTTCACCCCTCCAAGTCTGTGCCAATCATTATGGCCTAACTAAATAAAAAAAAGAACCTCTGCCCTGATTTGCTCCATATCTTCCTCTTCCCTCCCTATTCATTTAACTGTCCAGATGTCTCTTAAATGTCGCCAACGTGCCTGCTTGTCTAATCTAGTCTGGTCTAACAAAACTAAAAAGTGTAATCATAACAAAAAATGCCACTACGTCATAACTAATTTCAGTGGAAAACACACTTAAATGTTTAAGATAATAAAATGTGAGGCTGGATGAACACAGCAGGCCAAGCAGCATCTCAGGAGCACAAAGCTTTTGTGCTCCTGAGATGCTGCTTGGCCTGCTGTGTTCATCCAGCCTCACATTTTATTATCTTGGAATCTCCAGCATCTGCAGTTCCCATTATCTCTGATACACTTAAATGTTTAGTATTGTTTATGATTTTTAATTGAGTTCTTTACATTTCAGGCTCGTATTACTACAAGACTGCAGCAATATCGCGCTAAAGTGGAGTTAGCTCGCAGCACCAAACCCAATGCTTGGGTTCCTAGGGAAAAACTGCCACGGCCACTCACCAGCAGCGCTTCAGTGATACGCAAGCTTATGCGGAAAGCTGAATTGATGGGAATTAGCACAGACATTTTCCCTGTAGATACGCTTGATACCAACTCCAGTGTCGACGGCAGGAGAAAGCACAAACAACCAGCGTTGACTGCTGACTTTGTGAATTATTATCTTGGTATGGAAAACCAGAAAAAATTGCAATGGAAAATAATTCTCTAATATTAAATTCTTTACTTCCTGGGGTAAAATTATACGTAGTAATTTCTTTTTATGTTGCAAGAAACACTTGCGCACTTTGAACAAAGTCTAGTCTAAATTCATTGATGTTGTTCTGTGATAACAAAGAGTAAAGCTGGATAAACACAGCAGGCTAAGCATCAGCAGTTCCTACTATATCTGATGTTGATCTGTGGTTGTTTATTACAGATTTACAATATTAAGCTATCAGCTCTGCCTTGATGTTTTGTGTGCCTGTTAACTGTTGGTAGCTCAAATCTTTGGCAAGCATTTTATTAATTTACAAGTCTCTTCATTCTAATTGCTCTTCTTACAGAGAGGAACATGCGCATGATGCAAATACAAGAAAATATTTGTGAACAAAAGAACTTAAAAGATAAACTTCAAAATGAACAGGAATCACTTCATGTAGAATACAATAAGGTATGGTGTTCAGTTGTTCAGTGTGAATAGATCCATATAGATATCATTGTAATTCGAGGATGGGATTGTATACCCATCAGGGAAGTTGGAAGTAAGAGTACAATTCATGGCAATTTCACTGTTACATTGTATTTTGAAAAAGAAAATAATCTTTGATTATTACTGTCAGCATGCTAGGGAAGGAGGTTGGGGGAGGTTAGCATTAACGTGAAACTGAATTGGACTACTTGTATAAATACTGTGACGTAAAGGCAGCCAGAAGTTAGAAATCCTGTAACAAGTAACTTGCGTCCTGAATGCCCAAAGCCTTTCCAGTATATTCAAGGCACAAGTCAAGAGTGTGATGGAGTACTCCCCACTCGGCTGGATAAATGCAGCTCCACCAACACTCAAAAAGCTTGACACTTTCCAATCAAAGCAGCCTGCTTGCTTAGCACCACGTCTGCAAACTTTCACCTTTATGCCTCTGACACTCAGTAGTAGCAGTGTGTACCATCTACTAGATGTACTGGAGAAATTCACTAAGGTTCCTGAGATGGCATTTTCAAACACTACCATCTAGACGAAGGAGGGCACCAGATTCATGGGAACAGCGACCATTTCCATGTAACTGTTCATTGTGACTTCAAAATGTATCACCGCACCTTTACTGCTGCTGTTTCAAAAGCCTGGAACTACTGCCAAATGCTATTGTGAGTGTACGTGTACCAAATTGATTGCAGCATTTCAGAAAGACAGCTGGCCACCACCACCTCCAAATCAATTAGGGATGGCAAATGAAGGCTGGCCCAGCTAATGAAGCCCGCATCCCAGAAATTTTATCTTTTTTAAATTACCATTTAGTAAAATTTCTTATGGGGTGAAATGTAAAGGTAGAGATGAGAAATAAGGTGCACAGGAAACTGCCATTGATGCATTGATGTTTAAATTAAGATTTGCATGAGGTTTACTTTCACTCCATTAAAGGTTAGTTTGAGTCAAACTTTTGCACTGAAAGCATTTTGTTTTCTCACCCTTCACACAAATTTGAATCTCTGAATATGTACTAGAGCTCTTGAAATCACTGTTTACATTTGTGAAACAATGGAAGAAAGTACAACACAAATTTAGCAACATCTGTGCATCTTCCAGTTTGAAATTTTCACACCCCTGCATATAATCTGCAATTAATTTGATAGATCATAGATTAGCGTGTGGCATAATAGTGTCATAAGACTATGTTACTGAAAGGCTGATAGTGACAGATCAAGAAATTCAAATAAGCAGGAGACAATTTGAGAGGACCTTTTTAATGCTGTTTTCAGTACAGAGTTGTCAGTAAGCAAGGCTGCGATAGACCGGTATTTAACCAGTAAGGGACTCAAGGGCATTAAAGGCAAAGGCAGGAAAGTGGAGTTGACAATTATCAGATCAGTCATAATTTCATTGAATGATGGAGCAGATATGATGGACTAAATGGCCCACTTCTGCATTTTACAATCACTAAGTAGTTCCCATATCTTCAAAAGCATATGAATAAACTGCCTCCATAGCAATCTTAAGTTGTGTTTACTTCTAACATACTAATTTCCCCTTTTGTTCTTCACACTATCACAGCTGTAACATTTGGGTGACATGTAGTTTGTTGAAATTTATTGGGAGTCATACATCACTTCACATCAGTTTGTATATATTTTATGCGAAAGCTTGCTTTCAGTATTAGTATGAATATTTGAGAAAGTGTTTTCTGTAAATTTACATTTGTATTGTTGTATTTAATTGTGAAAATCGAAGAAACAGCGTTGTATAATAACAGTGATAATGGGAACTGCAGATGCTGGAGAATCCAAGATAACAAAGTGTGGAGCTGGATGAACACAGCAGGCCAAGCAGCATCTCGGGAGCAGAAAAGCTGACGTTTCGGGCCTAGACCCTTCATCAGAGAGGATGAAGGGTCTAGGTCTCTGATGAAGGGTCTAGGCCCGAAATGTCAGCTTTCCTGCTCCTAAGATGCTGCTTGGCCTGCTGTGCTCGTCCAGCTCCACACTTTGTTATCTTGTATAATAACAATATTATGTTTTGGTACAACCTACTGCATTGTTCAAGATTTTTATAAACTGGATGAAATCCTTTTCAATAGTAATTCTTGCTTTCGTTTTGTAATACAATACAAACCTTCACAAATGCATGTAAACTAAATTCTTCAATTTAAGCTCTGGTTTCTGATATCATGAGTGTCTACATGATCACTGGTGATTTCTTTTACATGAATGTTCCTTTAAATGAATATAGTGTTGCTGGGAAATGTTTCTGTCCCTTGCTTCAAGCGTAGAAATATCAATGTAAGATATTGTCTCCATTATCCATCTGCCTAGGGAAACATTAAAATGCTGGTTCGTGCAAAATTGTGCACACATGTGCCTGGAATTTATATTAAATGCATAATTCACACTTGTTTGTTTATTTAAAAGTTACAGGGCTAACTATTGTCAAGAGCACAATGATTTCTTTAATTGGCTGAAATGCTTTGATAACGATTGTGGCAGATTTCCTTCCTAGCTTTTTTTTAAACACTTACGGGATCTCTGGCAATTTTGTTTTTTTTAAAAAAAGCTTTGTTGCAGCCAGTTGTTTTGAAGATCTGGCTTTGAATTCGGAAGATGAAATTAGAATCAAACTGATAAATTGGCCCAATCTGTGAAAAAATAAAAATTCTCAAAACAATAGTAATTTGGAAAAGAAAACAAATATTCATGGATCATAATCGCTACATAATCTGTAAATGTGTTGTCTGTATGGGAGAGTCTGCCTATTCTAGCTGTGACTAGTTACTTTAGTGCTAAGAAAGCACACGTTCAGAAGGTTGCATTAGTTAGGTAATTTGTCCGAAAATTGCACATTGCCCTTTGGTATCGATAATTTATTAATAGACAAGCTCAGCCAACTATTTTGTACCTGCCCAAATTATTTTCAATGCTAGAATGTTTTTCATGGGACTTCTGAAACCAAATAGTTTCATGTAAATTGACTTTAAAACTTAACACATTTTTCATAATACAAAATCAGAAATGTCACCCTGATGACACAGAGGTCACAGAGTCATAGAGGTATACAATACAGAAACAGACTCTTCAACCCAACTTAGCCACGCTGATCACATTTCCTAAACAGAACTAGACCCATTTTCCTGCGTTTGGCTCCTATCCTTGTGTCTGGTTAACTGTCTTAATTTGTAATTGTACCCGCCTGTACCACTTCCTCTGGCAGCTCATTCTATGTACGCACCGCCCTCTGTTCAGAACAAGCCGCCCCTCAGGTCCCTTTCAAACCTTTACCCTTTCACCTTAAACTTGTGCCTTCTAGTTTTGGACACCGTTACTGTGGGGGGAAAAAAGGCCTTGGCTGTTCATCTTGGTGATGCAGTGGGTAGCATTGCTGCCTCACAATGGCAGGTTCGATTCCAGCCTCTGGTCAATATGAGGTTTGCTTGTTCTCCCCATGTCTGGATTTCCTTTAGGTGCTCTGGTTTCCTCCAATCCAGAAGTGTATAGGTGAGGTTGATTGGCCATGCTAAATTGCCCGTAGTGTCCAGTGATGTGTAGGTTAGGTGGATGAGTCACTCTTAGTTCTGGAGTTACAGGGATAGGGTAGGGGGTTGGGTCTGAGTGGGTTGCTCTTCAGAAGGTTGGTGTGGACTCGATGGACCGAATGGCCTGTTTTCACAATGTAGGAATTCAGTGGTTCTCTGACCAGTGACATTTTATGTGCAGTTTCTATTTTCTACCATGTTACCAGCGGTATGTCTAGATTTTAACTTTGTGACTGGTTAAACCAGTCCTCAATATGTTTTTGAGATCAGTACGTATACGTTACTCTGTGATAGGGAAAAATTGAGTCCAGTATCATCGTTCTTGACTTTCTCAAAAGAAATTAGTCCTACATGGGCATTAGTGTGGTATAGAATTTCAGTTGTAGTCTCCTAATGAAAATGTCATTATTATTCTTGCATCAATTAAGAATTTACCTCTCCAGCGTACTTTTGTTACTGTCCCCTCCCTTCCATTCCACTACTGATACCTGGGTGGATATAATGTTTCTTTATGTTAAACAGCTTGTCAGTGTTTACTGCTTTCCGTGGCATTGTAAACTTAAGTTTAGAGTGCCTCCTATAGACAGTAAAACAAACAAACAAACGAGCTAGAATAATAAATATAGTTTTTTATTATTGTGTTTTTAATATTTTGCACTTTATCTTCATTGCTCACACACACCTTTCCCTGTTATCCAGTTGTTTGAATCTCTAGAAAATCTGAGAAATATGAATGGAAAACTGCGTCGAGAAGGTCAAACGCTATGGAGTACGCTTAGCAACATTGCAGGGCAGGTTAGTAGGTTCAGTATGCTGAATGGATGTTTAAAACAAGTTTACAACCATCCATCTGCAAGATTCTTCTGATTTTGTTTGGAAGTTATAACAGCTGCCTCGTTTGGAGAATGTACTTATTTATTTCCATTTGCAGTAATTGATTTACCTCACTCCCCCATCAAACACACTGCATGTCATTTCTCAATTGTATAGTTTTGTAAAGCTAAGTGAAACTTAGAAGCTAAGTATAGTTCTAATAACTTTTGCCATCTTGTTTTGATTAACAAAGGCAGCTTCTGGATAAAATGAATATTGATTTCGTTTATTAGTGGCAGACAGATGTGCCTTAACATAAATTATAATTTGATGGCATGGTTTATCATTTCTTTTGAAGAGCGCAGTATCTTTTATTTTCATAGCTTCCAGTTGGTAAAATGACTTCTGGGAGGGCTGAGTGAACTAATTAACATTATCAGTGCACGAATAATCTATTATTGAAATAAAATGTAAACATCTATACTGAACAGATAAATCCAAGATAATTAAAATTTGTGGCTCTTTGACATAAATCTATTATCCGCTGTATATTTTTGAAGGGTGGGTTCATTTACCAAGGTTGGGGCACAGCCCTCGGTGAGAACTGTGTGTGTGTATAACAGACTCTTACATGAGAAAAATAGCACTGTTGCTTTGTGAAACTGAAAACCTAGTACAATTGGATATCATTTGTGATGCTTAAAATGTGTTTTGCCTATCAACTGCTATATCTTTATTTAGTTACAATGTGCCAAATGAGAAAATAGCAAATCATAAATGGCAACAAGATCTTATAATACATTTACTGCAGTAAAACCGGCAGTGACAGGATTCATTTACACACCTTGCATGACACATTTTTCCAGTTGGCTGAACAGATGCAGGCCCACAGGGCCATTGTGAAATGACTTTGATAGATGGTTGCTGTGTGGGAAGCAGGTATGCTGCAGATTAGTGGAAACCCAAAGAGAATCTTGTCTGCTTTGTAGGGAGCTTGTTCCAATATGATAATTTTTCTAATTAACCTTTGGAGCACCGATGCATTTGGAATCTGTTGAAAATAACCTACCTCAATATTCTTTTGTCGAGGGTGGCATTTTTCACAACATAAAGTAACATGTCCTCGCATGTCACTTTCAAAAGTTGTGCAAATCACTATTCTTTAAAGCCATTCCAAGTTAATTTCATGCAATTATGTTAATTTATTTAAAACACTATACTGTCCAGAAGCATTTTTCAAAATGCATTGCTTAGGAGAGTATTAAGCTTTCTGCTACAATGCTGCATTTTTTTCATTATATGCTAATTGCCCTCTTGTTCTATATTCTGTTTTTTGAAGAAATTAAATTTCCCTCTGATCTTGCGTACACCTAAGGAGCGACGACCAAGTAAGAAAGATGGGGGAGCTTTGAAATCAGTTGCACCTCCGGCTGTACTGTACAGGTGATGGAATAGTTAATTTTACATGTGCATTACAAGAGTCTGTCCAGTTTATTTAGTTAAGTTAATTCTGTATGTCAGTGACCATATCCAGGAGAATACTCACTTTTATTTGATACTTTTAATAAAATGCTTTATAATATCTATAATTGTGGCTGCCCTTCTGACATGAGTACCTTTCTTGTCTTCCGAGTATTGGTGATAGCATGCTATTATTATGATGAAACAGCTATGAATGCAGCTAATTTATGGTGAACTCTCTCGGGTTTTTCTTTCTGTTTCTTTTCTTTAAAGATTTTTTTTTCAAACCATCTTGGTTACACAAGTAAGACATATTCCCAATTGCTGGCAACAGTATGTTAGACTTCTATTTGTGTATTATCTCATGACATCCCTCTTCTACCTAATCATAGCAGATTATGTGCAGTAAGGAAATTTGGATAAGATGAGGTGTAAATCCATAAAGTACTAGTTTATGGTATTACACTTTTGTTTTGCTGATTTGTCATTGCACTAGTCTATACCTTTCGGTCTCTATTTGGCTATAACCTGACACATTTATTCTGTTACTCCCCACAGATACTGTCTGACTCATTGAATATTTTCAGGATTTTCAGTTCAAGTTTCAGATTTCAAGCATCTGCAGTGTGTTGCTGCTGTGCTATTTGTTGAGACTGATATCCATTGCCTTTTGTTGTCACAGCAGCATTTGATCTAGTATGAGATCAAGAAGCCTGAGCAAAGTGGGAGTTGCTGGGAATTGGGAAAATAGCCTCAAACAGTCCATGGCAGTTCCTCAGGGTAGTGTCCAAACCCTAATCTCTTTCAATTCCTTTATTTTAACAGTCTTCTTGACATAACAAAGTTAGAAGTGAGGATGTTTGTTGCTGATTGCACAAATTCTCAATGCCTCAAAGTCCTGCTGTTCTTAGGTCAGAAGTCACACGACATCAGGTTATAGTCCAACAGGTTTATTTGAAATCACAAGCTTTGAACATGGTTCCTTCGTCACCTGTGATTTCAAATAAACCTGTTGGACTATAACCTAGTGTTGTGAGATTTCTGACCTTGTCCACCCCAGTCAAACTCCAGCACCTCCAGATCATTACTTGGGTCGCAAAGCAGTGCTTGGTTGAGTGGCAAGTTGTTTTTAAGCTTTTTCAAGGGTTAATGGTGTCACTGGCTAGGCAACATTTATTGCCTATTTCTAATTGCCCAGAGTGCAGTTAACCACTTTGCTGTGGGTGTGGAGTCACATATAGGCCACATCAGATGAGGATGACAGTTTCCTTTCCCAAAGGACATGAGTGAACCAGATAGGTTTTTAACAACAGTTATAATTTTTAAAATTATTGAATTCTAGTTCTAACATCTGCTGTGATGGGATTCAAACATTAGTGAGGTCTCTGGGTTAACAGTCTGGTGATGATGCCACTAACTCACGGCCTCTCCTGCACTAGGCGATTTAAAAAAAAAACAGAACAAAGAAAATTACAGCATGCGAACAGGCCCTTCAGCCCTCCAAGCCTGTGCCGATCGAGATCCTCTGTCTAACCTGTCATCTATTTTTTAAGGGTCTGTGTCCATTTGCTCCCTGCCCATTCATGTACCTGTCCAAATATACCTTAAAAGACGCTAACGTATCTGCGTCTACCACCTCCGCTGGCAATGCGTTCTAGACACCCACCACTCTCTGTGTAAAGAACTTTCCACGCATATCTCCCTTAAACTTTCTTCCCCTCACTTTGAACTCATGACCCCTAGTAATTGAGACCCCACTCTAGGAGAAAGCTTCTTGCTATCCACCGTGTCTATACCCCTGATGATTTTGTAGACCTCAATCAGGACCCCCCTCAATCTCAGTCTTTCTAATGAAAATAATCCTAATCTACTCAACCTCTCTTCACAGCTAGCACTTCTCAAATAGAGAACCTAACTTTAGAGTGATGGTGAAGTGGTAAAGTTACTAGGCTAGTGGTTCTGAATCACAGGCTAGTATTTGGGTGGATGGGGGGGTGGGGGAGCAGGCACAGTGTGGCCTTTAGCAAAAATTATCTGCCATCCTTACTTGGTCTGGCCTCTGTGTGACTTCAGACTGGATGTGAGTTTGCTCGCTGAGCTGGAAGGTTAGTTTTCAGACGTTTCGTCACCATTCTAGGTAACATCATCAGTGAGCCTCCGACGAAGCGCTGGTGTTATGTCCCGCTTTCTATTTATCTGGTTAGGTTTCCTTGGGTTGGTGATGTCATTTCCTGTTCTTTTTCTCAGGGGATGGTAGATTGGCTCCAAGTCAATGTGTTTGTTGATGGAGTTCCGGTTGGAATGCCATGCTTCTGGGAATTCTTGTGCATGTCTTTGTTTGGCTTGTCCTAGGATGGATGTGTTGTCCCAATCAAAGTGGTGTCCTTCCTTATCTGTATGTAAGGATACGAGTGATAGTGGGTCATGTCGTTTTGTGGCTAGTTGATGTTCATGTATCCTGGTGGCTAGCTTCCTGCCAGTTTGTCCAATGTAGTGTTTGTCACAGTTCTTGCAAGGTATTTTGTAGATGACGTTCGTTTTATTTGTTGTCTGTATAGGGTCTTTTAAGTTCATTAGCTGTTGTTTTATTGTGTTGGTGGGTTTGTGGGCTACCCTGATGCCAAGAGGTCCGAGTAATCTGGCAGTCATTTCGGAAATGTCTTTGATGTAGGGGAGAGTGGTTATGGTTTCTGAGCCCGTTTTGTCTGTTTGTTTGGGTTTGTTGCTGAGAAATCGGCGGACTGTGTTCATAGGGTACCCATTCTTTTTGAATACGCTGTATAGGTGATTTTCCTCTGCTCTGCTTAGTTCCTTTGTGCTGCAGTGTGTGGTGGCTCGTTGGAATAATGTTCTAATGCAGCTTCGTTTGTGGGTGTTGGGATGGTTGCTCCTGTAGTTCAGTATTTGGTCCATATGTGTTGCTTTTCTGTAGACGCTGGTTTGAAGTTCCCCATTGGCTGTTCGCTCTACTGTGACATCTAGGAATGGCAGTTTGTTGTTGTTTTCCTCCTCTTTTGTGAATGTTATGCCAGTAAGGGTATTATTGATGGTCTTGAATGTTTCCTCTAATTTGTTTTGTTTAGTGATGACAAAGGTGTCATCCACACAGCGGACCCAAAGTTTGGGTTGGATGATTGGCAGAGCTGTTTGTTCGAGTCTCTGCATTACTGCCTCTTCAGACTCACAGCAATGTTGTTGACTCTTAAGTAGTCATAAATTAATGTTTCAAGAAGTACATGATTTTCTATGTTATTACCATTGATGATCCTCCCACTGTAAGCCACATTGAAGGTTATCTTTGACCAGAAAAATAATTGTGTTAGTCACATAAATGCTGTGACCACAACAGTGGGTCACAATCTTGATCCCAGCAGTACCTCCTTTCCTAACTTCCAAGCCTTGCCTGAACTAGTAGAATACTTTTTATTTCCCTAGGTGAGTGCAGCTCCAATAGCATGTGAGAAAAACAAAGCAGCACTCTTCTGTTGAAAGATCATGACTTTAAACATTAACTCTGTTCCTTTCTCCACAGATGCCACCAGTCCTGCTGAGTAGTTCCAGCATTTCCACCACTATTAAAGCAATTGACTTGCTCAACACTCTATCTGTGCCCCTAAATATTCATTCTCTCCACCACTAGCACAGCATGGTTGCAGAGTATACAATCTGAGAGATACACTACTGCAGTTTGCTGAGCTTTGTTTGACAGTGCAAACTCTGCCACCTCGAAAGACAATGGTATTAGGTGCATGCGAACTGGCCACACTACTGCCTTGAAATTGCACTATAAGTAAAGCACCATCTTGACATTGAAATAGCTTGCCATTCCTCCTCCATTGTTAGCTAAAAATTTGGAATTCCCTTCCGACTCTCACTGTTGGAGTGCCTTCACCACATGCCCTGCATTGATGCACTAAGTTGGTTCACTGGAACTTTCTGGAGGAAAACTCGAATCAGAAAAAGCTGATGTTGACAGCACTAGCAATGTTCTTGATTTTTTTAAAAATTTAAGTTGAATTGCCTTTTCTGATTTCATTGGTATGCTCAAATGTGTTTTGAACAAATATTACTCATGACTTCAAAAATTCTAATTTGAACAAATTTTGGATGATCAATTAATATTTTGTAATTTTTTTAAACAGTTGTGGGATTTGTAAGAAGAATCATGACCAGCACCTCCTAGTTCTGTGTGACACTTGTAAACTGTACTACCATCTTGGTTGCTTGGACCCACCCCTTACTAGGATGCCCAAGAAAACCAAAAACAGTTACTGGTAAGAATCCATCAGTTTAAGAATAATGTTTGGAAGTGCATAGAATGTCAGCTCTGACTTAGTTGGTTGCATGCTTGCCTTTAAGTCAGAAGGTCCAGAGCTTAATCCTCTCAAGACTTGAAAACAAAACTTTAGGCTGATGTTCCATTGCAGTTTTGAGGGTGTACTGCAATTTTAAGAGTGTTATCTTCTGGATGAACCAGTAAAATTTAATTCATTTAATAAATCCGGAATTGAAATGTGCCTACCTTTTTTGATTTTATACTTCAATGGTTCACAAATGACCTTCAGACATCACCACAATTAGATGATCAGGTCTCTCTCAATATGCAAACTGGGACTGATCAAATACTGCAGTTCTTTCACATACTTGCAATGGAAAACTAGTCATCTTCCTTCTCAACCTCATGGAAAAAGCTGCACACTGAAGAGTTTGGATCACTTGAGGCCCTATTTCCCATAGAGAGAGCTCAGCTTTCAGTAGCTAAAGTTGAGCAGCAGTGACAAGGTAAGGCCAGGCATGTCGAGAAATCCTTTGGGGTGGGTGGTCTGGGATAGGGGAGGAGGGTGGGAGGAGCTGGTGTTGCAAAATATTGTGGAGGCCAAGTCACTGAGTGTGTTTAAGTCAGAATTGAGCTTTTGATTAGTAAGGGGATCAAGGATTACAGGGAGATTGCAGGAGAATGGGGTTTAAGAAACGTATCAGCCACAATTGAATGGTGGAGCAGATTTGATTGGTCAAATGGCCTGACTCTGAGAAGAATGAATGGATGGAGTGTCGAGTGGGAAAGAAGGGCCTAAGTTGGGGGTGTTATGAACTGAGTGGGGAAGATGTGTATGAGGAGGTGATAAGACATTTTGTACGCAAGATTGGTCTCGCCAGCGATGTCCACATCTTTGTTGCCCGTTCCTAATTATCTTTGAGAAAGTGGTTATGAATTAAAGTGCTGTTGCAATGGAAGATTAGCTTGCAAAGCCCTGCAGAAGTCCTTAGCTTCACTTTGCATTTACATAATTGTGCATTGTCTTATGCTGGTGTTAGAACTATCATCATCCTGTATTAGGTGTACTAACTACATGAAATGCTGAGGTCACATTTGTGATGTACAAGTACATAGGATCACAGTCTTGATGATAAAAAAGTAAACAAGGAGAAAACCAAAGTTCCTACCCCACGTCTGATGATTCTATCCATTTGATGACAGTTTAGAAGTGTTGCAACAAGGCAAAACGCTGCAGTTGCTGGAATTTGGAACAAGCACAGAATGCTGCAGAAATTCAGCAGGCCTAGCAGAAGACTCTGAAGAAGAGTAGTACCAAATTTGAAACGCTAATAACACAGTGTGGAGCTGGATGAACACAGCAGGCCAAGCAGCATCTTAGGACCACAAAAGCTGACGTTTCGGGCCTGGACCCTTCATCAGAAATGAAGAGTCTAGGCTTGAAACGTCAGCTTTTGTGCTCCTAAGATGCTGCTTGGCCTGCTGTGTTCATCCAGCTCCACACTGTTATCTCGGATTCTGCAGCATCTGCTGTTCCCCTTATCTTTGAAATGGTGACTCTTGTTTCTGACTCTGCAGCTGTTACCAAACCTTCTGAGTTTCTCCAGCGTTCCCTGTAAAAGTGGCATTTTATGACATTGTGAAAAGTGCTGTACATGATTTAGCATCTTTGCCCTGGTCATGAAGGGACTAATTCACACGTTTTCCCATTTGTTACGTCTTCACAGTCACAATCCCTCAGCGATGTTACAGATTCATATTTAATAATTGAGTTATTACCAATGCACAGATCCAAGTATTTCATTTAAATTTTGTGCATTTTTTTTCCCTGCACTTGAGTCTCAGTTCCAAAATTGGGTGCAGTAAAGAAACAGCAAGCAGACACATGCTTTCAGGTGTTTTTGACAAATGAAGTTGAGTTACCTGGCCTGAAATTATAGAATCACTACAGCAGAGAAGAAGGCCGTTTTGATCTGTCATGTTCTGTTCACACCTCATTCAATACAGAAAGTGTGGAGATACTTAGTGCATAGTAGAAAATCACTCTGCCTGTTGTTTCTGTGCCTGGTGAGAAACAAACCATGCATCCTAATTCCATTTTCCAGTACTTGGTTTGCATTCCTTAATGTTACGGCATTTCTCATGCATAGCCAGACTTGTTCATTGAGTTCAGGGTTTCTAGCTCCGCTGTGCTCTCTGACAGTTCTAGACTTCCATCACCCTCTGGCAAAAAAAATTCTCCATCTTGCCTCCAGTCATTCTACTGTGATGCTACAGTGACTTTAAGAGCTGTATTTTGTCCTTGTTTTTGAAACATATGTGTGAACAGTAATATGTCTGAGACAATTGTATATGCTGATTTTAACCCCTTAATGTTCTTGGAACATGTTAAAGATAAAAATACCAGACTATTTTGATAGAATTTATTGTCACAGCCATTTAATATGAAAATTACACACATGGCTTGATGAAGGAAGGTGAAGGTTTTTAATGGCGGAAGGAAAGGATTGAAAGTAGGCACACTTAGAGTTAATGTAATGTATGTGTATTGTAGGGTACTAATAGCATAAGGCTAAGCCTTTTAAAACTAAGGCCATCTTTGTATATTGGTAGTTCATTTTTTTAAAGGGTGGAGGTGTAACGATTCTGTGGCTTTGAGATGTATTTCATCCTGGTTTTTTTTGAGGCTTTGAGCCATAGGTGTAGAGTTGCTTGGTCCAAGCCAATAGAGAAAATAGCTTGTGAGGTCCCTGAGTATTTGTTTTAAAGTTAATGGAAGCAAGAATGGATAGCGTCAGGATCCCAGAGACTCAGTTGTGGTTTAGTTTTCAGTAGTTGTTGGGAATTTGAAGTTGGCTGTGAAATATGTTACATCTCTCTTGGCAACAGCTAAATAGCTTGGATGCTCTCTCTCTGCCAGAATCCCATGTGAGACAACGAGGTGTGAAGCTGGATGAGCACAGCAGGCCAAGCAGCAGCTTAGGAGCAGGAAAGCTGACGTTTCGGGCCTAGGCCCTTCTTCAGAAATGGGGGAGGGGGAGAGGGTTCTGAAATAAATAGTTGGTGGGGGGGGGGGGGAAGGCAGATCGAAGACAGATGGAGGAGAAGATAGGTGGAGAGGAGACAGACAGATCAAAGAGGAGCGGCATGGTGGCTCAGTGGTTAGCACTGCAGCCTTCACAGCGCCAGGGACCTGGGCTCAATTCCAGCCTTGGGCGACTGTCTGTGTGGAGTTTGCACATTCTCCCCATGTCTGCATGAGTTTCCTCCGGGTGCTCTGGTTTCCTTCCACAGTCCAAAAATGTGCAGTTTAGGTGGATTGACCATGCTAAATTGCCTGTAGTGATCAGGGGTGCATGGGTTATAGGGGGATGAGTCTGGGTGGGATGCTGCAAGGGGTGGTGTGGACTTGTTGGGTTGAAGGGCCTGATTCCACACTGAAGGGAATCTAATCTAAAGAAGTGGGATTGGAGCCAGTAAAGGCGAGCGTTGGTGGGATAGGTAGGGAGGAGATAGGTCAGTCCGTACTCCTCCCTTTACTGGTTCCATCCCCGCCTCTAACTTGTCTGTCTCCTCTCCACCTATCATCTTCTCCATCCATCTTCAATCTGCCTCCCCCCTCTCCCTATTTATTTCAGAACCCGCTTCCCCTCCCCCATTTCTGAAGAAGGGTCGAGACCTGAAACGTCAGCTTTCCCGCTCCCAAGATGCTGCTTGCCCCGCTGTGCTCGTCCATCTCCACACCTTGTTATCTCGGATTCTCCAGCATCTGCAGTTCCTATTATCTCCCATGTGAGACAGTCTATTTTACTGAATTTGCCTTTGTCAAGTGTGTGTTTATGGGATGTTACTGCTCTGTTGCGTTCTCCAGTAGAGTTAAAATGATACCAATTCTTCTTTTTTCCTTTGCATTTTAACTGTAGAGCAAGAATAAAGTGTGTTTTGCTTAAAAATTGAGTAGTGTAACCAAGCAAATTGCATCTGGATCACAGCACCTTAGACTTGGATTTAAATAAGATGAAAGTATGGTTCTAGGCTATCTCCTGGATGTATTTGAAAGGGTTAGATCTGATCCATAATGTAACTTTAAATCTATAGCCCCCCGCCATTGTCCCCTCTACTAAGGGAGTAGGCCTAGTCATTGACCTCTTTGTTAAGGGATTATGCCCTTTGTGTTCAGATGACAAAGACCCCTCAGATTTTGTATATCTTGATTTGAACTGCATGCTGTGTTCACATTGTAACCTAACAAGTATTTTATCTAGCTCTGGGTTAATCTCCCCACCCCTGTAAGACCGTAAGATAAACGAGCAGACTTAGGCCATTCAGCCCATTGAGTCTGCTCCACCATTTGATCATGGCTGATATATTTGTGAGTCACATTCTTCTGCCTTCTCCCTATAACTCTTGATTCCTTTAATGTCTTTGCTAACAAAGCAAAATGTTCTACATGGCATCTTAACTTCCTTGTAAACATTTGACAATACAGGACAAAGCCTGCTTGATGGGCCCCATTATTTACAGACATATAACCCCTGCCCCTGCAAATGCCCAATAGCTGTAGTGCAAATCATCTACAAGATGCAGAACAGAATTTCATGAAGACTTCTTAGTAAGCACCTTCCAAACCCATCACCACTACCATCTAGAAGGACAGGGGCACCAGCCCAAAGGGAATGCAACCCCTGTAGGTTCCCCACCAAGCCTCTCTTTAACCAGCCTTGGAAATGTCTTGCTGTTATGAGTATCTCCTGGTCAAAATCTTGGAACTCCCTACCTAAAGATATTGTGGGTCTACCTAGTAGTGTGTGTAGTGGTCCAAGATGGCAATTCAAGGGCAGCTAGTGCAAGGCAATGAGTGCCCACATTCTGTGAATGACTTATTAAAATAAGCTTCCAAGGATCTGTGGACAAGCACTCCAAGGCCTTTCACTTCCTCTATATGTCTCAGTATCCTACATTTTATTATTCCTTTGCTTTACTTGAACATCTCAAATGCATCACCTCATAGATCACTTGGTTGAATTCCATTTGCTGCTACTTTGCCCACCTGACTGATCTATTGATATTTTCCTGCAGTCTGCAGCTTGCCCCCTCACTATCAACAAATGCCAGTTTTCATGTTTGCCTACTTTTTGATCATGCCCCCTATTTTCAAGTCCAAATCTAATATATACAAAAAACAAGGCAGAGGGACCTGATGCTGAACCCTGTGGAACTCCATAGGAACAACCTTGCAGTTGTGAAAATACCTTTCACTGTCAATCATTATTCTGTGTTTCTTCTCCTGAACCAATGTTGCAAGTAGCTTGCTTCATTCCCCTGGATTCGATGAGTTTTTATTTTAAGACCAGTCTGCACGTGGGATGTTGTCAAAACTCCTCCATATTGAAATCAAAATGTCACAAATGAATTATAACTATAAGACTGTTACAGAGATAGTAGGAACTGTCGATGCTGGAGAATTTGAGATATCACGGTGCGAAGCTGCCAAACAGAATCAGAGGAATTCCCTCTGAAGAAGAGCCTCGACCCGAAACGTCAAACTTTCCTGCGATAACTATAAGACTATTTGTTTGAATGTACGGCAACAACCTGTTCCTGGTAAACACCACAGTGTAGTAGCATGAAACAACTAGTTTTACCTGATGTCTGTAAATTTCAGCACTAGTTTGATATCAAGTCTGCAGTCCATCCATTCCAAAAAAGGTAGATTGTATCAATCAACATATCTTTCTGCATTTTGCAAAAGTCTGCTGACTGTATCCAATCAGCCTGAGTTTGGAAAACACAAAGTAATATCCAATATTAGATGTGATTCTGCAGTTGAGCAGTATTTGCTATATAATCCCGAGAGGCGTAAAGAATTGCCCTGATAACCAATTTAGGATCTTTAATCAGGATTGATGTGCCTCTAATGAATTGATAATGCATCTTTGTGTTCTCTGTGATTTTACTTTCTCCACCTATCTACTCCTCTATCCATCTTCGGTCCGCCTCCCCCTCTCTCCCTAGTTATTTCAGAACCCTCTCCCCATTTCCCTCTCTGATGAAGGGTCTAGTCCCAAAATGTCAGCTTTTGTGCTCCTGAGATGCTGCTTAGCCTGCTGTGTTCATCCAGCTACACACTTTGTTATTAAATATTCTATCATGTCCTGCTTTCACTTTCTTAATCACCCTTTATATTTCACCTTTGTACTTTCTATACACATCTTGGGTTTTTACATTGTTGACTTCTGAGTTTCCAGTTTCTGCAGAATCTTACCTTGTATGCTTCTTGACAGTCAGAGACTGTAGATTTGGCATCAATAATACCCTTACTGGCATAACATTCACAAAAGAGGAAGAAAACAACAACAAACTGCCATTCCTAGATGTCACAGTAGAGCGAACAGTCAATGGGGAACTTCAAACCAGCGTCTACAGGAAAACAACACATATGGACCAAATACTGAACTATAGGAGCAACCATCCCAACACCCACAAACGAAGCTGCATTAGAACATTATTCCAACGAGCCACCACACACTGCAGCACAGAGGAACTATGAAGAGCAGAAGAAAATCACCTATACAGCGTATTCAAAAAGAACGGGTACCCTATGAACACAGTCCGCCGATTTCTTAGCAACAAACCCAAACAAACAGACAAAACGGGCCCAGAAACCATAACCACTCTCCCCTACATCAAAGACATTTCCGAAATGACTGCCAGATTACTCGGACCTCTTGGCATCAGGGTAGCCCACAAATCCACCAACACACTAAAACAGCCGCTAATGAACTTAAAAGACCCTATACAGACAACAAGCAAAATGAACATCATCTACAAAATACCTTGCAAGAACTGTGACAAACACTACATTGGACAAACAGGTAGAAAGCTAGCCACCAGGATACATGAACATCAACTAGCCACAAAACGACATGACCCACTATCTCTAGTATCCTTACAGACAGATGAGGAAGGACACCACTTTGATTGGGACAACACATCCATCCCAGGACAAGCCAAACAGAGACACGCACAAGAATTCCTAGAAGCATGGCATTCCAACCGGAACTCCATCAACAAACACATAGGTTCCAAATCAATCTACCATCCCCTGAGAAAAAGAACAGGAAATGACATCACCAATGCAGGAAATGACATCACCAACCCAGGGAAACCTAGCCAGATAAATAGAAAGTGTGACATAACACCAGCGCTTCATCGGAGGCTCACTGATGTTACCTAGAATTGTGACGAAACGTCTGAAAACTAACCTTCCAGGTCAGCGAGCAAACTCGCATCCAGATTTGGCTGTCTCATCCTTTTCTTTTGGGACCATTTTTACTTTTGAACCTCTTAAATCTCTCCTTTTGAATACTTCCTGCACTGTTCTAACACCGAGTTATCAAGTAGCTGGTTGCAGCCTACTTGTGCTAAACTACTCAGCTTAGCAAAATTGGCCGTAGTCCAATTTAGAGCATTTAATTCCTTGATTTGGCTTTGTCTTTTATATAGTTTTAATATAATTATATAAATAATTTGTAAACTATCTCACCAGTCTGCTGTCTGACTGTCATACTTTCCATCTTCCTAACTGAATTTCCTTCAATTAAATCCAGAACTGCATCCTAAATTGTTGAATTTGCTTTTGGCCAACGAAGGCCTACTTAATCCAACTCGAGAATTCTGTTTCCTCTGTTCCTTTCACACTAGACCTTATATCCCTATTATTATTGAGTTAATTCAAACCCCGTACTAAATATATAACCCCTATATAAATGTTTTGGATAAAATTATAGGTGGTCTGATTCGTAAGTTTGCAGACAACATGAAAGTTAGTGTGTTACAAGGAAAGTTATCAAGGAATACAGTAGGATTTGGGTCACTTCGAAAGTTGGGCGGAGAAATGGCAGTCGGCGTTTAGTCCAGACAAATGAGAAGTGATGAATTTTGGAAGGTCGAATGCAAGAAGAAAGTATACAGTAAATGTCAGGACCTTTAGGAGCATTGATATACAGAGGAATCATGGAGGGGAAAGCCTATAGCTCCCTGAAAGTAGCAACGTGAGTGGATAAAATGGTCAATAAGGGATACAGCATGCTTGCCTTCATTGGATGGCGCATTGAGTATAAAAGTTGGCAAGTCATTGCGGTTGTAAAGACTTTAGTTAGGTCACCTGTAGAGTAATGTGTGTAGCTTTGATCCCCACACTATAGGAAAGATGTGAAGGCTTTGGGGAAGGTGCAAAAGAGGTTTCCCAAGATCCTGTCTAGATTGGACTGAATTAGCTATAAAGAGAAGTTGGATAAACTTGGATTATTTTTTCTATAATGTCAGAGGCTGAGGCAACCGGATAGAAATAAATTAAATATTCAGAGGAATGGGTAGTTGATCTTTTTTCAGGGTGGAAATTCAAATGGTAGGGCGCATCGCCCATGGTGAGAGGGGAAAAGTTTAAAGGAGAGGGTGATAGGTGCCTGAAATATAATGCCAAAAGAGGTATCGAAGCAGATACATTAGTAGAGTTTAAAAAGCATTGAGGCATTTAGACAGGCAAATGAATAAGCAGGCGATAGGAGATGGACTATGTGCAGGCAGATGGGTTTGGTTTAGAATGGCATTATGGTTACCACAGATATGGCGGGCCAAAGGGCATGTTCTGTGTTGTACTGTGCTCTGTTCTATGTAGTATTACTATCCTTTTTTTCTGCACGTTGAGATTTTCCCACTTACTCGCTTGTCACTGTCCACCTGTTTTGTGGATAGTAGTACAATTCAGTAGTGTAACTTGCTTTTTCGTTGCTTCACTCAATCCATGTTGTAAGGAAATTAGGCAATCTAAACTTTTAAAATAAATATTTCATAGAGTTTTTGTAACAATTTTATATTGGTTGCAAGTACTTTCTGACATTACTAAAGTATGGCATGTGAAGTTTCACCTTTCACTTAATACCCAAGTGCTGCTGATAAGTGATCGTATAATCAACAAGACCACATCTAATATGCAAGAGCCCAAGCTTTAGGAACGGGTGGTAGGCCACTCAGCTACTCAAACCTGTCTGTGTTTGATAAATGAATTTTAAGAAAATCTTATGGGATGTGGGCATTGCTGGCTGACCAACATTTTATTCCCATCCCTAGTTTCCCTTGAGAAAGTGGTGGTGAGCTGCCACCTTGAACTGCTGTGGGTTGATCCACAATGCTGTTAGGGAGGGAATTCCAGGACCTTGACTGGGTGACAATGACGGAATGGCAGTATACTTCCAAGTCAGGGTGGTAAGCGGCTTGGAGGGGAAGTTGAAGGTGTTCCCATACACCTGCTGCCCTTGCCCTTTTAGATGAGAGTGGTCATAGGTTTGGAAGGTGCTGTCTGAGGATCATTGGTGAACTTCTGCTGTGAAGCGTTTGTGCATTTTCGTATTGACACGTTAGTTCCTGTCTACATATTTTGCTGATTACTTAGAAAGTTTTGGATCAGCACGGTCATTACTTTGTATACAAATAAAATCTTGAAATCTCTGGAGAATTTTCCTTTTTGTTTTTCATTATTGAGAAGAAAATAACATTTTTGATTCATATGACAGTTTATAACCTTTATAATCAATCAAGTATTTGAGAGAAATAACTTGAGTTGGTTGTATTGTGTGCTCAGTGAATATAAATCCTGGTTTTTGTCAAATGACAACTGTTCTTATTGTGAATTTCATGCTTGAGCAGTGCTCCTGATCACCAACTTGGGTTTAATTTTTTATTATTCTAAGCAACTCTACAAGATAAGATTATTGTAGAGAAATTGTGTTTTATTGATTGTCCTTTTTCACCTTTGTTGTCTTTATGAATTCCTTTGGAGTATAATGGAAAGTGTATAAATGTCTGAAGCTATCCAAAAAGCTGTGATTCTTTTTAAAATTCTTAGACCTTTTCTTTGTGGTTCATGAGATTTTAAAATATGTTTGTAAGCCAGACATGATTGAGTTTGTCATGGGCATTGACCACATTTAAACATATGGTTTAAATCCCTGTTACAAACCCTTAAGGGAAGAAGTGTCTCATCCTTTTAGGCTTGTATGTACTTCATTTACTCCTGAATTATTGAGTGAATTTCTGTTCACTCACACTCCCTTGTCCAAAGTTTCCTAACATAGTTCTCCCCCATTTTAGGAATGTATGACTTCCAGGAAGCTCAAAGGACTCTGAAATGGGAATGAAGCTGTATTGAAAACCGCAACCAGCTCTGTAAATTAACTCATTTTGCTAACTGCCAGCTTTGCCGCATTGACTAAGTGTTTGCAGTGGAAAAGCATGAAGCCCACTTGTCAGTTTTAAAAAGAGTTTGATGGGTGAAAATACTTGCCGACATGAGAGAGTGCTTGAGCTGAAAATCAAAGCACCAAGCAGAAAAGCCCTGCAATACTACCAGTTCTGTTTGGGTTTGTGTTTGTTCATTCATGGGATGAGTGTGTCACTGCCAAGGATTGTCGCTGACGTTTAATGTCCATCCATAATTCCCTAATTGTACTTGAGAATGTGATGATGAACCATCTCCTTTAAATGCTGCACCTATTTGATGAAGTTACTCCCACAGTCCTTTTTAAGCAGGAATGCTTGCGGGTTTGATTGAGTGTCAGTGAAGGAAGGGCGTTCTAGATCCAAACTTAGGATATAATGCGACTTAGAGGAAGGGCAACTCGTAGGTGAAGGCGTTTTATATTTCTGTCAGCTTTGTTCTCCTGGGTGACGAATGTTGCAGGTTTGAAACATGCTATTGAAGGAACCTAAGTTAGATGTTGCAGCAGATGGTGTACACTGGAGTCACACTGTACAGGTAGTGGAAGGAGTAAGAGTTTTTAAGGTGGTGGATAGGGTGCAAACCAAGTAGACTGTAAATCCTGGAATGTGTTGAGCAGATTGAGTGCCATTGGAACACTAATTATTCCGGTAAGTGATAACACTCCTGACTGGTGCATTTTAAGTAATGATAAGTTTTGGGATATTAGACAGTGAGTTTATCACTGAGAATTACAGCTCCTTACCTGTTTCTGTAGCCATAATATTTGCATTGCCTCTCCACTTAAGTTTTGTACTCTCTTATTGATCTGTTCTATCCTACAGGCAGTGCTCAGAATGTGACCAAGCAGGTAGTAGTGATTTAGAAGCAGACATCACCATGGAAACTTTACCAGATGGGACCAAGAGATCAAGGAGGCAGATTAAGGAGCCTGTGAAATTCACTCCTTTGGATATTGTGATTGAACCAAAGAAGATAATGAACAAAAATATGGTAATTTAATCCCCTTTCCTCTATACCTTATCTGTGCCATTCCAATGCCATCGGTTTGACTTTAGTAAAGGTTATGCAATGGTGCAATAAGTTTAATCCAGAGTTAATTTTTTTTTTAAAAATTAAGTACTAGATGGAGAAAGTTGCTTATTGAATGGTTATCAAGGAACATTTATGCAGTCTCTAGGAAAGATAGTATTAGTTGTGTCCCCGCATTTTGATGTGGTCAAAATTATTTGAACTTGAGTGTAGGAATTTTCATTTCTTGAAGAAAATCTGAAACTTAAAACTAAGTTATCTTGAGTGCTGAAAGAGATCGAAGGATTCTTAACAAAGTAGTCGTATTCCGCGATGTGAAATCTATATTACTTAAGGCTGTTAGAGAGGAAATGGATGTTATTAGATCTACCAGTTTAAATAAAAAGATAGGTTTCCCCCAACATTTTAATAATTAGTTAAAAGTTCGCAAAATTATATTTTAGTATTGTTAACTTCAGTTTTGTTTTCACAAACAGCGTGTTATGCTGAGTGATAAAACACGTGTTTGCTACTTTGTGATTTGACTTGCACCTTTACATGTGTGTTATGGATGGAGAAGCACTTTGTTTCGAGTTTTTTACCTTGCACTTGTAAGTGTAGCTAAGGGGTAGGGTGTAGTAGTTGGGTGCAGAGGTGTTATTGCTGGAATGCTATCAGGACCATAGTCTTTTCAGGATCCAGCATCTTCAGCTGTTTCATGTTATCATGTGTAGTGAATCAAATTGGCTGGAAACTGGCATCTGTGATGCTGAGGACCTCTGGAACAGCCAAAATAGATAATCCACTTGGCACTTCTGGCTGAATATTGTTGCAAATGCTTTAGCTTTGTATTTTGCATTGATATGTAAGGTTCTCCCATCATTGAGAAGAGGGATACCTATGGAGCCACTGCCTCTTAGGAGTTGTTTGATTGTTAACCACCATTCATGACTGAATGCAGCACGACTGTAAAGCTTAGATCTGTCTGATAGTTGAGAAATTGCTTTGCTCGGTCTATTCCTTGCTCCTTGTACTGTTTGGCAAGCAAATAACCCTATGTTGTAACTTGACAAGATTGACACTTTTTGGGTACCTTGGTGCTAATTCAGCATGTCCTACACTCTTCTTTGATGATTCCCCAGCTTGACGGTACTCATAGTGTGTTGGGATATGCCACATCGTGAGGTGATAGTTTCTTTTTGAGTATGATTTTGCTGCTATTGATGGATGCCCAGTGGTTCACAGATGCCCAGTTTTGAATTGCTAGATTTGTTTGAAGTCTGCCCAGTTCGCACGGTGGTAATTTCACAGAACACAATCAAAGATATGCACAGTGTGAAGACAGTATTTTCTCTCCTTAGTGATTGTATGGTGGTCACTCTTACTGACACTGTCATGGACAGTTGCATCTGTTTTAGATAGATTGGTGTGGGTGAGGTCAAGTTTGATTTTCTCACTTGTTGGTTCCCTCACCATCTGCCACTGACTCAGTCAAGCAGCTAGTTGTGCTGCAGAACAGTGAATTCTCCCACTCAGCGCATATTGTGCCATTGTCATCTTTGATACTTTCCCCAAATGGGGTTCAACATGGAGCAATGCTGATCCAGCTGAGAGAGGACAGTATGTGGTAATCAGGAGGTTTTCTTGTTCATGGTTGACCTGATGCCATGATACTTCCTGGGCTGGAGAGTCAATGCTGAGGACTCCACGAGCAAATCCCTCTCCCCTGTATGCAATTATACACTAATCTGTGCTGAGCCTGTCCTCCTTGATAGTGTCTGGGACATTATCTACAAGGAATACTATTAGACAGAACTGTTAATTGTTGTGAAGCTGGGAAAGCACAGCAGGTCAGACAGCTTTCAAGGAGCAGAAAAGCCAGCGTTTCGGGCCAAAACCCTTTTGGGACTGGGGAAAGGAGCCCAGAGGTAAACCGAGGGAGATGGGGTGGGGCTGGGGAAAGGGTAGGTAGGATGGTGACAATTGGATACAAGAAAGGGGTTACTGCGATTGCTCAGTGCAAAGAGTGGAGTGAATAGGTAAGTAGAAAGATTAAGTTGGGTTAGGCCAGGGAGGTGAGAGGGCTGGGCTTGGGATGAGGCTGGAGGTGGAGGGATTTTGAAACTAGTGAAATCAATATTGAGACCATTGGGCTATAAGCTCCCAGGGCGAAATGTCAGGTGTTGTTCCTCTAGCTTGTGTTTGGCATCACTCTGACAGTAAAGGAGGCCAAGGATGGGCATGTCACCAGGGGAGCGGAAAGGGGAGTTAAAAATGGATGGCAACTGGAAGGTTGGGTTGGTTGATGTGTGCAAGCGCAGATGTTCTGTGAACTGGTGCCGAAGTCTGCGTTTTACTTCCCTGATATAGAGGAAACCACATCGGCGAGCAATGGATACAACCGATCAAGTTAAATGAAGTATAGGTGAATCTCTGGATCTGGAAGAATTGTTTGGGCCTTGGAAGGAGGTGAGGGGGAGATGTGTAAAGGCAGGTGTTGCTCCTCTTGCAGTTGCAGGGAAAGGTATTGGTGTGGTGGAAAATTTGGTGGGGAGTGTAGAGCTGACCAGGGAGTCACAGAAAAAGTGGTCCCTGTGGAAAGCAGGCAGGGTGGGGAAGGAAATATCTTGACGTTGTTGACTTGCTCGCTGGGCTGGCTTGTTTTCATTCAGACGTTTTGTCAACATGCTAGGTGACATCATCAGTGAGGCCTCTGATGTAATGTTCTACTCTTGGAGTTTATGTTGCCCGGTCCGTTATGGTGAGTAGTGTCATTTCCGGTTTTGATCTGTATTGGTTTATATATCTGGTCCAATTCTAAATGTTTATTGATTGCATTATGTGTGGAGAACTATGCCTTTAGGCATTCCCATGTGCGTCTATGTTTGGCTGGGACTATTATGGTTGCCTTGTTCCAGTTAAACTGATGACCTTCATTGTCTGAGTATAACGATAGTAAGGAAAGTTCATTGTGCTGTTTTGCTGCGAGCTGATGTTCTGGAGTGTTGCAGTGTGTCATGTTTAAATAGAGTGCTAATGCAGCTTTGTTTGTGGACGTTGGACACTATTTAAACGGCCCATGATGTAGTGCAGTACTCTGACACTACGCAGGAAAGAAGAGCACTCTTCAAAATAGTCTCTATGAATGGATATCCCTGCAACTTCATCCGCAGATACCTACTAAACAGACAACAGGAGGACACAATACGCCCTATCACACCGGCCACAGTACCCTACATCAAGAACATATCGACAACACTGACAACAAGACTCCTAAGATCATTAGGAATCATGGTGGCCCACAAGTCCACAGCCACTCTATGACAAACACTCACAAGGATTAAAGACCCCATTCCCACAAAATGCAGCACCAATGTGGTTTAAAAATACCATGCAACGACTGCCACAAACATTACATTGGACAGACAGGAAATAAACTAGCCATCAGACTACATGAACATCAGCTAGCAGCAAAACGGCACGATGGATTTTCCTTAATATCTGTACACTCAGACAATGAAGGTCATCAGTTTAACTGGGACCAGGTAACCATAGTAGCCCAAGCCAATCATAGATACACATGAGAATTCCTAGAGGCATGGTTTTCTACCTGAAACGTAATCAACAAACACATAGAATTGCACCCTATTTACAAACCCATACAGATCAAAACCAGAAATGACTGTACTCACCATAACAGACAGGACAGTGTAAACTCCAAGCAGAGTAGATTAACATTGCTTCATCAGAGGCCTCATTGATGATTTCACCTGGCATGTTAACAAAACATCTGAACGGAAACGAGCAAGGTCAGCAAGCAAGTCAACAATCTCAACCACAACCCAAACTACAAATCTTTGCTAAAACTTTAAAGGAAATATCTTTTTGGTGGTGGGGTCTGATTGTGGGTGGCAGAAATGTTAGAGGATGATGCGTTGGATTCAGAGGTTGGTGGGATGGTACGTAAGGACTTGTTGTTGCAGGGAGGGTGTTTGAGGGCAGAAGTGAGGGAAATGGAGGAGATGCGGTTGACGTCTTCCTTAAATGCTGATGAGGGGAACCTACGGTCTGTAAAGTAGGAGGATATCTGGGATTTCCTGGAGTAGGACGTCTCATACTGGAAGCAGATGCAACGGAGGAACTGAGTGTGGGATAGCATTTTTGAAGGAGGGTGGGTGAGAGGAGTTGTAGTCGAGGTATTTGTGGGAGTCATTGGGTTTGAAATGGATGTCGGTGATGAGATGGAGACGGAGCGGTCCAGGAAGGGGAGGGCGGTGTGAGAAATGGTCCAGGTGAATTTGAAGTTTGACGAACAGCTGGAGCTCCTTGCAGGAACACAAGGCAGCACCAATGCTGCTTCCTCTCCTATTGGCCTAACTAGCGTCCCTCCACTGACGTTCACTCGGCAGAACAGGTCCTCACAGTCAACAATGTTTGAGGGAGGATGGGTGAGAGGTGTTAGTTGAGGTAATGGACCAATGTGCACGTGCACACGTGCACCATCATAATGATGACATAATTTCAATAGCCAGTCAAATTTGACAGCATGCGATAATCCCACCTGGTTTGCTGATTTGGATGTCTTTGTGAGTTTGAAGAAATTCATGTATAAATATTATCGGTGCTGCTTATACTTTTCATGGCATTCTTTTGATGTTCAACACTGTATCTTGATAGGACAAATCCATATCAAGAGTTCAGTAGGGCTACCCCAACTGCTGGTAGAGGTCTATTGAAGAGAATGTGGTGGACAGTGAAGAAACCCCTCAATAATTACCATGGTCGATGTTTTCTCCAAGTGTGCCTCATTCAGACATGGTATAGTGACTGATCACAACTGAAGTAATAGTCCTCTTTGGCCTTATCTGTTTCTTCAAGTGTCAGTGTTAGTTCTTATGTGCTGATGACTGGTATGCTGTTCCTGAGTTAGGGTGAGCTGGGGGGGGGGGGGGGGGGGGGTCATAAAATGTTTGCTTACTGTGTACAGGGTGTTGGTGAACCAGTCAATAGCTTGACTGTTTTTGGTGAAATCAAACGTTCTTTTGCAGTTTCATCCTTCCAGAAGTTGATGTAACTGTTGTTTTGCTCTTTGAGCTGACTTTATTCTGTCTGTCTTGTCTTATGTAGAGCAGTGATGCCAGCTTATAGCACAGGGTACCTGGGCTATCAGTGGTGTGATGTTAGGTTTGTCGCTGTTGGGGTGACCTTGAGGGTCCTGATATTCCAAGTTCCAAATTCTGTTTTGAGGGGGTGAAGATGTCTGTGTGGGAGGGGGACTGTGCACACTTGACAGTCTGGCAAGGTCTTTGACCAATTGTTAATATTTTGACAAGGTGGCCATGATATTAGAAAAGTGCTGTGCTGCAAGGACAGGAACTAACACTCTCAAACACACCACAGCATATATCAAAGTTTTAGCTAGATCTCATATGTTTTTTGCGAAGCTCAAATTGTTCTTTACCATTCTGCAAATTAACATTGAATATACTTGTCAGAACTGAATGTTTACTGCTTCTAAGCCTCTAAAATTACGTTTTCATGCATTGATACCAGGTTGCAAAGATTTTTAAAAATTTTGTAGCTCTTGTTCAGACTCAAGATTCTGTCTATTTTGGTAATGAACATAAAACATTACTTGGTTATGTAAATAGTTTCTCCGTTATATGCTGCATCCAGGGGCAAAAGAGCTTATGCTAGATTGCTAAATGGCAAAGATATCACCACAAGACTAGAATACAATAGCTTCCCAACTGCTTTTCAGTAGTTTAAATAACTTTTTTTTGTTTGGAAGCTAGAACGTCGGAATTTTAATTCACACATTCTTGACCTTTCTCTTCAGCATCGCAACACGCTGGCCCAGGGTTTTACCACTCCGCAGTTCCACTTACATCGTTCGACTCATTTGTTGTGCTAACAAGAAACTTTTTCTTTTCTCTTCCTTTCAGGCATCAAGGCCCCAGGATGCAACAACTTAGATACCCAATACCCTTTGAAGCCTTCCTCTCCTCCTCTACTCTCTGACTCCATACCCTCCTCCAACACCACCACCTTTTGGATATTCGTCATGCCTTCGAACCTTCCGCTCTCCAATGCTGAATATTCTGTACTTGGCGAAGGCCTCAGCTTTATTCCTGTGCGTCCCCACCCTAACAAATTTCGGCCACGACATCATGTTGAACTCTTCTCTTGCCGTCTTCGCCTCAGTGCCCGTTTCTGTGGACAAGAGCCCTCTCCTGTTGCACAGACCTCTTTGCCCAGTTCCAACACACTCCCTCTGGCCCTTTAGCTGCATTTGATCTGTTCATTGAGAACTGTCGACGAGATATAGATCACTTCAATTTCTCTGCCCCCTTTCACCGAATCCAACCAATCTTCCTCTGAACTGACTGCACTCCATGCACTTTGGATCTAACCCTAACTTTGTTATTAAGCCTGCTGAGAAGAGTAGTGCTGTTGTAGTCCGGTGTACTGACCTCTACATTGCAGAGGGTGACCTCCAACTGTCAGATACCTCCTCCTATCTTCCCCTGGACAGTGACCCCATCATGACACTTCAGGCCATTGTGCCTGCACAAGCCGCACAGGTTGCTTCTACCTCTTCCAAAAATCCACAAACAGGACTGTCAGGGCAGATCCATTGTTTTAGACTGCTCCTGCTCCGCAGAACTCATCTCTTCTTATCTTGACTCAGTCTTCTCACCCAGGTCCGATCCCTACACACATACATCTATGATTCCTTTTGAAGCTTTATACCTGTTTCACAATTTCCAGTTTGCAGGCTCCAGCAGCATCCCCTTTACTAGGGACATGAAATTCCTTTACATGTCCATTTCCCACCTGGATGGTCTTAGTGCTGTCCACTTCTTCCTGGAACAAAGGCCTAAACTGTCCCCACCTACCACCACCCTCCTCCACTTAGCCGAGCTCATCTTCACCCTCAACAGGTTCTGTTTTAGCTCCCCTCATTTCCTTCAGTAAGAGGGGTGGCCATCGGTACCCGCATGGACTTCAGTTATGCCTGCCTCTACATGTGGTATAAGGAACATTCCTTGTTCCAAGTCCCATTCCAACCCCCACCCGCAACTCTTTAGCCGATATACCAATTATATCATCGGTGCTGCTTCCCTGTCTTGTCTGGAATTGGAAAAGTTCATTGATTTTGCTTCGAATTTCCACCCTGCCCTCTCTTCCACCTGGTCTATCTTTGACTCCTCCCCTTCCTCAACATCTGTCTCCATTTTTGGGGATGGACTGGCCACTAATATCCACTGTAAACCCACTGACTCCCACACCTACCTAGACTATGCATCCTCATACCCTGCTTCCTATAAAAACTTCATCCCATTCTCTCAGTTCCTCCATCTCTGTTGTATATGTTCAGATGAGCCAACTTCGACAAGGAAACCTCCGAAAATTTCACATTCTTCCTCAACTGAGGATTGCCTAGCACCATTTTCGTCCAGGTCCAACCCATCTCCTGTGCTTCTGCACTCACCCCTTCTTTTCCCTCCTGCAACAGTGATAGGATTCCCATTGCCCTTACCTACCATTCCACCAGCATCCACAACCAGAAGATCATCAGATGTCATTTTTACCACCTCCAGGGAGATGCCACTACCAGACACACATACTCCTCCCCTCCCTTGTCCGCCTTCCGCTGGTACCATTTCCTCAAGGCCACCCTGATCCAGTTTTTCTTCTCACACACGCACACTTGCATGTGCATTCCCCACCTTTCTCTGTAACCAGCGCATCTCCTGTACATTGGGAAAACGATGTGTCGACTGGGTGACCACTTTACAAAACGTTTATGTTCTGCTTGCAAAAAAAGACCTGGAATGCCCAGAGCCCTTCACTTTAACATACCACCCTGTCCCCTAGTCAGTATCTTTCTGTGGCTTGCTGCAGTGTTCCAACTTGCATTGAGCTTCGCTGGAAGAACAGCACCTCATTTTCTGTGTGTGGACCCTGCAGCCCTTGGACTCAATATTGAGTTCAATAATTTTAGGGCTTAAGCTTTCCCATGCCTCAGCCCCCTATCCCATACACACAGCCTGCCAGTAAACCCTAACTATTGTCAGTCACTAACAGTCTCCATTAACAGCTGTTCACCCTCCTAACTAGATTGCTATCAACTTCTTACCCTATCCAACTGCTGTTCTCTCTCTTCGGGCTCTATCATTTATCGTATCACTACTCCCTATCCCATTCCCCTCCAGCATACAAATCAACGGTTTCCCAGCTACCGTCAGTTCTGAGGAAGGGTTGCTGCACCCGAAAGGTTAACTCTGAATTTTTCTTCACGGGTGCTGCCAGACCTATTGAGCCTTTCCAGCTCTGTCTTTGTGTCAGAATTTTAATGTTTGGGTCTAGGTGCTGTGCATGATGTATTTTGCATCTCCCAAATGACTGACTTTTATATCTGAACAGAAATGGATTGTGTTGTCAAAAAAAAAGGTTACGGAGGTCAAAAAATATTTAGTAAGTGTTGTGAAATCGAGCGTTACTATTCTAAGTAAATTATTATTTAACATAGTTGTGATCTCCAGGTGTAAAATGTCAGGCCTGTGCAGTCTTTCTTTTAATCTTTATAAACTATTAGAGTATTTCCAGTTAGCAATAGCTAGATACTAAATTTAGCTTAGAATTGGCAGCAGTCGAGTTATTGGTGCTTTTAAGTGATAACTGCTCCATCTGCTGTGTTAACAGCCAGAACCAAACAGATGGGACACAAATCGCAATCTGTTTAAATATGCTAGAGGTTTTTCTATTGCATTCTGATATAAAAACTGAACCCTATTTTTATTTGTTTCTGCTACAAAACTCTGATTCTTAGTTTTTGAAGCTGGATCATGTTAACTGCTTGGTGGAGTTTGCATATAATAATGATCTCTTGGAAGTTATTTTCATTCAGGCAAAAGTAAAAGTTTTGCCCAAGGGACTGTTTGGTTTTTGAACAATGCTCTCTTGTTTTTTGAAATTGTATTATTTGTTTTAGATATGATTTCGAATTATTTTCAGAAGAGTACTGATTGTGTAAAAGAAGACAGATTATACATGTCAGTGGGTAATGTTGAAGATTCTAATTTGCTGAAGATTTTAGGAATTGGTAGATAATGAATTGTTACACAAATAAACCTAGCTGTTTATAATAATGGCAATTGGTTTCTTCCAATGAGCTGTTGGAATGAAAGTAACAAAATTCTGTTTTGTGGAATAAAGATTGGGAGAATCTCATTTATATACCATTAAGATTTTCAATCTTCTAAGAGCTACAGAATGTACGACTCATTTAGAGTAGGTGATGGCCGAGTGGTGGTATTGCTAGACTATTAATCCAGAAACCCAGCTAATGTTATGGAGCGCTTATGTTATACAGCAGACGGTGAAATTTGAATTCAGTAATTTTTTTTAAGAAGTCTAGAATTCAGAAACTACTGATCATCATGAAATCATTGCAGATTGTTGGGAACAACACATCTGGTTCACTGTCCTTCAGGGAAGGAAATCTGCCATCCTCACCCAGTCAGGCCTAAGTGTGACTCCAGACCCACAGCAATGTGGTTGACTTCCAACTGCCATCTAATGTGGCCTAACAAGCTACTCAGTTGCATCGATATCTACAAAGTCGCAAAATAATGAAACTAGACAGATCACCTGGCATCAACCTAAGCACCAGAAAAGACAAGGGCAGCAACAGCCCTGTCGACCCTGCAGAGTCCTCCTCACTAACGTCTAGGGGTTAGTGCAGTTGCATCTGTCCATGTCAGTGCTGGTAAGAATGACCGTAGCACAGTCCTTGTGAAGTTGAAGTCCCATCTTGACATTGAGGGTAACTTCCATCGTGATATGTGGCATGATCACCATGCTGAATGGGACAGACTTCACACAGACGTAGAAGATCAAAACTGGACATCCATGAGATCCTTTGGGCCATCCACAGCAGCAGAATCTGTAACCTCATGGCCCGGCATATCCCCCAACTCAACCATTACCATCAAGCCAGGGGATCATCCCTGGTTCAGTGGAGAGTGCAGGAGGGCATGCCAGGAGCAGCATCAGCCATACCTCTAAGATGAGGATCAACCTGGTGAATCAGCCAAACAGGACTACTTGCACGCCAAACAGTGAAAGCATTGAGTGATAGAGCTGAGCCGTCCCATACCCAATGGCTTAGATTTAAGCTCTGCAGCCATGAATGGTGGACAGTTAAACAACTCACTGGAAGAAGAGGCTCCACAAATATCGGCATCATCAATGATGGAAGAGACTAGCACATTAGTGCAAAAGATAAGACTGAAGCATTTGCAGCAGTCTTCAGCCAGAATGCCAAGTGGATGATCTATCTTTGCCTCCTTCAGTGGTCTCCAGCATTACAGATATCAGTCTTCAGCCAGTTCAATTCATTCCATACGATATCAAGAAATGTTTGGAGACACTGTATACTGCAAAGGCTATTGGCCATCACAATCTCTCCGGCAACAGTACTGAAGACTTGTGCTCCAGAACTTGGAACTCCCCTAGCCAAGCTGCTCCAGTAGAGTTCCAACACCGGTATCTCCCTGACAATGTGGAAAATTGCCCAATTATGTCCTGTACACAAAGCAGGACAAATCCAACCTGGCCAATTACCACCCCATCAGTCCACTCTCAGTCACCAGTAAAGTGATAGAAGGTAACATCACCTGCTCAGTAATAACCTGCTCTGTGACACCCCGTTTAGATTCTGCCAGGGCCACTCAGCTCCTGACCTCATTACAGCCTTACTTCAAACATGGACAAAAGAGCTGAGTTCCAGAGGTGAGGTGAGTATGATAGCCCTTTATCAAGGCTGCATTTGACTGTGTGTAGCATCAAGGAGCCCTAGCAAAACTAGAATCAGTGGGTATCAGAAAACTCTCCGATGTTTGGAGTCATACCTGACACATAGGAAGATGGTCATAGTTGTTGGGCGTCGGTCATCTCATCTCCAGGACATCTCTGCAGGAGGTCCTCAAGGTAGTGTCCTAGGCCCACCCATCTTCAGCTGCTTCATCATTGACCTTCCCTCCATCATAAGGTCAGAAATGGGGATTGTGCAACTGTTGGCAAACATGTTCAGTACCATTCCTGATTCAGTCTGATACTGAAGCAGTCTATGTTCAAATGTAACAAAATCTGGACAATATCCAGGCTTGAGTTGACAGGTGGCAAGTGACATTTGCACCACACAAATGCCAGGCAATGACCATCATCAATAAAAGACAATCTGATCACCACCCCTTGACATTCAATGGTGTTACCATCGCTCAATCCCCCACTGTCAACATCCTGGGTGTTATCGTTGACCAGAGACTCAACTGGATTCACCATGTAAACACAGTAGCTGTAAAAGCAGGCCAGAAGCTAGGAATACTGTAGCAAATAACTCACCTGACTCCTCAAAGCCTGTTGATCATCTCCAAAGCACAAGTCAGGAGTGTGATGGAATACTGCCCATTTATCTGGATGAGTGCAGCCCAACAGCACTTAAGAAGCTTGACACCATCTAGGACAAAGCAGCCCATTTGATTGGCACAGCATCCACAAGCATTCAGTCCCTCCACCCCTGATGCTGAGAAGCAGCAGTGTGTGTCAAGTGTGTACTAACTATAAGATGCACTGCAGAAATTCACCAAAGATCCTGAGACAGCACCTTCCAAACCCATGACCACTTCCACCTCGAAGGACAAGGGCAGTAGATATATGGGAACACCACCATCTCCAAGTTCCCCTCCATGCCATCCACCGTCCTGACTTCAAAACGTATCACCGTTCCTTCACTGTTGGGTCAAAATCCTGGAATTCCCTCCCTAATAGCATTGTGTGTCAGCCTGCAGCAGGAGGACATCAGGTCAAGAGGCAACTCACCACCACCTTCTTGAGGGTACGTAGGGATGGGCAAGAAATACCGGCCAGCCAATGATGCCCACAAATTTTTTTTAAAAAATTGAAATGCAATTTAGTGCAATCATGGTATAAACATGCTAAGAGTGAAACCTGACAACCCTCTTTTGGTGTTTGTTTTCCCTATAACATGCATTATTAGTTTTCTGCTGCATCAGACTCGTAACCTCCACTCGTCTTCCACCTATCCGCTTTTTGCTGGCCATTTCCCTGCGCATTTAATAAACTCCCTGTCTAATGATTGCTTTCTACATTTCTAGTCTAGAATCAATTAACCACTCAATTTTCCACTCTTGCAAGTTCTGTTTTTGTCCCAGTTCCCCTCTCTGTTAGCTCTCTGATTGCAATTAGTTGTGGTTACTACCATCATGGTGTCCAGTGTTCGTCTATCCATTACTAAGCTCTGTCTTTATCATTTGCTGCCAGTTAGTAAATTAACTTTCTGTCTATTTTGGTACACTTGCTATTTTAAGATGTGCCTGAATTTTAGTAATAATTTTCCTGAAAGTCCCTGTAATCGGAAATAACAGTTTCAGTTCTTGCAATGTGAAAACACATAAAGTACTTACAACCCACCTATTGTTATCATAGTGGACCTTGCATTTATTATATTTTATTTATAGTCATTCATTTAATTGACCAGAGGTTGTACTTTTGTAGCAGTAATATGTTGATCCCTGGAAATGACTTTGAGCGAATTTTAGCATAGGAGGGAGTTTTTATTTATTTTGGATAACCTGTACATGTTATATTCACTTGTGAAATTTCCTACTTCATTTGCCCTAACACATTTCTGTCCACTTTACTAATTCGCTCCAAGACAATCCTAAAAACAGGAACATTGTGAAAAAGGCTGTTGATTGTTTCTGAACAAATGCAGTCTGTTTTAAATACTTGAGCCCCTTAAACAGTGACTCCTAATTCTGTATTTCCTCAGCGCAAGAAACATCCTCCTCATATGTGAAGACCCCGCAGGATTTTTGTTTCAATCAAGTCACCACTTTACACTTCTAAACACCAGCAGGTGTGGGCCATGCCTGTCCACCCTCTGTCTTTACAATACATATTCTATCTCTTTCTCTACAACACCACCCCAATCCCCCTCCACCCCTACACACACGCACACCATCCACCCACCTGTTTTTCAGGTATGAGCCCAGCAAACCACCTTTGAACAGCCTCCAATGCGTTTACATTCTTCCTGAAATAAAGTGATCGGTACAGTGAACAGTATTGCAAATGTGGTCTACTAGTGCCCTGTATAACTTAAGTATAGCCTCCCTACTTTTATATTCCGTTCCTCTTGTGATAAAACGTACCTTCGGTTAGCTTTTTAATTCCTTGTTGTACCTGCATATTAATCTTTTGCAGTTCATGCGTGAGAATCTCTGAGCTCTGCACTCCCTTTATTTAAATGGTTCCTTCTTTATTCTTCCTGCCAAGATGGACAGTTCTACAATTTCCTACATTGTGTTCTATTTGACACATCTTTGAACATTATGAAAAGAAATACAGGTTAAGTAATCTCCTTGTGTCCTGTTTCCTACCTACATTCATGTCATCAATAACTTTGGCAAAGATACCTTCCTTCCCTTAAATTCATAAAGATATTAAGTATTTGAGGTTCCAGCACTCTAGTCATGGCACACCACTCGTCTTGCCAGATTTAAAATAACCTATTCATGCCAACGCTCCATTTCCTGCTCGCCATCCAACCATCTTTGCATCCAAAATGGTAGCCTCTACAGATGAGCTTTAATTTTCCACAATAACCCCTTGTATTGCCTCATCAAATGCCTTGTGGAAGTCCAAATTCAGTACATCCTCTGGTGTCCCCCTTTATTCACAGCAGATCTCCTCAAAAACCTCCAATAGTTGGCCAAATAAGATTTCCCTTTCGCAGAACCATGTTGACTCTACCCAATTACCTTGAACTTATTGGAATTGCTTGATGTTTAATAATACCCTTCAACAGTTTACTACTGACAGGTGTTAATCTAATTGGCTTGTAGTATTAGGTTTCTGTTTTCTCCCTTTTGGAAAAAAACATACCTGTTAGCTATATTCCAAACTATTGGGACTGTCCTCAAATCAAGGGAGAGTTGGAAAAATAGAATCAATAAATCAACTATCTACATCTTTTTAAGGCATTTTAATTTTGTCTCTACTCTTTGATTTATCACATCTTCCTAAGTTTGGTCCTTTCCCCTACCATTTAGTTTAAAATTCTGTCTACAGCCTTAGTTATGTGGTTGGCAAGAACACTGGACTGACTCAGATCATTTGGAGTCTGTCTAATCAGTGTACGAAGTCAGAAATTAGACGACACCAGGTTATAGTCCAACAGGTTTATTTGAAATCACAAGCATTTGGAGCGTAGCCCCTTTGTCAGGTGAAGTCAGACAGAAGCACACAGCCACAGAATTTATCCGCAGAAAGTTCAAGGGCAGGGAGACCAATAAAATCAGACAAAAGGTGTGATTGGAGTGTTGAATAATAAGTCTCTCTAGGTGATCAAAAGTGTCAGACGGTGTGAATAAAGTGCCAACAGCTGAATAACCAGCAAAGGGATGACCTAAAATCAAATTAGATAAGGCAGAGACAATTACAAAAAAATTAAAAGTAAGGTGGTGCTGGAGAGAAGCTAACTGATTAGAATAACATGATAGATGTAAGAACCGCATGTGATTCCATTTGCCCCAGTGTAGGTGTCAGTGTCCCAAAAACCAGAAACTACTTATCCCATTGTCTTTGAGCCACAAATTCATCTGACAAATTCGATTTGCCTGATCTGGTTTTTGTGCGTCTTGTGTATGATGTAGAATCATTCCCTTTGTCCTCCTTGTGTCGTTGCCTGCATAGATTATGACAGTTGCTCCCTTCCTCCTCCGTGACCAGCTCCTCTCCAGCCTTGAGCACGAGTGCTGAAAACGGCTGAATGGACTAGCTCATTTTGTCACAGAGTACATTGTCAATCCTCCTCACTGTATTTTCCCTCTTCTACATTTTTTCTTACTCTTTCCTCTTGAATGACTTTCTGAACCATGGTGCCGTAGCTAGTGAACTGACCACTCTGTAAGCCTCATTCTCATCAAATGAGTTGCAAAGGCTGAGGATTCTGCCCATTAGGTCCCTTGCTTGCCTCACTTGCAGGCCTACTGAACTGCCTGTAACAACTGACCAAATTAGATAATCCAACCTTAAGCGTTAACTACCTTCTGGTACAAAATATCCAGGTTGTTTCCCCTTTCCACATGCATCACAATCTCTGTAGTTCAGCCTTCATTTCATAAACTCTGAGATGAAATTCAAACACTCAGCACAAGCTTGTTGTTTTTCGCCAAGCTAGTATCCAGAAACTTCCAAATTCTGCAACTGTCATATCACCTGTCCCTCCTTCCTATTATATTTTAATTTAATTTATTCATTTTTTTAAGTTATGGTATCTACTTAATGAACTTTATCACTAGTTATAATGCCATTGCTAAACCTTAAGAATAGGATTGACCTTAGTCAATTACCAGAAACTCACCAAGCCACCCAACTTTTCTTCCTGTAGCAAAATAAGAATCCACTTTTGAGGCTGAAAGCATTTAAACTGTGCAAAAGTAACACCTCTTTCCCTTTCTGTGTAATTTCCTTAGTCATGTAATTTATTCACTCTTTTGTAAGTCACACTAATTTGGCTGTTTTGATAGGTGTACGAGTTGCATGTGATATCACTTGCCCCAGTATGGGTGCTAGTGCCCCAAAAAATCAGAGCCTACTTATCCATGTTGTCTTTGAGCCACAAATTTATCTGACAAATTTGATTTGCCTTATCAGGTTTTCACGTGTCCCAGGTACAATGCTTGTTCAGAATATTCTGATGCATAACTGGGGCATTTGGGGCTTGATCCTGGATCTCTTAGGTCAGTCGTAAAGGTACTATCATTCTGTCACAAGAGTCCTGTCTGCAGATTTTTTTGTAGGTATTCTCCAATTCCCTGTTCAGAGATGTCACTACATACTTCTGGAGTAAAATTTTCGTAGAATGCAAGAAGTTACAGTACATAAGGAGGCCTTGCACGCAGGAGGCCAAACAGCCCCATTTGCTCAAAGTCCTCCTTTTATTCCTTTGCCTTTTTAGATGCTGTTTAGTTTTTAACCTCAGCACATTCTTCCAGTGATGCAACCTACAATTCACTTCCACAAACCAGCTTTCCTGTATTTGTGGTGATAGCTCTAGGCCTTCATCCCTTGGCCTTTCGTTAGCTGGGAGTGGTAACAGCCTTTTACTTAATTCACAATAGAGTTTAAGTTCTCACTCCTCTGTTTACTGGCTATTCCTTTTGTTCTTAGCACTGCTTCCACTATCAGTTTGTATTTCCAGCTCTGTAGGAGTTGCTAGATTCAGTGTCCATATTGTTCTGCCGTAAGCCCTTCTTCACAGTTTCTACCATTCTTTGCTGTTTTTCTGAGATTTGAAGGATAAAGATTTCTCATGTGGCTCTCATCAATACATTAGGAAATCATCCGTTATCCCAGCAGAGCCCTGAACAATTCAGGAAGTTTGCTAACCCACTTTATACTGAGTTATTACTTCAGAGTAGTTGTTCAGTAGTTGCCATTACAATGTGGGGCTTTCCATGTCTGCACTTGATGCCATCACTAGGCCTGATACCTAGTTTTCCATGAGCCTTTTATTCTATTAATGGTGAAATGCAAATATGACAATGTGATTTATGGAAGCATTGGTACTGGATCATCTTCACAAAGAACTGCCATCTCTGGAATGCAAAACCATCCAAGGATGAAACATTACCTTAACCTGCATGATCTGGGTTTAGTCATGGCTATATTTTAAATAGATCAAGGTTTTTTTAGCATCCAAGCCAAGGTTCTTCCTTTACCGAACAACAGTATTTGGGCACACATTTGCTGCTGGGGGTTTGCTTGCACAACAAAACAACCAATGTATTACTTCAGAAATAGTTGAGGTACTTTAGGAAGGCCCAAGGATGAAATCCTATAAAGCAGATTCTTTATTGTTTGTTACCAATGTAGTGTTTTTGCATTCTTGCAGATTAAAAATATAAATACTGTGGCAGAAGTTTGGAATGTGATGTAACTCTGCACTTGTCTGGATGAGTTCATCTCAGATAACACTCTAGCTTCATACTGTCCTGGACAAAGGAGTACAGTGATTAGCACTCCATTGACCAACTTTAACATTCACTCCCTTTACCATTGAGAGTAGTCAGTAGTGGGTACTACCTATAGAATGTACATCCAGGTTCCATCAACAGCACCTCCAAAACCTGTGATCTTTACCACTTAGTAAGACAAGGTCAGCAGATGCTCTACTATCGGCAATTTTCCTTTCAAGCCACACGCCATCCTAATTGGCATTCTTTCACAGTTGCTGTGTCAGAGTCCTGGATTCCCTTCCAAATAGCACCATTAGTGTCCCTGCACCTCGATGACTGCAGTGGTTCAAGAGGCACCATCACCTTTCCCAGGCTACTTAGGGGTAGGTGATAAATGTTGGCCTAGTTGGTGGTGCCCAGGTGCCATGAAAGAATTTTAAGAACTAGATGTTCTGATGATAAAACAGAATTCTAGTGTGCATGTAAATGAATTGTTATGGGAACACAAAATATTTTCTGCACGTCTTCCTTTTACCAGGAGCATTTCGTTCACAAATCTTGTGTAGTGTTCAAATCCCAAATTGGCTGAGATTACCAGGAAGAATGCTCCTCCTCAACCTCTCACCTTGCCTGAGGCATGATGACCCTCTGATAAATAATCACCAGTCACCTCTATAATGAGAGCGTGATCTTATAGTTTGGTAGAACCATGGTGACTTTACCTTTTATTTCTTAATTTCACAATTTCGTTTCCTGAAGGGTCTAGGCCCAAAAAGTCAGCTTTCCTGCTCCTCTGATGGTGCTTGACATGCTGTATTCATCCAGCTCTACACCTTGTTATCTCAGATTCTCCAGCATCTGCAGTTCTTACTATCTCTGAAACAATTTTAACCCCACTGTGAAATCTCTTCTAAGGGTGCCTACCTTGAAGTTGCCCTCCTCCCTCTGGAAAGACCTCAGTGGATCTCTCTCTCACTACAACTCTTCTCGTAATCTCTTTGGCCCTGAAACTGCTCGACCATGTCCTGAAGCAAACCAGGTACTACAGCCACATTACCTTTCTTAGTACATGCCTGTGGAACCAGATCATCCCCACTAGACTATGGTCCACATTTAAGCCTTCCAATTTGGCCCCAACCACGACAATGTCTACATTCAGAATATGGAGATCTTTCAAAAACGTTTCTCCCTGCGAATCCTGAAACACACACTCGCAGCAACACGCCGGCATCTCCTGGCACTAGAATCAATCCCACCCCATCTCAGATCCTCCCTCTCCCAGACCTGCAAAGGACCATTTCCTGAAGAAGGGTCTAGGCTTGAAACGTCAGCTTTCCTGCTCCTCTGATGCTACTTGGCCTGCTGTAGTCATCCAGCTCTACACCTTGTTATCTCTCTTCTATCCATTGACCCCATCTATACTTCCCACTGCCTTAGGAAAGCAGCCAAATGAATCAAAGACCCCTCCCACCCTGATTATACTCACTTAGACCCTTTTCTATTGGGCAGAAGATACAGAAGTTTGAAAACAAGTACCAAATGATTCAAAAACAGCTTCTTCACTGCTGTTATCAGATTTATGAACAGACCTTGCCTATATTAAAGTTGATCGTTTTCTGCACCTTCTCTGTAGCTGTAATACTATATGATGCATTTTGTTCTATTAGCCTGATGTACTTGTGGAAGGTACAAATTGCCTGCATAGTACACA
The DNA here is from genome assembly GCF_030684315.1 of Stegostoma tigrinum. Classification (NCBI taxonomy): domain Eukaryota; kingdom Metazoa; phylum Chordata; class Chondrichthyes; order Orectolobiformes; family Stegostomatidae; genus Stegostoma; species Stegostoma tigrinum. The sequence goes on along the minus strand of NC_081355.1, from coordinate 79,498,756 downwards.
AAACAATACTTTTCACTATGTCAATACGTGACAATAATAAATCAAATCAAATAAACTGTAGTTATGCATTCAAAGTAAACAATTGACAGTCAAGTCAGGAGTATTGGTAGTAAGAGGAGAGGAACCAATCTAATCTTTGGTTTAGATGTGAATGGAAGGTTCAGAAAACAAATTGAAAGACTCCATCACTGAGAACAGTTATTGAGGAATGGATAAATTTTCCACTGCTATTGTAGCGATTTTTACATTACAGAATTAATTATTGCAAAGTGATTCTTATGCTGTTTATCAAGTTCCCTGTTCAGTTTTAAAGATCAAAGGAAAAATGTGAGAAGCCCCTTTACCAAGTGAAAGTTGAATGTTACTGAGAGCTAGGTTCTCCATGCATTTTGAGCTGTTTGCATTGGGCCAGACAAATATATCCTACATATCAGCCTTTTGTTGCTTTTTGCAATTGTTGAGCATCATATTAAAATGTTTGAAAATCTGAAATAATACTTGTGCACAGGGTGAAGTGGATTAACCAGATAGGATCCATTCTCTTTGCATTACCCTATACAATATTTTAGTGTTTAAGCTGGTTTATTTGAGACATTGCATTCCAGTAATGAGCTGGCAGTGATTGCAGCCAACGACATTTAATTTTGAAATCATGCAATTCACACTATTTGACTGAGAAACTATGTTTTGGTCAAATTATAAGGCCATATAGTATGACACAGTTTAAACTTGACTCAGTTCATACTGTTTTGCTTTAATGTAGTTAACAAAACAGCGGTAACTAACATATTTGTCTAATGTTGCAAGTTTTAATTTAGAAGTGCTTGCCCGGCTTTCTGTTGTGTGGCTTGTCAAGACTTTTTCTTCATACTTTTACTGTCATTCTCAGTCTCAGGCCTTCGTTCTGATCCTGCCAATCCCATCCATACCAACATGGCTCCCATTTCTGACCTCTGTCCTTATCTTTCAAGTCTGCAGTGTCTGCTTTGGTCCTGATTGCGATCCTGAATTTGCCTGAAGTCTTGGATGCTATCTAGTGGCAGAGGTTGGTTGTTGCAGGTGATCCTGCACAACCAGCTTTTTGAGTAGATTGAACCTGGCCAATTAAAATTTCTTCAGGGGAGTATAATTTCAATAGATACCGCTTTGGAAGTATTGACATTGAAATTGTACCTGTACCTTTTTAGATTTATTTTAGTTTGGAAGTTATTTTTATGAATATATGTATTCGTGAATGCATAGAATTAGAACTTAACATTCTTGTCTGCTGAGAAAGGTTGTGTAGTACCTAACTGAACAGTTTATTTTATAATTACTGATTTATTTTGTTTTACAAGTTATTTTAACTGAGAATACATGGTCCTGCACATGTATGGTACAGTGTCTTGGTCTGCTTTTTCCAAGTTTTAAAAAGAAGTGTCTGCAGAAACTGGACCCTGGCTTTGGCAATGATTCCTATGGAAAGGGTAGCTTTATTTAAAATGTTCACTTAGTCATCATTTTCAGGAATGCAACCACAAATTCAAGTGAGAATTCACTGTATTTAAATAAAAACTTTTCTGAGGAAAGGTCACTGGATCTAAAATTTTAACTCCAGTTTCTCTTCGTGGATGCTGCCGTACTTGCAAACTTTTCCAGCAATTTGTTTTCATTTCTCATTTACTCGATCTGCTTCCTTTCACAGAGGAGTAGAGGTCAGAAACGAAAAAGGGGAACCAGCTCCGATGGAGAAAAAACTGAGGTATGTGTTTACTGAGAAGCACAATATTTTTATGTAATACACAAAATATTTTTTACAACTGGTGTTTTACCCTCATATTGTTTCATAGGAGCCAATTCCTCCTCGATCCAGAAGACGACGACAGACCTCACTGCTGAAAAGACCAAAATCAGAAGATTTGAGAACAGAATGTGCTACATGCAAAAGCCCTGGAGATAACGAAAATTTGGTCAGGTAGCTGTTTTATTAACTTTGTTACTGCTGATTAAAGTAGTGACTTTATTAGTACTTAATTATAGCTATAAGTTAAGTAAATTGGTATGTAGCAACTTTTATAATCTGATTCTGTGCAAAAATATTACTTTACAAAATTGGATCGATTTTGTTTCTGGAGCTGCTACACTATGGATTTTTGATGTAATTAGGAAGATGATTGTTTTGCTCCTACAGCAGGATTAATTGGACCTCGCCAGGTTGTTTGTCAGTGTAGAATAACATTGGGTTACGAAGATAAACAAACTATAATGCATTGCTGTACTCCAATTTCTACATTAAGTCCATTCAGAGTAGTAAATAATCAATGGACCAGTTTACTTCTGACATCTCCACACCAATCTGTATTCGGAGCATAATGTTCCTGCTTTTTATTCCCCTGCCCCAAATCTTCTCTCCCCCCACCCCACCACTTCCCATGGAAAAGTCTAAATGAGCATGATAAGAGAAACCAAAGTAATTGAAGCATGTTTTGAAATATTATTTGAGGGCTAATTAAAAGGAAGAAATTACTGGAGAAACTCAGAAGGTCTGGCAGCATCTTGGGCCTGTTTTCACAAAGGAAACAAGACTCCCTGAAGTATTTAAGCTCTAAGGTCCTAATGAGTGTGTGGAACTGAAATAAGTTAATATTGGTGTAATTAATGTGGCAGAAAGTTGAGAAATCCACAGCAGCTGGTAACCTTCACTAGAGAATATTAAAACTGGTGGCAATAGAGATAGTTGATGAATTAGCAATAGTCTTTCAAAATTCCATTAATTCTGCCATAGTGCCTGCAGACTGGAAAGTAACAAAAGTAACTTTACTTTTAAGAGAGGACAGACAGAGAAAGCAAAGAGCTTGAGATTTGCCGACTAAATGAGAATAGCTGGGAAATTACTATATAATAAAGGGAGCAACTGCTGAACATGAAATTAAATAATTTTCTGATTAGACATAGTCAGGATGGATTTACAGAGAAGCAAACATGTTTAACAAACCTGAAAGTTGTTTTTTGCATGTTAATACCACTGTCAGTAGTGTATATTTGGGTGTTCGGAAGGCTTTTGATAAAATCATGTACAGGATGTGAGTAAACACGTGACTTGGTAGTAATATACTGGCATCGATTGAGGATTGGTCATCAGACAGAAAACAGAGCCTCGGAATAAATAGGACACCCCCTGGTCAAGCCTGTAATCATCTACCTTCAAAACAAAAAGTTGTTCTGGACCTGAAGCATTAACTCTGATTTCCCTGCATAGATACTGCCAGACTTACTGAGTTTTCCCAGCAATTGCTGCTTTTGCAATCAGTGTGGTACTGCTAGGGCTTGGACTCTTAAATGCCCACAATCTATATGATGCAAATGGTGGGAATATCAATTGTGAGGGTGCATAGAAGTTTTGAGAGGACATAAACAAACTGTGAATGGGTAAAAGCATGGCAGCCAGAATATAACTTTTTTATTAATTCATGGACGTGCGCATAGCTAGCCGTTCTGTTTTTGTCCATTCCAAATTCCTGGACCGGTGGTCGTGAGCTGCGTTCTTGAACTGCTGCAGTGCTTGCTGCAGTGCTTGAGATGTAGATACATCTAGAACTGTCAGGGAGGGACTTCCAGGATTTTGACTCAGTTATAGTATAATAATGCAATAAACTTCAAAGTCAGAAAGGGATATGGATTGGAGAAGAGCGTGCATGTGATGGTGTTTTCATGCATCCTTTTAGGTGATAGAGATCACAGTTTTGGAAGGTGCTGTTAGCATCGCCTTGGTGAGTTACTGCAGTGCGCCTTGTTAACGTCAAACACCAGTATCACTAACCAACAGTGGTAAAGGGAGTAAATGTTGAAAGTTGGTGGATGGAGTGCAAATCGAGCAGTCTGCTTTTCTCTCCCAGGCAAGTGAAGAGTATTTTATCAATCGCTTGACCTGAATTTTTTTTGATGGTAAACAGGCAACGGAACAATCAAAGATTAGATCCTTGCTGCTGAATTGCTGAACATTGGTTTGCTCTTGCAGCCATTTTCTTTTTATAGCATGTCTGATTTGTTTTCTCTGGATTTTGATAGTGGTGATGGAGGATTCCACATTGTTTTATGATATGGAATGTAAAGAGATGACTGTTAGATTCTTTCATTTTGGAGGTGGTCATTGCCTGGCATTTGTGTGGCATGAAAATGACTTGCAATTTATCAGCCCAAGCTTGGGTATTGTCCTGATGTTGCTGCATATTGTTATGTAACAGTTTCTAAAGTGTTGCAAGTTGTGCTGAATGCTGTGCAACCATGAACAGACATGCCAGCATCTGATATTATGATGGAAGGAATGTTGGGATGAGGCATTTGAATATGGTTGACCCTAGGACACTACCCAGAAAACTCCTCCAGTGACAACCTGGGGCTGAGATGATTGACCTCCAACGACTACAGCCGTCTTGCTCGTATTTGATATGACTCCAACCAACAACGGGTTTCCCCAAATTCCCATTAACACTAGTTTTGTTAGAGCCCCTTTTATGCGACATTCAGTCAAATGCTGCCTTAATTTTAAGGACAATTGCTTACACCTCACCTCTGGAGTTCAATTCCTTTTTGCCGTGTTTGGACCAAGGCTGTACTGTGATCGGGAGCTGAGTGGCCCAAGTTAAGCATCAATTAGCAGGTCATTGCATTGGAATTGTTCCTTGATAACACTGTCATTGACCCCTCCTAACTTTTTGTTTTGATGATCAAGTGTAGTTTGATTGAAAAGTAATTGGCTGTCCTAGATTTGTCCTGCTTATTCTGCAAAGGACTTACAGAAATTTTCCAGTTGTCAGGTAGATGCCAGTGTTGTCGCTTGCTGGAACAACAAAGGCAACAGCTCTGGAGCACGTGTATTCAGTACTCTTTCTAGGATGTTGCTGAGGCCTTTAGCCTTTGCAGAATCCAGTATCTTCAATTTCTTGACATCATGTGCAGTTAAAACATTTGAAGTCTGACATCGATTATGGGGATTCCTCAGGAAGATGGAGAGTTGAGATGGAGTGTGAGGGCTGCAGATGGTGGTAGTCAGTGGGAGATCTCTTTGCTGATGTTTTACCTGATGCCATGAGATTTCATGTCGTCTAGAGTTGATGTTGAGGTCTCCTTGGGCAACTCATTCCCAACTGTAATGCAGTACTATGCCGCGATCTCTGATGGTCTGTGTTTTCTGTTGTTGTTTCTTATGCATAGGTCGGTGCCAGGTGGTCTGTACAGTTTCATCACTTTCTATAGACTTTGTAGCCATTGATACAACTGGATGACTTGCTAGGCTATTTCAGACAGTTGAGAGTCAATCACATTGCTGTTGATGTGGAGTCACAAGTAGACCAGGCCGGGTAAGGATCTGGATGTGAGTTTGCTCGCTGAGCTGGAAGGTTAGTTTGCAGATATTTCATCACAATTTTAGGTAACATTATCAGTGAGCCTCTGATGAAGCGCTGGTGTTATGTCCCGCTTTCTATTTATCTGGCTAGGTTTCCCTGGGTTGGTGATGTCATTTCCTGCATTGGTGATGTCATTTCCTGTTTTTTTTCCAGAAGATGGTAGATTGATTTGGAACCTGTGTGTTTGTTGACGGAGTTCCGGTTGGAATGCCATACTTCTAGGAATTCTCGTGCGTGTCTCTGTTTGGCTTGTCCTAGGATGGATGTGTTGTCCCAATCAAAGTGGTGTCCTTCCTCATCTGTCTGTAAGGATACTAGAGATAGTGGGTCATGTCGTTTTGTGGCTAGTTGATGTTCATGTATCCTGGTGGCTAGCTTTCTACCTGTTTGTCCAATGTAGTGTTTGTCACAGTTCTTGCAAGGTATTTTGTAGATGATGTTCGTTTTGCTTGTCTGTATAGGGTCTTTTAAATTCATTAGCTGCTGTTTTAGTGTGTTGGTGGATTTGTGGGCTACCCTGATGCCAAGAGGTCCGAGTAGTCTGGCAGTCATTTCGGAAATGTCTTTGATGTAGGGGAGAGTGGTTATGGTTTCTGGGCCCGTTTTGTCTGTTTGGGTTTGTTGCTAAGAAATCGGCGGACTGTGTTCATAGGGTACCCGTTCTTATTGAATACGCTGTATAGGTGATTTTCTTCTGCTCTTCATAGTTCCTCTGTGCTGCAGTGTGTGGTGGCTCGTTGGAATAATGTTCTAATGCAGCTTCGTTTGTGGGTGTTGGGATGGTTGCTCCTGTAGTTCAGTATTTGGTCCGTATGTGTTGTTTTCCTGTAGACGCTGGTTTGAAGTTCCCCATTGGCTGTTCGCTCTACTGTGACATCTAGGAATGGCAGTTTGTTGTTGTTTTCCTCCTCTTTTGTGAATGTTATGCCAGTAACGGTATTATTGATGGTCTTGAAGGTTTCCTCTATGTTGTTTTGTTTAGTAATGACAAAGGTGTCATCCGCGTAGCAGACCCAAAATTTGGGTTGGATGATTGGCAGAGCTGTTTGTTCGAGTCTCTGCATTACTGCCTCTGCTAAGAACCCTGATATCGGAGATCCCATGGGTAAGGATGGCAGGTTTTCTTTCCTTATGAACTTTGGGTTTTTATGACCATCAGTAGTGGGTATACAGTCACTGTTGGGCTAACTTTATAATTCCAGATTTTATTGTATTCAAATTTCACCGTGTTGTGGTGAGATTCATCCTCTATCCCTGAATGTTAGCTTGGTGACATTATCACTACACCACTGCCTTCCCATATGCAATGTGGATGAGTGCGACGTTATTCACTTTGACAGAAGGAATGTGGATGTGGAATATTTGACAAGAATATTTCTTGTTTCTGAGATACTGTTATAATTCAAAGGAACATAAGTGTCCTTGTTTAAAAGTGACTGAAAGCTGGTTTGCAAGCACAGTGAGTAATTCAGAAGATTAAGCAATATGTTGACCTTTATCATGACGATTTGAGCACAGGAGCAAAATAATCATCTTTCTATTGTGCAGAACACTAGTGAGGTCGAACCTTGAGTGTTGAGTGCACTTCTAATCCCTTTCCTAAGGGAAGAATAAACTTCCCATAGAGAAGATGCAGCAGGGGTTCTCTAGCCTGATTCCTGGGATTGTGGGAACTGTCCAAGGAGGATGGAGTGAAGAGATTGGGCCTGTAATTTCTGGAATTTACAAGAATAGGAGGTGATCTAGCAAATGCCAAAATTCTTAAAGGGATAGAGACACAGTTGATCCAGAAAGGATGTTTTCGGAGTGTTTTCCTTGACTGTAAGGTCTAGAACCAGTGCTCGGTCTTGGATTTAAAGCAGGCCATTTAGGAGTAAGATGAGGAATGTACTCACTTAGATGGTGAATCTGTTCACTTGCCCTCCCCAGAAAGTTGTGACAGCTCAGCAAGTTGAAGACCAAGATTGATAGATTTCTAATTACTCATGACATCTAAGGGTATAGAGATTGTTCGAGAATGACAGAGCAGGCTCCAAGGGCTGATTTGTTTCATCCTTCAGTGTTCCTTTAGAAACCCACATTGTGGATGCTTTAGCTCCTTGTTTGGGTTGACAGCAGATATCTGACTTCCTTCTCCAGCTTCCAAATTAACCATAGTGATTACTTTCTAAGGACCAGTGCAAATGTCATCTTCTACCTAGGCAAATCTTCCAGCTGCTTATTCCCTTGTTAATTTGAAATTTGAGTTTGACCATGGTCAGTAAGGAAGTTGTTATTTTCTCCTGCTTTGAGTGGAGGCTGTTGGCTCTCTCAATTCAGTGAGCCATGTTGTACAACTAAAGCTAAACTGCAACTTGCTTTTTTCTGAGCAAATGCTCAAATAACTCAAATAACAAGTAATCTCCTGTTCCAACAAAGGCTGACAACATGGCATCCTTTGGGATAGTTTCAAACAAAAATTCAAACAGATTATCTTGCCTGTGTCATTCCTCTCTGTCCCTAATCAAGATTTACAACACTTTTTTCCAGAATTGCCAACGTTTAGCTTCTTCTGAGAAGAAGTGACATAAACACCATGGATCTGCCAAGAGATCCAGAATAAGTCATCCATTGTAATGTTTATACTCTGATCTTGAAGATAAACCAAGGTTAACTTTTAATTTTAATTAAGCCCAGCTTATTTGAATTGCATTCACTTGTGTCTGCTCATCAGCCTCTCAGTGCTGTATTTATCTACTGTTAGAACTTTGATTCCTAAAAACACATAATATTCTAAATTATATGCATTATACTATAGATAGTAGATATCCACAACTGAGGATTGCTGTATTATAAAATATTTTTATACTAAATTGGTACTGGTTAGATTAATTATTTTGTTTTTAATGTATTTTTAAGCAAAGCACATAAGCCCTGTTTAATATTCAGACAAACTGCAGTACAGTCTTCATAATAGAGAAATACCATTTTTATTATAAGAATTCTGGAACAAATTTCATTGTGACCGTATGCTTTTATTCTCCAACAACAAAATTACTCCTTCAGCAGGCATGTTACGTATCTAAGTGAAAATAGTTTCAGAATTGCCAATCAAAAATGGGATTTCTAGTTTGTCTAAATGAAGAATCCTCTTGCAGTTTATAATTGATCATCTTTGACAGCGCTTGTTCTTTGATTCTGACTTTACTCATAAAGCATCTCGAGATTGGGCCATGAATCTATTACATCAGGAACACTCTTGTTTCTGTGCCTGGAGAACACTCAAATCAAATCCCACTTGAAATTGCTGCCTTTTGTATTTAACATTAAATCGAGGCGCTGTCTACCATCATGGATGTAAAAGATCTGATTAACCATTCAAAGCAGGGGAGTGCTTTTGGTGTCCTAGCCAATATGTAACTCAAAAATAATATTATTGAAATAAATCTTCCGGTCACTTATCTCATTGCTTTTGAGGGATCTTGCTGTATTCACATTGATCACTGTTTCAAGGCATTATAGTAGTGATTGTGCTTCAGGATACTTCATTGGTTGTAAAGTGCTTTGAGACAACTGACGTTTTGTTAGGTGCAAAAAATACATTCACTTTTTATTTGCTTCCTTTCAAATAATAACACGTATAATTACCTGGCAACAGATTGTGACACATTGCTTACCATCTTAAAAAAAACTGTGTGCTGATATAGAAACTCAGACAGTAGGAGCAGGAGTGGGCCCTTTGGCACTTCAAACCTATTCCACTACTTAATATGACCGTGGCTGATCATCCAACTCAGTACCCTGTTTCCTTTTGATTCCCATACTGTTTGATCCCTTTAGGCCTAAGACCTATAACTTACTCCTTTTTGAAAACCTGATGTTTTGGCCTTAACCACTTTGTTTGGCAAAGAATTTCACAAGCTCACCACTCTTTAGTGAAAACTCTCCCTGTCTCAATCCTAAATGGCCTACCCAGTATCCACAGACTGACCCCTGGTTCTGGATTCCTTGGTCAATGGAAACATCCATCCTGTGTTTGCTCTGTGTCATCCTGTTAGAATTTGATAGGTTTCTGTAATATCCTTCCCCCGAGTTCTTCTAAAAATCAGTGAATATAGTCCAAACCCCTACCAGTGTCTTTTCATATGTCGGTCCTACCATCCCAGGAATCAGTCAGGTAAATCTTTACATTCTTCTGCAGCCAGAATATCCTCTGATAAGGAGATCAAAACTAAGGGTCCCGACCCAAAACGTTAGCTTTCCTGCTGTTTTGATACTGCCTGGCCTGCTGAGTTCCCCCATCTCCACGCTGTTGTCTCTGACTCCAGCATCGGTAGTTCTTACTATCTCTGACAATATTTCAGCTGTTATCTCACCAAGACCCTGTACCTGTGCTGTAATCCTGAGGCCAGCATGCCATTTTCTGCCCTTATCGCTTAATACATCTGTGATAATGGGAACTGCAGATGCTGGAGAATCCAACATAATAAAATGTGAGGCTGGATGAACACAGCAGGCCCAGCAGCATCTCAGGAGCACAAAAGCTGACATTTCAGGCCTAGACCCTTCATCATCTGTAAGTTTTCATGATAGGGGCATCTAGGTCTTGTTACACCACTTTCTTTCCCAGTCCTATTGCCATTCAAATAATCTTTTGCTGTCTTCATCTGACATGCAGGGTATGTTGTCAATTAATAACATTGAGCCGAGCACACGTCAAGGAACAAAAGTAGGACACTCAGCCCTTCAAATCTGCTGCACCATTCAATTAAAGACCCGGCTGATCTGCTTTTAACTTCAACTCTACATTGCTGTACATCCCTTGGTAATCAAAAAATCTTTCTATCTCTGCTTAAAAATATTTATCTGCGGCCTTTTTGAGGAAGCGGATTCCAAAGGCACTGAACCTCTGGAGGAGAAAATGTTTCCTCATCTTTCTTAAATGGGCGACTCCTCACTGTTAAATTATGACCCCTAGTTCTCATTCAAGAGTAGAAGTCCTTATGAACATGTGTTCCTTACAACCACATTACTGTTTTTGACGACTGCAAGACTTTCACCCAAGCATTTCCATCAAGTGTATTGGTAGAAGGTGAAGAATAATGGTCACAACACTGATCCAAGGAGGACTCCACTGGTAAATCATCCCATATAGAGCCATCTTCGTTAGTAGCCATCTTCTGTTTGAGAATGCAACCAATATTTTCTAAAATGCAAAATCTGTCTGTAGAAATCACAAAATGTCCCTCTTTAATAGACTTGTGCAACCTGTCAATGACATTTTGAAAATGCTGATAGAATGTCATCTGGATGACTGCATCTGTTAAACTAGTGACTGTCTCATTCAGCAGCAATAAGACAGCTTCTTTCTCAGAGGCTTGGTTGCAATTCTGGAATAGTCCTTTGTATTGTTGTGATAATTATGTAGGACATCACTCCTTTTGCTTGTTGGCTTCATTTATAACTTAAATATGAAATTTGTTTAAAAGATCTGCAATTTCCTGCCTTTAACTTGCAGCCCTATTTCATTAGAAGCCCATAACTTGTTTTGAGTTTATGAACAATTTTGCACTTCCAAGAACTGTTCATTGTATGCTTTGATAAATGCTTTTGATGTTTCCTTAATTTATTGAGTTAACACTTTTTACCCCTTTAAGCTTTGAAATTCTTGAGCTGTCCCATCAGTTCAAAACTGATGTGGCTTTTTCCATTCACAACTGTTTGTTCCAGTACTAGATTGAACTACAATTATGACATCATCGCTCATTCAGTAGAAGAGAGGATTTAAGCTTTTGAATTGTTGTACTGAGTTTGAATAATGACTAAATGAATGTTAGGTAGTCAATAAACATTAAAAATTTACCTCTTTGGGACATTGTTACAAAACCAGACCATTGAGTTATAAGTTTTCACTTCACTGTTGGTTGTTAGAACTGTGTGCAAACCTTGCTTGAGCAGCCCTTCTTTATGTGGGACTCTGTGTAGATCTATCTGTAACCCAGCACTGTGTTTCCATTCTAATTTTGGCTGAAGAATTGGAGCATGAAAATTGGAACAGGGTTACCCAAGTTCAGTATAAGATGCTGTGCTTAGAGTTGTGCTGATGTACAGTGAATGGAGCTGAACTTTGCCTTTAATTTTAAGCTATATGTAAATCATTATATATAGGTGAAAAAGTGTGATTGTATTTGTGAATTTATAGCTTTTTGAGATCCTTACTTTAAGGTTGTGCATCTAACAAAAATGATGACATTTGACTTTCTGCCAAGGCGGCAATGTTGTTTAACACTGGGATGAATTGTTCTTTTTTCCTTAGAAAGCTATTGAAGATCTGAGCAATAGCTGTAATGCATGTGGCAAGTTCACAAACAACTTGTGAATTCGGGACAGGGTATATAAGTTCTTTGTAAGTTCTGATATGTATTAAAATCATTTCCTAGAAGCCAAATACACCTAAAGTCATATCAGGAGTGACAAGGCTGGACAAGGGAGAATTGCAGAGGTCAGGAAGAACATCACCCTTCAGGGTTGCAGACCCTGCTCCTTAGTGAAAAACCTCATCTGCCTGCAGTCCATGAGCCCCACAGACACTCAGGTGACTGGCAAAGCTGGAAGCACCTCCATAGTTTGTCTGTCCTCAGTGCAAACATGATCTCCGCATGTGGCAAGATCACAGACAATTTTGTGAATTTGGGACAGGGTGTATAAGTTCTTTGTAAGTTCTAATATAACAAGTTAATTCTGCAATAACTTTATATTTGTGAATAAATCCATTCCCTTTATAACCTACTTGTCTTCTGAGAGTACTGTATCCTGGTAAGGTTCTATCGTGGCTTGTTTTCTGTCTGTAAGCTAGAATTAGCATTCAATAGAAAATGTTATTGGAGGAATGAAACTCTACACTGTTTGCTATATGGCTTGTTTTCATGGGTCTGAAAAGTAAATTGTGAACTGAACATGATTTTTCTCTCTCACATCAGTTATAGAACGCTGCTATTCGCTTGTAATTTAAAAAAGGCAAATCTTGGGGAACAATTCAGGTTAGATAGCATCTGTATGCAGAAAGAATCTCTGTAGAGAAAGGATTATAATTAACATTATGGTTTGTAATCTTTGTTAGAGATGTTCTGCAGAATTATTTGGACTTGAAATGTTAGCTGTTATCCTCTCCGTGGATGCTGCTCAACCTGCTGAGTTTCAGCACTTTGTTTTTATTTAAGGTTAGAAATGTAATAGATTTTGAGCAAGACATGCTGGACCAAGGACAAAAAGGTCTGCTAAGATGGAGTACAGGAGAGATTATATGTCAGGATAGTTAGTTATTTGGGCCAAAGAGAGTGGTGATGGCAAGAAAAGGAACAAAAGGTGTGCCTGAATCAGTAATGTTGAGGGGGGAAGAAATAAATTGCACCGAAGAAAATGAAACAGAGAAATTTACAGCGTGAAATAGTTTAACCACGTGTTGAGTCTAGAAGGCCTTAAAGTGCATAATTGGGAAATGAAGTCCTATTCGTGAAGTTTGCTTTAATCCTCCCTGTAGCATTGCAGCAAGCCAAGGTCAGATATGTCAGCATGACAGCAAGGTGAACAATTAAAATGTCAAGACTAAAAGCTGTATCCTACATGTGGAACGGAGGTATTCTATAAAACAATCATCCAACCTGCTTTTGAAAAAGTCTCCCTATTGTAGAGCGGACAGAATCGCGGTTGTTCTGGCACGTAAGGAAGTCATTCAGACCACTGTGCTCCAGCTTTTCAAACAAGCATCATTACCTAGTATCAATCTCCTGCCTTTTCCTTGGACCTTTTTGAATGATTATTTGAATAGAAATGGTGTAATGCCCTCTTGAATACTTCAATCGAACTGGCCTACATTACATTTCCAGGAAGTGCATTCCACACAATAATTACTTGCTGTGTGAAAAAGTTTTTTCTTAAATCATCGTTGCTTCTTTTGTACATCACTTTAAATCTATGTCCCTTCATTCTTCTTCCTTGTTATGAGTGGAAACCGTTCTACCTGTCTCCCTTCTGAAGAGAGCATGGATTGGTTAGGACTATGTTCATTGGAGCTTAAAAGACTGAGGATGAGGGGAGGAAATGTACAAAATTCTAGTGGGATTGTTGATAAGGATGACCAGTGAGTCCAAAATCAGGGATCTCAGTCACCCCCATCCCAGGCCCTAAGAAAACCTTCGACATCAAATAGACGTTCACTTGCACATCTGTTCATGTGATATACTGTATCCACTGTTCCTGTTGTGGCCTCCTGTACATCAGGGAAACCAAGCGGAGGCTTGGGAACCGCTTTGCGGAACACATAAAGATGCAGGAACAGCATCTCGTATTTCGTTTTGATACCCTTGCGCTACAGGGTTCCTATGTGGACTTCACAAGCTTCAAAATCTCCCCTCCCCCAACCACAGCCCAAAACCAGCCCAGCCAGCCCCCGCCTCCCTAACCATTCCTCCCACCTCAAGCCCCAGTTCCATCTCCTACCCACTAACCTGCTCCTGCCTCCTTGACCTGTCCATCCTCCCTGGACTGACCTATCCCCTCCCTAACTCCCCACCTACATTCACCTTCACTGGCTCTAACCCCTCCTCTTTTACCTGTCTGTCTCTTCTGACCCTATCTTCTCCTTTATCCATCTACTATCCACCCCCTCCCCCCCCTCCCTATTTATTTCAGAATCCCCTTCCCCTCCCCCATTTCTGAGACACAGTGCTATCTCAGTTTAACTGTACTGGTAGGCCATTTGGGATTAAGATGAGAAGTTTTGGAACCAGAGTGTGGTGAGCCTGTGGAAGACTGCCACAAACGTTGAAGCCAAAGCATTGAATGTTTTCAAGAAGGAGTTTGATCTTTTAAAAGTATTCTTATTGCCTTGCATTGTTTGAACTCTAAATGTAATCATTTAGAACGATGAGTAATTAAAGGAAATAACATTTGTTTAAATGGAATCAGTTATTCTCTCCATCTGTGGTGGCCATTTTGTGTGTAATAATGTTTGTAAGTTGACCAAATGCGCAAGTTATTAGGTTCAGTGACAATTCTTTCTACTATGTTTATTCTCTAATTGCTGATCGTACACAAATAAAAACGGAATTAATAACCATAGATTGAAAGTACAATTGTAAAGCAAAATTTTTGTGCTTGCAATTCATCTGCAGTTGGAATTTTTTTTATTATTGTCAGACTTCATAGCCATGAAACATTATAATTTTTAGCTTTTACTACTTTTTCCTTTGGCTGTGGGTCTGGAGTCACATGTAGGCTAGGCCATGTAAGGGCAGCAGATTTCCTTACCTCATATGACAACAAACATGGTCCCTATTAGACTGTTTTTATTGCAGACTTTAATTAAATTCAAATTCCATTATTTGCAATGGTGGCATTGAAATTCATGTTCCCAGAATGTTAGTATGACATTTTGGATAACTCATCCAGGGATACTACGACTACGTTACCATCTCCCTGGGGACTTAAATCGTGCATTTCATTTTCAGTATTTTCCACTGCTTCATCCTTCACAAACAAGAAAAATATAGTTATAGCCTAATCAGAATGGCTGCGTAAAGGATTATTACGGGAATGATTGACAAATAAATTGTCTGCTGTCAGTTATTAAAGACGTTATGTTAGCATCTTTGGTGGGTAGCACTTCATTTAGTGACTGCTTCTAATATTGGCTGAAAACAAGTGATTGTTGGGGATTTTGAGTGCTACTTAAGGCTCCCCTGACTTTCAGTAATTCTGCTGATAATGAGTGGCTTACTTTATTTTTGAAGAGAAGTTTTGAAAGCTGTTCTGGGGCAATTTGTCAAGACTTCACCAACATTCTACGAATATTTTCCCTGACCTTTTTTTAGTGACTGCTCTATTGGCTCAACATTATCGATAGCCTTGTAGGAGTTGTCATAAGAAGTGGGATGGGGTTCAGGGTGATGTTGTGTTTGGACATAGGCGATTTAACAGAGACATGCCTTATGCCCCATGAAAATTGGGAAGAGGAGATAAAAATAACTCTATGGTTTTGTTGACTACCTGTGCAATCTCTCTGCATAATTAAAACTGTACAGCCCTGGTAAATTTGCGCTGCACCCTCTTCAGTGTAATCACATTTTGCCTATGATGTGGGTTTCAGAACTGCATAAAACATTCTAGTATTGCATATAATGCAATACTTATCAAATGGGATTCAGGATGAGCTTGCCAATTGGATACAAATTTGTCTTTACAGTAGGAGACAGAGGTGGGTGGTGGAGAGTTGTTTTTTCAGACTGTAGGCCTGTGACCAGTGGTGTTCCACTTTTGTTTGATATTTATGTAAATCATTTGCATAAGAATATAGGAGGCATGGTTCATAAGTTTGCGGATGACACCCAAATTGGTGGTATAGTGAACAGCGAAGAAGGTTATCTAAGATTACAAAGAGGTCTTGATCAATTGGGTAAATGAGCCAAGGAGTAGCAGATGGAGTTTAATTCGGATAAATGTGAGATGTTGCATTTTGGTAAAACAAACAAGGATTTACACAATTAATGGTAGGGCCCTGGGTAATGTTTTCGGACAGAAAGAATGGGTTTGGATACATGATTCTTTGAAATGTGCATCACAGGTAGACAGGGTGGTTAAGGAAGGCTTTTGGCCTGCTTGCTGTCATTGCTCAGACCTTTATGTAAAGGAGTTGGGATGTCATGTTAAGGTTGTACAGGACGTTGGTGACGCCTGTTATGAAGTACTGTGCAGTTCTGGTCACCCTGTTATAGGAAGGATATTTTTAGACAGGAGAGTGTTCAGAAAAGATTTACCAGGGTGTTGCTGGGAATGGAGCATTTGAGGTATTTTAAATAAAAGGGCTGGAGAGGCAGGGACTTTTTCCATGAGACCGTAGTTGATTGTTGGTTGACATTTCATAGGGGTTTATAAAATCATGTGGGGCATATATAAGGTGAATAGCAAAGGTGCTTTCTCAAAGGTGGGGGAGTTCGAAACTAGGGGGCATATTTTTAAGGTGAGAGAAGAGATTTAAAAAGGATGAGAGGCAACTTTTTTTTACACAGTGGTTTGTGTGGAATGAGCCATCAGAGGAAGTGGTAGATGCAGGTACGGTTACAGTCTAAAAGATATTTGGATAGAAATAGGAGTAGAAAGGTTTGCACGATATGGACCAAACGCAGGCAAGTGGGACTAGTTTAGTTTGGGAATATGGTCAACACGGATGAGTTGGACTGACCGGTCTGTTTCCATGCTGTATGTTTCTATAAATACAGTTGTGCATAAAAGGCAAAGTACACAAAATCAGTACAAAATTGCAGCCTCAAGGAGGTCCTGAAATGGAAGCAGCATAAAAACAAAAAGGAAAGGAAAGAAGGCCTACAGACAACTTAGGCCATGGACCAGCAAAGTGGACAGTGTTTTGCAGATTTATAATGTTGTCCAAGGGGATAGCTCACCTGTATAATTCTAGACACCCTTGTTGATAAACATTATGAGATTCCTTGGCAATTACTGAGAACCTGAAGTGCATCTTCAGTGTGCTGATGGTTTGCCCAGTGAAGCACCTTATGGTCATGTGCTGCAAATTGTGTCATTGTTGCATTTCATTTGTGGGGCTCTTCACAGGTGTCATGTTTGAAGGCATCTCTTGTTTTCTAAGATTTACACCAAAATTCTGTTCCATAATACGAAAAGATTTTATAATAGGAGTTCTGAAATGTAAAAGTGTTATGACAGCTTCAGGAAATACTGTACACACATGCGGAAACTGCTTCTTGGATTTGTACACCAGCTGTCCATTGATAGAATACTATTTTTTGCAGTTACAAATGTTCCTCGTTCATGTATGGTGATCACTGGTTTGACACTCATGTATGAACACTGGCGCCATGTACCAGTGATCCTTGTATATTTATGTGCAGTTGAATTAAAGACTTCAAGACTTCTCTGGTGCAGGAAGGAGCTAACGACAAAGAAAAGGAATTGGTGACTTTAACCATGATGTACCATGGTACCCTTTAACCATGGATAAATGCAGGGATTCAATTTTCTTGAAGGATCTATAGATTTGATTGAAGTGTGCTTCTTGAAAAGTTGGTTGAAGCAGATCTAATTATAACATTTAAACAAGAATTGAATATGTTTTTGAAAGGAAGAAAAATGCAGGACAGTGGAAAAGAGCTAGGTAGTGCAATAAAATCATATTTTCAGAGAGCTACACAGGCATGATGCGTCAGATGACCGCCTTTCGTGCTTCATCATGCTTTGATTCTACACCTGTGACCACTTATCATTGCAATGAGAACCTGCAGGAACACAACACTTCTGATTGGCTCTGGAAGTTGATGGTCTGTCTGTAGATCATCTCACGTGGACAGTAACCTCTGTCCCTCTGTTGCTTTCTCTTCTGTTTTCTAGTTATTCTCCACTCTGTTCTCCAGATCTCTCTGTGGACCTGCAGATGGCACCACAGCCTGATGTGATTCCCATGGACGGTGATTGATTGTCTTCATTGTCGGATGTCTTATCAAAACCACCCCTACCCTCACCATCCTGATTATTATCCATTTGCAAGCTTCCAAACTTCTGAAAACCACCTGTGATCAGAAAAAGTATTCCTTGCAAAATGTATTCCAGAGGGACCCAACAGGATCTAGAAGCATTGGCCGTTACTGATATTGAGCAATCAGAACTTTAAACAGCCCAATGAAGTGCCTGTTAACCTCAAATCTGTTCTCTGGTGAGTTTTCAGAGCCACTGTAAACCTGTGCTGGAGCTGTCAAATTCACATCCTTGTTGAAGCCATTAGAAATTCTGTGCTAATAATGATTAAAATGTCTAATATAATGATTGATCCACCCTTTAATATGTAGTTTACGTTCAGATAACTAATGCGAATGTGTTTCTCTTGGACTTTGGAATTACCATGGAGGAAAGGTTAAAATTGGGTTTTGGGACTTGTTATTAGAGTTAAAATTTCTCTACCAGGAAGTTTTAATGACACAATAGAAGTTCAGGATGAGGAAAGTAACCATTCAAATTGGCATGATTTTCATACCGAAATGCTAATTTTGTTGGAGTAAAGGATCAGGAGAAAAGCGAAAACCCAATCAAAGAAACTGTATCCTGTTTACTGGGGCTCAAATGTTTGTTTTAAAGTTCCTGTGATCTATGAATCCCTGAAACCTGTCAAATCATGCAGTTGTTGTGAATGACAGGTTCATGGTTCGTGTTAATATTTTAGTGGTATTGGGTTTTCTTCTGGGAAATCTAAAATTGTTTTTATGGTAATTATAATACTGGACTTTTGAGATTGTTAGAATATCTAAAGAAATGGCAGTTCAAAAGGTGACCACGTTTAGCTGATAAAGTAAGAATATGAGAGTGATCCACAAAACGATGAGGTTGGTTAACTGAGGAATTGGAGATGTATAACAGTATTTGTTCAGAAATTAGGTTTGATCGAGAAATAACCATAACTAATTAGAAACATCAAAATTTTAAAAAAAATTAAAGACTAATATCAGAGCTGATCATTAAAGATACTATTGCATGTAGCACAAAAGCGAGAAAGGTCCATTTTGAAGTCGTACCTAGATGGAGACGAGACAACACACATGCTATTAATTATGGACATGCAGCGAAAAGAAAGAAACAATAATTGATGACTGAAAAGGAGGGCTAGAGAGAAATATGGCAACACCTAGTCATGCAAACAAGATGTTAATTACAGGAGGAATGTTGGAATCATCCAACTGTTAAGAGGTGACGACGAACCTTATCACATGAATACTGTTAGAAACAACATAAATCAAAACTCATAAAGACAGCGAACTGAAACTCCTCAATGTTTAACAATGGATTCACTTAAGATTGGAAGAATAAGGGAGAGATGAAAGGACTATCCAGTGTAAAATCACAAACAAATGTACAGTAAAAGCTTACAATTTGAAAAAGGAATCTTCACTGATTAATTAAGGAACCGTGAAAGACCATGTGAGAATGGAAGGTAACAAACAGAGGGTTAGCATTTACAAAGCAGAAAGAAGCTAAGTAATATGAACATAAAGTCTTGTGTTGACATTTCAAAAGTATTGGGAAACTTCAGATAATATTTCTCCAGAGATATTTTCTCCCACCAGGAAGAAATTTTAGTTGCCCAGGGCTTTGGGGTAAAATTTTACTTTAAATGGTGATGGATACTCTTAAATTTTTTTAGATATTCTAGCCTTGAAAATTCTTCGATATTCCTCAATAGCCACTAATAATATCAAAGATAATGGGAACTGAAGTTGCTGGAGAATCCAAGATAATAAAGTGTGAAGCTGGATGAAGACAGCAGGCCAAGCAGCATCTCAGGAGCACAAAAGCTGACGTTTCGGGCCTAGACCCTTCATCAGAGAGGGGGATGGGATGAGGGTTCTGGAATAAATAGGGAGAGAGGGGGACGTGGACCGAAGATGGAGAGTAAAGAAGATAGGTGGAGAGGGTGTAGGTGGGGAGGTAGGGAGGGGATAGGTCAGCCTGGGGAAGATGGACAGATCAAGGAGGTGGGATGAGTTTAGTAGGTAGGAAATGGAGGTGCGGCTTGGGGTGGGAGGAAGGGATGGGTGAGAGGAAGAACAGGTTAGGGAGGCAGAGACAGGCTGGGCTGGTTTTGGGATGCATTGGGGGGAGGGGAAGAGCTGGGCTGGTTTTGGGATGCAGTGGGGGAAGGGGAGATTTTGAAGCTGGTGAAGTCCACATTGATACCATTGGGCTGCAGGATTCCCAAGCGGAATATGAGTTGCTGTTCCTGCAACCCTCAGGTGGCATCATTGTGGCACTGCAGGAGGCCCATGATGGACATGTCATCTAAAGAATGGGAGGGGGAGTGGAAATTGTTTGCGACTGGGAGGTGCAATTGTTTATTGCGAACCGAGCGGAGGTGTTCGGCAAAGCGGTCCCCAAGCCTCTGCTTGGTTTCCCCAATGCAGAGGAAGCCACACAGGGTACAGTGGATACAGTATACCACATTGGCAGATGTGCAGGTGAACCTCTGCTTAATATGGAAAGTCATCTTGGGGCCTGGTATAGGGGTGAGGGAGGAGGTGTGGGGGCAAGTGTAGCACTTCCTGCGGTTGCAGGGGAAGGTGCCGGGTGTGGTGGGGTTGGAGGGCAGTGTGGAGCGAACAAGGGAGTCACGGAGAGAGTGGTCTCTCCGGAAAGCAGACAAGGGTGGGGATGGAAAAATGTCTTGGGTAGTGGGGTCGGATTGTAGATGACGGAAGTGTCGGTGGATGATGCGTTGTATCCGGAGGTTGGTGGGGTGGTGTGTGAGAACGAGGGGGATCCTCTTTGGGCGGTTGTGGCGGGGGCGGGGTGTGAGGGATGTGTTGCGGGAAATGCGGGAGACGCAGTCAAGGGCGTTCTCGACCACTGTAGAGGGGGGAACGTTGCGGTCCTTGAAGAACTTGGACATCTGGGATGTGTGGGAGTGGAATGCCTTATTGTGGGAGCAGATGCGGCGGAGGCGGAGGAATTGGGAATGGGGATGGAATTTTTGCAGGAGGGTGGGTGGGAGGAGGTGTATTCTAGGTAGCTGTGGGAGTTGGTGGGCTTGAAATGGACACCAGTTACAAGCTGGTTGCCTGAGATGGAGACTGAGAGGTCCAGGAAGGTGAGGGATGTGCTGGAGATGGCCCAGGTGAACTGAAGGTTGGGTGGAAGGTGTGGGTGAAGTGGATTGGCTGGGCAGATGAGGGTGTTGGTGGAGGGGGACTGGTCGGGCCTGCGGGGCAGGAAGAAGCGGAGGGCCTTGAGGCCATCTGCATGCGGAATACAGGTGTGTAGGGACTGGACGTCCATGGTGAAAATGAGGTGTTGGGGGCCAGGGAATTGGAAGTTCTGGAGGAGGTAGAGGGCGTGGGTGGTGTCACGGACGTAGGTAGGGAGTTCCTGGACCAAAGGGGAGAAAATGGAGTCCAGATAGGTGGAAATGAGTTCGGTGGGGCAGGAACAGGCTGAGACAATGGGTCGACCAGGCCATGCAGGTTTGTGGATTTTGGGAAGGAGATAGAAACGGGCCGTGCGGGGTTGGGGAATAATAAGATTGGAGGCTGTGGGTGGGAGGTCCCCTGAGGTGATGAGGTCATGAATGGTGTTGGAGATGATGGTTTGGTGCTCGGGGGTGGGGTCATGATCAAGGGGGCGGTAGGAGGTGGTGTCGGAGAGTTGGCGTTTGGCCTCGGCGATGTAGAGGTCAGTACGCCATACTACCACTGCGCCACCCTTGTCTGCGGGTTTGATGGTGAGATTGGGGTTGGAGCGGAGAGCTGCCCGTTCTCTCTTGATTCCTCCCACTTCCTACAGACAAAGGGGGTGGCCATTGTCACCCGCATGGGCCCCAGCTATGCCTGCCTCTTTGTAGGTTACGTGGAACAGTCCCTCTTCCACACCTATACAGGCCCCAAACCCCACCTCTTCCTCCGTTACATTGTCTGTGTCGGCACCACCTCTAGCTCCTCAGAGGAGCTCGAACAGTTGATCCACTTCACCAACACCTTCCACCCCAACCTTCAGTTCACCTGGGCCATCTCCAGCACATCCCTCACCTTCCTGGACCCCTCAGTCTCCATCTCAGGCAACCAGCTTGTAACTGATGTCGATTTCAAGCCCACTGACTCCCACAGCTACCTAGAATACACCTCCTCCCACCCACCCTCCTGCAAAAATTCCATCCCCTATTCCCAATTCCTCCGCCTCCGCCTCTGCTCCCAGGATGAGGCATTCCACTCCCGCACATCCCAAATGTCCAAGTTCTTCAAGGACCGCAACTTTCGCCCCACGGTGGTTGAGAACACCCTTGACCGCGTCTTCCGCATTTCCCGCAACACATCCCTCACACCCCGCCCCCGCCACAATCGCCCAAAGAGGATCCCCCTCGTTCTCACACACCACCCCACCAACCTCCCGGATACAACGTATCATCCTCCGACACTTCCACCATCTACAATCCGACCCCACCACCCAAGACATTTTTCCAACCCCACCCTTGTCAGCTTCCCGGAGAGACCACTCTCTCCGTGACTCCCTCGTTTGCTCCACACTGCCCCCCAACCCCAGCACACCCGGCACCTTCCCCTGCAACCGCAGGAAATGCTACACTTGCCCCCACACCACCTCCCTCACCCCTATCCCAGGCCCCAAGATGACTTTCCATATTAAGCAGAGGTTCACCTGCACATCTGCCAATGTGGTATACTGCATCCATTCTACCCGGTGTGGCTTCCTCTACACAGGGGAAACCAAGCGGAGGCTCGGGGACCGCTTTGCAGAACACCTCTGCTCGGTTTCCAATGAACAACTGCATCTCCCAGTCGCGAACCATTTCAACTCCCCCCTCCCATTCTTTAGATGACATGTCCATCATGGGCCTCCTGCAGTGCCACAATGATGCCACCTGAAGGTTGCAGGAACAGCAACTCGTATTCCGCTTGGGAACCCTGCAGCCCAATGGTATCAATGTGGACTTCACCAGCTTCACCCCTCCCCCCACTGCATCCCAAAACCAGTCCAGCCTGTCTCTGCCTCCCTAACCTATTCTTCCTCTCACCCATCCCTTCCTCCCACCCCAAGCCACACCTTCATTTCCTACCTACTAACCTCATCCCACCTCCTTGACCTGTCCGTCTTCCCCGGGCTGACCTATCCCCTCCCTACCTCCCCACCTATACTCTCCTCTCCACCTATCATCTTTTCTCTCCATCTTCGGTCCGCCTTCCCCCCTCTCCCTATTTATTCCAGTTCCCTCTCCGATGAAGGGTCTAGGCCTGAAACGTCAGCTTTTGTGCTCCTGAGATTCTGCTTGGCCTGCTGTGTTCATCCAGCTTCACACTTTATTATCGCTAATAATATCAAACTGGCTTCTGGTTTTGGTATTTTTTTTTTGATAGATTTTCATGTTGCCTTTTACTTGTCCACTTGAAATGTTTTGTTTGTTAACTTCTGTTAATAAAATTGTAACATTACTGAGACAATTCAGTTTTTCTGTTATAACTGAAACAAACTGTGCTATATGTACTCAAGTGGCGAAAGTGTATATTGAGAGAAGTACCAGCTCCTTAAAATGTCTTGAATTCTTGTAGCATAGCTAAGGTTTCTTTTTGGAGGATGTTATCGTTCTCGGACCGCATCTCCCTTGTGGAATGTTTATGCCATCCCCTAGACTTGAGTCTGAACATTTGTGTGATTGACTGTCTTGATTTCAGCAGATGGAAGTTGTCTGAGAAATATTCATGGTTTAAGAAAGCTCTAAATAGGAGTTCAAAGCTTTAAACTTGATCCTTCAACCTGATGTTTGCAATCCTTGCAATAATAGCTTTCCAGAGGGTCGCGTTTGTTCTAGGAGTTGTAACTAAACTAACTTGAAAGCCTGCCGTAAATCCTAAGAGCTTGTGAAATTATTTACTTTTTCAAATCATAAAGAAGAAATTATAAATGAGGAATAATTAATATGAGGATTTTTTTAGTTGGGGCTGACCACAGTATCATGGAAATAGTTAGATCTTAGGGAGATTCTCTGGCTTCAGTTCATTTGGAACGCTTGCTGAGAAGGTTATTAGCGGTAGTTCATTTGGGACACTTGTTGAGTAAGTTATTAAAAGCAGTTTGGATCTCCTAGTTTGCAGCTCACTTTGAGAAGGCTTAAATCAGTAACAATTTAATAGACTGCCTTGTATGAGGAGTAATAGCTAACCTCTGTCATTCACTATAGAATGTATGTGAGCTTAATCTTGTTTTAAATTTTCTGAGGAAACACCTGGAATACTAGCCTAGTTTGAAACAACTGGTAGAATCTACAGTGGCACACCACAGAATATTGTGAAAAAGGAAACGGTTAGCTGTGGAATAGCACAGAAATTAGAATTTAGGGAAATTAAAAGGCCTGTTGTTGAACAATATCATCATACAATCATGAAGATAAACATGTGAATACCAAATTTCTAAGGGAACAACAGTTTATTGTGTGAGAAGCAAGACCGACAAGGACTTTGGCCAAAACGTGGAATGTCGTTGGTAATGGTGTCTGTCAAGCTGTGCTTAATTGATAAGGTACAGTGCCTCTACAAATTGCTTTTACCTGCAAAAGACTGTGTCTTGCATGTTAATGTGTCGTTCTAGTAACAGTAAGTGAGTTATGTTGCAATCTCTTAATTTTATTGTTATTGTAATTATTGGCATACACGAAAGTCATCAATAAGCGCTATCTGATCATACAGGTATCGAATGTTGTACACAGATTTTCAAGCATAGACTGATGGAATATCAGAGGTATTATTCTTCTTGTGAACATGGGATGTGTTATTTGATATAATCCAGCTGTGTTCAGGTTGTTGAAGAAAGGAATTAAGGAATAAAGAGACGGCGATAGGTTAGATTTACAGAAAGAAAAGGATCATAAAGAAAAATAAATTCAAAACAAGAAAATATTAAAACTGTAAAATTTAAATTGTTAAAAATGAAACTCCCAACGGTTTGAATCTGTCTTTCTGAGCTGTCGAGATTGTTCTGGCAACGTCACTCAATCTCACTGTATGAAAAGATCTTTCACCTATTAACTATGAACCCCACTTGCTGCAGGAAGTTAAATTGGCAATTAATTCCAAAAGTATAATTTTTATGCAACCTGTGACAAGGTTGAGGGCAAGCTGCTGTTCTTACAGTTAATGTCAGTATGTGCAAATTACCTAATAGCTTGTGGTGATTTGCAATTTACCAAAAATCTCTTGTATGCCTACAAGTTGTTGAACAAATTACACATTGCTGAGGATGTTAATTTGTATGTGTTGTTCGTTTGATTTCTAAATTGTGGTCATTGTTCTTGTGTAGAAAGTTAAGAAATCTTTTAAACCTCTTAGCCTTTGAAGAAAGTTAGTTGATTAGTGTTTGAAGAATAAAAGGCACTTGGAGTTTGATGCTTTACTACTTCTCCCTAAACTGCACCATGCCATGTGCCCTCTTTCCAAACCTTAATTTGAAAGTTGAGATCATTAATGATTTCATCCAAGATTGTCAGATTGGTTTAATTGGTAGCATGCTTGTCTTGGCTCAAGAATTTGAGTTCTGCATCTGGCTTTGGTTCATTCTCCACATTGACACAAAATTGCAAGAAGTTTCATCCTTTGTTCAGGCAATTTTTTTCAAATGAACATTAAAAATCTCTCAACGTTGTTCAAATCATGACTATTTTTCATACTTGTTAGTCACTAAAATGTAGCGAGGGATGAGTGAATATTTTGTATTTCCTTAGAAAGTTTACTACCTACGTGTTTTTTTCAATGAAAGTGTGCTTTTCATGAAGGAATAACTGCAGCAAGAGGTCACAGTTGTACAGACACTAAATACCCATTATTGACAGGACTCATGATATTTCAGCAAATTTTTATGATAAAGGAGCACTATGCCTGCATACTTCCAGAAAATTCCATGTAAAAATAATCAAAATGAGGGGACCTGATATTTTCTTCTGTCTTTGATAGCTGAGTTTAATTGTAGCACTTGTCTAAAATTCTGGTTGAGGTTGACCCATTTGTCATAAACTAGAGATTGTGGTCTGGGATCATTCTGGCCTGTGTGGATCAGTGTAACACTGGAAAATGGCCATGTTATTGAGAGACTCGACCTTAAATGTCTTTGCAGCAACATTTTATTCATGTTTTGTGGGGAAAATAATTCATGACAGTGTACTTTTGAGTTGCTTCACTAAATGCCAATTAATATTTGATATTCCTCCACTGTAAACCCCTGTGAAATGTCAGATGCCTTCAAATTTCCCATTGCACCTGCTAAAAATAATGGTTAGTGGCGTTCATCGAGTAATGTTGCATCTTCAGGTTGGCTTTAAAGCAAAGTAAAAATGAGCTGAGGGGCAATAATCCTTCCTGTAATTAAATTATTTCCTGATAAACATGTTATGTAAAATATTCGCAAATAATTTAGTGTTAGTGTTGAGCCTCTTCATTCAAATAAATCAAAAGTAAATGGCACATGAGGTATGTAAAGAAAGCCTATCCAAGCATTTAGATTCTATTACCAGCGTAACCATCATTGAACAAAAAAAATCATCTGTATCATTTCTTTACTGGTATTTCTATCCTTTGGGAACAATAGTTTGAAACACTGAGTTCTTAAGGCTAATTTATGTTAGCCACTTGGGTGGTAATCATATTCTGAGAAATGTTATAAATCAGAAGTATACTGTCACTAATTAGCATGAAGACACACCACATCTTATTTTTGCTTGTCAGTGATGATTTATTAAGGACGAGTGGGGATAATCATGAAGCAAGAATCTGGAGTAATATCATAGGTTAGTACCTGTCACTTAACTGTTAACTTTTATAAAGAGATGCCCAAGTTGTATAGAGCAGAGACAACTTGTTGATGTTTGTCTGCACTTAATGCAAATAACTTGAAACGTAAGGGAAAACAGTTACTGAACTTCAATCTTCTGTAAGCTTCTTAGCAACGTTGGATTTTGTTTTTCTTGCATTGATGAGCTGTTTAACTTTTGGAGCACAGTTTATAGCATTGGCCTTAAGTTTGGTCAGCACGTTGAGATCAATAGAACTGTATGATAGCTCATTTCTCTGTTAACGGGTTGCACTACCTGTATTCTTCAGCAAGAAAAAGGAGTGAATCCGGGTGAGATTGGGATGGATAAGGACAGTAAAGTAAAACAACTGAATCTTGTTAGAAAATTCAGTGTTGATTGGTCCACCATTGCCTCGTTTCTTTCTGCTACATATATACCAGTGACTGCTTTTTTTGGATATCGTGGCTAATATTTTTTACATGAAAGTAGATATAAGCTTTTTGTTCAAAAGCCACAACTAGAATAGCTTAAGGGGAAGCTTCAGGTCATCATATCAGAGTGACATCTGAAATAATTCCAAGCATTATTGATTGACTCCTGTCTTTGTCAGCTTGTTTGCAAACTTGAGAATATTTATATTATACATTCTGCAATTGTAACTGATGTCAGCTGATTCTGTGAAGTTGGTTTTTGATGTTTCACTTAGCTCAATTTAGATATAGTATGTTCTCTGAACAGATTCCCTACTTCTAGGTGGTAGGTGATGAACTTGAAATTAAATCGGCTCATCAACTGTTGAACATGTTTACATGAAAGCATTACATGCTGTTTTGTTTTACTTTATCAGAGAAATTGTTAACATGGAATAGTATTGTTAAATGTATATTATTTACTCATCAGTAATTATTTTAATTATTTGATGGCCATGCTAAAACAGAATGTGAACACCTATATCTGGATAACCTTTAAGTTATGAATTTGCCTGGTAGCTATTGATGGAATAATATTTAGTTTAATTGTAAAAGAGTGATGCCACATTTTGCCAGGCTGCAGCTCATGTTCACCATGATGAAAGTGCTAGATGAAGTAGAGAATCTCAATTCCCACCCTCCACCCCCAACCCAAAAGCTCTAACTTTTATGGGGGCAGACCACTTGATGCATACGTGGTTTTTAGAGACACTTGGTTGTTTAAATATCCAGCCACCTCCATTGCAATGAGATTTTTACTTGGTGATTGGAACCTGCACTGTTAAATTTAGATCACATCAAATCACATGTTCTCTGCATTACATTTAGCTAGTCAGAGTACTACTTTGAATAAATTAGGTACCCCTATACAGATATGGCACCAGGGCACCCTAGATATGGATGGCAGTGATTTTTGTTTAGGTTGGTGGGTGGTGGTTGCAGTGAAAAAGAAAGACTGTATCATTTGAGAATAGTAGTTAAGAATCCTTTGAAGGCTGCAGGGGAGTGTTGAGTGCCCTTTTTGACTGAATTATTGATGCCACTCCATATTGGGTGATTGGTGAGTTGACATGGAGGCAGGAAGTCAGAGGGTGGTAGATCAGGTATTTTTGATTTGGCATCAAGTTAACTTAGTGCCAACAAAGAGCCATGGGTTATTGGGTGTCTGTGTGAGATGGATGGATTAACATAGAGGGTAAGAGGAGCCGTGGGAGATGGTTAGATTGGCATAGACATACGTGGAGCCATAGAGGATTGAGTACAGGGGCATATTTCATTTATAGCAGTAAGAAGGCCCTGGGATATGTGTGGTTTGCCACAGCTGCTGTGAAGGTCTGGGTAAAAATTTGGTAGTGAGTACAGGGCCCAGATTCATATCAGTGGGTCATGGAGAGTGTTGAGGTGAGAAAAGGAAGGGAGGAGACGTTTTCTATTCTAATCTTTATTTGTATACTTTGAAAATAGTGGCACAGTGTCTAGGCAGATTTTCTGCCTAGCATCTAGGCCTGCTGTTGCTGAGAAAGAAAGGATATCATGGACTAGATTGTCTTAGAGGTTTTAAAAAAAAGTTTTCCCTGACCAGAAGTGTCGGGTTAAAGCCCTAAGTAATTACACCTGAGTTTTATCATACTCGGTTTTATCAGCTCCATGAATAAGCTGTTTATAATTTCACTTCTAAATTTGACATCACAAGTGACTTCAATGAAGTGAGGTGTTGCGTACAAGTGCTCGAGAGTGAACGTTGTATGAGTGATGATTTGGATACCGTACCCAAGTGTGTTTAGGGGTACCATATTTATTATGGTAGTATTAAAAGCTGTTTTGCTTTTTCTGTTTCAGTTAACGTTTTTTTGGGGGGAGCAATGGTGTGATATTCTTACTGTGTGTTTAAAGATACTTGCATTTGCATTATAAGTTGATAGATTATAATAGGGGAAACTATCTTAATTTCTTCTGTTAATAAACTTTCATTCTAGCAATGAAATAAAATCTATAGAATAGCTTGCCTAGGCTTCAATAAGAGACTGCTTCATTAAAACTAAAACAAATCAAAATATGATCTATCAACCCCAGTTTAGAGACCGGGATCTGACTTATTCAGTAATAACATTAGGTGGGGTCATAACAGTATAAAAAGTCATATTACATTCACTACCACCCCTTCAAACCCAAGTGTCTGACATCACAAATTCAAGTGAACTTCAGTAACATATTTGTTTCAGAACTTGGAAGATTAAGCGATGATTGCTTTGAGGATTGTTGACATTGCTTTGATTATGTTATTTTACCTTTGGGGAATCCTTTATCTGGCTTTTCCCTCACTCTGAGAAATGGGGGGATGGAGGTTGATCGTTTATGTTGGTGTCGATGGAAGTCTATTATTTTATCTAGAGGACCTTTTTAATTTCATATGTCATTCATGAAAAATATATGAAAGTTATTTCATTTTTAGTCCCATATACTGATCTTGTAACTAATCTGAAGAGGTGTTTGTGGAGAACTTTCATCACACGCTGCACTTTCTTTTTTTCTTGTTTCCTGGATTTCTTTCACAGCAATGTTGTTAGTTTTATTGACTATTCTGAATCACCTACGTATGTAGTAGACCGTTGTGCTGTCAGTACTATTTGATTAAAAGTTCATCGAAGATCTCAGGTGGACTGTATTGCTCAATTGTAGCAGCAGCACTTGATTGTCAGCCCAAGACTTGGCCATAGTTATCAACACACTGCATTGCAGTCGCATGTTGAAAGTCAAGCTTTACCGTTGCCAAAAAAGTTAGGATTTTAAAATAACTAAGGAAAATTCACAATTTATCTGATTTTCAGATCCAGGTTGACTGAAAGCCAGGACCAGGCTTCTGTACTAACAAGCATTACTATTTATTACAAGTAGTTAGATTCTCGTTGCAGGTAAACAGTTATAGATCATTGCCATAAAACACTATTAATTAAAACTCTAATCTCTTTACAAGTTGCCTCTCTTTCACTCTCCTAAAAATGGGCAAAGGAAAATAGATAATGGGCAAAGGAAAACTGGAAAGCGGTTCAGTGGTTCCTGTTCACAGGTTGTTGAAATGATTCTCATGACAGTCTGAACGTTGCTTTTCAGTCATCTTTCTTTGAATGCTTCCACTGGTTTGCGAGAGTCGCGTTATAATTGGTTTGCATATTGGTCTATAACCAATTAAAAGTTCCAACTTACAGTAACCACTGAAGAAAACATGGTCTTCAGGTTCAAAATGGATTTTGACGGCAGAGAACAGAGACAGCTCCTCAGCTGGTGGAGATTGACACTTGTCTGTAACATGTTCTCACTCCCAAGCTGTTCAGTTACTTGACAGCCCATCTCACCATTGTTGACAGGCTTTTGTTGTTGATGACTAGTCACTAGTTCATTGGAAAGTCATAATCTTTTTCCCACCCGATTGCATCTGTACACAATTACCTTGGCTGTAATTCGTCTACAACCATTTCAATTATTGCTTGTTCAAATCGTTGTTTACGCAAAACTTGCCGTAAATGTCAAGTTACTTGCTTCTCAAAACATGCAGCAGCCTTTTAAACAGTAGTTTGAAAACAATTCTTTTTCATTTAAGCCCACAATTTTAAAGAAGCACAAAAATTAAAAAAAAGAGCCTTTGCCAACCTCTGAAGTGGTAGCAGGGCTGGAAAGCATTTCCTGCAGTCCTTTTGAAATCAGTGGCTTCTTCCTTGCTGATGGAGTGAAATAAATATTGGACTTAATTAGAAGTGATTTCTGCTAGTTGAAACTTCTTGTGATGAAACAAGATTTGGATACCAATGTAACTGTTTTCAGGACATTGTCTTTTTAAGTTCGACCATTAATCTTGAAAACCCTGTGTTGTCTTCCACTGGTTGTGGTTTAACCAATGGTTCAATAACCAAATTTTCTTCTACGGTTTGTCCCTCAAACAGTGGCAATTGACTTCGATCAACTTGATGTCTTTATTCTTATTATGTCATCCTGACCGATACCTTGGTTTTGACCACCGTAGACTCCTAGGGAAATTGTGAATATCTCCCCTAACGGAGGCTATTTAACATAGGAATCATCCAGCCACAGTACTTTCTTGTGACTTTAATGGTTCTATTAAATCTGAGCACGAGTAATTATCATGGAATTTATCCTGCTCTTCAGTGCTTTGTATTACAGGAACAACTGAAGGCTGCTGTTTTCTCTTTCTTTCTGCTCTTCATGTTGCTAGTGAACTTCAAATTTGTCATTATTTCCAATTCTTTTCAATGTGTCAATTGCTTGTATTACTGCAGAGGGATATTAACATTATACTTCATTATTGTTCTAAATCTGATGTTCTATAAGTTTCTTGTCTTGAGGAATAGTTTTATATTACTGTAAAGCTTGCAAGTGTCTTTGTTAGCTGTTTCTTTATTTGCCAGTATGAGTAAATTCTGTATTGCTGTTGAACTGTATAAAATTCTTCTAATAAAGTTTTAACTAGTATTTTCTGGTTGTTCTGTAGTATCTATAGACTCTATATTCGGATCGTTTTTGGAAAACCTTCTGTATGTTATGCTGAAAGCTTTTCGTATCATTCTACTGTAAATATGTTCTTTCAATAAAGCTTTTTGATTTGGTTCAAGCATTTAAGGACTTGTAACTCTCAATTTTCAAATAAGTGAAAAATAACTGCTGGTTTGAAAATTTTAAATAATGGATTTGCAATATTTTCCCATTCTTCCAGATGGGTTTCCTGTTTTATTTTAAGCAGAGGATTTGCACATTGTCCACTTTTTGGACTGATTTGCATCTTTTATCTCTGACAAAACGGCATCTTTCATTTTTTGTTGTGTTTTAAGTATTAACCTTTTTTAATTAAAACATTTCTGAGCCCACAATCACTTAATTAATTTCAACGATCTTCTGCCTTCAACTTGCAGCTCTCACTTTTGCTTCTGATTAAATAAAACATTAAATTATGGCCCTTTTTTTAAGATTTTCTCTGCAGCTTGTTAGTGTCAATTGTGTTAATGGAAGCGCTCGGTTTAGCGGTAAGTTCTTCTTTACTCCTTTTTTTTCCAGCCTCCCAACCCGTGGTTGTAAAGTACTGGTAAATTTTCTATCCTTTCCCTAAGTTCCTTAACACGTAGTTGGAGCTTGTACGTGTCCACTTCACTGCAGGTTTGTAACTTGAATGTGTCATACTTGGGCAGTATGGGATATCTTCACCCACACTGAGTTTCTGCAGTTTCCCCCCCAGTGGAAGGAACAATTGTAATATGAGTATGAACTTTTATTTTGTATTTTTTCAAGATGAATAAAATGGAGATATAACTTTTATTTTCATTTTTAAAGCTGGCTTTGTGAGCTTGGTACAGAGATGCCTCGTAGCCCAACTTAATGAGGTATTACAACTCTTGAAGTGAAGAGACGGGGAGTTAGGTTTGTGCATATTTTTTTTAAAAATTCAGAAAAGAAGTCTGCTGTTGCCTAGTGAAGGGGTCCAGGAACTACAGAGAGACAGAAATCTAAAAGAGAGTCAGTCATTGTGCATCTGTGTGCCAGAATGTGAAGGTAAGTGTTAAACGGTCCCTAAGAAATCTGGCAAAACTGCTGAAAACTTAGTATAAGGAGCGTTTTTTTTTGTAACATTTGAGTTTCCCTAAATAAAAACCAAAAGAACTGCACAGGCTATAAGTCAGGAACAAAAACAAATTTCCTGGAAAAGCTCAGCAGGTCTAGCAGCATCTGTGAAGAGAAAATCAGAGTTAACGTTTCGGGCCTCTGGAGAAGGGTCACCAAACCCAAAACGTTAACTCTGATTTCTTTTTTCTTTCTCGTCTGTCTTAGCCCCCTCAAAGAGATAACAGCTGAAGATAAAGCAGAACTTTTCTGAAAGGAAGCACTAAAATAAAAGAACTGTAGATACTGAAGATCTGAAACAAACTCAGAAATTTCCCGCAAAACTCAGCAGTTCTGGCAGCATCTGTGGGGAGAAAGTAGAGTTAATATTTTGAGTCCAATAACTCTGGTCTAGTTAGGAATTTCTGGTTTTGTTTTCTGAAAGGAAACTGGTTGTAGTTGTGCTAGTTGGAGCAAGAAGCCTTGGTATGAGATAGTGGTGAATGTTTGCTAAAGCTTTGTAAGGATATTAATGGGGCGAGGACTAGTGAAAGTTTGAATTCTTTTCTGGTGTTTACAATGGAACCTTTACAGTTTTGTAGTTTAGTGTAATAGGCTCATTTTTCTTAATAAATGTTTTATCCTTTGTGTTAAATGTACACCTGCCAGTCTATTGTGAATGTGACAAGTAATTGAACTTGATGGGTTGAAAAAAAATGTTTGGGTTTTACTAAGCATGTGTCAGTTAAAGAAACTGAAATACATTCTGAGCTTATCTCCAAAATTAATCCTTTTATATCAATTACATTTCTCAGTGTTCCTTATTAGAGAAACAGTTGCACACAAAATAAATACCATTTTGGATACGATAGACACATTTGCCTTCCTGTGGTGTTTATTTTCTATTAGTTAACTGTATTGATTAATCTAGCACTTGTTAGAAGTAAGTCTTTTGTATGTGCGCTTGATATTGGAGTTAGTTCTAACATTGGTATTAAAGTGGCAGAAAAATTCTTTAGTGCCTTTTTTTGCTGTCAAGTATGTCAGTTACTTAACCGTTCAGAAAAATGTAACATTTTTGTGACATAAAGTCATAGCTTTTAAATGTAATTTGCAAATTGTTTCATGTCATGGCCTGTGGTCAGTTGATGTATCTGGGTTTTATTGATGTATACCGATACACACAAACAAGATAACAGAAGAAGAGCGATTTCAAGAAATAGACCCACATAACTAATCAGAACCAGAGGATATGACAAGAACTGCCATAGTAAAATTGAACAGGTAAACTTGACTTTGCAGTCCCAAATATTGACGAACAATTATGACCACAGATTGTGGCAATCGAATGTTACGTTTTTGGACAGGAAATATATACATTACACAATAGAAATAAATTTAGCATCCGAAGAATGTTTTAATGATTAAAAATGAAGAATTATTGTGATATACAAATTGCTTAATTTCATGTTCATTCAAAATATATTTAACTGAAATTAAATGTTTGACAATGTATCCATAAATATATAAATGTGAGATACTTAAGCAGAACTGTAGTGTTCAGTTTTTGCATTTATTTTGGAGAGTCACCATATCAAATATCCATCTTATTTGTGCTGTGGAGGGAAGAGCAGAGAAGAGAAATGTTCATTGATCTAAACTTTGATATTCTTAGATTGGCATATTGGAAAGGATTGCATTTTGCTTATCACAGTACTGTAAGCTGCCTCATTGATAATATTTAAGTCCACAAAATGGTCCCTTTTTATCTTTAAGGTGGATTGTAGATAACGCAGAATTGCTTTCTCTGAAAAGTGTAAATTTGGAATCTCCATTCTGTTGAAACCGTACTTCAATATATTCCACAATATTAAGAATCACTGATGTGTGTAAATTTGCTTCATAGAAATTTGATGATGTAATTGCAAATAGGAAAATATACATGATGGAGCATTACAGTGCAATGCATGAAAGGGTTGCTGACACTTTATTACTTTTACCTGATTTAACAATCCTTATTTTTACAAGCTTTGAATGTTGAAAGTTTCCTAAGTAGGCTACCTTTAGAGTTTATTTCACCAGAGAGCCATGAGTGTACCATTGCTTTTGTCAGCTTAAAGTTGGCTTCCACAATTTAGAAAAATCGGCACAACTGAATGGCATACCCTCGGAAGTACAACATGTACACAGCAGTTGCAGGGCATCATTTCCATATTTGTCAACATTTATTATTCTGAATTATCCTAAAGCAGTAGTTTAATTTGCAATGTGGCACATTTTCATGTCATTTTTATGCCCAATCCTGAAGTGGGATTTCCCCCAGTTTCTGAAGGTTCTGAATTGGATACTAACTCTCCTGTGTATGTAATCATTTCCTGCCCCCACCCACCCAACGGAAAACAACTTTGGTCACAATTTGTAACATTACAAAGGATCCTTTCTCGTGTGCGTACCTTTCTCCCAATCCAAATTAACTTGTGTTTTAAAAGTACCCATCAAAATTGAGGTTTTTAGTACTAAGCACAAAAAGAAATTGCAATGCAATAGACATGCAGCTTCGAAAAACTTTGAGTTTAAAAAGTGCAAATTAGACTGCGAATCATTTGTGAACAGCACTAGTGGAATGTCACAACCTTTACAACAGATGTTACTGGTAGCATTGATGTTGGTAATTGATTTTCTAGATTCTTGCCTTTGTAAGTTGATTGAAGCACTTTTATCTCTCCTTTCCTTCGCCAATCCATCTTATACATGACTTGTCGCCAATTTGCCTACTTCACGCTTGCCCCATTCCTTTCTTGTCACACCAGGAAACTGTGATCATGTATCACAATAGAATTTTCTCTGAATAGTTTAATTGCTTCTCACACAAGTTGTCTTAGAAGTAACATTTAAATAAATTGTGGAAAGTTGAAACAAAAAAACACAAACAGATTAAATAAGCCACAGAAATGAATGTTAAATTTTACAAATGTTTCCCCATTGAAACAGTGACTTAGATATGTTATGTTGGAAATGACATTCATTTCCATGCCCTTTTCTTGATATTAATAGAATTTAAATAGTTTTAATTTATCATCTTAGCTGTATCATAAAGATAGATGTCTCCAAAAAGTCATTGCTTCTCCAATTCTCACACTAACAAATGTTGATAATCTATAATCTTTTTTAGTTGTTTGTCATTCACAAGAATAGCTGGACGAATAGATTATGAAGGAAACCATGCTACACTGAGACATTTTCATATTTTTCTTATTTTTGTAAAATGTTTTGCGATACACTTAAATTGTAAACTGTGTCAGTTGCAATGATGGACTGATTTTGAGTGAGACAGTCTGAAGTTTACTAGTCCTGATTTAGTTCCAAGGCCCATTTCAGCTACATATGTTTTTACATATTTTACGGAAATCATTAAATTTATTATAACAAGCACAAAAGAAATAGTACTCAATAACAGCATGAGTCTTACATTTGATGCATTTTAGGTGTGCTAGTTGTAACACTGGTTGACTGGACAATTGTCTTTTGTTCTGTAATGTTCACTGATGTTTCTGTCTTCAGTCTTCCTTTCTGCTGTATGAAACACTAAACCCAGTTTTATTAACCCAGGCTTGCCTAAGTTCACGTTATCTTGAGCTGTAAAAATAACAATAAAACTATGCACTTTTTACTTTTGACGTAGCCGTATGTTTTCTTCCTTACATAAACTGGTTTTAAAAATAACCACAATTAGACAATATAATTTAATTCCTTGATAACACACTATGCAGCTGGAGGGACACAGCAGGCCAAGCAGCATCAGAGGTGCAGGAAAATTGGCATTTCGGGTCAGGAGCCTCCTTCAGAAAATCAGAACCCTCTGGTAATCTCTTTGGCCCTGAAATAAAAACCCCTCTGGTAATCCCTTTTGGCCCTGAAGAAAACCTCTGATGCTGCCTGGCCTGCTGTATTCCTCCAGCTCCACAGCCAGTTATCTCTAACTCCAGCTTCTGTAGTTCTTGATATCTCTAATTTAATTCCTTACTTGCTTAATCAAGTCAACACTATTAATTAGTGAAAAATAACTCAATCCTACATTTGTACCTAATAAGCTATAATCATTACCAGGGATATGTATTTGCTTCTCAGTATAGTTTAAAGTTCAATGAATTAGAATGTCTTTGTGCCCTGAAGGTTTTACTATTTAAACCAGCCTGAAAATACTGAAAACACTGATTTCTTTCAAAATGCCTGCTAGGCAAGGGCTACCCAACAACTTTTAGTGTTAACCTATCTCTAATGATCCTTAGCAACAGGAGACAATGCCATTGTGGAAATATCATTGGACCACTAATCCCATGGTCCAGACCACTGCTCTGGGGTGTTGGTTAAAAGCTGACCACTGCATCTGTTGGAATTTGAATTTAAGTAACAAAAAATTCAGACCAGGAAGCTACTCTCAATCATCACCATAAAACAATCAGTTTATTACTGATTTAAAATCCATCCGGTTCACTAATGCCCTTTTAGGGAAGGAAATCTGCCAGATCTGTCCTGCATGTGATTCCAGATGTACAGTAGTGTTATTTGCTCTTAACTTCCCTTATCAGAGTCACTCAGTTAAAGGGCTGTAAAAGATAGGTAACAAATACTGTCCTTTGCCAAGGTTGCTCACATCAAATGAAGGTTATAAGAAATGAGTGGGATACGTGAATATTTTATGGCCTGGATGTTATTTTCTAAAAAATTTAGAGTACTGTCTGTAAATTATAACTTTGCAAACTATTCAGTATCGATTAATATGTCTGAAATGCATTAACTTCACAGATAAAGAAACAATGAAAGACGAACAAAAACAACAGTGCTGTGTATTTGTAATGCAAGTGGAACTAAATAAAAACTAGAATATGTAATAAGTAGCTACTCTTATAATGAAGACTTGGGTATAAGATGGATTTCTAAGATAATCCAATTAATGCAATTAATTGAGTTTTGACTAAAAGAAGATTGAGAATGGATCTGAGATTCAGAGCAAAACAAAAATAATGCTTCTTTGCCTTCATTATCATCATAATTTTGTTAGTCGTCATTTTCCATAGATTTCAGTTCTACTTGGGGTTACCTCTGTCCCGGGTGATCACCCTTTTCCATGTCTGTCAATTAATCAGAGCAAAATGAAGCATGCATCTTCTAAACAGCAACAATAACTTCAAACTGTTATCTAGCATTTAATTTAGAGATTATTGCCTGTGTGCATTTGGCACATGTGAAAACAATGTTCTTTAAGTGCCTTTCTTTTGTTTGCAAAGTTTTCAACCCCACCAGCTGCATTCAACAAGCTAAAACCTGGATGAGAATTTAATTATTGCATGGCACAAATTACAGGATTGTTTGATACCGTTTACTCAAATATGTCAATATTTTGGTCAGAAGTCCTTTGAGCCATCTTTTTATCTGAGCAGTGCTATATCAATGAAAGTGATTTGAAGTTAAAAGCCTAACTGATGTCATCTTTTGAGATCCCTGAAAAACTTGGTATTGTAATAATTATATTCAAATAAATGGTTTACTGTAACCCTGTCCGTAAGGATGCTGTCTGGTCTGCTGTGATCTCCGTTATTTGCTGGTTTTTCAGTTAAAATAACTCTGGCTGTAAAGTCAGTTTTAAGACAATAGGGTTTCTCTGCTGTCTCCGCTTATAAAAGCAGTAATGAATTATTTTTTTAAATTCTGTAAATTCAAGAAAAATATTGGGATGCTCGGGTTTCCCCATTCCCTTGCACCTTTATTGTTTCAAAACTAAATCCAATCTGATCATGACTCCACTCCATTTTCCCATTTGCAAACTACAACCTTTGAATCCCTTAGGAATCAAGAATTTATCAAACTCGGCCTTAAAAGTATTCAATGATCTCAACCTCCATTGCTGTCTGTGCAAGAGAATTCTACAGATTAATGACCTCATGAAAAAAATTCTGCCTATCTCTCTACATTTGGTGATCATTTATTTTCAAACTGTGTCCCTTAGTTCTTGCTTCCCCTTGAGTGGGAGATATCCTTTCAGCATCCA
The DNA here is from genome assembly GCF_030684315.1 of Stegostoma tigrinum. Classification (NCBI taxonomy): domain Eukaryota; kingdom Metazoa; phylum Chordata; class Chondrichthyes; order Orectolobiformes; family Stegostomatidae; genus Stegostoma; species Stegostoma tigrinum. The sequence continues at coordinate 79,459,909 of NC_081355.1, read as the reverse complement.
TACAATTTCCTGAGGGAAACTGGATGTTTCAATAAAATTAGCTTTCTTTACCTTCTTTGGCAAGAAAGCCAAAACATTTAAATTTATACATTCATGGGATATTGCCGTTGCTGACAAAGCCAGTATTTATTGCCTATCCATAATAACCCTTAAAGTTAATAATGAGCTGCCTTTTTGAACCACTGCTTTCTGTAGTCCAGTCCATCTGCAATGCTTTTGAGGGAGAATTTCAGAATTTTGACTTGACAACTGAAGGAATGGGAGTATACAGCAATTTTTTTATTGACCAGTACCTCTGAGACCAAGTGTGTACGGTTGATTGAATATTCTGGTTGAATGGGAGGTCCATACAATTCAACTTTGCCTTAAATAATACTTAGCAGCTGAAAGCCTTCTCACTCACACCCTTAACTGACTACTCAGAGATCACGGTAATAAGGAAAACTTCTGGTACTTGAGGTATTGAATATTTGCCAGGTTATTGAGAGTGCTGGTTCATAAGATGCCGTTAAAACAAAGTTTGCTGCAGCCCCAAGTTAGGATGATGTGTGTGACTTGAAGGGCACTTGCATTTAGTGGTTTTCCTGTGCAGCTCCTGCCTTTGTGATTCACCTAGTAGAGGTTGTGAGTTTAGGAACTAACGCCAGAGGATCTTGGTGAGTTGATATCGTGTGCATTGTAAATGGTGTCTGCTGCTGGTACTATGCTTCAATTGTGAAGAAAATGAATGTACAAGGTAGTAAATATGCTGCCACTCAAGTGGGCTACTTTGTATCATTGATTACCATCTACCAACTCCCGTCAGCATTTTGAACAGTATTTCTCCATGTTGAACACCACATGTGAATGCAACAAGGGCACAGAATGTACCCAGGTTGGATGATTTCAATGTTCATGACCAAAACGGGCTCAGTACCACTATTGACCGAGCAGGTTGAGTCCTAAAGGATGTAGCTGGTAGCCTGCACGTGCAGCAAATCATGAAAGACAAATGAGAACGAAAAGTCCACTTGACCTTTTCCTCACCAATCTACTTGGCATAAGATGTATGTGCACCTTGTAGGTGATGGGCAGGGAATGGGGACTGTGTCAGTTACTTGCCACAGAATTCCTAGCCACTAATATATTCTTTATAACGGTAGTATTTAAATAAAAACAAAGTGCTGGAGAAACTCTGCTGATTTGGCAGCATCTGTGGCGAGACAGTTGGTGCTTCTTTGGAGCTCTATTTAAATAGCTGGTCCAGTTCACTTTTTCATTATGGTCTTCCTAAGAATGTTGATAATGGAGCATTTGGTGATTACAATGCCATTAAATGTCGGGGGATGATGGTTAGATTCTCTTGTTAGAAATGGACATGGCATTGAGTGGCATGAATTTTACTTGCCACTTCTTAGCCAAATGCATGTTATACACAGCTTGCTACATACGAGCATTAACTGCTTCAGTGCCTGAGGGATCATGAGTCATGGAAACCATTATGAAACCAACAGTGACTGTCCCTATTTCTGACCTGAGGATGGAGACAGGGCCGTTGAACCAGTGTGGCACTTTGCTACACATAGCTTGGCAACTCAAAAATGACTCACTTATCCCTGTCATTGCTTCCTGTTAATTAGTCAGTCCTCTAACCAATTTAGTATGTTGTCCCTGAACTGAACTGACTTTGTGTAATGACTTTTGATGTAACATCTTATCAAATGCCTTTTAGAATTTTATTTGTTACTTTCTCAAAAACTCTAATAATTTAGTCAAACATTACTTCACTTTCATATAACCATGTGGATTCTGCCTATTGCATGAAGATTTTCAGTGTCCAGCTATAACTATGCCTACAACTGCCGTGAAGTTTAACACACTAGTCTTAGACTTACAATTCCCAGCTTCTCATACATAGAACATAGAACATTACAGCACAGTACAGGCACTTCAGCCCTCGCTGTTGTGCCGACCTGTCATACCAATCTGAAGCCCATCTAACCTACACTATTCCATGCACGTCCATATGCTTGTCCAATGACGACTTAAATTCTCAGTTTATAAAATAAATAAACCATGTTATAATCATTGTTACCCAGAGTCTCATTTGTTATGAGTTCATTAATTTATCCTGGCTCATCACATATAATTAGTTCTAGTGCAGCCAGTTCTCTGAAACACAAGCAGAAATTCCTGGAGAAACGCATCAAGTCTGCCAGCATCTGCGAAGAGAAAACAGTTATGTTGCAAATCCGGTGACTCTCCCTCAGAATTGAAGGTCTGAATTCTCTGCTTTGTCTCCAAAGATACTGAAACTGCTGAGATTCTCTTGCAATTTCTGCTTCTGCGTCAGATTTCTAGCATCTGCAGTTCTTTGCTTATTGGTTCTAGGCTATAGTCCTCTCAGAAATTATGCTGAAAATATCGTGAACTCATCTTCCAGCCTCCTTTTGCCAGTGTGGTTCATCCAATCTGTATGCAACTTAAAATTGCCAGTGATTATTGTGATATTTTTTTTAGTCTCACTTATTTCTTCCTGTATAATCTATTTGAAAGTATAACTAAAAATATAGAGTTCCAAAAAACTATTTGTGTCAGAGATTTGTTTCCTTTTCTTTTTCTTCACCTGAAATAATTCAAAATCCTGATCTTTGGAATTGAGGTCATCTGTCATGATTGTGCTAATGTAACCCTTAATTAACACAGTCTCACCTTTTCCTAACTTACTATATTTCAGAAATGCTAAGCTCCTCTTAATATTCAGGTTCCAGCCCTGGTTGCCTTGTAACATCTCTCTCTAATGGCTGTCAGATCATATTTACATTTGAGGTAATTTTTTTTTGATTTATTACAAATGCTATGTACATCCGGGTTCAGAGCATTTAGCTCTGTCTTTGTATCATTTTTGCAGATTCTCATTGTCTAGTGCAGTTTTAAATTTGTAGGTTTGGTCCATTCCTGCCACACTGCAATTAGCATTAGCTTTATTGTTACCTTGCTGTAATTTTTTCTACCTTTTGTAATTTACCGACATTTCCCTTGCATCATCTGTCACCCCTGCTATTTGTAAATTGAAAAACAACTGCATCTGCAATGCCTGTAGTTTAATGTAGATATCCAGAATTTGCCACTCAAATGGCACTATTATATCCCTGTGTTATACCTTATTAAAAGACTCTGAAATTTTCCCATCCCAGAATGACATTGGCATTGGTGAGTGAGTTGTGGAAAAATGAGCTCTTCAGTGCCAAGAAACAAGCCCAATTTTGCATCAGAGGTTTGACCAACAAGACAAGAATTTAACCACTAAGTGTTGAGAGAGCTAATTGTACGTGTTAACATATCATTGATTACCTATCCTGGCCTCCTTCATATGTAGTTTGTTATTCTCACTAGCGACGGAGAGAAATGTGAAAATCAGCGTGCCAGGTGTCTCCAGCTCAGCATTTGTTCCCTGGGACCTCAACTTTGGTAAGTAATCCCCAACATCCTGGCACAGTTCATGGGTAGTAAATGCCTGCAACCCCAATCCACTGAGGTTGTCAACACTGTGAAAGGCTAGCAATTTCTAAAACTACTACAGAATGTCCATCCTTTCAGTTTACAGCAAGCTCGTGCCAATAGTCACGATTTGAACTTTTTTGCATAGGTGTCCCACATGCCTGACTTGCTGTTTTTAAAGTTCACACATCCTGTTAATGCACAGGATTAAATTTGAGTATATCTCTGGTTGCACAAGGCTCCCTTGCCACTCACTCCCACCTAATTTTTTATTCATGAGTGAGGGAGGGGTGATAAGCAAGCTTTGCGGATGACAAAGATTAGCAGGGTGGTTGATGATGAGGAGGAAGGTGTTAGTTTACAGGAAGATATAATTAAATTGGTCAACTGGGCAGATCAGTAGCAGATGGAATTTAACCCTAATAAATGTAAGATTTGGGAAAGGAAGCAAGACAAGGGAGTACTCGAATAATAAAGGAAGCTTAGAGGAACAGCGATCATGGGGTGCTTGTCAACTGGATCCTGAATGAGACAGGACAGGTTGATTTTATTGCCCTGTGTACTGAAATACAGTGAAAAGTTTTGTTTGTGAGCAGCACAGGGAGATCACAGCAAGCAAAGGTTGTACAGATCCAAAACACTTAGAGGTGTACAGGTAACATTGCAGATTACATTATTTGAGGCGAGAGTCCATTCAACAGTCTGATAATGGCCAGAAAGAACTGTTCCTGGACCACCTCGTGCATGTGTTCAGGCTTTTATCTTCTACCAAACAGAAGAGCTTGTAAGAGGTCATTACCAGCTTGTGATGGGTCTTTGATCATGTTGGCTGCCTTTTCACGGCAGCAAGCTGTGTAAATGGAGTCCGTGGATGGAGTGTTGTCTTCCATGATAGTTTTGGCTGTGCATACCACCTTCTGTAGTTTCTTATGGTCCTGGACAGAGCAGTTGTCATTAACAGACCATTATACTTTCAGTGGAGTGTCTATAGAAGTTGGTGAGGGATGTTATGAATGTGCCAAATTTCCTGAGCTGCCTATGGAAGAAGAGGCGTTGTTGTGCCTTTTTGACTGTTACATCTATGTGGGAAGTCCAGAACGGGTCATCTGTTATAATCAGTCCGAGGAACTTGATGATTTTCACACCTAAACCTCAGTTCCGTTGATGTAGATGGGGGCATGTTCTCCTCTGCTTTTTCTGAACTCTGTGATCAATTCTTTAGTTTTGCTGATGTTGAGAGACAAATTGTTTGTTTGTTTTCATTGCACCAGGCCACCAAGTCCTCTCTCTGCCTTCTCTGATTTGTCGTTGTTAGATATCTGTTCTGCTACGGTGGTGTCATCAGCCAACTTGTAGAAGCTGTTCATTCAGAATTCGACAACACAGTCAAAGGTATACAGGGAGTACAGTAGGGGGCTGAGGACGCATCCGTGGAAGACTCCAGTGTTGAGTGTTATTTTGGAGGAGGAGGTGTTACCTCTCCTCACTGATCCACAGGCCACAGAAAGCTAAAGATCCAATGGCAGAGGGCGAAACTGAGGCCCAGGTCATGCAGTTTTGACATCATTCTGGAGCGGATAATGATTTTGAAGATGAAACTATAGTCAATGATCAGGAGCCTAACATAGGTGTCTTTGTCCAGATATTCCAGGGATGAGTGCAGGGCTACGGTTATGGCCTCCTCTGTGGATCTGTTGTATTGGTAGGCAAACTATAGGGAATCAAGGCAGGATGGGAGACTGGAACTGACGTGGGCCATGACCAGCCTCTTGCAACACTTCATGATTATTGATGTCAGAGCTATTGGGTGATAGTCATTAAGGCACCCTACATGTGTTTTCTTGGGCACGAGGATGATGGTGTTCTTCTTGAAGAAGGTTGTCTTGTAAGAGGGAGAGGTGTAAGACGTTGGTCAATACCTCTGCCAGTTGGTCTGTGTAGGATCAGAGTGCTTGGCCGGGGTCACCGTACGGGCTTGACATCTGACTTCTGAAGTGGTGACACAGGGAATAGGTGTGTCTGGCGCTATTGGAACAGGCGTCACCATGCCAGTATTCTGCTCAAACCAAGCATAGAAAGCAAAAGCATTCAGCATGTCCAGGAGGGTAGTGTCATTGTCCACTATCTTACGCTGTTTCATTTTGTATCCCATAATGTCATTTAGGCCTTGCTGTAGACAGCGGGAGTCTGCTCAGTAGGTCTTGGCCTCTAACTTGGGCCTGCACTGTGTCTTAGCCTCCCTGATGGCTTTGCGGACGTCATATCTGGATTTTCCGTATTGGTCTGGATCACCTGACTTGAATGTCGCACATCTAGCCTTCAGTAAGGAGTGGATTTCCTGTTTCATCTAATCTTTATGGTTGGGGAACACTTGGATTGACTTCTTTTGATTCACAGTCCTCCTTGCATTTGCTAACAAAGTTGGTTCCAGTGATGGCATACTCATCTAGGTTTTCTGCTGAACGCTTGAACATGGTCTTGTCTTTCGAGTCCAAGCAGACCCAGAGACAGTCTTCCACTGCCTCAGACCAGCACTGTACTTTGTTTCATCAAAGAGTCTCCTGTGTCAGCTTCTGTTTGTAAGCTGGGAAGAGGAATACTGTGGTCAGATCGTTTCTCGGGCAGAGAATTGAGCAGTAGGCGTCTTTGGCTATGTAGCATGGTACAGAATGTTCAGTTCTTTGGGGCAGAAGATGTGTTGGTAGTATTTTGGCATCACCTGCATGAGGTTGGCTTGCTTGAAGTCGCCAGCCACAATGAATGGGGCCTAAGGGAATTTTGTCTCTGGAGTGTTTAGGGCATTCTTCATATCCGTCTAGGGTTATATGAAGACTCCTGTCAGCTTGGCAAAGATGAACTTTCATAGGTAGGTAGTAGGGGTGGCATTTAACTAAGGAATCCTAGGCCCAAGGAGCAGTGGCTTGGAAGGGTTGCTATGTCCAAGCACCAGGAAGTATTGATCAAAAAGCATACCTCACTGCCCTTGTCTTGTTCAAGGTTGCTGTGCAGTCCATGTGGTCTAAAGAGAACCTGTCAGCTTGTAGGACACAGTTGGGAGTGGCACGGTTGAGCCAAGTCTCTGCAAAGTAGAGCACACAACAGTCTGTCAGTCCCCACTGGTAGGCAGGTCTCGATCTCAGTTCATCCATTAATAGGGTGGGTAAGAAGGCAAACAGAATGCCGTAACTAATAATTGCAAGCATCAAGTTTAAGAGCTGGGAAGACCTGGGGCTGTACAGAACTTTGAATTTAGGCCACTCCTGGAGTACTGTGCAGTCCTGGTCGCCATTCACCAAGACGTTACCTGGGATGAAACATTTCAGCTATGAAGAGAGGCTGGATAAGCTTGGGTTGTTTTCTTTGGGGCAGCAAAGGTTGAGGGGCACCTGATTAAAGTGTAACAAGATAATGAGGGGCATGGATAAGAGAACAACTGCGTTCAATTCACCCCAGCGACAGGGCAATAACAAAGGGTCTGTATTTTAAAGTGAAAGACAGGAGATTGAGGTAATTTGAGGGAAAATGTTTTCACCCAGAGGCTGGTGGGGTCTGAATGCACTGCCAGGAAGGGTAGTTGAATGAGGAAGTTTCACAAACTTTGAAAAGTACTTGGATGAGCATATAAAGTGTTACAACGTATGGGCCCAGTGTAGGAAAATGGGACTAGTGGAGGTAGTAGTACACTTCTGATGGGAAAGAATTGATGGGCCATAGGGCCTCTTCAATACTGTATGATTCCATGATGGCTGAATAGTTGTCTAAAGTAATCATCATGCAGTTTTCAGGTGAGGTGCTTTTGATACACCTTTTTGTTCCAGAGCTTTTAGAAGAACTGTGTTGTTGGAGGGACTTGTACAAGTTTTTTTTTTCAGTTGGAGAGAAGTAGTGCTGGACCTTGCAAGGAGGATGGTGTGGAGTTGACCTCAATGCAACAAAACTTAGTCTGTCTTAAGAGTCTTTAGGTGTAGTTTCTCAAAGGTTTCCCTACAGTCTGAATTAGACCAATGAGAGTAGAGGGGAAAAAATCTTTTTGAAGAAAAATGCAGAGGGGACACTCAGCAAAATTGCTTCATCCACCTCAAACAGCCCCCCTCATTCTAATCCAGAAATACTATTTGTGGTGGCTATGCTTCACTGAGGATTGTGACCACTGAGCTCTGCCATCTTTACCAGTTGGACTGCAGCCGCAGAACAGGTTAGTAATGATGCTGCGTTGACTATCAAGGCCATCGTGGCTCTCGGTATTTACACATTCCTTGCTGACAACATGGTTGACAGCATCAAAATGTCTCAACCTGTTGTGCTGCATCATGGAGTCGCTAAGGCCCTGAATACATACAGTACTGAGAAGACTCCATTGTTTTTCCCCTAATCATTAATGTAGGCAGAGCAAGCACAGGGCTTTGTCAGGGTAATGAACTTTCCTAATGGATCAAGCGCTAGATACCATATTTTAACATGGAGGTGTGCAGCAACTGTAAAACATTTCACCCCGGGTGTGAAGTTTGTGAGCCACCTGAGATTGTCAGTTATTCTTGCCATCTAAAATACACTGCGCTGAACCAGAGGTGACTGCTTGTGATAGTGACTGCCCCTCCATTGATCATATTGATCGTCATCACAGTCTTATACATAACGCTCATACAATGAAAAAGTTGCCGAAGCAGCTCATTCATCCCATTGTGTCTGGTCTGGTTCACAAAGTATCAACCCAGCTGGTCCCCATTCTCTAGCCCTGTCTTGGTAGCACTGTAAATTCATCACTTTCAAACATATCTCTAGTTCTCTTCTGAAACCTCTTATGGAATCCACCTCCACCACTCTCGCAGGCAGCACGTTCCAAATCCTAAGAACTGAGTGAAGAATTTTCTCCTCCTCATACTCCTGGAAATTTTGTCAATGGCTCCAAACTTTTCTCCCTTAACTATCGCAGCCATCTAGTATGCATCCTGCCCAGGCCTGGACCCTTCTACCTGGAGTGCTTCTAACCATTTGTTCATGGATCATTATACTCTAAGTTGTTCTATGCACATATCTTCAGCTAGGCTGTTGTCACCATCTTCTAATTTGGTAATGACAGAAGAAAAATACAGAAGAAAAAGAGCCATACCTCTTTTCTTCAGTAAGCAGCCCACCCAGCTTGTTCCTTATGGACTCCCCTCTATCCTTCGCTAATCTTTTACTTTAAAATGTTCTTCAAACATATTCACTGCCGTATGTGTTTTTAGCGCAGCTGCTATCTTTTTCTCATGCTTCCTCTTAGCCCTTTCTTATTCCAACCTGCATTTGAGAAGCACTTCCTGATCTCTCACTGTTATTGTGCTGCTATGTATCATATGCCTCCTTTTTCTTCCTTGTTTTCTCACCAATATCCTTAGACACCCATAGCATTTAGCTTCAGTTACCACATATTAATTTCTCATGCTGTGTACCCAGCTTACACCCTATTCAGAGATAATAGGAACTCTTGTAGATGCTGGAGAATCCGAGATAAGGTGTGGAGCCAGATGAACACAGCAGGCCAAGCAGCATCTTAGGAGCAGGAAAGCTGACGTTTCAGGCCTAGACCCTTCATCTAGGCCCTTGTTATCTCTTACATCCTATTCATCTTGTTTAAAAGTCTTCCATTTTTCATCCACTGTTTTATCCAACAAAATGCATTTCCACTCAACCTGCACCAGTTCAAATTTTAGACCCCTAAAATATTCCTGTTTCCAGTTTAGGATCTTAATCCTTGACTGAGTTTTATCCTTTTCCAAATGTTGAACCTTATTATATTATGAATGGTATTCTGGATGTGAGTCAGCTCGCTGAGCTGGAAGGTTAGTTTTCAGACGTTTCATCACCATTCTAGGTAACAACATCAGTGATATCACCAACCCAAGGAAACCTAAACAGATAGATAGAAAGCGGGACATAACACCAGCGCTTCATCGGAGGCTCACTGATGATGTTACCTAGAATTGTGACGAAATGTCTGAAAGCTAACCTTCCAGCTCAGTGAGCAAACCCCCATCCAGAACCTCAACCTGAGCTACAAATCTTCTCAAAACTCGCTAACATGAATGATATTTCTCAATTGCTCCATCATTCTGTTCTCCACTTAGCCTATCTCATTTCCTAGGACCAGATCATGCACAGATTTCCTACGTGGTAGGACTGGAAATGTACTTCTCCAGAAGGTTCTCCTGCCACATGGCAGAAATTTCTCCCCTTCCTTGCTCCATAGTTTACCTTTTCCCTGTCTACGCGAGGTAATTGAAATCACCAAATATCACAAACTTACTTGCCCTGCAAGTTTCCATAATCTGCCTACAAATGCTTTCTTCTACTTCCTCCCCACTATTTGGAAGCCTATAATAAATACCCAAAAAAGTCACTGTTCCCTTCCTATTTCTCAACTCCACCCGTAGAATTCTATTTCAGGAACTGTATCTTGTTCGAGTTAATACGCTATCTTTGACCAAGACTATTTCACCTCCCTTTTCATCAACCCTATTTCTACTAAATCCTTACAATCTGGAATGTTAAGTATCTTGTCCTCTTCTGGTTTGAGCCATGTTTCTGTCAATGCTACAGCATCTTGTTCCCCTACAGCAATTTCTGCTTCCAGTTCCCAATTTTGTTCTATATTCTCTACATTTAAGTATTATTTAATACTGCCTTTTATCTCTCTCTCGTCCATTTACAAGGTGACTTTTTTTATTCACTGTCATCACTCACTCCTTTCCTGTTTCTCCTCAGCTCTCTCATGTCCTCATTGATACTTCCAAGCTAGCTCATTAGTGAGCCCTGCCTTGTAAGTTTAAATCTATGCACACTATACTGTTTATACTCTTAACTAGAAGATTGTTCGAGAGGTGGTAATGCAAAGATTGTAACAGACAGTGCTCCTCACTATCCAACCCAAACTCTGGCTTTGCTCTGTAGTTGAATCCTTCGTGATTATCAAATGCACAAGACGAGGAGAAACCCACCGACACTTAAACGGTATCCTTACCGAAATAAAATTCACAAAAGAAGACAAGAGCAACAACTGACTGTCCTTCCTGGACACAATGGTAGAATGCAAGGACAACGGGGAATTCTAGACTAGCATCCATAGAAAGACAGCACATACGGACCAGATAATTAATTACCCCAGCAACCACCCTAACACCCATAAACAGAGCTACATCAACCTTATTCAAATGAGCTGCAACACACCGTAGCAACCCGGAATTGTGCAAAGCAGAAGAGGAGCATTTGTATAGAGTTTTTAAAAAGGAATATGTACCCAAAAAGCACAATTTGCTGTTACCACTGTGACAGACTACACCATGAAGACACAACATGGCCAGACACACTAACCCTACCATATGTCAGAAACAGATTAGAGATGACCATGACTACTCAAACCCCAAAGTATCACACTAGTCCACAAACCAACAACCACCCTGCGACAGCTACTGACCAACGTAAAGGATCAGGTACCCACAACCAATAAACTAATGTAATAAAAAAAATGCTGTGCGAGGACTGAGAGAAGCATTACACAGGCCAAACTGAAAGAAAACTAGCAATAAGGATACACGAACACGAACACCAACTAGCTACCAAGAGGCACGACCAGTTGACTCTGGTCTCGATACACACAGACAAAGAAGAATACAAATTTAGTGCAAGCCAAACAGATACATGCCAAGGAATTCCTGACGGCCATTCCAACTGGAACTCTGTTAGCAAGCACATTGATCCGGACTTGATATACAAACCACTGAAGAAAAAAAACGGAAGTAATACCAACTGGCATAAATAGCAAGTGGGACGGAACACCCAACACTTAAGTGGAGGCGTGGTAAGGATGTTATCTGGCAGGATGACGAAACATCTGCGATCAAACATATCAGCTCAGCGAGCAAGTTTGCAACCTCAGTTCCATGTCTGCTTGGATAAAGCCCATTCTTCTGAAGAGCCTTCTCTTTTTCCAAAAGTGATTCTGACTTCCCAAAAGTCTAAGCCCCTCTCTTCTATACCATCCCTCAAGCCACGCATTTACGTACCTAATCTGTGTTCACCTAAATGTGAAGCTCGCAGCACAGGTAGTAATTTTGAGATTGCTACCCTGGACATCCTGCATTTCAACCTTTTCCCTAACTCCTGAAACTGATCCTGCAAGATCTCCAAGCTGTCTCTCCTATCTTGTTGGTTCTCACATAAACCACAGCCATTTGTCGTTTAACTTACCTTTTGAGAAGCTTATCCTGCCGTACAAACGGCTTATCCAAACCCTTGCACCCAAGAGGCAACAGACCATGATCTCAGCTGCAAACTAGACAGTCTGACGTTCAAACTATTGAGCAAGCCAGTACTACCACTTTGTAATCTGCCTACGAGTCTCCGTCTCTTTTCCCAGAGTATCCTCAGGCACCGATGTACTATGGATTTCTCTCAGGTTGCCCACCCCCAATTCAGTCATTTTGCTCACTAAACAGGCATCCAGAATTTTACAGCAGTTAGTCAACTCCAAGGAGTCCTGGGTTTCCTAGGCTTGCTGCCTCTTTTCTCCTTTCAATGAATGGTCACTTTTTATTAATGACTCGGATGAGGGGATTGAAGGATGGGTCAGCAAGTTTGCAGACGACACGAAGGTTGGAGGTGTCATTGACAGTATAGAGGGCTGTTGTAGGCTGCAGCGGGACAATGACAGGATGCAGAGATGGACTGAGAGGTGGCAGATGGAGTTCAACCTGGATAAATGCGAGGTGATGCATTTTGGAAGGTCGAATTTGAAAGCTGAGTACAGGATTAAGGATAGGATTCTTGGCAGTGTGGAGGAACAGAGGGATCTTGGTGTGCAGATACATAGATCCCTTAAAATGGCCACCCAAGTGGACAGGGTTGTTAAGAAAGCATGTGGTGTTTTGGCTTTCATTAACAGGGGGATTGAGTTTAAGAGTCGTGAGATCTTGTTGCAGCTCTATAAAACTTTGGTTAGACTGCACTTGGAATACTGCATCCAGTTCTGGTCGCCCTATTATAGGAAAGATGTGGATGCTTTGGAGAGCGTTCAGAGGAGGTTTACCAGGATGCTGCCTGGACTGGAGGGCTTATCTTATGAAGAGAGGTTGACTGAGCTTGGACTCTTTTCATTGGAGAAAAGGAGGAGGAGAGGGGACCTAATTGAGGTATACAAGATAATGAGAGGCATAGATAGAGTTGATAGCCAGAGACTATTTCCCAGGGCAGAAAAGGCTAACACAAGGGGTCATAGTTTTAAGCTGGTTGGAGGAAAGTATAGAGGGGATGGCAAAGGCGGGCTCTCTTTACACAGAGAGTTGTGAGAGCATGGAATGTGTTGCCAGCAGCAGTTGTGCAAGCAAGATCATTGGGGACATTTAAGAGACTGCTGGACATGCATATGGTCACAGAAATTTGAGGGTGCACACAAAAGGATCAATGGTCGGCACAACATCGTGGGCTGAAGGGTCTGTTCTGTGCTGTACTGTTCTATGTTCTATGCTCACAATCTCTACACTTTTTTCCTTGTCTGTCTCTCATGAGTGCAGTGACCATCTTCAGGCATGCCTGTTCCAGAAGCCCCTTTCTTTCTTGTATGGTGTGCAAAGAAGAGAGTTGCTGTTCCAAATGAGCCACATGTTGTTTGACTTCTGCTATCCACTCATACTTCATGCAGACGTGACGCTCCTGGATGTCTTGTGGATGCAAAGCCTCCTATATTTTACATGCCACGTAGGTAGAAGCAGGACGAAGTGCATAGGCAGATTCGTCATAGCATGCTCTTCGCCAAAATACCGCAGTAAAAGACATTGCCAAAAAATCCCTTCGTAAAACAGTTTTTTATGTAAAATACTTCCAAAATTACATAAAATAATTGTCATCTCCCTTGTGCTCCCCTGGTGAACATGCTGTGGTTATTGTCTGAGCATTTATATGCAGTGCTGCCCTGTTAACTGCAGCATGAATAGTGGTGGAATTCATTAGGACTGCACCATGGCTTTGAACAATTCCACATTTTGAAAGCCTGATTTTGAACTGTACTGTCTCAAGTGTGGACAACAGCAGTCTAGACTGGTTAGCTGAGAGGCAGCACCAAGAAGTGTGACAATGGTGCAAGCATTTAAAATGTAGTCATTCTGAGAGCAAACAACTTTGAGTGTTGTGGAACCAACGTCACTTCCAAGACTTCTAAGCAAACCCGGTAATTGGACATCCCTATTATGTTTACAAGTGCTGTCATTGAGTTAGCCACTGCTTCAAGTGCTACGTATAATACTGAATTATATTGAAGTCAGACTCCTCCATTACCCTTGACAGTTCTTTGACGAGCTTGCCAATAAGCCAAACATTTCTGTGTGCTGCCCACAATGTCTTCATGAGTGCTTTTCAGCAGAATGGCTGCACAATGAGCTGGCATACCTACTATTCTTCGCGAAAGCCATACTGTAGCGTACGTTTGAGACCAGTCTCGTCATGAGCTTATTGTGTCTCTATAATACCATTGAAAAGTAAGCAGAGTCCCAGTAGCTGAGCTAGTGGCTGTGAATGATGCATCAGATGATGTGTTTTTGTTCATATGTGCTCTAGTTCTCACTTTTGTTGTCTGGTTACACTGCCTAACCAGGTGGTAGTTCTTGGATATCTGAAAAATATAAATGCAAAAGGACACGGTTGAGGTGAATTAAACAAACAGGTGGAAACCAAGAGATCTTAGGTCATCTGCAGACTGCACATAATACTGTTAGTGCTGAGAGAGAGCAAAACAAGTTTTCATAAAGCATGTAAAGTAGGAACAATCAAGCAGGTTTTAATGACAACATTTGCAATGGCCTCCATGACTGCTATTGCAAGAGTTCAGTACTCTTTCATGTCATCATTTCCTATGAGGGAAAGGGAAGAATGCCAGTGAGTATAGCAAAATTATATAGGTGATGTGCTTCCACTAACTAGAAGCATGTGAAAGCTGAAAGATGCTTGCAGTGATGTATGTATGGTGAGAATGGATGTTGGTGGAATACAGGGATGTTTGAGCTATAGTTGTTGGTGATTATTGATGGAGTTGTAGAGTATTGCACATCATACGAAGTAGGTGAGGCCGGTGGATGGTGATATAACTCAAAAGCACATTCTGTGCTTTTATCATTCATGTAAGGTTGTTTAACTTTTTGTAGCATTTCGACAGGACTTTGTTTACCTCATTCACAATCTGTTTCCATTCCTATTTAAGTGTATGTTTGGTGGGTCTTCTGATCTTGCGTGGAAAAACAAGCTCACTTCTTATCATGAAAGGCTTCGACACTGCACTAAAGAACCTGGACGTCCTTTCACTAATCTTTTATGTCATTTTCAGCCGCTTCTTGCTCACAGCTCAATCTTCCAGATCTCTCAAATGATCGGGTGTCAGGAACAGCCCATGTCCCAGCATGCTTTACGTTAGCAATGTACCCAGCCGCATAATATCCCAGTAGCAGTCTATTTCTTTTCATTTGTGGGATGTGGGCATTGCAGGCTGGCCAGCATTTCTTGCCCATCCCTAGTTTCCCTTGAGAAGGTGGTGGTGAGCGGCCTTTTTGAACTGCTGCAGTTCACCTGCTGTGCGTTGAACGACAATGCCCTTATGGAGAGAATTCCACGATTTTGACCCAGTGATTGTTTCTACGCTACGATATATTTCCAAGTCAGGATGGTGAGTGGCTTGGAGGGCTTGAAGGTACTGTTGTTCTTGTCTATCTAGGTGGAAGTGGTCGTGGGTTTGGAAGGTGCTCTGTGAGGATCTTTAGAAAATTCCTGCAGTCCGTCTTGTGGATAGTACTCACTGCTGCTGCTACTGATCATCGGTGGTGGAGGGAGAGGCTGTTGTGCGTGTAGTGCCAATCAAGTGTGCTGCTTTGTCCTGGATGGTGTCAAGCTTCTAGAGTGTTGTTGGGGCTGTACTCATCCAGGCAAGTGGGGAGTATTCCATCACACTCCTGACTTGTGCCTTGAAGTTGGTGGACAGGCTTTGAGGAGTTAGGAAGTGAGTTACTTGCCACAGTGTTCCTAGCTTCTGGCCTGCTCTTGTAGCCACTGTGTTAATGTGGTGAGTCCAATTGAGTTTCTGAACAGTAGCATCCAGGATGTTAACAGTGGGGGATTCAGTGATCGTAACGCCATTGAATGTCAAGGGACGATGGTTAGATTGTCTGTCTCTTCTTGGTGATGATCGTAAACTGGCATTTGTGTGGCGTGAATGTCATTTGTCACCTCAAGCCTGGCTATTGTCCAGAACTTGTCACATTTAAATGTGGACTGCCTCAGTAGCTGAGGTGTCACGAATGGTGCTGAACATTGTGCAAACATCAGTGAACATCCCCCACATCTGACCTCATGATGGAGGGAAGGTCATTGAAGCAGCTGAAGATGGTTGGGTCGAGGACACTAACCTGAGGAACTCCTGCAGAGATGTCCTGGAGCTGAGATGATTGACTTCCAACAACCACGACCACCTTCCTATGTGTGAGGTATGTCTCCAACCACCGGAGAGTTTGCTCCCTGATACTCATCGATTCCAGTTTTGCTCAGGCTCCTTGATGCCACACTCAGTTGAATGCAGCCTTGGTATCAAGGGCTGTCACATTGAACTCACCTCTGGAACTTAACTCTGTTGCCCATGTTTGAAACAAGGCTGTAATGAGGTTGGGAGCTGAGTGACCCTGGTGTAACCCAAAGGGGGCATCCCTGATCAGGTGCTGCTACTTAACACTTGATACCTGCCATCACTTTACTGATGACTGACCTGTAGACTGATCGGGTGGTGATTGATCAGGTTGGATTTGTCCTGTGCAGAACACACTTGGGCAATTTTCCACGTTGTTGGGTAATTACTAGTGTTATAACTGTACTGGAACAGCTTGGCTGAGGGAGCAACAAATTCTGGAGCACAAGCCGTCAGTACTATTGCCGGAATGTTGTCAGGGCCTGTAGCCTTTGCAGTGTGTAGTGTCTCCACCCATTTCTTGATGTCTCGTGGAGTGAATCAAATTGGCTGAAGACTGGTTAGGGTAACGTTGGAGACTACTGGAGGAGGATCATCCACTCGGCACTTATGGCTGAAGATTGCTGCAAATGCTTGAGCCTTATATTTTGCACTGATATGCTGGCTGTTCCATCACAGAGAATAGGGATACTTGTAGAGTCTCCTCCTCCTCCAGTGAGTTGTTTAATTGCCCACCACCATTCATGACTAGATGTGGCAGGACTGCATGGTTTAGATCTGATCCGTTGGTGTGCCTGTGCTGCTGCTGGCATGTACTCTTGCAGTCTTCAGGGTTGATTCCCTGGCTTGATGGTAATGGTGAGTGGGGGATATATCAGGCCATGAGTTTACAGATTGTCGTAGAGTACAGTTCTGCTGCTGTTGTTGACCCACTTGTGGATGTCCACTGTTGAGTTGCTAGATCTGTGTGAAGTCTGTCCCATTTACCACGGTGATAGTGCCACACACCACGATGGAAGTTATTCTCATTATGAAGGCGGGACTTCATCTCCACAAGGACTGTGCGATGGTCACTCTTACCGATACTGCCATGGACAGACGCATCTACAACTGGCAGATTAGTAAGGATAAGATCAAATATGTCTTTCTCTCTTGTTGGTTCCCTCACCACCTGCCGCAGACCCAGTTTAGCAGCTATGTCCTTTTCGGACCTTATCAGCTCGATCACTCGTACAGCTGCTGAGCCACTGTTCGTGGTGGACATTGAAATCCCCCACCCAACATACATTTTGTGCCATTGCCATCTTCAGTGCTTTCCCCAAGTGTTGCTCAACATGGAGGAGTACTGATTCATCAGCTGAGGGAGGACAGTATGTGGTAATCACTGGGCGATTTCCTTGCCCATGTTTAACCTGAAGCCATGAGACTTCATGGCATCAGGAGTCACTGTTGAGGACTCAGAGCAACACCGCCCCAATTGTATACCACTGTGCCACCACCTCTGCTGGGTTTGACCTGCCGGTTGAACAGGACACGTCCAGAGATGGTGATGATGGTGCCTGGGACATTGTCTGTAAGGTATGATTTTGTGAATATGACTATGTCAGACTGTTGCTTAATTGGTCTGTGAGACAGCTCTCCCAGTTTTGGCACTAAGCCCCAGACGTTAGTAAGGAGGACTTCACGTAGTCAGTAGGGCTGTTTCTGTTGGGTTTTTTTGCGGTGCCTTGCTCAAAGCTAGGTAATCCGTTCAGTTTCATTTCTTTGAGACTTTGTAGCTGTTAGTACAACTGAGTGGCTTGCTAGGCCAATTCAGAGGGCAGTTGAGAGTCAACCAATTAACAAATTGCCACTTGGTACACCATTCATTTCGGGGAAATAGATGAGCGATCAGGTTGGTATCGTGATTGAGCAGACTATAAATAAAAGGATGACAGCAGGCTATGAATAGTATTCAATACTCCCAGTGATCAATTTCTTAAACAAAAAATTGCCTTTGCCTTACATTTCTGCACCTGGGCTATGTTACTACCCAGAGGAGTAATCTGTTTATCAAATGTCATTTGTTTTGAACTCGTTTAGTACGTCTCAAGCTTTCTGCTGGTTATACTGAAGTTAGTTTGACTTGGAGTATTGCCACTGAGAGAGAATGTGTTATTCAGTGCTTATTTATATGCCCAGTTTTAGTTATTTACAAGTCATTCACTGACTTTATCCTGTGATCATTTGATTTGATTTATTATTGTCACATTCCAAGATATGATGAAAAGTGCTATTTTGCTTGTAATCCCTGTTTCTGCAAGTCACGCTTCTGTATTCATCCTAGTGATCTACTGTGAGACGTGGAA
Source organism: Stegostoma tigrinum (assembly GCF_030684315.1). Classification (NCBI taxonomy): domain Eukaryota; kingdom Metazoa; phylum Chordata; class Chondrichthyes; order Orectolobiformes; family Stegostomatidae; genus Stegostoma; species Stegostoma tigrinum. Next base: position 79,441,606 of record NC_081355.1, on the reverse strand, counting down.
CATGGTGAACACCTCCCGTGACCCAGATCTACCCACGTGTAGGAAATGTCACTAGTTGCACGACCTTGAGCATACTAAAGGCAGAAAACTACATGGATGCTACATTCAGTAAAGTGATGATGCTGCAAGTTAAAAGCAAGTAGGCAAAATGGGGAATAGGCGATTGCCAGACTGTCCAAGAGAAACAGGGATGTAAGGTAAGAGTTTCCAGAGGTCCACTCTCCAGCTCATTTTATTAACCTGGATATCCATGAAGGCAACACACAAGAGCTAGGCCACAGGAAGGAAGAGGAGAAGGAGAGCAATACTAATGGGGTATTGTTTACTTGGGAAAACAGAATTTCTGTGGCTGTCAGTCTGACTACAACATGGTTTGTTGCCTCCCTGATACACTTGATCAGGGTATCATTGAAGCAGATGTGGAAATGCACAGCAAGAGAGGCCCTTAGCCTGCTTTGTCATTGAACATGATCCTGTATCTCAGTACTGTATTCCTGCTTTTTCTCCATATCCATTGATGTCTTTAATATCTTAAAAATGTGTCAACGTCACTCTTGAGTCTATTCAGTGACTTGACTCCGCAGCTTTCTGTCATAATGAATTCCACAGGCAGACCACTCACTAAGTGCCACAATGTTTCCTAATCCCAGCCCTAAGTGGCCTACCCGCATCCTGAGACTGTAACCCCTAGTTCTTGGCTCCCTGTATCTAATCTTACCTGAGCACTGTTAGAATTTTAAGTGAATCAATTAGAATGCTGCAAAAAATCCTTCTGCAGCCAGTGGCAATGGTACTCATTGAACTATTGGTGTTTGTAGGTAGGGAACGTCATCCTTCTTTTTCCTGGAGGCCTGTGACCAGCAGTGATCTGCAGGGATTTGTGTTGGGTCCACTGTTGTTTATAATTTATAGAAACTATTTTGATAAGAATTTAGGAGGCATGGTTAGTCAGTTTGCAGATGACACTAGTTAGTGGAATGGTAGACAGTGAAAAATGCTATCTGAGTTAACAAAGGGATTTTGATCGATTGGGCCAATAGACTGAGAAGTGGTAGATGAAGTTTAATTTGGATAATTGCGAGGCATTTCATTTTGGTAAAATTAACAAGACCATGACTTATAGTTAATTGTAGGGCCCCAAGTAATGATGTCGAACAGAGACCTAGGGATTCAGGTACGTAGTTCTTGGCAAGTTGCTTCACAGCTAGACAGGACAGTTAAGAAGGCATTTAGGTCATTTGACTTCATTGGTCAGACCCTTCAATACAGCAGTTGCAGTGTCATGTTGATGTTGTACAGGGTGTTGGTGAGGTCACTTGAATTACTGTGTACAGTTCTGATTGCCTTGCCCTTAAAAGGATATTATTAAATTGGAGAGGGTTCAGAAGTGCGTAAATAATATGGAATGGTTTATCATACCCTTTCAAACATCCTCTCAGCATTTACCCTGTCAAGCCCCGTCAGCATTCTGATTTTCTGAGATCACCCCTCATTCTTCTAAACTTTAGTGAGGAGAGTCCCAACTTGTTTAACTTTTGCAGAAATGACAGTCTCTCCATACCAGGGATCATTCTAGTGAACCGTTCTTACTTACAGCCTCAATTTTTCACCCCTCATCTCATGCTTTATTTGCCTTGTAGCTGGGCCAGATGAAGAAAGGGATACAGTGACACTGGGAACTGCAGATGCTGGCAAATCCAAGATAACAAAGTGTGGAGCTGGATGAACACAGCAGGCCAAGCAGCATCTCAGCACAAAAGCTGACGTTTCGGGCCTAGACCCTTCAGCAGAGAGGGGGATGGGGAGAGTGAACTGGAATAAATAGGGAGAGAGGGGGAGGCAGACCGAAGATGGAGAGAAAAGAAGATAGGTAGAGAGGTGAGTGTAGGTGGGGAAGTAGGGAGGGGATTGGTCAGTCCAGGGAAGACGGACAGGTCAACGAGGCGGGATGAGATGGTAGGTAGGAAATGGAGATGTGGCTTGAGGTGGGAGGAAGGGATGGCTGAGAGGAAGAACAAGTTAGGGAAGCAGAGACAGGCTGGGCTGGTTTTGTGATGCAGTGGGGGCAGGGGAGATTTTGAAGTTTGTGAATTCCACATTGATACCATTGGGCTGCAGGGTTCCCATGTGGAATATTCGTTGCTGTTCCTGCAACCTTCGGGTGGCATCATTGTGGCACTGCAGGAGGCCCATGATGGACATGCCATCTAAAGAATGAGAGGGGGAGTTGAAATGGTTTGCGACTGGGAGATGCAGTTGTTGATTGTGAACCGAGCGGAGGTGTTCTGCAAAGCAGTCCCCAAGCCTCCACTTGGTTTCCCCAATGTAGAGGAAGCCACATCGGGTGCAGTGGATACAATATACCACATTGGCAGATGTGCAGGTGAACATCTGCTTGATATGGAAGGTCATCTTGGGGCCTGGGATAGGGGTGAGGGAGGAGGTGTGGGGGCAAGTGTAGCACTTCCTGCGGTTGCAGGGGAAGGTGCCGGATGTGGTGGGGTTGGAGGGGAGTGTGGAGCGGACAAGGGAGTCGCGGAGAGAGTGGTGTCTCCGGAAGGCAGAGAAGGGTGGGGATGGAAAGAATGTCTTGCGTGGTGGCGTCAGTTTGTAGATGGCGGAAGTGTCGGAGGATGATATGTTGTATCCGGAGGTTGGTGAGGTGGTATGTGAGAACGAGGGGGATCGTCTGGGGGCGGTTGTGGCGGGGGCGGGGTGTGAGGGATGTGTTGCGGGAGACGCGGTCAAGAAAGTGATACAGTTTGCTTTTCTGAGGGATTTCAAGATGATCACTTTTTCATCGGATTCTGATTACATTTCATATTGGCAAGTGGCCACATCTATCCTGGTGGTTCACATTTATTTTCCTCATTAAAATAAGTGCTATTTTTGGAATAAGTTTCCAAGGCTTCAGAGATAAGTTTGTGCATTGACATGTTTGGCATTTCTTTAATGCCATTTGGTTAAAAGCGTTTGGATCTCTTTTCCCAATCTGTTTTCAAATTCCCAATGCCACTCTATTGAAGACAACTTGTTGAACATTTCCTCCAAGGTCCGTGATCCTGCCTTTGACAAGACATCAGGAGAACCTTTCTACTTACCTTTTCTTAAAAAAAAGTGCCTTGGAATCTTTGTGCATTCAACTGAAGGGGCACATGGTTTCAGTTTAACATTTCATCTGAAAGATAGTGTATCTGACAATGCAGCATTATTTCAGTACTGAACTGAGTAGTCAGGCCAGATGATGTGCTTATGTATCTTCAGTGGAATTTGAGACGAGACTTGTGTCTCAATTAATTGTGGTACTACTAAGGCTGACGTCTGTTGAGTTGATTGAAGTCACCTAGTATTATGCCTTAATCACCTTAATATGCATTATTTTTAGCAATAAGTTTGAGAGACATATTAAGTAGCAGTTAGCTTTCCACTTTTTTTTTGCCCCATTGTATTCAGTGGGCCAAGGTTTGTGCCTTACTGCTGCCATGGCAGAGGGCGAAATGTGGTTTCAAGTATTGCTAATTGTGTAAAGTGACACAGATTTAAGAGATGTATTAGAGCTGTATTCTGTTAGACATTTGTGTGACAGTTTTGCCACACTTAAAACGTTACCAAGGAATGAAAGAATTTGAAATGCATAGTAAAATTATTTCTGTGCTCAGCATGTATTAATCCCTATTTTTGTTGGAATTTTTTAAAGCACAAAGTAAGAGTTGGAGTAGGCTAGTCAGCCCTTTGAGTCTGCTGCGCTATTCAATTTGATCATGGCTGACCATCCAACTCGTTGCTCTATTCCTGCTTTCCTCCATATTATTTGATCCCTTTAACCCTCAGAACTATATCCAACTTCTTCTTGAAAACGTTCAATGTTTTTGCCTCGATCGCATTCTGTTATCAAGAATTCCACAGGCCCACCACTCTGAATGAAAAGAATTTCTTTTTATATCAGTCCTAAATGTCCTACCCTACACCCTGAAACTGTAACCCTTGTGATTGGGAAGGCCCGTCCTGCGTTTACTTTGTCTAGTCCTGTTAGAATTGTGTAAGTTTCCGAGATCTTCACCTACCCTCATTCTTCTGAACTTTTCTTGTCTCCCTTCATGAGTCAGTCCTACAACCCCAGGAATCAGTCTGGTAAACTTCTGTGCATTCCCTCTGTAGCCAGAACATCCTTCAAAAAAAGATCAGAACTGCATACGGTCCTCCAGGTGTGGTCTCGCCAAGTCCTGTACGATTGCAGCAAGCCATCGCTGCCCTTGTACTTGCATCTCCTCGATCTGAAGACCAACATACCATTCATTGTCTTCAACTGCTGTTACAGCTGCATGCTTTCAATGACTTGCCTACAAGGTCACCTAGGTCTTCCCCTTTCCCAACATAATGCCATTCAGATAATTTGCCTTCCTGTTTTCACTACCAATGTGGATAACCTCATCTTTATCTAATGTCAACTTCTGTGCCAATGTCTGCAATATTTATTGTTGCAACTTGGTTTAAAAGCATTTAGGACTGCTTCTGCCTATTTACCAAATTCTCTCTTGTACCCAGTTTTACACTGCCACTCCAGTAGGCAATTCTAGCACAAATCTCAAGACTCAAATTGATAGATTTCTAACCACTAAGGCATATGGAACAAAAATGAATAAAAAGAGTTGAAAAACTGATTCATGATTTAACTTGAAATGGGAATGATGGGATGAATAGCCTCATAGCATTCTTCTGTTTATTGAGCTAAAATTCAGGGTGTGGCTACCTACTCCTGTTCCTGAATACAAATTTTGTGACCTGTGAAAGCAAAAGCTTTTTATGTAGACCCAGATTGCTTTACCACAGAAGAAACCATGTATAGCTTTGGCACTTCACAAACTTTCAAAACAAACATAAGGGCAAAGCTTGTTTTTTCCCCAGATTTGGAGCCTGATAATTTGGACATGGATAAAGATTTGAATAAGTTATTGACTTTTTTGGATAAAATTTATATCAAGTTGATGATTTAATAACTGCTGATGAGGCATGGTCAGATGTTGACAAATTCAGAAAACTGAAGATCTTCCATAGAAGAATTACTTAATGGAATTTTGTGGAATGCACGAAAGACTGCCGGAAATCAGCAGGAAATTCCTAAATGGGTGATGGTGTTTGAGCTATTAGACTGTGTCAAAATACTGAAGTTAAACAGACTTCTAATTTCAGTGGGAGTTAAATTTGCAAATAGATGCACATTGCTACAACAAAGTTGGAAGCACCAAAAAATTCTTTGGCAAGCACTACTTTCCAGTAGTGTTTGTTGTGCAAATGGGGCAATCATCCAGAAAGCAGAAGATGGATGGCGCAGTGTTGGTAAGCTGACGGGACAGTTAGACATCACAGGCAGTGGTGCGAATGAAAAGTTTATATGAAGAGCAAATAAAAAAAAAATACTTGACACGTCTGAGAAATGAAGGGAATTCGGGACAAAAAAAATCATTCAGGCCAGTGATGAATGTGTTTGTGGCAGAATCTTTTAATTGTGTGGTATTACTACAAATATGTCTACAGTGTATGGAATAGATTGGCTAATATGCTACCTAGAATCTGAGGGACAGAGATCAGAAAAAGCTGACGAATTCGAGGGTTTTAACTGTTTCAGATTTGGGAGTGAAACTCAAATCTTTTAAAAACAGTAGTCATTCTTTGTAAAATAGTTAGAATCAGTTATTTTATTAGCGTGGATGCAGCCTTTCAGATCTTTACTCATAGCAATTTTCAAACCCTGTCAGTATTTTCGTAAATCTCTTCTGTACTTCTGAAGCAATTATCATCTTCCTGTAATGTGACAAGAACTGTATGCACAACTCCAGCTGTGCCCTAACGAATGTCTATAGTTCCAACATCACACCTTTCTTTGTATCAGTACCTCCTTCAATGAAGGAAAGAATTCCATATGCTGCCTTTACCAACTTGCTCTGCCATCTTTGCAGACCGGTGGACATGCACACTATGTCCCTCACTTTCTCCTATATTTTTCAATACCTTTCTATTTATTCCCTTGTCTTCTCTTTTTAATTGCTCTTTTCAAATTTATTGCATCGCACTTCTCTGGATTGAATTCCATTTGCCAATTTTACTGTCAGTCAAGCACTGATATCATTCTGCAGTCACCATCAATCTTCCACATTGTCAATTACCTGGACAATTTTCGTGTTGTCTGCAAACTTCCCTATCATGTCTTCCATGTTTAAACCTAAATCATGAATATATACAAGCAAGGGACCCAACATTGCACCACTTTGGAAACTGCTTTCTATTCACAAAAACACCTGTCAAAAATCATCCTTTGTTTCTTGTAACTCTTCTAATTTTTGAACCAACTTGTTGCATTCTTCTGCATCCCATGGGCTTTTTCTGCAGTCTTAGTTATGACATTTTGTCAAATGCAGTACTGAAATTCCTGTCGAAAATATCTACTTCAGTACCCTCATCAATCCTACTTGTTACCTCCTTAAAACAGTTGAGTTGTTAATACTTAGTTCACTTGTCACCCTTTGTTTCCTAAATCTTAAATCTGGCATTGAGTCTTCCCTCATTCGACTTGCTACATGCTGACTATTCCTGATTTGGTCTGTGCCTCCCCAACTAACATGTAATCTTATCTCTCCATATTGATTCTAACAATTTGCCCACCACCTGAGGTCAGACTAGCAAGCCTAAAATTATTTGCCCTACTGTTCACATCCTTTTTGAAAAAGGTACAATATTTTTCAGACCTTCAAACTTGCAGTATCTATTAAGGACTACGAAGTGGCCTTTGGAGCATTTTCTATTTACTCCCTGGCTTTTAATGACCTAGCATGTAAGTCATGTGGCCCTGGTGCCTTACCCATCCTCAGAAGGTCAATCTCTCCAATACTTCCATTCTCATTATGCCTATTTTAGCCACATTTCACCCTCCACTAACTGGAATTGCTGCATCGTCCTGTTTTGCAAGGACAGAAACTGAGTATTTATTAAGAATTTTGCTCATATTATCTACATTCATGCACAAATTACCATCTACATCTGATAGACCCTACCCAGATATTAGTTATCCTCTCCTCTTTGTGTACTAAGGTAATACCTTTTGGATTTTCCTTAATTTTCCCACCCATTACTTTATCATATACTGTCTTCACTTTCCAATTTCCTTCTTCAGCCTAAGCTTCCTAATTATTTCTTTGAGATTGTCATAGCTCTCTCTTCTGATTTATCTTACTCTGCCTGTTTCTGGATAAAGAGGGTGGCCTAAATTTGGCAATACCACTATTTTTCTATGTCACACTGTCACCAATAATTGGGATTTATAATGCACTCCAAGCATTATAGCTGCCCCTTTTGTTTTGTACAGGACCTACATTTCCCCAGAATCAACTCCAAAACACCAGAAATCTGACACTCATCCACACCAGCTTTCTCACCACTTGCTCAATTCCTTGAATCTCTTTTGTTTTGCTCATTAGTTGGTGAGACTGTGAATAATCCTGAGGCTGCTGCTTTAGAGGTCCTGCCTTTCAATCCTCCTCTTCGATCCCTAAAAGTTGCTTTTAGGAGTTAATCCCCATTTTCAGTTACTCAGTAACAATGTAAAGCACAGCCTTTGGTTGCTCACCCTCCTGAAGAAAAATGGCCTTCAGCCTTTCCAAAAAATACTTCCTGCCATCAAGGAGGCAATATACTGTTCTAGAGTTGTTTCTGTGGCCTTTAACACATGTCTGACCCCCTAATTAGGAAATACTCTATCACCATTTTTCTTCCATTCTTCCCCTACCCCCAGTACAGCTGAACCACTGCAGTGTCACCACCTGTAATTAGGCTGCATTCTCCTGAAAACCATCACCCTTACTAATATCCAAAATAGTACACAGATTAGAAAGCAACATATACACACTGCACTCATGTACTGGCTGACTACTTTTCTTCGATTTCCTGGCAGCCAGCCGTTTTCTCGGTGATTTGTGGTGTGACCGCCTCCCTAAATCTGCTACCACATATTCCTCTCCCTCATGATGCACAGCTGTAACTCTACATAACGCTCAAGCTTGTGCATTGGGTAATATTTCCTGTTGATGCATTTATCTGGGGGATGTAGTGTGTCCATAACTTCACAAATATCACAGATGCTATATCCCACACTTGGCCAACCTGACATGTCATCCTATAACTTTAAAAGCCAGTTGTTAAACTAGAATTGTAGAAAATGTGCCCGTACTCACGGGTCGGCTTCTTCCACTGAGCCAAGTTAAGAACAAACTACAGAAGATTAAAAGAAGGGAACATGAGCACCTCCCTGTCCCTGCCACTCCCTTGTACTTAACAAACTCCCAATTTACAAACTTGCAACTAAAGTATCACTGAGGGCAGCCTTGTTTTATTTTTGCTGACAATAACTGACTCTAGCCATTAATAATGAATTAAACCATCTACTAATTAACATGCTGAAATTTATTTTAGATCTTGTATACCCCTTATTTCAGGCTGCAATAAAACTTCTCTTTGTTTTACTTAGTGGAATATTTAATTACTAAGTAAAAAGATAAACCAGATCTCAGAAATAAAAATTAACCCTTGAGACTCTTGCACTGAACAGCTCCCAATGCATACAAGACACCTCTGAGGCAGGCCTGTTTTCACTCTGAGAAACAACAGCTGAAAATTCAGATATCCAGACTAAATCAGCCACTAATTAACTCATCTTAAAGTTTGTATATCACCAGCAAAATTTCTCACTAATTGTAGGGGGCGAATTTGCTAACCATAAAGTTTGAGGAGTGTGTGCAAATTTGAATATAATTATTATGAATGCAGCACTAGAAAGCCCTTCAGACAACAGCATGTGTGAAGGAAATTACACAATAGACAAAATAGCTCATACAGTTTGTCTGATCTTCCACAAATTATGCATTATCTTCTACAGTAGCATGGCTGTATATGTTAATGCACACTGCAAATTGCCAGAGGCCATAATCTATATCAGATTTTTTTTGTCAGAAATCCTCATGCTCTGTGAGTAATAAATGATCAGATGCCAGATTGGGATGGTAATTCAATAAGGTTTACCTATTTTGAGCATTTGAACATGCTGCTGGAAGCAGATTGGTTTCAATGAAAGTCTAAGTCTCAAAGATTTTGATAAGCCACCGATGTGATGTAAGGCCATTGGAAACAAGTTTTATCAGGGAACCATGGTTTATTGTATAGGGAGGGACTTAAAAAGTGTAGGATCCCAGGAAAGGCTATTGATAAGGGTGAGGAAAATAATTGTACAGCACGGGGTTCCAATTGTTTGGGTACAATTTTCAAGTTTTCTAGGTATGGATCACATTTGCAGATTGTAAAGTTGTTATAGAAAGTCATGAGAAAGCAAAGATCTCCTAATAAATTGTAGCGTGGCTATGTTGCAATTGAACATTTGTCTCATGAATATAAGTTCTGATGATCAAAGTGAGGCCATTGTCTCAAAGAACATGTATCAAAAGTGCTACAAAAGCTTAAGTCTTAAATTGGAAATATGAAGTATAAACATGAAAAGCAAGAAAGCTTGGCTGACTGCAGAAATTTATCATTATCCTCTACCTGCTGCATGACACACTGCGAATCATAATCCTCAACAACACATCAATACAGACCCATATAAGTGCAAACTTTCTCAAGCAAGGCTGTGTCATTGCACCAACATCCTTCTCCACCTACACCACTACATATCTGTGAAGCCACCCACTGAAGTAGAACTTATCTATTGGATAAGTAAGAAGCTGTTCGAACTACATTGGCTCCAGAATAAATCCGAGATCACCACCATCTCTCATCAAGCTACTGTAGATAGACAACACTTGCATGTATACGCACTGAAGTGAAGAAATCGACACTGATTCAAGGTAACAAAGTATGGAGCTGGATGAACACAGCAGGCCAAGCAGCATCTCAGGAGCACAAAAGCTGATGTTTCGGGAGTAGACCCTTGGCTTGGCTTTCAGGCGCATGCAAGAAGGGGCCTTATTAAATGGATCTGCAGCGTTCATAATCACCGTCCTTGGTGAGCCACTGGACAGTATGATTAATTTATAAAACTTGCAAGCCATCTTTCTACAAGAACCAATGTTGACAATGAGCTTCGTTATCATCTGCCATGTGTCAGTTCAACTTTTGACTAGCTGAGATTGTTTGATGTCAATGACATTAAACCTGGTATGAAGCTCATGGGCTGCTGGGCAGCAATGTTTCCTGCCCTCCTGTATGCATTAATGATGTGAACAATGTATGGCAGGCATCTCACATCCCAAGAGAATTGCTACCACAATACCTCCACAAAATGTGCAGATGACGAGTAAAATGGATGCTCCAGTATCGGTGTCCTGTCTCAAGCCATGTGTCCAGTATCAAGGCATTGATTACGATTGATCAGCTGTGTTGGGCAAGCTTAAAAATTCACATGCTTCACAGAAGACTGTCAAAACAAACGCCAAAATCCAAGCTTCATCATGGCAAGTGCTTACTGGTGGCAGAGAAACACTTCAAGAATATTTATGAAGTCTCCCTTAAAGAAAATGCACTGTCCTCACTGACATACGTGAAATTCCTGTCTTAGACTGCCCAAGCTGGAAAGGTGTAGTTTTGACAGTGCCAACCATTTCCTGCCTCTCTGACAGGCCCAGATGAAGTCAAAGTGTACACAGCAAGAAGATCGTGCAGAACCTGAGCATCCTACCCACCCAGCTTGTGAAGCAGCCGTAATCCCCATCTGTGTCAACATGTGCAAATCCACCATTGAACTATTTGACCAGTTGGGGACCTTCAGTTCTGGAGTGGAAGTCATCCTTTGTCCCAAGGAACTGCCGAAGAAGATGACCATTGAACTGAGTGGCTTGACCCCATATCTTTGGCACATTAGTCAGTGCCTCTGGATTACTAATCCAGTGACATTACCACAATGCCACCATATGTCTACATATTTTGTCATTTTCATTTAGAAATTTTGGAAGGATCTGATTCACCTAATCGATTAATGCTGTGATTTTTAAGCAAAGAAGAACTGAAAACCATTTCCTTTGACAATTGGTCAGTTTTTTTTTCCTTCACATGAATAAGCTAATATGACATGTATGTCATGGATATACTCGATAGGTCCTAAGTGGAATCAGTGTCTTCCTCCCAAGATTTTGTTCTGTTTTGCAGGCCAGCTGATGAGACTGAGACTGTCTCAGAACTAATGAATTTGACAACATGGTTTTTATTAAGTAAAGTGTGATTTCTTACCAGTTGTCTGTTACCTGATTATCTTGCAAAATCAAAATTATCACTTGATATAAATACATAACATACTGCTCATTGTTCTGAATTTTTTTTATTGTCCTGGACAAGAAATAGTACACCAGAAGGGTAAAGGGAATTGGAAGTATTAAGGTCACTTAAGCACAGAAGAGTGTCGATATCAGAGGATCGACAAATTTTATCTGTCTGCAGTTTTCAATATGTGACTAATTTAGTCTCAAAGATTAACACTGCTTCATTAAACTATCCTTTTAGAATGTTATTTGAGGACATTCTGTTTTCCATAATGTTTAATTCTGAGGTTTTTTAAATAGAGTTAGCTATGAGTAATTCAACGCACTGTAGAGCCAGTTAACTATTTGGCTAGACAGCCGTTTTACGATGCCAACAGTGTGACCCTCTGGTTAAACCACCATTGGTCATCAAACTCCCAAATGAAAGAACAACCCTTTGACTGGTAGGGCTGTGACAACTTTACCTTGTATCTCCAGAGTTTATCAAATGGAAAATAATGTAGGTTCTTGAAAATGTGTTTAATTAAAAGATAATGTCTGTGAAGTACTATTTAACTTAGTCATGAATACATGAACTGTTTCATGTTAGGAAGTTAAGTCTGCCCAAATCACTGCAGTTACTGTACTGTCACTCTCCAACACACACAAAAATAAATGTTATACCTTTGTATGCTGGTATTCATATAGCATGTTTAAAGACATTTTTTTAGGAAAGGCAGATTGATAAAGCAATATTAGCTGTTTCAATTCTGAAATTACTATGTGTCCTGAAAGGGTCACAGATCTATTCACTTTTTCCTACAGGCCTTGCCAAGATGACAGTATTCCACATGGTAATATTAAATGGTTAATTAGTTTTAATATAGTTCCAAGTTAATGTGAATAGTTCAATGGTAAGCCAGGCTTGACAAGTTGAATGACCTACTCTTGTTTCTATATTCCTGTGTTCCAGTGGTGCAGGCTATCATCTTTATGAAACATCGGAATAGAAGACAATCTGTGATGCTTGCAATCTGTGACATTTCTATTTGTATACTCAGAATGTAGTTTCCATGGAATCTGTCAGGCTTATACCATCTGCACGAAGTTTGTGCCAGATGTAAATGATTGAAAGTGACTTATTAGTTAAGTATTCTGCCCATTCAAAATAACAATTGTTTCCACACAATTGAGTTATCAATACCTAGAACAGGATGAACTGTTTAATATATATTTAGTTATATGCAATGGCAAATGAACAGTAGTAAAGAAGATAAGCAAATAGTATGTATTCAAGATCTCCGTATTCTGAAATTCAGTCCACATCTAAATAAAATGGCACAGTGGTCCAGCATTATTTTTGCATCTTAGAGATAATGATTTAATAGAATTGGTCTCATCTCTATTTTACTGAGTCACCATGTTTTCTGGTGTAAACCTATAAAGTGAAGTTTACATCACCTTAGTTTCTTTAGAAGGCCAGGAAAATTGATTTAACCAAAAACCAAATCGTGTGGATGCTGAAAATCTGAAAAATTGTATAGATTGGAAACATTCAGCAAATCAAGCTGCATCTGTGGAAAGAGAAAGAGTTAATTGTTTCTCCATAACTGTTTGACCTGCTAAATGTTTCCAGCATTGTATTGATGTTCATTAAAGGAGAAGCAGTTATTCACATCCCAGATGCTTAAAGTAGGAATTGACTCGGCTTCTTCACCTTGAAGATTTCATTGGCAAGGATGGACCCAGAATAGGATAGGGTGGGTGGAGGAGAGGAGCAGTTAACAGCTATCATAGTTTTATAAACTTGTTACTTTCTGTCTCCACTCCAAAATGTTGTTTGTGCAACCATCTGGACAAGAGCCTCCTATTTCATAACATATAGATTTAATTCTTTGAATCACAATGCTAATTTTATCTGAAATTTATTTTCCTGTTTAGATGTGATGAATGTAGACTCTGTTACCACTTTGGCTGCCTTGACCCACCACTGAAGAAGTCTCCTAAACAGACTGGCTATGGTTGGATTTGTCAAGAATGTGACTCCACATCTTCAAAAGTAAGATAAAATGTCTGTTGCCTTAGAATTCAACAACATTTCCAAAGATAGAACATGAAAATTAGCTGTCAACAGCGTTTAGGTAACCAACAATCTTCGTCATTGAATGCTTAAATATCCTGGTCAGCTCTGGAGAGAATCAAAAATGATATTAAACTTCTTTCACCATTTTAATGTGCAATAGGCTGCTATATAGTTCTGTAGAAATGCCCCATTTGCCTCTGGCTTCAGGTTTGTTTTGAAGGTTCTGTCTGCATTATTAGTGAATCAGAAAGAGTTCAAATCACTGCAGTTACTAATTGCAGTTTAGCCTCCTAAATGTTAATCAAATTCTGTTTAAATCAGCTTTTTCTGTAAGTTTAAGGATAATGCAATTCTTCCATCTGATGCAGTCTTTTCGTTTACTGCTGAATATTGCTTAAGCAAAATTATGTTTGAAGACAGAAAATAAGATTTGTTCTATTCCAAAGATGTTTTTAACGTATACTTTGCACTATCTCAAGACTCACACAGTGAAGAAGGTTGTATACTAGACCAAACTCAACTGGATAGGTTATAAAAACCTTCTGACCTTTGCAGGCTATTATATAAAATCCTCATTATCTGTGGGGTCCGTGGAAATAGACTACCTTCAGATGACAAAACATAGGTATCATTGCAGTATGAATCTCTATTTACTGCAAAAGACCATGCAGTCAGACCCACTAAGTCAATGGGGTAAAGCTGGTTTGGATTTGAGGCTGAACACACAGATGCATAGATCAGTGGGTAACGAGAAGTGAGTGTGCTAATTAAATACTGCTGTGTTGAAACTGTTTTTGTGTGATCAAGCGGAAGATCTTTCTCCAGAGAAGCTGCCTTCCATCTCCAAAGGAACGTCATCATTGACAGCAAGGGCACACTTACTGTATGTAACAATAAGTAGCCTTCAAAAAAGCTCCAATAAGTAGCCAATCTAACATTACAAAACAATCCAAGTTCAATGGGCTATTTACTCAGTATTTTGCCTGCTTAACAACAAAAAAATGTAGAAGCATTTCTCACTTTCCTATTTTTTTCTATCCTTGCCACAGTAGGTAATAGAAATGAAAAATGTTGGCTCTATCATCAACAAATTTGGAAAATGTAGTTTTTCTTCAACTATTGAACAGAGCAACTTTTAGGATCCATTTAGTCAGCAGAGTATCACTATCTGATTTTGGCATAATTTTGAAAAGTTCATTCTGAACAAATCATCAATGGCCTTTTGCTGTAGATTTTTAGAAAACCTGTTGGTGTACTTCCCAGAAAAAACATTTTTCAGCTGCTAAATGGACCAGTAGTGCAGTAGATGAGAAGCCTCAGTTTATTTTTATTTGAGCAACAAGGCACTAATTTCCTGTTTGAACAGATAAATAGAAGAATAAACAATCAATAAGCTAATCCACACTGAATCAAACTAATCAGAATTGAGATATGACATAGTCCCTGAAGGAAATCATGTTGGGAATGACTTATATGTTCATTATCTTGACCTGTACGGCAATGATATCTGCTTTCTAGAGTGTACCTTTAAGATGTTTAATATTATTAACGTCAATTGTAGTATTTATTTTCCTCAAATAGATTAGTTAATCTACATACGTTGACAAGAAGAACAACTGCATATCAGCCTATTATTGTGGACTTCACTAATAGGCTAAGCTTGTTTCTTTATTGTAGTCATGTTTTGCATGAGAGATAACCCTCTTGCAAATAAGCACTGCATCCATTTTCTTTTCACTGCAGGCTCAGGGGAGCTGATTTTGGTCTTCTAAGACAGAGCCTTGCAACGTATTTATGAGACTTTAATTTGAAGCCTTGTTGCACTTTGGTTTATAGGTTATTGAATGCTGATTTACATTTTGCAAATCAATAATAGTATTTCTCTTCAAACTAATCAATAGGAACTTACAAAGAGTTCATTTGATAAATTCAATGCATTCCTCTATGAGTGAAGACAATTTTTATATCCATTTAATTTTTAAAAAGACTCAAAAATTACTTATGCCAAACCAAGTCTAAAGTAGCTTTTGACTTGAGTCATTGAAAATTGCAGAAAAGGCATTGACATTGATCTGGAGAATTTGCTTCCAGTCTGCGCTAAATCATTAAATTGCGCACAGTGATTTTAAAGGTATACTGCTTTTATATGTTTTAATAATTAGACCTTTAAAGACTACTATTGTTCATTTAAACTTTAACCAAGAGGAAGGAGCAGCAATACAGTACTGCTTGAAGCAATCAAACCATCTGACAATGGATAGTAATACCGTGTGGCTTGCAACATGCATTCAAGCATATGGACCACTGACTTAACATCACAGTGTTAAGTGTTGCAATGGCAAAGTGATGGTGGTTGATGACTTTGTGGTTTTCCAAGGAGATGAAAATACAAAAGGTCTGAAGAGAAATCTATTTTGCTACTCTTTGCGTGTATAGATTAAGTTTTTTGTCAAATTACTTGTGAGAGCTAGGTTATCAGTTTGTAAACCGAGGATGCAGAGATGAGAAGCGGCAGTGGGCTGCATCGAATAAAACTAGTGATGTGAGAGCCACCCATCTGAGATCTTGGCTGTAATGATATGAGCAAGTGAACTTGAACATATTTTAAGTCATAAGTCAATATTGAGGGAGAAGTTGAGGAAAACAGGAAATGTCAACAAAACCCATGTGGGGTTTAGTAAATAATGACTTTTATTTAAAAGTTTAATGTGCTCAGAGTAGGAATCATTTGGATAAAGAGGCTGGAGGGGGACAGAAGAAAGGATATGTCATTGAGTAGTGAAGGAATTGGGTAGACAACTGATGAGTGGAACCTTGAGAAAGGGAAAAAATAAGTAGAGAAATGAAAACATGGTCAAAGTTAAGGGCCAATCTGCTGTCACTGTATTTTGTGCTAGGTATATAATGAGGATATGTTATGGACTTAATATTTTACCTTATAGTAGTAGACCTCCTATGGCATAGTTCATACTGAACTATATGACCTTTTTGCTTTGTGTTCAGAACAAGTATTGTGAGAGTAGTGGCTACAGTTTGTTGAAGATATAATGCATGCTTTTGGTTATCATAGCGCTACGAACATGCTAAACATGAGGAACAGCATGCAACAGAATTAACAAATCCCACAACCTATGGATCAGCTCAATATCCTTGCTACATTTAGTCTTGAATGGGAATGGGCAACTAAATAACTAACAAGAGGAGTATACCCATCCTCAATGATAGTGAATCCCATTCTAAGTGTAGAACTTGATATTATAACATTTGCAATCATGTTTGCCTAGAAATGTGAATGGATGCTCTACATGATTTATTTTGGACTCGTCCATGTGTTTACTCCCATTACAAAACCTTGTTATAGCCAAACTGAGCAAAAAGAGTGGAACAAAAACAGAAGTTGCTGGAAAAGCTCAGCATGTCTGGCAGCATCTGTGAAGAATATGTCAGAGTTAACATTTTGGGTCTGGTGACCCCTCCATCAGTTCTGAGGAAGGGGCACCAGACCCAAAACGTTAAGTCTGACCTTTTCTTCACACATGCTGCCAGACCTGCTGAGCTTTTCCAGCGACTTCTGTTTTTATTCCCAACATAAAGGCTCTGCAGTTCTTCCGGTTTTTATTGAGCAAAAAGAATTATTATTATAGTTTTTTGGAGGCCGGTCACTTAAGCCTGGTACACTGCTGTAGGTGTTCCTCAGAGCAATCTCCTAATCAACTTCAAGTAAGTTGTCAAACACCATGCTTCAACAGTAGTCAGAAGTTTGGATGTTCACTGATTGTATGTCTTCAGTACCATTTCTAAATCCATAAATGAGCAGTCTTTACCTTCATAAAACCAATCCTGGGCAACTTTCAAGCTTGGACTATTAAGTGGCAAGTAACACTGATGCAACCTGAGTAGCAGCTAATGACCATCTTCAAGAAGAGGGTCTCTAGCCATCTTCGCTTGAAATTCAATGGTACTGCAACTGTTGAATTTCCTACCATAAGCATCCTGAAACCTACTTGGGAAAATTACATAAATACTTCTGCCTAAAGTGCAGGTCAAAAGCTGGAAATTCTGTGACAACTAATTCACCTGCTGACTCCCCAAAGCCAATTCATCACCTACAATGCAGAAGGCAACATCATTCATTTGGGGTGGATAGGTGTCACTTAGATAACAATCAAAAAGCTTAACACCATCCAAGAAAAAGCAGACGGCTTCATTGGCATCCGATCCCACTACTTTAAGCATTAATTTCCTCCACATCTGGCATAAAATTGCATCAAGACATACCTCCTACAAGGTACAGTGGATAGCCTCCATTCACAGTATCTTACAAATCAGAGGGAAGAACGGCGATACCACGTTCGTGGGAACACCACTGCCTGCAAGTTCCTCTTCTTGTCGCACAGTTATCCTGATTTGGAAATAGGTCTTTGTTCCTTACCTGTTGCTTTGTGTAAAGACACGAGTGGGAGTAAGGAGAGAGACTAGGAAAAGTTACAAATTCAAGCTGGGACAAGGGAATTCCTAAGAGTAACATCCTTGGCCCAACATATTTAGCTACTTCATCAATAACTTTCCATTTGTCATATGGTCAAAAAGAGGAATGTTTGCTGATGACTGCACAATTTTCAGATACTAAACCAGTTGATGTGTGTTCAACAAAACCTGGGCAACACTCAGACTTGGTCTGTTTAATAACAAATAATATTCATGGCATACAAGTGCCAAGCAATGCATAACTTCAAAAGAAAACAAAAAATCTCTTGATATTCAGTGGCATTACCATCCCTGAATTCCCCCATTATCAGTATTCTGGTGATTACCCTAGACCAGGATGTAAGAGCAGATCAGAGAATGAAAATTTTGAAGTGAACCACTCACTTTCTTGACTCCCAAGAAATGTCCATCATGTACAGGACTGAAGTCAGGTGTGGTAGAATACTCTTCACTTTTCTCAATATGTTTGTCTCTAACAACAGTTGATTAAGCTTTCACAGTCAAGCTTTGGAACTATATCACTATTCCTTCACTCTCACTGGGTCAACGTTATGGATTGTTTACAAATAGCATTCTGAAGGCATTGACTGCTGTGATGCAAGAAGGTAGCTAACTGTCACCACCTCAATGCAACTATGGGTGAGCAACTAATGTTGTCCCTGCCAGTGATGACCAATCACGTGAAAGAATTTTTTAAAAAAGCCTGGGATGGTGGGTTAGGCAAAGGTAGAGAAACAGAGGCAGCTGACTAGATGGCCTAAGTCTTGGCAACAAAAGTGCCCATGATCTCTCCACACTTTACAGTTAGAGGTGAGGGGAAAGCAGTTTTTGAGCAAAGGCATAACAAGGTGTGGAGCTGAATGAACACAGCAGGCTGAGCAGGAAAGCTGATGTTTCGGATCTGGATCCTTCTGCTTGGCCTGCTGTGTTCATCCAGCTCTGCACCTTGTTACCTCAGATTCTCCAACATCGGCAGTTCCTACTAACTTTGAACAAGGGGAGTTATGATGAAAAGCTGGTATTAATTTTTGCATACTGGATCATCTTTGAATAATAGGCAGTTTTACTGCTAGAGAACATAGTCTAGTAAGGCATTGTGTTCTAGTCAGTTGTTCATGATGCAAGGTTATGTCAGTTGTTTGTGAATGTATTCAAGTCTACATCTCGAACTTAAAAGAGTAGAGATGATGTGTATTCCTAGAAATGATTTGGGTTGGAAAGGTTAACAGTTCTAATGGGACAAGGATATCAAACCTGCTGGAGAGGTATGACTAGGCAAGTTGTTGAGGTGCCATGATTTAAAAGTGGAAAGTTTTATAGTTGAGAATTTCGGACACTTGCAAAATTTGCCTTGTAAGAGGGGTTTGACGCGAGGTAAATGGCTTTACAGATGAACCTGGTCAAACTTATCACATAACTACATCTGCAATTGATGTGCAAAGAAACATTCCTGTCATAAAGGATAACATCCTGTTTACTTTCTGAGTTATGGGCTGTAGATGCATACTGATGACTTTTGTAATTCATACAGCAGAATAACTAAATCCCTCTGTACCTTGGAATTCAGGATCCCTGCTTGAGTGATGCTGTTTTTTCTATTCCTCTTGGAAAAGTGAACACCTTCACATTTTCTCATATTTTGTTGCATCTGCTGGATTTTTGACCACTAACTCAATATATCTAATTCAGTCTGGAACTCCTTCAGAATATACTTGTCTACCTATCTTGGGGTTGTCTGCAAATTTAGCTACCATGCCTACACCCCTTTCATCTAAGTCATTAGTGAAAATTGTAAAATGTTGAGGCCCCAGCGCAGAACTGCTTAGAAAGTGATTCCATTATCGTCCTTTAAGCGGGCTAATTGATCTTTTTTTTGAAATCGAAAAATTCATTGAATTCTAATTTAACGAGTTCCTTTGACCTGAGACCCAGAAAACAAGCTGCAGTCTAATTAGTGCTAATAAAGGAATAAAAACTGTATCAATAATTGATAATAATGATCTATTATTTGCATATTAAATTTAAAAGTTCGTAGAAATTTTCTGTGGTATTCTTGATCAGCTAAAATGTCGTAAAACATGTTGAAATGTTAAAGATGAAGCATTATGTTGACAAATATGAATGTTCCGTCATTCAGTGAACTCGCTTGTTGATTTGCTAAAGCAAACATATTATTTTTATTTTATAAGCACATTAACGTCAACAAAATATAAAATTGTCAATAAACAGTGTATTTTCCTAGATAAGTGATAATGGGAACTGCAGATGCTGGAGAATGCAAGATAATAAAATGTGAGGCTGGATGAACACAGCAGGCCCAGCAGCATCTCAGGAGCACAAAAGCTGACATTTCGGGCCTAGACCCTTCATCAGAGAAGGGGATGGGGTGAGGGTTCTGGAATAAATAGCAAGAGATGGGGAGGCGGACCGAAGATGGAGAGAAAAGAAGATATGTGGAGAGGTAGGGAGGGGATAGGTCAGTCCAGGGAAGACGGACAGGTCAAGGAGGTGGGATGAGGTTAGTAGGTAGGTGATGGAGGTGTGGCTTGGGGTGGGAGGAAGGGATGGGTGAGAGGAAGAACAGGTTAGGGCGGCAGAGACAGGCTGGACTGGTTTTGGGATGCAGTGGGTGGAGGGGAATAGCTGGGCTGGTTGTGTGATGCAGTGGGGGGAGGGGACGAACTGGGCTGGTTTTGGGATGCGGTGGGGGAAGGGGAGATTTTGAAGCTGTTGAAGTCCACATTGATACCATTGGGCTGCAGGGTTCCCGAGCGGAATATGAGTTGCTGTTCCTGCAACCTTCGGGTGGCATCGTTGTGGCACTGCAGGAGCCCCATGATGGACATGTCATCTAAAGAGTGGGAGGAGGAGTGGAAATGTTTTGTGACTGGGAGGTGCAGTTGTTTATTGCGAACCGAGTGGGGGTGTTCTGCAAAGCGGTCCCCAAGCCTCTGCTTGGTTTCCCCAATGTAGAGGAAGCCACACCGGGTACAATGGATACAGTATACCACATTGGCAGATGTGCAGGTGAACCTCTACTTAATATGGAAAGTCATCTTGGGGCCTGGGATAGGGGTGAGGGAGGAGGCGTGGGGGCAAGTGTAGCATTTCCTGCGGTTGCAGGGGAAGGTGCCGGGTGTGGTGGGGTTGGAGGGCAGCGTGGAGCGAACAAGGGAGTCACGGAGAGAGTGGTCTCTCCGGAAAGCATCCCAAAACCAGCCCAGTTCGTCCCCTCCCCCCACTGCATCACACAACCAGCCCAGCTCTTCCCCTCCACCCACTGCATCCCAAAACCAGCCCAACCTGTCTCTGCCTCCCTAACCTGTTCTTCCTCTCACCCATCCCTTCCTCCCACCCCAAGCCGCATCTCCATCTCCTACCTACTAACCTCATCCCACCTCCTTGACCTGTCCGTCTTCGCTGGACTGACCTATCCCCTCCCTACCTCCCCACCTATACTCTCCTCTCCACCTATCTTCTTTTCTCTCCATCTTCGGTCCGCCTCCCCCTCTCTCCCTATTTATTCCAGAACCCTCACCCCATCCCCCTCTCTGATGAAGGGTCTAGGTCCGAAACGCCAGCTTTTGTGCTCCTGAGATGCTGCTGGGCCTGCTGTGTTCATCCAGCCTCACATTTTATTATCTTGTATTTTCCTAGAGGTTTAATTAATGGTTTAAGTAATAAAATAACTAGAGAGCGATATATCAACATTTTCTGAAGAGGTAAAGCTAGATAATGTAGACTGGAGCATAAAGTTGAAGAGACAGAATGATAGCTCAAGTGAGTGGGCAAAATTTTAACAGATTATATTGCAATGCATATGGGTTTGGGTATGAAGTAATCTATTTTAGATGGATCTAAGTGTTGTTCAAATGGCAAAAAACTGATAAGTGTGGCAGTGTAGTGGTCAAATACAAAATATCAAAAGATAATTTAATGTTACGACTATAATGTAAAGGAGTGGATACTCAGCTGCAACAATAGAAAGTGGTGTTGGGGCTCAAATGCAGCACTGTGTCCTGTTCTGAGCATTGCAACACACAAAAGTTATGTTGACCTGGAAGTCGTACAGTGCCAATTCACCAGTGCCATGGATGTAAGGGTTTAATTGTTACAAACTAGTACATAAACTTGACTTATTTTCCTTTTTAGTATTGTAGGTTCCAGGATGATTAACGTTGCCATTTTCAGACTTCGTGAAGAATTGTTTTTTTTAATGGAATTAAATAATTTAGAGCCAAGATCAGCCATTCTCTCTTTGAATCAGAAAAGGGGCTGAATGGCCTTCTCTTAAATTTAAACTAATAGCAGTTGAAGAGTTCTTGTCATTATCAAGTTACTTTGAGAGTTTACTGTACATGAATAGGAGGTTGCATTTATAAGTTTAATTATAGTCTAAAATGCATTTCTTTAAATATTAAAAGCTTTGGAAGCAAGTTCATTTTATCAGTCCATTCTGTGAAGAAAGGTGAGCAAACTCAACAAGATGATGTTTGTGAAAAATATTGCACTTGCATCCCAACCCTGCTATGTCGTGGTTCAATGATTAGAATTATTGGTATGGTTTCAATGTCTTAAAATTCTGACTGAAATTTTGTGGTGTCGTTTCTACTGCCTTTAGGTAGAGCCAAAGCATAGGCAAAATAAAGATATGCCACTATTACTTTAATTAAATATGTTATATTTATACAGCATTTTAGATATTTCATATTATATGCAAATATGGTAATGTTATGAGTTATATAATCAAAATGCCATCACATATTTTATATTTAACTGAATAGACAGAAAATGACCAATCCCATCTATCCCGTGGCTGTTCCCAAAATATGAAAGTCACACCACTCCTTACCATGTCATGCCGGCTCTGTGAATCCAAGCACAGTTATCTTCATTCCAGGGCCACCTCCACTGTGGCTGATTTTTAGATGACTGCTGGTGCTGGGGAGTGCTGTGCTCTCTCATTGGCTACCATCTGTTTAATGTAGTACATTCTGCCTAAAAGGGCCCAAAGTCACAAATACAGTCTTTAATTGCTTAAACAATAGAAAATTGAAACATGGCCTTCGTGGAGGTGGCCTTGCCCTAACTTTTTAGCCTATGTATGGGATCACTAAACTCATACAGCTACGGCCTTTGTTTTAAATCCGCCCTAAAAGAAAATACCTTTGGTGCAGTACTATGCCACTGCTAGACTGTCAATGTGAATTTTATAATGTCAGGGGAGTTGGACCTAAATCTACAACCCTGTAAGCCAGGGGCTAAAATGCCAGCACTAGAAGACTGTAGTACAAATATCACAGATGAAAGGACCTAATCTATTTTGTCTTCTCTCAGTGGGAAATTCCTGCCCAGTTTTAGTTCTACTTCTGTGTTTTTCTTCAGTACAATTTAGGATAAGCAGTGTAGAATCTGAAAAATGTACTTCTTTGCTGCCAGAAATTTGCAGTTCAGGTGAACACTAATGCAGTGAGAATGATATTATCGTGATGGACTATTTTGATTGGCCTTTAAGGGAAGGTATTCGTTTGGTGAGCACTGCCTGGCCAGAGGTTCAGAGCAGTTGATGTATCATGGCAGTCAATAGTTGATGGTGTTGAGTGGTCCTTGGGGGTCACTGATTGAGGATAAAAGCAATGATGTGGAAGCATTGGTAAAGGTGCAGAGGAGATTTACCAGGATGTTGCCTGGTCTGGAGCACAGGCCCTATGAAGAAAGGCTGAGGGACTTGGGTCTGTTCTCATTCGAGAGAAGGAGGCTAAGAGGGGATTTAATAGAGACATACAAGATGATCAGAGGATTAGATAGGGTGGACAGTGAGAGTCTTTTTCCAAGGATGATGACTTCAGCTTGTATAAGGGTGCATAGCTACAAAGTGAGGGGTGATAGATTTAAGACAGATGTCAGAGGCAGGTTCTTTACTCAGAGATTGGTAAAGGCGTGGAATGCCCTGCCTGCCAATGTAGTGAATTCAGCCACATAAGGGGCATTTAAACAGTCCTTGGATAAGCATATGGATAATGATGGGATAGTGTAGAGGGAGGAGCTTAGATTAGTTCACAGGTCGATGCAACATCGAGGGCCAAAGGGCCTGTTCTGCGCTGTATTGTTCTATATTCAATAGAAGATAAGTGAAGCCCAGCAATGTTTGTTACGTTGCTACCAGCTTGGAGTTACCTTGACTGAAGAGATTGTTTCTGTGGAGAAATGAGATGGAATTGACGGGAGGGCGAGTTTGGGATGGTGCTGGCATGCAAGGAATTGATAAGATGATGGGCTTGGTTAATTATGGCAAAAATGGGACACTAATATTTGATACAACCAATTCAAAACCTTTTTTTTGTTAAATCTAAAACTTAATAGATTTGAATTGAGAAGTTTCAAGAAAGCTGTCAGGTGAATTAAGATAATACATCAGTGTTGATTCTTACAGACAAGATAATGAAATAGTAATCTAGAATTTCTACACAGTTTAAACAACAATGAACATGCCACCACCAAGCTTAGGCTGGAGGGAAGAGCAATTATACTGTTGCTACACCACTTCAGCCTTGAACAAGGACTTTGTTATGGGGCACAATTTGTAGTTAGCTGTTTTCTTCGGTTAGTGCTCATGTTATTCCAGGCATATTTCGAGGAAATAGAGTGCTTATTCCTTAAATAATACTGACCTTTATCAAATGGAAAGCTGACTTTTCAACTTGGAAGGAAATAATTCGCAAATAAGTTTTCATAATTTATGACTATAAATGAGTCACAAGACTAAAGTTTTGTCAAAATGTGTATTTCTAATCAAAGACCTGCTTTCAGATGTGGGCAGCTTTATGTATTTTTTTCCAGAGCAAGAAGTTTTAATTCTATGAAATGCTTCAAAGAAATATCTGGAAATCTCATATTTAAAACTGTTCCAATAAATATACTAATGTGACCATAAATGCTTTGAGAGTTTACAGGAATCAACAGGAATATTTATCTACTGAGTCTAATTTAATTTAATTAGCTGGTATTTAGAGATTTTAAGCAGCATTTTGAGTGTCCGATTCCATAAATCCCTCACACTTCTCCTGTGAATTAGTGGCCTTGCATAGAAACATTAAACCTAGAAGAAATGGATGGTTCAGGAAGTATAAAATTCTCTGGACCTTCCTAGGAATCCTACAAATAAAGACAACTCTTAATCCTAAACTCAGGTAATCTCCTCTTCTCAGTTACATTTCTGATGTGGCTCATTTAAATGCTTGGCATCATTAGATAGTTCAATGTTTCAGCAGAGATCTGTAGCTTGGGTTGTGCGAGCAAGTCAGCAACCTCACCCACAACCCGAGCTACAGATCTTTGCCAGAACTTTGAACACCTATGGGTGTAATATGCTAAAAGTTGCCTGACAATGGGAAACCTTCACTGATTGACTAAGCTGTACCTGCAAACAACTTCACTTTTTCCATGAATGCCTCAGGAACAAAGTACTGCCCCACAGCGTAAAAGTACAAACTTGCACTCAACAACCCACAGGCATATAAAATAGCTGAACAGAACAGACGCAGAATGCTACAAGCAATGATTAATGATGCCCATGACCGGCTCCACAGGTACGAATGGGAAATTTCCGAGTATCTAAACGCTACGGACCAACAGTGGACTACAATCGTAGAACAGGCCATCACCATCAATCAATACAAAACCAAAACTAAGACGAGACACAAGCTACAGGAGAAACTCACCAAACTGATTCCACCACAAAAACAAGGACAATAACAAACCAGACACATGGACATGAAACCTATCGAACAGACAACTCTCAGAAACTCAGAAAGCTGCCCTATTACGAGGACTGAACTATAACCACAACGATGTGAACCAAACAGATTTCATGGCCACTCTGGAGAATACATTAAAAGACAAACTCACGGACGAAACACAACAAGCCGTACGACAAACTATAATTCCCACACTACACAGAAGGAACAAAGGGGGCAACGTGAATACAGCAAGAGAAAAAAGCACTAGATAAACTCAAGAAAGGCAAGAACGTCATTGTCCTACCAGTGGACAAAGGGTGCATGACCGTCATTATGAACAAACCAGACTGCATTAAGAATGCAGAGGCATTGCTTGCAGATACAACCACTTACCAACAGGTGGCAATAGACCCAACATGGCAGTGAGGTAATAGGATCATCCAGACACTGAAGCGACGAATGAATGCAAGGGCAGATAACCAAGATGGACTACAGAAGAATGAAACCAGAAGGCACGAACACCTCCTGCTTCTGTGGACTTTCTAAAGTAGACAAACCAGACATCCCCCTCAGACCTATTGTTTCCTTACCAGGTGCACCCTCATACAAACTGGCCAAGGACCTACAACAGAGATTGAAACATCGAGTCGACGGATCACCCCATTCCATCCACTCAACCCAAGATTTCCTTGATGCCCTCAAGAACATAAAAATCAGCGACGAAGAGACTATGGTATCCTTTGATGTCACAGCTTTATTCACATCAGTCAACATCCCACTAGCCAAAGAAACCCTGGCCATGTTACTAGAGGAAGCAGCAATGTAGTCCAGCAACACAATCAGCAATGATAACAGACTTAAACTACCAGACCTCTGTCTCACCACACACCTTGTCTTTAATAGTCAAGTATACAAACTGATCAATGGTATACCACTTGGTGTCACCCATCTCAGGACTCATTGCAGAAGCAGTCATGCAAAGACTAGAACACACCACCCTCCCCCTCATTCAAAATAAACTGTGGATCTGTTATGTAGATGACACATTTGTTGACATTAAATGCAACAAATTAGAAGAGGCCCACCACCTCATCAACAGCATATTTGCAGGGATTAAATTCACAAGGGAAAAGAAAACAATCAGTTTCCGTTTCTGGATGTTAAAGTTGAGCATATGACCAACAGGGAGTTCCAAACCTCAGTAGACAGAAGGTCATAACAAGCCAGCTCAGTGAGCAAGTTAACAACCTGATAATTCTACTTTTTTACTAAATTTTGATTATTTAAATAATCTTTAAAATATGTTAGTCAACAGTTGTTTGGATCTCAGCTATTTCTAGCGCTTTCCAGAATAGCATGGTGAAGAATATACAACCTCACATTCTGATGTTTTTAGTTTGCATGTATACTTTCTCTTAATTTACTTCCTAAGTAAAAACCATTGCACTAACTAATGCAGATTTATTGCACGTCTTACAGCTCTTTGTATTGTGGTGATTTAATTTTGATTCACAGCACCTCATCTTTAGCATTGCTGTTTAATAATGTTTGAAATGTAAAATATTATAATTGATTATTTTAATAATTATATGTTGGATAAAAGTTATCTAGATTTTCTTATGGGCATTGTTCTCTTAGGTATTATATGTTTCTTTATATATTAAAATTTTACAAAATTATTCAAGATTAAACTCTGTACAGAAAACCATTTATTTTTCACTTTTGGCCAATTTTATTGCAAGTTCACATTTGACAATAGCATGTCACATGATATCACATAAATATTTGTCTCAATTCATTGAGATCCATTTGTCACTTTGAGCTAAGTCTAGTTTTGCCTTGGGTGCAAAGAACTAAAGCTGCGCAAACAAATTTATTTTAATTGAATTTCAGTACATAGAATTACAATGGTCTTTTTCTGCATTGTATAATCTTTCAGCCCAACCAATTCCTGCCAGGTTTGTGCTCCAATTCAGCTTTTCCCCATAATTTGTCATCTAACTCTAACATTGTAACCCTCTATTCCTTTCTCCCTCTCAACCTTGTCCACCTTCTCCTTAAATTCACCTTTGCATCTACTTCAGCACTCCCTGTGGTTACACTTACTATTTTCTCACAAGACTTTCGGTAAAGAAATTTCTTCTGAATTCCCTCTTGGATTTTTGCTGATTATATCAATTGATAATCTCTAGTTTCACTATTGCCCATAAGAAGAAAGATTCATTCTGTATCCATTCTTATCAAAACCTTTGCTTGACATCATTCCCTTTCATACCTCTGGTAAGTCACCTTTCAGCACTTTCTTTGGAAGGAAAAGAGAACACTCCGCCTACCAATCTTTTTTTTTGATACGTATGCCGATGTATTCCTGCTATCATCGTTCTAAATTTTTTGCATGCTAACTGCAACTCTGCTGGTTTTTTTTAATAATATGACAATCAGAACTTGACACAGCACTCTTACGTGCAGTGTGAAGTTCCTCAATAATAAAGACCTATTGCCTTTTGCTGATTAATATGAGCTAAGATCTATTGTTTATTTGGTGCTATTAGTCAGAAGTAGTCAGTAAGCATCTTGAAGAGTATTGAAAAAAATTGGTAAGTGTCTTCAGCAGTAATAAAAGTCATTTCATTAATTCTACAGTGGTTAGAGGAGACTTCACTTTCTTATACTGCATGTGCAGCACCAAGTCAGATTAAGTAAACTGATCTATGCTTAATCACTGTAAGCACAAGTGGTGGCTGATGTAATCTTGGAGTTCAGTAAAAGTTCAGGTAGTTTCCTACACTGACATTTTTTATTATTAACCTACTTTTCTAATCAATCTGTTCAGATGTTATGACACAACTCTGGAGCAGGTGGGCCTTGAACCTGGGTGTCTCAGTCCAGGCGTAGGGGCCCTCCTGCATCACAATCAGGTCCCATTTTCGAACACTGGTTTAAATCAAATAACCTTTAGCTGGTTGGAAGGATCACAGTTTTCTCATTTAACTTATGAAAGTGAGTGGGTAATATCATTTACTTTATACTGCATAGTACTATAATCCACATTGTTCCCAGAGTTGTGTTTTTTTCCACAGAATCACATCCAGGTATTGTTTTCTTACACTACCTAGTCTTGACTAGCTATTTTAAGCACAATTTGATGACTTTGGTAAATCAGACTGTCAGATGTGTTATGATACCTCCAGCACAGATGGCACTTCAATCCAGACCTGGCCCAGATTGGGACAGGCTGACTGCAGCATGGCACACTTTGGTTAAGATGATGCTACATATTGACTGGAGAGCGCGTTTAATTTAAGTCATTCAAACCTAGTTCCTAGTCTCACTCTGTTGGATTTACTGGTGGAAGAAAACTAAAAGACAAATAAAGATAATTACTTGGTTTATATTTGCAAAACGTTCGCAGAGATTTGGGATCTTGATTCAAGTGAAGAGACCTGCATTTTATTTTTCACAGATACCCTCTGCGCAATTTAGCTAAAATGGTGGTGTCCCTTCCATTCCCAACTGCTCTCCCAATAGAGAAGACATTGTTTGAAAGTAGTTCGGCCATAAAGTGATACTAAATTTTAAAAGAATCTTTAATTAGTTAGTGAATTTCTCATTAACATTGGCTGCCACATGGAAAACGTTGAGGTAATTAAATTGTTAAAGGTGAAGATTACTTGAGAAAAGATGAAAATTTAATGACGTTTTCAATGTCACTTTTGAAGTGCTTTAAATAAGTGTAAAGCATTCTGTAGCCTTTAATGATGTTTAGAAAAAAAGAGTGAGATTGTTTTTTCTCAAAGTGTAGTAGCAGGTTGATCCTTTGATCTGAATCATTATTCCACCACTGGATCTCTTGACTTTAATTCTGGATTCTCTTCTGTTATCACCATCTCTTTTCTGTTCCCATTTACTATTACGGTTTTATGTAATTTCTATTTAACTAGGCCTCGGTAACTTGAGTCATCCTGAGTCTGTTCATATGTGCTGCTGTGGGCCCATCAATCTATTTTACTTCCAGCCATTGTAATTTCTCTACTCTTTACCATTCCTGGTCTCTTATATTTTCAGCCCCCTTTTGCTTCTCCAGTATTCCACTCTCTCAATTCCATACCCTTCAGCCTACCTGCCATCTTGACTCCATTCCAGACTTGATTTCCTGCTCTATAAACGTACAGCCTCTTCTATGCCATCTTTCCATCCTCTGGTGATTCCCCACGTTCACAGAGGTGATAATACTACAAGCTAGAAGCAAGCAGGCAAGATGGGGAATAGATGACTGTCAAACCATCCAAGAGAAACAGGGGCATAAGGCAAGAGTCTCCAGAGCTCCACTCACCAGCTCGTTTTTCAACTTGGATATCTGTGAAGGCAATATACTGTGCGTGGCCCACTGCACCAAAAGGGAGGAAGAGGAGAGAAAGGGCCGTATTGACAGGCTATTGACTAGTTTGGAGAAAACGTCGTGTTTCGGTGGCTGTCATTCTGGCTCCAGGATGGCTTTATGTCTCCCGGGTGCCCTGTCCAATTGTATCATTGAAGCAGACATGGAAATTCAGAGCAGGAGAGGCCATTTGCCCTTAGTCTGCTCTGTCATTGAACATAACCACAGCTAATCCCCTATCTCAATACTGTGTTCCTGCTTTTTCTCAATATCTCTTGATGTCTTTGATTTTTTTTAAAAGATGTTAATCTCTTTCTTGAATCTACTCTGTGACTCAGCTTCACAGCCCTCTGCAGTAGTGAATTCCACAGGTTGACCACCAACCAAGTGCAAAATGTTTCCTAATCTCAGTCCTAAATGATCTACCCAGAACTACAGACTGTAACTCTTAGGTAACTGTTAGGTCTTTATACGATTCAATTATAATGCTGTTGGAACTTTATCCAATTTGTTTATAACACTAAGGAGATTCCTTGTGAAGGTGGGTGAATAGCTAGAGGTTGTGGTAAGCATTGGAACTAATGGTGTATGTAGGTAGGGAATGTGATCTTGTTGTTTTTCAGACTGGAGGCCTGTGACCAGCGATGTTCTGCAGGGATTGGAGTTAGGTCCACTGCTGTTTGTCATGTATGGGAATAATTTGGAAGAGAATTTAGGACGCATGGTTAGTAAGTTTGCATTGGCACTAATATTAGTGATGTAGTGGTCAGGGAAGGATGTTATCTAAGTTTCTAAAAAAAAAAGATCTCGATTGCCTCAGCCAATGGGCTGAGAAAATGAAGTTAATTTGGATAAATGTGAGGCATTGCCTTTTGATAAAATAAACAAGGGCAGGACTCATACAGTTAATTATAGAACCCTGGATAGTGAGGTTGAATAGAGACACCGAGGGGTTCAGGTACATAGTTGTTGGAAAGTGTCATCACAGATAGACCTAGTTGTTAAGAAGGTGCTGAGAATGTTTGCCTTCATTGCTTAGACCATTAAATAAAGAAGTTTGGTCTTCATGTTGAGATTGCACAGGATGTTGATGAGATCACTTTTGGATTTCTGTGTACAGTTTTGATCGCCCTACTCTAGAAAAGATGTTATTAAACTAAAGTTGGTTGAGACAAGATTTACAAGGATATTGCCGAGACTGGAGGATTTGAGTTACAAGGATAGGCTGGAGAGGCTGGGACTTTTTCCACTGGAGTTTAGGAGTTTGAGGGGTGACCTTACAGAGGTTTAAAATTAAAGAGGAGCATAGGTAAGGTGAATAGCAATGGTCCTTTCCCTACAATAAGAGTATTCAAAACTAAAGGCATATTTTTAAGGTGACAGGAGAAATATTTAAAAGGAATGGTGGAGGCAACATTGTCACATGGAAGGTGTTCATATGTGGATGGAACTGCCAGAGGAAGTGGTCAATGCAGGTACAGTTAGAATGTTTAAAAGCTGTTTTGTTAAGTACATGAACTAAAATGGTTTAGAGGGACATAGGCCAGAAGCAGGTAAGTAGCACTAATTTAGATTGGGAAACTTGGTCAGCATGGATGGGTTAGACTGAAGGGTATGTTTCCATTCTGTATGATTCTATCTGTGACTCTATAACCAGATATGAGGCTAACTTGAAAGTCAGTAACATTTCCTCTAAAGTAGAGGTATCTGAATTACTCCCAGTGCCACTTGAGAGTGAGTGCAGGAACAGGATGCTGAGACAGGTATATGCGTAGCTGGAAAAACTCTGCAGGTGTGAGTGTTTTAGGTTCCTGGTACTGGCTCTAGAAGTGATGCAACCCGTCCAGCTTGTACAGACGACACTTACCGAGCCAGGAGTGAGATCTTTGCAGGGGGTTTACTAGTGCTATTGGAAGGAGTTTAGACTAATTCAGCAAAAGTATGGGAACTAGGAGAGAATATTAAGCAATAGTCTGCTGCAAGAAGCAGGCAGCAATAAAATAAAGAGCAGTAAGTGGATAGGTGGAGTCAAAGTAAGGGAGAAAATAATGATCTCTAAATCAGGTGTACACTCTGTGTATGTAAATGAATATATTTATGAGATTGGAAAGTTACAGGCAGTAATTACTGTTTTGAATTTGGGTAGAGCATTTGTGGATGAGAGGCAGGATGCTAGAATTTGATGTTTGTAAAATGATGGGGAAAAGCTTCAAAAGATGATGTGACTTTCTCGGCTTGAAGAGAAAACAAGATGTCTACAAGAAGCAGCAGGTGCACAGAGGGTTCCTGAAATTTAAAGATTTGTGCCAGGTATGTGTGGTTGGTAACCTAGGCAGTAGTTGGCTCAGGCAACAAGTTTGAATTGCAGCCAATTAATTTAAACCAGGCACTTGGAGCCTGAAAACCAATTGAAATGTGATGAATTTAGCAATTTAGGGCCAATCCTACTGTAAGAAATTGATAGGTCATTAAAGGTATAAAAGAAAAGGGCATTTGAAAATCGGTGTGACTGCAACTGCCATCTACTAGAATTCACAACCTATCAGCTCTAAACAGAAAATCACTAGCTTTCATAGAATTCTCTAAACTCTCAAAACAGGCGTCATCTAACCAAAGGTATTGCAGCACTGTTGGCTAATATTCTTGACACAAGAAGTCGACAGAGGCATTCCTGACATAAGAATTCGATAGATTAGGGTGTTCCTCACTGAGGATCAGCAGAGAGGGTGCAGAGCATTCCAGAAGTAGTATCCTGGTTTTAATTTTGAGAGATTAAGTTTTAAATTTTTGTTTTGTTTTAGTTTATATAAGTGGGACTTCTATTTATTGGAAATGCATATGGTTAGAATTTTATTTTATTCAGGAATAGTTAGTAATTTAGGGGAAATTGGTTGGTTTGTTAACCACTCATAACAGATGGGGGTTTGAGAGGCAGGTTATACTACTTCTCACACTTTTAACAGATTGTGAAGCAAGATGATCCTCTAAGGGTGTTTTGGTCTTAGTTATCAGAGGACGATCGACCTCTCCTTCTTAACATTTTGGGAGATTGTTCTCTCACAGCCCACTCAATCAGCAGATGGTTCTCATGAAAGGTCACCCAACCCGGAATGTTAATTTTGATCCCTCTTTCCAGATGCTGCCAGACCTGCTGTGCTTTTCCAGCAACTTCTGTTTTGTTTTAAATTAGCAAATAGTAATCATTTCATCATAACAGTGAAAAATGATATTGGCCAGGCCTTAGTAAGAATAATCAGTTGGCGCAGAAAGGAAAGAACAGGTCTGGGATGAATGAACTGGAATCAAATGTTGGCAGAAAAGATGATAGTTGAACAATGGGAGATATGAACAAAGAGGAGATGACATGGTCACTGCCGTGATATGATCACTCAAAGGGGAGAGATGGGACAAACATATCCTGAGCTTCCTTAATGACAAAAGAGTTAGGAATTTTTCTCGTAGGGGTCTACAGCACTGAAAAAGGACCTTAGACCCATTGTAGTCATAGAGCTTGACTGCATGGAAACAGACTCTTTGGTCCAACTTGTTCAGGCCGACCAAATATCCTAAATTAACCCATTTACCAGCATTTGGTCCAAATTGCCGTCCGGATACCTTTTAAATGTTGGAATTATACCAGCTGCCTCCTCTTCCTCTAGCGGTTCATTCTGTATACACACCACTCTCCACGTAAAAAAAGTTGCCCCTTGGATCCCTTTTAAACCTTCTCACCTTAAACCTATGCCGTCTAATTTGGTCTCTGTTACCCTAGGGAATAGACCTTGGCTATTCATACAATCCCTATAGTGTAGAAACAGGCCATTCAGCCCACTGCAACTGGCTGAAGAGCATCCCACTCAGACCCATGCCCCTACGTTTCCCAAGGCTAACGCGCCTACTGATCGCTGCACACCATGGACAATTTAGCATAGCTAAAATACCTAGCCTGCATATCTTCGGAGTGTGAGAGGAAGCCAGAGCACCTAGAGAAAACCCACACAGACACGGAGAATGTGCAGACTCCATGCAGACAGTTGCCCGAGGGTGGAATTGAACCCGGGTCTTTGATGCTGTGAGGCAGCAGTGCTAACCACTGAATCTCCGTGCCTCCTTATTCATCCTATGAATGCCTCTCATGATTTTATAAACTTCTTTAAGGTCACCCCCCAATCTCCAATGCTCTAGGAAAAATTGCACCAGCCTATTCAGCCTACCCTATAGATCAAACTCTCCAACCCTGGCAACATCCTTGTAAATCTTTTCTGAACCCTGTCAAGTTTCACAACATCCTTGCTATAGCAGCGAGAGCAGAATGAAACTCAGTATTCAAAAACTGGCCTAACCAATGTCCTGTACAGCTGCAACATGACCTCCCAGCTCCTTTGCTCAATGTACTGACCAATAAAAGCAAGCATGCCAAACACCTCCTTTGCTATCCTATCCACCTGTGACTCCACTTTCAAGGAACTATGAACTTGCACTCTAAGGTATGTTTGTTCAGCAGTAGTCCTCAGGACCTTACCATTAAGTGCATAAGTCCTGCCCTGATTGGCCCTTCCAAAATGCAACACCTCACATTTATCTAAATAAACTGGAGTCTGTACCAGTCCAAAATAAGCACTGAACTGTTCTTGATAACCAAGTGTGAAGCTGGGTGAACACAGCAGGCCAAGCAGCATCTGAGATGCTGCTTGGCCTGCTGTGTTCATTCAGCTTCACACTTGGTTATCTTGGATTCTCCAGCATCTGCAGTTCCCATTATCACTGAACTGTTCTTGTTCCATTTTCCAGCACTTGGCCCACTGTCTTGTATGCCTTGTGCACATCTAAGTACTTATTAAATGTTATAACATCAAGGTTTTCTGCCTCTACCAACCTTAAAAGTAGTGAGCTCCAGATTCTGAACATCCTCTGTGTAAGCAAGCTTCTCCTCTCATCCCTTCTAAACTTCTATACCATAAATCCGCAGCCCCTGGTCATTGATCCCTCCACCAAAAGTAATGGTTCCTTCTTGTCTAACATATTTATGCTACCCATCATTTTATATACCTCAGTCATATCCCTGCTTCATCTGCTCAGCTTCAAAGAAAGCACCCAGTTTGCCCAGTCTCTGTTCATAACAAAAACTCTCCAGCCTAGGCAACATTCTGGCTAATCTCCTGTACTCTCTCCAGTTCAGTCATTTGCACACTAAAGTGTAGCTGTAGCATAACTAAGAAAAAAAAGTGCTTTTGATAGGTATCAGCCAGTAAATGCAATTGAGAACCAAGCTGAATACAGAATATTCAGAAGGAAGTGTAAAGCAAATACAAGCAAAGTGAGATTCTGAAGGAAAGAGTGACAGCTAAAATAAAGGGAAATCCAGAAGGCTTCATTCAGCACATTGTTAGTAAAAAGAATGGAGTAGGATTGATTAAGGGCCAAGAGGTGATTTAACACGGGGCAAGTGACTTGGCTGAGGTGTTAAATGAATATTTGGCATCTGTCTTTACTTACTCAGCAGATGCTGCCCAGGGCATGGTGATGGGACAAACCTCAGTCACTAGAAGGCCTTAAAGTTGGTAAGGAGGTCGTATTGGTCGAGCTGTTGGCATGTCAAGTGATGAGGTCTGCTTATACTATGGCTTTAAGAGGTGTATTTTGTCCTTTCTTTGAAGCAAGGTTTTGAGCCATAGGCATTGAATTGTTTGGTCCAAGCCAATAAAGTAAACAGCTTGAGGCCTTGGAGTTTTTGTTTAGAGTTGGAACAATAGAAGCAATGTGAATAAATAGAATCAGGCTCCCACAGAACCAAGATTTTAGTTTAGCTTTAAGCAGTTCTTGGGGTTTTAATGCTGGATGTGGAGAATGCTGCCTCTGTTTCTTTCGCTCGCACTCTGTCTCTCCCTCTTCTCTCGCACTCTCGCTGTCTTTCTCTGTTCTCGTCCTGCTCCCGGTATTAGATGTGATGCAATCTGTTTTACTGACTGCCTTTGCCAAGCATGTATTTGTGGAATGTTACTGTATTGGAAAAGTTGCTGTTCAAGTAGTTAAATAATCTATTATTCTGTTAAGTTTTCCAAACGAGTTAAAGTTACACCAATTCTTTCTTCTTTTTGTATTTTAACTGAGATAAGAATAAAATGTGTTTTGCGTAAAGCCAAGTAGCATGACCAGTCGAATTACATCTGAAATACAGCACCTTACACTTGCCGTTAAATAAGATAAAATTTTGAGTTTAGGCTGTCTCCTTGATATACTTGCAAGGGTTTGATCTAGTCCATAACAAGGGCATTTGGACCAGATAAGCTGCATCCAAGGATATTGAAGGAAGTGAGTGAGAAAAATTGCAGAGACATTAGGATTAATCTTTTGATCTTCTATGAAGTTGTGCATGGTGCCAGAGGATTAATAAATTGCAACTATTGTGCCCTCATTCAAAAAGAGTATATGTTGTCGTCCCACTGCACCACTAGCACTACAATTGATACAAATTTAGAGCTACACTGATGAGCACCACTCGAGTAGCTGGGAGACACTCAACGGCAGCTAGGAAAATGTTCCCATTTTTGACTAGGGTTTCGCCCAATCCTGGCTGGAAATGGGTAAGTTCCCTTACTTTGCTTTCTTTCAGATACTGACTTCATTTTGTAGCACATTGCCGTACATTTGAGCAGGAGGTTTCAATCAGTAGGGTTTGGAAGGGTTTGTCAATAATACTACCATGTGCTACTATGTTTTGGTTCTGCCAAGGCCATTCATTTAATGGCTGCAGTAACCTTTGTCTAAGCAAGCCAAATAAATACTGTGGCTACAAGACCAAGTCAGAGGCTAGGGATTCTGAGGTACATAACTCCCCATAGTTCACCATTTACAAGGCACAAGTCAAGAACGTGATGGAATATTTTCCACTTATGAGTGCCGATCTAAGTAATTTCTAGAAGCTTTAACACCATCCAGTATCATGTAATCCCCAAATTCACCCCATCCTCCCCCTTAAAAGCTCACTCTCCCAACAGCACA
Source organism: Stegostoma tigrinum (assembly GCF_030684315.1). Classification (NCBI taxonomy): domain Eukaryota; kingdom Metazoa; phylum Chordata; class Chondrichthyes; order Orectolobiformes; family Stegostomatidae; genus Stegostoma; species Stegostoma tigrinum. The sequence goes on along the minus strand of NC_081355.1, from coordinate 79,404,643 downwards.
GTGGCAGCAGTATAGTCCAAGTGTGAGACACTACAGCAACTCAACAAAGCTCCTTTGACAGCATCTCCCATGCCCATAATCAAGACCACCTAAAAGGACCAAGGCAGCAGATGCATGGGAGCACACCGCAATCAAGTTCCCTCTCAAGCTGCACACCATCCGAACTTGGAACTATATCACCACTTCTTCACTGCCAATAATTAAAAAGCTGTAATTTTCTTCCTCCCTGTACCATGTAGGTCCCTAGCACGCAGGGATTGCAGAGGTTCAAGAAGTGCACACACCACCAGCTCAAGATCAATTAGAGATAGGAAATAAATGCTGACTTAGCCAGCAATAAGATATACAGACTAAGAACTAATATAAAAAATATTTTAATAGAAGTGTACAAGTTTGTGCATTCAGATAGTAAGATCAGAGATAACAGCGTGGAGGTGGAGGAACACAGCAGGCCAGGCAGCATCAGAGGAGCAAGAAAGCTGACCTTTCGGGTCGGGACCCTTCTTCAGAAAGTTAGTACACGTGGGTTTCAGCAGGGATGTGTGGTATTTGTCAGTCTGTCAGTGACCATCTTGTGGTTCAGTAACGTGTAGAGGTATTGCACTCAGCCTCTCATTGGCTAAGGAAGAAGATAAACAAGATTAAAATGGATAGGTTGAAGTAGACTATAATAAATAGGAGCAGAAGTAGGCCATATGGCCCGTTGAGTTTGCCCTGCCATTCAGTGAGATTGTGGCTGATCTTTTCATCCTCAACTCCACTCTTAAGGCTTTTTTCTCCATGGTCCTTGACTCCATCACTGATCTGTCTCAGCCTTGAGTATATTTAATGACCTAGCTTCAACAACCTTCTGTGGTAAATAATTTCAGATTCACTATCCTCTGAAAGAATAGGTTGTTCCTCATCTGTGTCCTAACTGGACATCACTTACTCTGTGATTAAGTCCTTATTCTAGACTGTTCTGCAAGAGAAAACAACCTTTCAGCAATTGCCCTGTTCAGCCACTTAAGAATCTTACATGTTTCAATACATTTTCATTCTTTTAAACTCCAGTGAATACAGACCTAGACTATTAAACCACTCCATATTAGACAACCTCTCCATACGTGGGATCAACCTTATGAACTTTCCCTGGACTATCTGTAATGCCAGTATTTTTCCCTTTGATAAAGGAACCAAAACAGCAGGATCTGGGAAACATGGAGGGCCAGAGGGACTTTGGTTTACATGTCCCCCAGACCCTTAAGGTCTCAGGACAGATGGACATAGTAGTTAGGGCGGCATTTGTTTTAGCTGAAGCATAGAGTTTTAAGTGCAGGGAGATTATGCTGGAACTGTATGAAAGATTGGTTAGACCACAATTACAGTAACCTTGAGTGAGCACTGTATGTCATCTGCCAAAATCCCCAGTTCTGACCTTATGATGTTGGAAATGTTATATATTTAGTAGCTGAAGATGATTGGACCTAGGATATTATCCTGTAGAACACTAGGGTCTCTTGTGGCACAGTGGCAGTGTCTCTAGTTCTGGAACAAGAGTCCCAGGTTAAAGTTCCGTAAGCTTTAGACGTGCTTAATAATATCTCTGATCAGGTCATATCTACCCTGCAGAACTTCTTCATCAAATGTCCTGGGTCTGAGATGATTAACCTGTAATAATCTTGTGCTGTTGTTGTGCTATGTATTATATCAACAGAGACGGCTGTTCGCTTCTGATTTCTGTTGACTCAAATTTAGCTGAGGGTTCTTCATGCCATACTCTCTTAAAATTAAGAGTCAACATTTCAACAAGCAGTATTTAATTTTAGTGAGTGTAATGAGGCTTCCAGCAGCAGCTGAAGAAATTCTTGTTGGAAAAGGAAGAATCTCTTTAGTGGATAGAGGTCTGATAGGAAGGGAGTCCAGACAGACAAAGGACTTCCTTAGCCTCAAAGAGCCCAATTGATCATTCCATGTACATAATGTTTTACAGTGTTTATCCCATTATTTTCCTTCATGCTTGATAGAATAAAGAATCCCTGCTTCATAATCTTTGGATCTTCCATGTGTTCAGATCTCATGTTACATTTCTTGCATAGTTAGCAGTTTTCGACAGCATAAACATCAAGTCATGGTGGCTCATTTTGAAAGGCACCTGACTGAGATGGAGAGGATCGTGGAAGAATTGAAAATGGTATTGCCCTTGAGGGAACTGAAGCTTCTTCAGGATATTTGGAGGATCAGGTATAAGCAGAGGAAATCAATGCTTTAGGTCAAGGCTAAAGCTAACCACATAAATACCCTTGATGTTACAGAGGAAGGAAGCAGTAATTCAGGTTAGATATTGTTCCTGCTTTGATTACAAAGTTGGACATATTTAGAAGAAGTCCAGAAACACATCATGATAAAGCAGTTAAAGGCTAGATTGAAGATGCTTTTGGCATCCAAGGACCTTTAATATCAGTGAACAGATAGTCTTTGTAATGGAACAGCTATGTGACAAGTCCATCAGCAAATACTAGGCAGAGGTGCAGATGTTCGCATAAATTCAGAGTATCGTTTGAGGTACTAACCAGAGGTGCGAAGAAATCAGTGACATGACACAGTTACACTAGAGGTTTGTTCCAGACGAGTAGGCTGAAAGAGAGGATTTAGTTTCTGTGTTGTTGGGCCTGTTGATGTTGCTTAATTGTGTCATACTCCTGGCTCCCTTCTTCTGACCAACTTGAGACAGGATTAATATTAACAAATCTCAATAACCTTTAAGTGCATGCAAAGCTAAATTATAGGACGCCTGAGAATAAGAAAGAGGCCACCATCAGGGAGGTGGGGACTGTTAACACCGGTATCAATGTAGACATCGGGCTGGAGGACCCAGCAGAGTAGATTAACAACATAGGTACTCAGCAGGAGTAGGCAACTCCACTCTTCCTTGCTGCTCCGTCATTCATTCATGACTGATCTCCTCTGCACCTCAACTCCATTTTCTTGCTAGCCTCCATAACCTTAGTTAAAAATCTCTTTATCTCCTCGAATTTTGTTAATGCCTTAGCATCCATCGCAATCTGGGGTACTGAATTCCAGAGATTCATGTCCCTTTGAGAGAACTAATTATTCCCTATCTCTGTTTGAAATCTGCCACCCATTGCCCTAAAGCTGTCACCTGTCATTGTAAATCCTACAAGAGAAAACATCATCTCTCTGTGTACTTTGTCAATCCCCTTTGGGATCTTGTATGCTCAGTTAGATTTCCATTCACTGTTCTAAATTCCAGAGGGTGTAGACCTAAATTGCTCAATCTCTGTTAGGACAAATCCCTCACATCTGCAAATCAATCTCCTCTGAACTGTCTCCAATGCAACTACATCCCTTCTCAAGTAAGGTGGTGCGCCTGTATACAGTACTCCAGATGCAGTCTCGTTAGTGCCTTGTACAGTTTCAGCAACACTTCCCTACCTTAAGTTTATTCCTTTAACAACAAATGCCAAAATTCTATTTGCTTTCTTTATTGTCTGCTGTACCTGCATACTTGTTTTCTGTGGACAAAGTCAAAAGCCACATGACACCAGGTTATAGCCCAGCAGGTTTATTTGAAATCGTAAGCTTTCAATGCACTGCTCCTTCAGTTGAAGTGAGTTCAAATAAACATGTGGGATTATAATCTGGTGTCATGTGATTTCTAACTTTATCCACCTAAGTCCAACACTGGCACCTCCACATCATAGTTTTTTGTGATTCATGCTTGAGACACCCAATCACCCAGATCCCTCCGCTCCAAAGCACTCTGAAGTTTCTCTCCATTTATATGATAAGTTGACTTTATATTCTTCTGACAAAAATGGATAACCTCTCACTCAGTCTACCAAATTTTGGCCTCTTCACCTAACCTATTCATATCCACTTTGTAAATTTCTTGTTTCTTTATTGCAACTTACTACCCCAACTACTTTAGCATTATCTGCAAATTTAGCTATAGTGCCTTCTATCCCCTGCATCCAAGTCATTACTGTTGATGTAACTTGTTGTGGCCTGAGCTTCAAACCCTATGGTAGCCCAATAGTTATATTTTGCCAAGCAGAAAAAGACCAATTTATCCCCAATATCTGTTCTTTATTAGTTAACTAATCCTCTATCCAAGCTAACAAATGACTCCTAACCAGAGGCGACCTTAGCTTGTGTGTTAGCCTTTTGTGTGTGGCATCTTGTCAAATGTCTTCTGGAAGTTGAGATAAACTTTGTCGACAGGATCCCCATTATCCACGTTGTTTGTTACATCTTCAAAGAATTCTGGCAAATTAGTCAAGCATGATTTATCCTTTATAAAACCATGCTGACTCTGATAGATTGCATTTGATTTTTCCAATGTCCTGTTATTACTTCCTTAATAATGGATTCTAACCATTTCCCTGTTTATTGTCCCTTTCCTGCTTATTGTCTCTTTTTCCTTTTTGAATGAAAATGTTATATTGGCTTTTTTTCCCAATACACAGGAACCTTGCTTGTATCCAGGGAATTTTGGAATATTATAACCAGTGCATCCTCTGCCTCTACTGCCATTTCTTTTAAGACTCCAAGATATAGGCCATCAAGCCGTGGAGAATTATCTGCCTTCAATCCCAAAAGTTTGCTCAGTACTTTTTTCCCTAGTGATGACTGTTATAAGTTTCACTCTTTGTGTAAGCTCAGCATCACCTGTTACCATTTCTCCATTACTAGTGCCCTCCACCCTGAAAACTGAGGCAAAATAATGATTTAGTGTTTTCGCTACTTCTGTGTTGTCCATTATTAATTCTGCAGTACATAATGTACCAACAATCACTTTAGCTCTCTTCCCTTTCCTATACTTAAAGAAATTTTGCTTTTTTTAATATTTTGGGCTAATTTTCTTCCATAATTACTTTTCTCTTTTATTAATTTTTTTTTAGTAACCCTCTATTGATCTTTAAAAGTTTCCTAATCTTCCATCCTGCCCCTCACCTTTTGCAATATGGTATGCCTTAGTTCTAATCTGTTATCTTTAGCTTCCTTGCTTTAACCATGAATGTTTTCTCCCCTTCCTACAGTGTTTCTCTTGCTGTGGAATATATTTTAGTTGGGAGGAATTGAATATCTCCTTAAACATTTGTCATTGTCTTTCAACTCCCCTATGTTTTAATCTTCCTCCCGAGTCTACCAGAGCCAAATCTGTCCTTGTGCCTGTACAATTACCATTGTTTAACTCCAGAATATTAGTGTGGGACACTAATTTCTCGCCTTCAAACTGAATTTGGAATTCTAGCATGTTATAGTCACACTTCCCTAGGGCATCCTTTTCTATGCAAACATTGATTAATCCTGCCTCATTACACAATACCAAATCCCTAATAGCCTGCTCCCCTGTTTTTGCATTATTAGTTCATGTCAGCATTGTGACAGAGCACTCAACATAAACAGGAGAAATATTGTATGTGTTCGTTTATTGTGGATGGGAGACTTATAATCATGATGAAAATAGACAACCTCAGACTTCTGGTGGACTACAATGATTTTGGAAAGGAAAAACACTAGTTTAAGAATCCTGACCAGGCTGAGTCAAACTCATGAAACCATCGATAACCAGATCCAATCTGTGAACTGAAGTTAACGTATCATCGAAGTGACTGAAACCAGTCATCAAGATCTGTGTCTCCTATTTGGTTGTTACACATATTGGGATAAGAGTCACCTGCAAATTAACCTGCTTAGAGAAAAACTAGTGAAGTTTGATACAAAGGAACTCCATTTAAGGCAACAGCTTTGTCAGAACAGAGAAAGAAGGTTCAGTGATAGTAGGAACTGCAGATGCTGGAGAATCTGAGATAACAAGATGTAGAGCTGGATGAACACAGCAGGCCAAACAGCATCAGAGGAGCAGGAAGGCTGATGTTTCGGGCTTGGACCCTTCGTCAAAAGTGGGGGAGGGGAGCGGGGTTATGAAATAAATCAGGAGAGAGGGAAGGCGGATAGAAGATGGATCAAGAGGAGACAGACAGATCAAAGAAGCAGGGATGGAGCCCGTGAAGGGGAGTTAAGGAGGGGATAGGTCAGTCCAGGGAGGACGGACAGGTCAAGGGGGCGGGATGAGGTTAGTAGGTAGGAGATGCGGGTGGGGTTTGTGGTGGGAGGAGGGGATAGATGGGAGGAAGGACAGGTTAGGGAGGCAGGGACAAGCTGGGCTGGTTTTGGGATGCGTTAGGGGGAGGGGAGATTTTGAAGCTTGTGAAGTCCACATTGATACCATTGGGCTGCAGGGTTCCCAAGCGGAATATGAGTTGCTGTTCCTGCAACCTTCGGGTGGCATCGTTGTGGCACTGCAGGAGGTCCCAGGATGGACGTGTTGTCCGAGGAATGGGAGGGGGCATTGAAATGGTTTGTGATTGGGAGGTGCATTGTTTAGTGCGAACCGAGCATAGGTGTTCTGCAAAGCAGCCCCCAAGCCTCCGCCTAGTTTCCCCGATGTAGTGGTTGATATGTTTGTAGCATGTGAACTGTGAGGCTTGCTCTTTGCCTCTGTTTATATCACCTTCTCAAGAAATAGTGCCCAGGGATTAAGCAAATTCTAAGAAAAAGTCCTTTCCTTCAGAGTTCCAGTATCTACAAGTTTCATTAAACATCAGTGGTCTTGAGTTAAAATCCAACACCTCAAGCACTTTAAGGACTTTTAAATTATCTAACACATAATGAAGAATATACACTAACCCCTTTTAATCCTTACATCTATGTGTTGATTAATTCTGAGAAAAATGATAAAATTCAATAAGTAGTAAATTTCTTCTTGTTTTCACTGAACAGCCTTTGTTATTGACACCTTAATTCGGGCCAGTAGAAGTTTTTAATCAAAGTAAGATAAAACTGCATATTAAATAGAATTGCAAATCTTGCAGACAATTGAGGGGGTTTAAAAGAGGAGCACATTCATCCCTCCTCATTTGTTTGTAACATAAAGTTTTAAATTAGTTGTAGCTTATTGAATTATCTCTGCTGTTTATCAAGGAAAAAAAGTTCACTTCTTGTTTTAGAACAAGTACAACTCTGCCTTTCTTTCATAGTCATCACAATCCCCAAAAGTGAACATTGGATTCATAGACTTTTAGCATTACATGGAATGTTGAAGCACACAGCGATCTTAGTGCAAAAAGTAATTGTTGGCCAATTAATTCCAGACATTGGAAAACTGAAAAGAAGTATAGAAAAGAGGAAAGGATTATCTAGTAATTGTGGCCAAAGCATGGTGTCTGCATTATGAGAAGAATTATTTTCTAGGAATCAGATTGTCATTTTAAAGATTATCTGACCTAATTATCTGCCTTTTTCATTTGTTTAGACATGAACAACTTTTTTTATACTTTAGGACATACTTTTTGACTTATTTTAACAATTTGACCTATAAAAGCAAAGGTGGCTAATATTTTGTGGTACATGGTTTGGAGGTTAATTAAATGATCTTCCACTACAGTGTTTTACTGCAAGCAGCAACGCTTTACACTGTTACTAGATTTCTTGTTTTCTCAACTCAGTGATGAAGTCAACTTTTTTGTAATTTTCAAAATATTTTATTCAACAGTAGATCTAACCTAATTCTGATTTTGGCATGTATTATATTCAGATTTTTATGTTTTGCTCCATAAAAGTTGGGGGTGGACAACAAAATGCCTGGAGAATGAGATTCTGCCTACTTTGCACGTTGTCAGTTCAGTTTTTGCCAGGTGAAATCTGTAAACTGTTAATGCTTAAATTACACTTCTGGAGAAAATGGGATTCTGGGTATTATAAAATCTGTGCCATTTTAATAAAAGGGTTGTTTTTGGGGCATGGCCTAATGTGTGCAAGTTTTACCACATCCTCCTGCTAATTGAGGGGACATAATGGTTGAGATGCGGTATGTTCTTTATGCAAGCTTTATGCTGACTGGGTCTATCCCCAGATTCCCTTTTAATGTTTCTGTTCCCATGCTTCCCTCTGTTTCACCTCTTCCATCTCTTTCCCCTCCCTGCCTCAAAAATGAAGCAGAAATCTGCAAAACAGAAATGTTTTACAGTTGTCTTGGAAACAAATGACCTTTTAAAGAAGTATCAGAGATAATGGGAACTGCAGATGCTGGAGTGGAACACCTCCGCTCAGTTCGCAACAAACAACTGCACCTCCCAGTCGCAAACCATTTCCACTCCCCCTCCCATTCTCTTGATGACATGTCCATCATGGGCCTCCTGCACTGCCACAATGATGCCACCCGAAGGTTGCAGGAACAGCAACTCATATTCCGCCTGGGAACCCTGCAGCCATATGGTATCAATGTGGACTTCACCAGTTTCAAAATCTCCCCTTCCCCCACAGCATCCCTAAACCAGCCCAGTTCATCCCCTCCCCCCACTGCACCACACAACCAGCCCAGCTCTTCCCCCCCACCCACTGCATCCCAAAACCAGTCCAACCTGTCTCTGCCTCCCTAACCGGTTCTTCCTCTCACCCATCCCTTCCTCCCACCCCAAGCCGCACCCCCAGCTACCTACTAACCTCATCCCACCTCCTTGACCTGTCCGTCTTCCCTGGACTGACCTATCCCCTCCCTACCTCCCCACCTACACCCTCTCCACCTATCTTCTTTACTCTCCATCTTCGGTCCGCCTCCCCCTCTCTCCCTATTTATTCCAGTTCCCTCCCCCCATCCCCCTCTCTGATGAAGGGTCTAGGCCCGAAACGTCAGCTTTTGTGCTCCTGAGATGCTGCTTGGCCTGCTGTGTTCATCCAGCCTCACATTTTATTACCTTTTAAAGAAATTTGTTTTTGACTTGCTGCTTTTTGAACAGAGTACTGAGTTTGAAATAAGTGAACAGGCCCTCCAGAGTAGAGTTTTGTTAGTCAGAGCCAGAGCATATAAATTTGGAATACAACAGCAAATAAAGCCAAAATTTTCAAGAATGACAACTCATAATTCCCTCCATAAGGGGATTGTGGGTCAACCTACAGCATTTGGAGACTGTAGTGGATCAAGAAGGCAGTTCACCAACACCTCTTGACCACAGTTAGGGATGGGCAATAAATACTGGCTGACCAGTGACGCACACGTCCCACAAATGGAAAAAGAAAGCTCTTATTTGTCAGTTACTTTAACATCAGGAGATTTTAATGCTAAAGTGGTTTGCTTGAAATCTCTAAAGTTCTGAAATCCTAATTTGTAACAATGGGACTTCAGTGTATTTGGCCTAACCAGGTTCAAATGTTTAGTGTGTATGAATAAGTTAGAATTTATTCAGCAAGATTTATTAAATACTTAGTGCACAAACAATGAATGTTGCCAGCACATGTGGTGTCTGTCTTCTAATAAAAACAAAACACTGTGGACGCTAGAAGTCCACGCTAGAAGAACACAAACTACTGGAGAAGCTCAACATATTTGCCAGCATCTGTGGAGAGTGAATATTTCAAGGCCAAATGAATATTTCTTCCTCAGAAAAATTATGTCTGCGTCTCCTGTTTCTGAAGTGATGTTATATTGAACTTTGTCTCATAAAAATTATTTGCAGAAGCTACACAGTTAAACCATGACGCAAAAGACATTGAATTTCAAACCCGTATCCCTAACCCTGAGAACTTATTATTCCTACCTAGGAAATGGTTTCATTAACTTTTTCCATTGGCTTAAGGTCAGGACCATCAGCTGTTGCCTTCGTGTCTGTAACTCAAATCATGTAGGCTAAACAATAACACATTCCCTAGCCCCCATGAACTAGCATTTAATTGTATGAATAAGAGATACATCCTTATAGATACAGTCAGGTTGTACAAACAATCTTACATCCTCATCAATAATGCCAAAAATGTATTCAACCAACATCCCCAGGGATAATAAACAGTTAAGAATATATATTTATAGCTGAATATCAGGATGCCCTTTTAAAATGCAGATGTTGATTTCCATGGATAGTTAATTGATCAAGTCAGTTAGCAGACTAAAACCTTTTCAAAATACATGCCTCTTTTTAAGGATGGTATCATACTCAGTTCAGGCTGTTCTGTTCAAACCTTGGTCTTATTTAAAGCTGTCAAAGAAATGTTGTATTACCCCAAGCATAATTAAAGCAGACACCATTAAAACAAAACTATTGTTGCTTAACCCAGATCCTTTGGCACCTTTAGATAATTTGCACTAGTCCTGCAGGCAGCTAACTGATTTATTAATTATTTCATTGGTAGAAATTCAAACAAAACTGTTCGGAAAGATAGAGATAGCAAGGTGTAGAGCTGGATGAATACAGCAGGCCAAGCATCATCAGAGGATCAGGAAGGCTGATGTTTCGGGCCTGGACCCTTCTTCAAAAGTGGGGGAGGCGAAGGGGGTTCTGAAATAAATAAGGACAGAGGGGGAGGCGGATAGAAGAGGGATAGAGGAGAAGGTAGGTGGAGAGGAGGCAGACAGGTCACAGAGGTGGGGATGGAGCCAGTAAAGGTGAGTGTAAGTGGGGAGTTAGGGAGGATGGACAGGTCAAGGGGGTGGGATGAGGTTATTAGGTAGGAGATGGGCGTGGGGCTTGAGGTGGGAAGAGGGGATAGATGGGAGGAAGGACAGGTTAGGGAGGCAGGGACTAGCTGGGCTGGTTTTGGGATGCGGTAGGGAGAGGGGAAATTTTGAAGCTTGTGAAGTCCACGTTGATACCATTGGGCTGCAGGGTTCTCAAGCAGAATATGAGTTGCTGTTTCTGCAATCTTTGGGTGGCATCATTGTGGCAATGCAGGAAGCTCAGGATGGACATGACATCTGAGGAATGGGAGGGGCCGTTGAAATGGTTCATGGCTGGGAGATGCAGTTGTTTAGTGCGAACTGAGCGTAGGTGTTCTGCAAAGCAGTCCCCAAGCCTCCGCTTGGTTTCCCTGATGTAGAGGAGGCCAGAACGGGTACAGCGGATGCAGTATACCACATTAGCAGATGTGCAGGTGAACATCTGCCTGATGTGGAAAGTCTTCTTCGGGCCTGGGATGGGGGTGAGGGAGGAGGTGTAGGGGCAGGTTTAGCACTTCCTGCGGTTGCAGGGAAAAGTACCCAGTGTGGTGGGGATGGAGGGGAGTGTGGACCAGACAAGGGAGTCAAGGAGAAAGTGGTCCCTCTGGAAAGCAGATAAGGTTGGGGAGGGAAAATTGTCTTCGGTGGTGGGATTGGATTGCAGATGGCGGAAGTGTCGGAGGATAAAACGTTGGATACAGACGTTGGTGGAGTGGTATGTGAGGACGAGGGGGGGATTCTGTTTTGGTTGTTATTGCGGGGAGGGAGTGTGAGGGCTGAGTTGCGGGAAATGCGGGAGACGCAGTCAAGGGCCTTCTTGACCACTGAGGGGGGTAAGTTGAGGCCCTTGAAAAACGAGGACATCTGAGATGTACAGGAGTGGAATGCCTCATCCTGGAAGTAGATGCGGTGGAGGCGAAGGAATTGGCAATAGGGGTTGGCATTTTTGCAGGAAGTTGGGTGGGAGGAGGTGTATTCTAGGTAGCTGTGGGAGTCGGTGGGCTTGAAATGGATATCAGTTTCTAGGTGGTTGCCAGTGATGAAAGCAGAGAGGTCCAGGAACAAGAGAGAGGTAGTAGAGATGGTCCAGAAAGATAGCTAGATGAATGCAATTAAACACGCAAATCTGAAAAAAAATAACGTTATGGTTCCTTCATTTTGTAATTACAGTCAGTTCAGGAGGTTGGTGGGGTGGTATGTGAGGATGAGGGGGATTTCTTTCGTTGTGATATTATTAGACAGGGACTCACCATGCATTTCCTCGTGAAATCTAATGATTTACCATTGAGGGCATAGTTGTAAATTGTGTACTGCCATAGGGGGTACATTTTCCTGACTACTTCACCAAGTAAATGTCAACTTGTCAAGGCTGTCATATGAAAATTAACCATGTTGCCATGGGTGACCTCTCCCTGGAGAATCAACAACTGTCTTGATTTTCAGTTATATTGTCAAAAACTGCATTCTGTATCCTTTATTTGATTTCACAGCAACTGGTGCAAGGCTCAGTTGTTCACAGTCTCATGTTTACAATGTGTTGAGATCTTCCATTCAGCTGGTCACTAAAAGCTCAGTTTTCTTAGAACACCACCGTTATCCTCCAGTGTCGATGATGTGAAGTTCAGTCTTATACTGAAATACAGTGGATCCTGTCTACAGTTCTATATTGGAAGGAATAAATTAATTTAACCTTGAAAAAGGCAAATTGTTGAACTGAGAATGTCTCATTCTAAAAAGAACTTACTTTTCACAGGAAGACGATAAGCTTGAGAAATATCCTTTTTTGTCTGATTTTTCTATTAGTAAGGCCACAGTAACGAGATTGTAATTGGCCTCAGCAATTAAAAAGATGAACTGCAAATGACAACGTGTCAGTCAGCATCTGAATTTTAAAAAAATAAATTAACATTTCATTATTGCCTGATTCTCTTTCCTGTTGTGTTTTTTTCCCTAATACTTTAGTTTACTGTGAAGAGCTGAACAGCTATTTCTGTTTTGTGTATGTTATGGGGGACTATTAAGAAATGCTCAATGTTTTGAAAAAAAAGTCAGAACTAAATACATTTTGAAACCTGTTGAACATTTTATTGCTGCTCTGTTCTTAGAAGTGAATGCAATAATGCCAGTTAAATATGAAGCCATAGCAGCTGAGGAACATTATGATACTGCTTCATTTAGACAATTGACGTGTAATAAATGCACATTGATTGACAGCAGAACTTCTTAAGGTGAGTTATAGAAAATCGCTAGATTGCTACTGTCTGACGTGATCTTATTCTCCTGTTTTAGTCTTGACTGAATTTCAGATAACATATGGTGCTACCAGTAATTGGAAAATTGGCAGGCTTGTCAGGAAGCTTTGGTGGATAGTGCATGATATACAGCACAGAGACATAAAATGTCTGTAAAATGAGATTCATAGCCACTTCAGCTGACTTGAGTAACTGACTGCAGAATTGAAGAATATTTTGTCACCAAAACTGCTTGGTAGTATTAATTTTAAGGTAGTTGATCTGATGGTTATAAATTTTATTTTCAGGCTTTTAAATAATATTTCAGTCGTACTGTTTAAAGGACCTTCAGTGCTGCTTTGTAAAAGTGGACAAGATGATCTTTAACTTTATTGCTGCACAAACAGGGAGGGATAAATCACCATCAAATTTGGGGAAAGATTTTCCTCATGATGTAATTATAGATGTACCGGATAATGTTACTTGTATTTAAAGATAAGAGTAATTTGATTGTGTGGATTTATAAGTGACAACACCAGAACTTCAGTATAATAAATACAAGTTTAAACATTTTGAAAATGTGTTCAAGTTGAATGTTTGAGTTCAACAATAGTGATTCAAGAATAATAGAGTGGTGTTGCCGTCATGTCGATTTGATACTGAAATGAGAATGTTTAGTCTTTTAAAAAAAATCTTTTTCACAGGAAGATGATGAGGAGCTTGAGGAAGATGAAGGTGAAGAAGAAAATGTTGTGGAAGAAAATGAATTCACCCAGTAAATGAATAGGACAAAAATAATATCTCTACATCAAATAGGAGTAGAAGTGGTAAATGCCTCACGTTGAAATCTACCTTTGAAAATTGTGGGTTGCCTGCTTTGTTCTTCAGTACAGTTTTCATCAATCATCATTGTGTTAATCCTTATCTGTGAACCTATTAATAAATACCTCAAGTGTTTTTAAGAATGTTGTCTTCTCTGTGTGGATATGTATAATCCCTTATTATATATTCAAACAATCAATTTACTTAGTATTTGTGTAACTGGATGTCAATAATTGTAGCCTTGTCTCACTTAAATGCTCACCAGAATGTCTAGTTGTTTGAATATTACTTATTTTTAAAAAATCTAGCTCTCCATATACTGTATTGGAATTCAAATTATTGTAGCATTTAAAACCTTTAGTGCAACAAATCTTCAACAGGATCTTTGCTAATAAATGTGCAGATCATACAGTGCCAGTATAATTTTGATCATTCCTTCAATTTATGGAGGCTTGAATTGCAGTTTTTCATTTGTGGCAAATGAAAAGTGATATGAATGCCACCGTACAATATTTTTTATTTGAAGTCATGAGATTTGTATGGCCAATATAGTGGAGTTCAAATTATATTTGCAAAGCTAGAAACTACTTAAAAACAGCAGTGAATGCGTAGTTAGCCTCCAGAAATAATGCTTAATACCATTACCGAAATTTGGGATTAAAATTGGAGATGAAGCAAAGAACTCACATCAAACACAACTGGAGTGATATTGTTTCCAGGGAGTCTTAGACAACATGATTCCAGGCCCATTCATATTTTAATGCAAGATTCGGTACATTATCCAACCCACAGTTGGAATTTGAAAAAAGATGTGCAGCAAAAGAGGAGTCCATTTAGTCCATCACATACATGCCATCAAAAAGGGTGATCCGACTTAATCCTGCTCTGCAGCTCTGGATTCTTATGTTTGCCAGTTAGAGCACTTTAGCATAGGTAAGCACACTTTCGATCTAATTAGGTTTCTGTTTGCATTCTCCTATTGGCTAGTAAACTATGCCCCAATACTCAACTACTCATATTCTTCCTCCAAATTTGCTTCTAATTCTATTCCCTTCTACCTATTGAAGATCCCTGCTAAAGGAAATAGATCATTTCTGTCCACTTTGTAGGCCTTTCTATAATTTTATACATGTCAATCAAGTTCTCCACATCCTTATCTGTTCCAAAGAACACAACCCCAAACTATTGTTACTATCTCCAAACAATTCAATAATATTTACAAAGACACATTAATTTCCCAGTGATTAATAGAAAGCATTGTAGGACATAATTCACCTTAACTGTAATAAACAAATTAAAATTAACATAGACTAAGCATGACTTGACATACTGCTACTACACCAAATTGAAGAAAAGATGTTTCCCCATTTTAATTCAAACAAATTACTTCAGGACATGTTTTTACTTTATCTGTACTATGAGCAGATAGATAGCCTTGAAACTTGAGTTCAAAATTCCTTCCAGCTTTTAAACAGGCAACATGCTCTCTGCCAGACTGGGATGAGTCTTCCAATGGTCATTGAACATCGTTTCATTGTGAATATTCTGAATATCTATTATTCGACTTGCAGCAACAGGGCCCATCATGGTGACTCCTTATTCCTTACATCTCCACTGACCCAAACTCTAGCCATTTCTCGCCACCACCATAGAATCCCTACAGTGTGGAAGCAGGCCATTCAGCCCATCGAATCCACACCGACCCTCCAAAGAGCATTCTATCCTGACCCAACTCCATGCTCCATCCGTCTACCCTTGTATTTCCCATGGTTAATCCACCTGGCCTGCACATCCCTGGATACTAGCGGCAATTTTGCATGGTTAATCCACCTGGCCTGCACATCCCTGGATACTAGCGGCAATTTTGCACGGTTAATCCACCTTGTCTGTACATCGCAGGATGCGATGGCCAATTCAGAGTAGCCACTCCACCTAACCTGCACATCTTTGGTCATCACCATCACAAAAAATACTCTTGCCTTCTGTTTTGACAACAGCTACTTTGTCTCCTTCTCTGTGTCTCTGAAGCCAGAAAACAAACTTCTCACAAGGCTCAAAAGTGGGCGCTTCGTTTTCTATAGATTTTGGTTGCAGGCTTATGGGCAAAATTAGTATGATCACACCATCCCACAGTCAGAATATTGTTTTACCTTAAATTAAAAGATACGTTTTGTAGCATAATTAGTTTGTATAGGCCCACATTTGTAAAACCACCTAATGTTTCCTCAGTTGCTCGTCCATGGCAAATCCTCATATATTCTTTATATCCTTTTTAATGCTATCACGTCATTTCTGTAATGCAGTGACCCGAACTGTACCCAGTCTGCTATCTGTTGCTTAATTCACGTTTTGTGACTATCTGCCATAACCACCTTGCTCTTTTCTAGGTCTCAGCTAATAAAGTAATTTATTCTGTATAGTTTCTTAACTACCTTACTGATCTGATTTCATACCTTAAGGAATCTGTGAATATGTGCTTCAGTTTTCCTTTGCTTTTTCACATTTCTGTTTCCTACCAGTTATGATTTCTTTGGACTTCGCTGCTCTCCCCAAGTACCAAAAAATACAGGCCCTGCTCCTGCCAGCTACCATAACATCTCTTCTTTGATGAATAAAGTCAGTGGCAACATCCTGGAAATGGTGGATCATTTTCTAAATTTTGGGATCACTTGGCTCTACAGCGTCAAATTTTGTAACTTAGATTTCTTTCATAGAAAAACCAAACTGTTGTCACTGATCCTTTTAGAAGGTATATCTTCGGAATTTTATTTGGGTAAGGGATTGCAATATCATTGTTTATCATCTGCTACATGATTCAAAATTACAACATTATTTCTGTGATATCATTGCTTGCAGTTCTCCATGTCATAATATCCTTCCAAGAAACCAGTGT
This sequence comes from Stegostoma tigrinum, assembly GCF_030684315.1. NCBI lineage: Eukaryota > Metazoa > Chordata > Chondrichthyes > Orectolobiformes > Stegostomatidae > Stegostoma > Stegostoma tigrinum. The sequence continues at coordinate 79,388,202 of NC_081355.1, read as the reverse complement.
CAACAGTTGTTTTCTGAAGAGTCCCGACCTGAAACGTCAACTTTCCTGCTCCTCTGATGCTGCCTGGCCTGCTGTGTTCCTCCAGCTCCAAACTGTGTTATCTCTGACTCTAGCGATGGCAATTCTTGCTATCTCTCAGTTGTTATATTTTGGTTCCACAACCCATTGAAAATTATCAGAGGATAAGAAGGAGACAAGAAGACAGTGAGTGTTTAAGACCATAAGACATAGGAGTGGGAGAAAGGCCTTTCGGCCCATCAAGTCCACTCTGCCATTTAAATCATGGCTGATGGGCATTTCAACTCCACTTCCCTGCACTCTCCCCGTAGCCCTTGATTCCTTCTGAGATCAAGGATTTGTCGATCTCTGCCTTGAAGGCATCCAACCTCCTGGCCTCCACTGCACTCCGTGGCAATGAATTCCACAAGCCCACTACTCTCTGGCTGAAGAATGTTGTCTCATTTCAGTTTAAATTTACCCTCTCTAATTTTAAGGCTGTGCCCACGGGTCCTAGTCTCCCCGCTTAACAGAAACAAGTTCCTAGCATCCACCCCTTCTAAACCATACATTATCTTGTAAGTTTCTATTAGATCTCCCCTCAACCTTCTAAACTCTAATGAGTACAATCCCAGGATCCTTAGCCGTTCATCATACGTTAAACCTACCATTCCAGGGATCATCCGTGTGAGTCTCCACTGGACACGCTCCAGGGCTAGTATGTCCTTCCTGAGGTGTGGGGCCCAAAATTGGACACAATATTCTAAATGGGGACTAACTAGAGCCTTGTAAAGCCTCAGAAGCACATCGCTGCTTTTATATTCCAACCCTCTTGAGAAAGTTTCTTACACTGCTAGTCAAGATCAGTGTAAGATAATGCCTAAAACTGTTTCGAGTATCTCAGTAAGGTTCCAGTTGGTAGTATATTCAAGCTATCCGAACAAAGGAACCTTTCATATGTAATGTTACTGAGTCGATTTAACTGTGACATGAACAGAGGTGTTCCTCTTTCTTCATCTGCTAGATGCTGTGCATTTCTGACATCTGGAACATATGAACGCAGATTGCTTTTCTTGCAGATTTCTAATGCAGTAAATTATATACATCCTGAATACACCATAATTCAACCCATCTGCATTTGTAGATGCCACGTGAATATAATTTGTGACAAGGGTTCCTAAAACTTTTACAAAAACCAAAAGAACTGCAGATGTTTTAAATCAGGAACAAAAACAGAAGATGCTGGAGAAGCTCAGCAGATCTGGCAGCATCTGTGAAGAGAAAATCAGAGTTAACGTTTTGAGCCTGGTGACTTCCTCAAAAGTCTGGGTCACAGGACCTGAAACATTAAGTCTGATTTTCTTTCCACAGATGCTACCAGACCTCCAGAGCTTTCCCAGCTACTTCTGTTTTTGTTTCTAAAATTTTTATGATTGCTACCCTGCTTTAAGGCTGGAATACTGTTGCGACCTTCAGTGGTAATTGAAAGAGATGAGGGTGGTTGAGCAGGTTTTAGAATCCAGACTTGTAAGAGCAGAAGGTGTGTCTGTAAGAACTTGAGGCATGGACTAGGAGATTTATTTTAATGGAAATCAGCCAAGTCCTATCATTCGTAATGCTAAGGATCTAGGCCTCAAGGTAGAGTCATGTATGCAAGGATTAAAACCAGCTTCACAATTATTCAGCTTTTTGGGGTTCTGTGGCAGCCATTGCTGCCTTAGTGCTTGTGAATACCATGATTTTCAGCTCATGATCCTAAATTTGCGAAGTCTTGGTTTAAGGATGTTCTTAAAAGTTTTGTTTTGTAATGAAATCCAACAGACATTTACAAGTACTGGGCACCTGCAAAATACAGAGTTATTGAGAAGACACAAACAACTTAAATATTTCTACATTCTTATGACACTCTGAAACCTCAGCCATCTTCTATTCCTGTTCCTGGACGTCAGGTTTGACCGTGTTTTTTTTTCCTCTGCTGTGACAGTTTGATTTCCTGCGTCCACTATCACCTCGGCTCTTCAGCAGCTGACTCTTAGCTCGGGTCTGCTAGCGATACTGTTTGTGATCACGTTACAACCTTGGTTCACATGTAGACATAAGAGACGAATTCCAGAGGAGAGGTGAGAATGACTCCTCTTGACATTAAGACTGCATTCGATAAAGTGTCACATCAATGAGACCGACCAAAACTGATGTGAGTGTGAATTGGTAGTTTCTATCATTTTCCCTCATGCTGATATCAGACTAACAGGCCTGTAGTTTCTAATAGCACAAAGGTGCAGAGGCATTTAACCAGTCCAAGGAATTTCCCTGATATCTACAAATGTGTACAATCGTTCAGTTTATTTGTGTGGTTAATGTTTTGGTTGGTGAGACCTGTTAGCTGGATAGTGGTTTGCATCACAAATGTTAATCATTTATTGTCACCGTAGAATCCCTACAGTGTGGAAACAGGTCCAACAAGTCCGCACCACCCTTGGGACATCCCACCCAGACCCATCCCCCTATAACCCACCTGAACACTAGGGGCAATTTAGCATGGCCAGTCCACCTAACCTGCACATCTTTGGACTGAGGGAGGTACCCCACACAGACACAGGGAGAATGTGCAAACTCTACACAGACAGTTGCTCAAGGGTGGAATCGAACCCCGGTCCCTGGCGCCGTGAGGTGCTAACCACTGAGTCGCCATGCTACCCCATTTATGAATACAGGGATGTTAGCGACACCTCATGTAATGTGTCAGCAAGGATTGCTGCATCAGTTTATTGATAATTAAATATTCCTGTGCTTTTCTTGCTTTATTCTTTTGCAGAATGTAGATGTTGCAGCAATCAGCAAATATTGGGCATCTTTTATTTCTCTTCGAGCTTGGAGTTTCACCGGACTCTGGACTCAGTGCAGGAGCATTGTTCTAGCTCTAGGTCAGAAGAACTTGGGGTGCCTTGCAGATGGTGATGTGTTTCCCAAATGTTTGCCACCTTTTACTTGTCAGAGGTCACATGCATGTGGGGTGTTTTGGAAGGAAGCAGCCCAAGTTGGGTACAGACCAATAACGTCATTGTGTGAGAGGCGGTGACCATCAGGGGTTGTAGAGGCTTTAGATCGGCAGTAAGTGAATCTGAAAGAGGGCAACACAGGTTTTTCTCAGTTACCTCCTTGATCCTGGCGTTTCCTTGTAGAACAATAACACATCTGGCCAAATGAACCATATTTCCTTTTATCTAGGAGGCGTATGGCTGCCTCCTTCACCCCAGCTGACAACTTCTTACCTATTGTTGTGTGAGATGGTGTATTGCACAGTAGATCTGAGCAGTGGAGGCAGTGGGAGCTCCTGCTTAAAAGTCCTACAGCCTATTTGTGTGCACTCGTGGCTGTACAAGGGCAGACCTAAGTAGACTCTAGGACTTTTAAGCATGAGTTCTCACAAATGTCATGAGCCATGTTTTCCAGCATTTGTTTGGAATTTTCAAGCAGCTGTGGTGCTTGTGAATGGTGAGGAATATGGGGGAGGGAGTGGTACCGTGGCTCAGTGGTCAACACTGCTGATTCACAGCACCAGGGAATTAGGTTCACTTCGAGCCTTGGGTGACTGTCTGTGTGGAGTTTGCATGTTCTTCCCATATCTTTATGGAATTCTGCCATGTGATCCAGTTTCCTCATACAACCCAAAGATGTCCAAGTTAGGTGGTTTGGCCATGCTGAAATTGTCCTATGCTCTCTAGGGATGCCTGGGCTATGCGGATTAGCCACGGTAAATGCGGAGTTACAGGGATAGGGTGGGGGATGTGTTTAGGTGGAATGCTTGTCATTGAATCGGTGCTGACCTGGGCTGAATGGCCTCTTTCCAAACTGTAGGAATTCTATGATAATAATGATGACCACTCGCTGCAAACTAAGCACATACCTGGAAGATTCATTTGTCGTGGTCATGGACGAGTTGGACATTGTGGAGGCAGAATACGTTCTGGTTAATGAATGCTGGGTAGCTCAGAGTGCCACACAAATGCAGTCTCTATTTGTGGGAAACATGCAATGGCTTCAAAACTCTGAAGTCTGACTCTTACAGTTAGGGTCAACTGGACAAACCTGTTGTTTCTTTGGGACAAGGAATCAGTAATCTCACTGCTGCAATGAGAGGCTACCTGCAAAACGTCACTCATGTATGCTTTGGGGCTAAGGAATGATTCAGTGAAGAGTATGCTTTGCTACTGAAATTCATGAAGGTGTTTTAAGAATTAACCATTTTATTTGATTCTCAGTCACAGTCTAATTTACTGAACACAGTTGTATGGTTATTTCCAAAGCCTTTGGAAAAATGTTTACAAATGCCCTCAAATTTCTTGTGCTCAACCAAGTCCCTGTTTTGATGTTTAAATTTTAAATGAGCTCCCATTTAATTCTGTTTCTTTTAATTTTAGTTACTTCCCTAAACAAAAGCTGACTGGATGGATGGTTGTATGTGTTTTATTAGTCTGTGAATCTTAGTGTATTTTTTCCCCCCTGGTTTTAACAGTGACTACATTGGACTAATATTTAATTAGCATTAAAAAGCATTTTGGTTTCTTCTGGTTGAAATAACTCCACAGAGTCTGGTATCCCATCATCAAGTCACTCTTCATTTACATGCACATAACACTTGACACAGGCCAGGCTTCCTCAGAGCCAGCTGTCAGAGTGAACAAACCTACTGTTTATATCTGTCAGCCAGGACTCGCTGATGGGACCAGGTTAAAAGCACCAGTCAGGGACTCAATATTCTATGAGGTCCATCTGGCTGACCTCATTATATTCAGTACACTGGCAACATGGAAATTACTATATGAATGCAAATACTTATTTCAAAAGGCACAAACTGCCAGGTAAAGCAAAAAATAATTCTAGTTGCACTATCAGGATGTAATGGTCCAAAGTCCCCCTCGATTAGAACACCTCTAGAGAATAGTGAACATCTTTGATCTCAAAGCAGCAAAAGAATATAAATTGAAAAATGATTTGCAAGGCTTATGCCAAAGAAAGATGTTACAATTATGTAATATTTTCCTGGAGCACAAGTCATGTTATAGCACAATGAACCTAATCAATTATCTATCAAGTTACTTGCAGTTTAGGTTCACAGCAAGTTCCCACAAACACTGATGTGGTAATAAACAATTAATCACTTTTTGTGATGAGTTTTGAGGGATAAGACACTATGGTAATTACCTTGCCTTTCTTCATAGTATTTCCATAGAACCAACAACAACCACCTGAGAGAACAGTTTGAAAAATCTCATCCAAAAGATAATACCAACAATGCAGCACTCTCTCTTCACTGGACTGAAATATCAGCCTTGACATTTGTGTTCTTGTCCTAGAGTAGGATTGCAGCTGCAAGCTTCTAATTTGTAAGGAAAAGTATTGCCAGCTGAGTCATACATTACAACATAAACCTGAACTGATAAGATATAAATGTAGGAATGGTTGACCTGGCTGGGACATTTTTATCAGGAGAAAAAGAAACAGATCTGAGAGAAAAGCTGGTTAATGTTGATTAAACATATAAACAAAACGTATGGCCACCAATGAACACTGGGAAGTGATTAAACAAAATAAATGTAAGTGGAATGTAATCATGGATGATCTGCCTCAACTCCACGTTCTGCTTGATTCCCCCACATCCTTTTTTTCTTTTATTCATTTGTGGAATATGGGTGTTGCTATCTGGGCCAACATTTATTGTCCATCCCTACTTGCTTCTTGACCTGAATTATATTGTAGGGCCATTTCAGACGGCAGTGAAGAGCCAACTATATGGTTGTGGGTCTGGATTTATATGTAGGCCAGACCAAGTCAGGATGACATATTTCCCTCTCTAAGTAATATTAGGAACCAAATAGGTTTTTATGACAATTTAGGCCAGTTTGTTTTTGTTCAAGACTTTATTAAATTCAAATATCACCATCTGCCATGGTTGGATTCAAGCTCATTCCCCAGAGCATTAGCCTGAAGTTATGGATTACAAGCCCAGTGACATTACCACTGTGTCACTGCCTTTCTTCCCCTCACCCTCATGATTCAATAAGATAATAAGTATCTGCCTATCTCAGAGATAATAAGAACTGCAGATGCTGGAGTCTGAGATAACACAGTGTGGAGCTGGAGGAACACCATAGACCAGGCAGCATCAGAGGGATAGGAAATCTGATGTTTCAGGTTGGGACCCTTCCCGACCCGAAACATCAGCTTTCATGCTCCTCTGATGCTGCCCAGACTGCTGTGTTCCTCCAGCTCCATGCTGCCTGTCTCAACCTGGGATACAATTTAGATTGTTTGATAGACATATATTTCATTGTGAACTAAAAAAAGTGAGAAAGGAGCTATCCATCTATTACTAGGACAGTTAATAATTGTATTAGATTTTTAGAAGAGGTTTATGACCTTGCGAAAAATAATAATAAGGGAGGACTGGAAGGGTTTTAGAAATCAACACGGAGAAACCAAAATACTGATATTAAGGAAGAAAAAAGAATGAAATATAAGAGTAAACCAGGCAGGGTTGAAAGATATCAGATATCACTGCTGTTGGCCTGTCTGCTGTAAACATTATTTCCCTAGTGGTGGTCAAAGTACATGTTTAAACAAAAGTAGAAGGTGCTGAAAAAACCCAGATCTAGCAACATTTGTGAAGAGAAAAACAATTGATGTTTCAAGTCATAGAATTATACAGTATAGGAACTGACCCTTCAGTCCAACTAGTCCACACCAACCATGTTCCCAAACCAAATTAGTCGGACTTGCTGCGTTTGATCCACGTCCCTCCATACAATTCCTATTTATCTACTTATCCAAATGTCTTTAAGTACATGTTGGGTTTTCCTGTTGCCAGAGGTTATGGCTTGAAGAGCACCACTCCACATAAAACATGGTTGATCAAAATCCTGTTTTTATCACCTGCCATGTGTGGATTTAGAGATTGATAATCAATTTATTTGGCCATGTTATGAATGGGCCTCCCTGTGAGCTTTAAGTCATGGAATGGGACTCAAACCCAGAGCTTTTGGCTCAGGGACAGTGACACTACGCAACATGCCACAAGATCTCATCTCCGCCCACCCCGCCTCCCCTTTAAAACATAGAGACAAGAAATGTTATGTGCAATCAAGAAAAGACAAAGTGTATGTTTTCACAATAGGTAACAAATTATATACCATAGAGTCATAACACTGTTCATAAAAGCAAAAGTTATTAACATCAGCTGAAAAAACATCAAAGTGTAAGGCACTAATTGCCAACAGATCCTGATGGTTCTAAAAGAGGCTGCCAAAGAGATTGTGAGTGCACTGATTTTGATTTTCCAAAATGTGCTTGGCATTAGCATTACAGGCCCTGCAATGCAAGTTAGAATATTTCGACAAAGCTCTTTGAAAATCATAATACGATCAGACATAGTTTTATAAAGAAATATATTTAATAGACTTTTTGAAAGTGTGACTAGACTGGTAGATAGAGGGGAACCAGTAGGTTTCCAAAAGGAATTTGAAAAGATGCTACACAGTTTACTAACCAAAATGAAGTCTAATGGAAGTTTGAATATGAATGGGGAACTAATTAATGGGTAGGAAGTAGAGAGCAGGATAAACATGGCTATTTTAACATTGGTTGGCACTAACTGGTTCAGGGAAACTAGTGTTTTGGGGATTAGCCTTGAACCTTTAGCTATTACAATGACTTCAGATGAAAGGACCATGAGTTATATATTTACATTTGCTAATGATAGAAAGATAAATGAGACTGTAAGAAGGACTCAAAGAGGCTGCAAAAGAAGTATAGACAAGTTCACTGAATGGGCAGCAAAGTTCAGTTTGAGAAATTCTGTGGTTATTCAATTTGTTAATCAGAAAAGTTGTTTATTTTAGACTCATTCACAGGATGTGGGCATCATTGGCTAGGCCAGCATTTATTGCCCAGAGGGCAGTTAAAAATCAACCACATTGCTGTGGATCTGGAGTCACATCTAGGCCTGTCCAGATAGGGATGGCACTTTCTTCCCTAAAGGGCTTCAGTGAACCAGATGGGCTTTTGAATTCAAATTCAAACCTGGGTCCCCAGATCTTTACATGGTTCACTGGATTATTGGTCTAGCGAAAATACCGCTAGGCCATCGCCTCCCATCAAGCTTGATGATGTTTGGAGACACCTGAGAGTACACATAAAAGTAAATCAGGAAATTAGCATACAGGCACAGCAAATTATCTACTGCAAGAGGATTGGAATTAAAGAGTAAGTAAGTGTTTGCTGTGCACAAAAATAGGATAAATTCCCAGCCTACTAGTTTCTCACTTACTACAATAAATAATTAAGGGACAGGTTGTTAAAGGCTCAATTAACCCCAATATTAAACTGCCCATGCTGTAATAAGATTATTGTGGACAGATATGTAGGCAGCCTGTTCATTTAAACAGTTTTCAAAGGGTGGGAAGGAAGGGATGTAATATCTTTGTAGGGTGCCTTGTGTGCATCGGGGTCATGGACCGGCTCCCACCCTCGACAGTGGATACAGTCTGCTTGAATCCTGACAGGGTCCACTATTGAGCCCTGGTGCTGCCAGGACTGTTAGCCAAACAGATTAGCAGACTGTAGAAATGTGATATTTCCACTAGGAAGGCAAGTCCCACTTATTTTCAAAGTGTTATGAAAGTGAGGCAAACTTCATATCAGCCTGCTGCTACTGACTTCCCTTGGGGATGTTAGCAGTCTGACACATCTGTAATATTCCACCTGAAGTCTTCTACATTTACACAGGTCTTCTGTGAAAACGCATCTGAATTGTTATTTACAGTTCTGATTTTTTTTGAAGAAGCGCCAAACTTACACCAGAGGCAGTACAGTGTTGATTCACTGGATTAGCACCTGGGTTTGACTGAAATGTTTTTTCATGAGAAATTGAGTAAATTGAGCTCATACTCTTTGAAGTTTAGAAGGACAAAGAGGTTGTGTCACTGTAACATAGATGATTCTGTAGAAACTTAATAGATATTGAGAAGTTATTTCCCCCGCTGAGGAATCTAAACATATGGGCGCAATTTCAGTATGCAGAAGTCAATCAGTGTCAATCAAAACTTCTGTCAGAATGTTAAGAAAATTTGGAATTGTCTCCTCTTCACCCCCACCATAGGCTTGAGCATGTTCAAATTTGAGCTGTATTTACTTTTTGTTTCTCAGTGAATCAAGGGATTAGGTTGAGTAAGCAAAAAAGAGTTGAATTGGATCAGAACAGGCTTGAAGAAGCATATTTTCTACTTCTGCTCCTATTTCATTTGTAGGTAACACTTTCCTTTGTGGGAAGCAAAGCGTCTTAAATAAAAGGTATGCACTGACAAACGGTCCAGTCATAAATTGGGAAAACCTTGTTTACTTACAGATTTGTAAGAATGTGAAACTTACTATTAAAATGGACTGATTGAAACCACAGGATAGATGCATTGAGGAACGGTGGAGAAACATATGAACAAGAACTGAACAGAAGGGTGTTGTTTTAAAGTGAGATGAAGTAAGTTGGATGGAGGTTCATGTAGAACATAAAACCCAGAATGAATCAAGTGCCCTGTATGGTATGTTTCTGTGGTGTGCAGTTGATGTACTACTGTAGAATTGGTTATAATCATATTAGAATAGAATCCCTACAGAGTGGAAACAGGCCCTTCAGTCCAACAAGTCTGCAGCGAACCTCAGACCATCCCCCTAATCTACACCTCCCTGAATACTACAGGCAATTTTGCATGGCCAATCCACCTAACCTGCTCATCTTTGGACTGTGGGAGGAAACCAGAGCACCTGGAGGAAACGCACACAGACAGACGCCCAAGACTGGGATTGACCCTGGGTCCCTGGTGCTGTGAGGCAGCAGTGCTAACCACTGTGCCATGGTGCCACCACATCTAAGTATAATGGAACTCAGAAGACAGAAAAATCTATCCTGAAAACAAAATATGTACTGCCAACCTCCATCTCTTGATGCTGCCATAGTACAATCTTGGCAATGAATAAGAAATTAGATGGTCTTCCCATGGTCTGTTCTGCTGTTCTCCTTATAATAGGACCCGGCTATGTGATTTAGATTCTGCGTTCGCCCCACAACATGTTAGAAAGCCATGGATGTTAGTTTCACAGAGATAAATGTAAAAGGTATTTTCATAACCTTACATCTTGGTAGTTGCACATGTTCAAGGCAATATCCCAATTTTCATACATTGATAATGACTTTGATCAAGGCATTGGGCCTGAAGGTAAAAATATCGTATGATACAGATATTTTATTACAGAATAAGTTAAAACATCTGAAACAAATGAATTTGTTCATAAGTCTAAATATTTTTCTAAATAGTTACATTTAAGTTGACAGGTGAAAGATGCTGTCAATCTGACAGAAAATACAACAGCCCTTTGTTCCACTAGACCACCACAGCCATAACTGACTCCTAAATTTTCATGCCACAAGTTACATGACCTGAACTTTCCGTAAAATGGAAAAATTACAGGATTCTTATTTGAGAGAGAGATAGTAGGAACTGCACCACCAAAGATGTTTTTCCCTCCCCACCCTTGTCTGCTTTTTGGAGGGACCACTCTGTCTGTGACTCCCTTGTCTGCTCCACACTCCCCTCCAGCCCCACCACACCCGGCACCTTCCCCTGCAACTGCTAGAAGTGCTACACTTGCCCCCACACCTCCTCCCTCACCCCCATCCCAGGCCCCAAAAAGACTTTCCACATCAAGCAGATGTTCACCATATCTGCCAATGTGGTATACTGCATCCGCTGTACCCGCTGTGGCCTCTACTTCAGGGAAACCAAGCGGAGGCTTGGGGACCGCTTTGCAGAACACCTATGCTCGGTTCGCCATAAACAATTGCACCTCCCGGTGGCGAACCGTTTCAACTCCCACTCTCATACCTCAGATGACATGTCCATCCTGGGCCTCCTGCAGTGCCACAATGATGCCACCCAAAGGATGCAGGAACAGCACCTCATATTCCGCTTGGGAACCCTGCAGCCCAATGGTATTAATGTGGATTTCACAAGCTTTAAAATCTCCCCTCCCCCTACCGTATCTCAAAACCAGCCCAGCTTGTCCCCAACTCCCTAACCTATTCTTCCTCTCTCCTATCCCCCCTCCCACCTCAAGCCGCACCTCCATTTCCTACCTACTAACCTCATCCCACCCCCTTGACTTGTCCGTCCTCCCCGGACTGACCTATCTCCTCCCTACCTCCCCACCTACACTCACCTTTACTGCCTCCATTCCTGCCTCTTCGACTTGTCCGTCTCCTATCCATCTATCTTCTCCTCTATCCATCTTCTATCTGCCTCCCCCTCTCTCTCTATTTATTTCAGAAACCCCTTTCCCTCCTCCATTCCTAATGAAGGGTCTAGGCCCGAATCGTCAGCCTTTCTGTTCCTATGATGTTGCTTGGCCTGCTGTGTTCATCCAGCTCTACGCCTTGTTATCCAGGATTCTTGTTTGCTTTTGTTTAACGAGCTAAGACATTGGGTTTCCATTTTCGTAGAGAATTGACCAAATTGCAGCATGTGTTGATCCAAACAATTTGAGAAGTTCTTTATTTTCAAAATTGATTTTCAAACATTTAATTTTTCAGATGTTGGTAGCTGTACAGACTTTGGCAGGTTTTTAGCTCAGCATGTTCCTTTTTTGGGAAATTGTTTCTTTTTTGTTTTTAATTCACTTGCAACTGGCATAATTCAATTCTTGAAATTTTAAAAATCTTTTCCTTTCAAAATATTCCTCCTCTGTCTTGTGGAGAAATTGGATTTAAATAATTTCATCACTAGATACTATGCAAAATGTCATCCCAAGGAAATTAATTTGAGAAGATTGTCAGTGAGACCATATAGACAATAAAACTTTTCTCCATCTGGGAAATCACAAAGTGATAGACATCTCTTAAAAACGCGACAAGTTGGCATGCCGTACTCTTCAGAATATATCATCTTCATTTTAATGAAGACAGCTGCATTATCAACAAGTGTTTAACCTTTAGATCATAGAAGATCATATAATCTGTATAGTGTGGAAGTAGGCCATTCAGCCCAACAATATTACACTGCCCCTCTGAAGAGCATCCCACCCAGACCCATTCCCATATCCCTGCAGTTCCCACCTAACTGTTTTACCCACCTAACCTTAACCCTTTAATGTCAAATTTGAAGAAAATCGTGTGAATAAGTACCCAGTTTTCAGAGTATTTTACATCCCTAACGATTTGAATTTTGTTATTATTGACAATGGGATGGTATTCACCATTCAATCTGAAGAAAATGCGCACCAATAATTTCTGTGGTGCTAATTTTATCTTTCCAAATATTAATTTATTTCTGGTGTCAGCAATAAGGAATTTCTGGTTTCCGCCAACAGTCTCTGTATTCGACAAATCATCCTGCATCATTTTTACCAACTCCAGCATGATGACACCACATCTTCCCCCCCTCTGTCAGGATTCTGAAGTCTCTGTTTCCTCTGTGACACCCTGCTGCACTCCTTTTTACCCCGAACACCTCATTATCTTCTCACAGGCTATGATAATGTAAACTGTACACTTGTGAGTGAACAGCAGCAGAATTTGTTGAACATAACCATATTGGGGATGGTTAGTGAGGCTAGCTTTCTTGAAGCTGACTGGCCAGGCTCCAATTCCTTGGGATCTGCCATCATTATTACAAGCATCTTTTACACATGCTTAGTAGCTACATAGGAGTGAGTTATCTTCAGTATTTTCAATAACTTCATTCCTTTCAAGTCAACATTATATTTTGTTATTTGGGTTGGCTGTTAAACAGTTTATAGCAGGAAGAAAAGCAATATGGCCCAGGTCACAAATAAGATAATGAGTTTGTAGTTTTATCGTTGTTTTAATGGCCCAAACAATGTAAACTCATGCTAACTAATGTAACATCTTTTACTCAAAAGGCACAACTCATTTTGATTTCGTTTTGTGACTGCGTTACCTTGGAATTAAGTTCCATATTTAAGTATTTTACAGTATCTCACAATGGACTTTTGTTACCTCAGTGTAGCATACTTCATTTCAGTGATAAAGTTTGCTTGGTGCTAATGTGACTTCTGTTTCTTTTGGAGGACAAAATAAACCAGTATGGCTTTGAAAATGCCTTCAGTAAACTTCTTTTCAGGCATCAATAATTATTGTGGATTCACGTGTCGTTCATTTAACCAAAAACAGAAGGCTTTGATGTGGCACTTAGAATTTTCAGTTGGGACATGTATTAACCACTCAGGTATGGCTCCCATTCCCTTTTGTTTTCTTCCTGGATGCGCATGTGTGCCATGTGTGATCACAATGTCCAGAACTGGTAGTCAAAGCTGCCTTTGGCATGCCGATGCCAATCACTGTGTGTGGAACATCAGAGCAGCTGAGCGCACAGACAGGTTAAAAGGAATGTCAGATGTACCACTGTATACTGTCAAGCAGAGACAAATTACTTTGGAACAAAAAGAAAGTTGCTGGAAAAGCTCAGCAGGTCTGGCAACATCTGTGAAGGAGAAAACAGAGTTAACATTTCAGGTCCGGTGACCCTTCCTCAGAACTGCACTGGACCCCTCTCACCCATCCCTTCCTCCTACCCCAAGCCGCACCTCCATCTCCTACCTACTAACCTCATCCCACCTCCTTGACCTGCCCATCTTCCCTGGACTGACCTATCCCCTCCCTACCTCCCCACCTATACTCTTCTCTCCAACTATCTTCTTTTCTCTCCATCTTCGGTCCGACTCCCCCTCTCTCCCTATTTATTCCAGACCCCTCACCCCATCCCCCTCTCTGATGAAGGGTCTACGCCCGAAACGTCAGCTTTTGTGCTTCTGAGATGCTGCTGGGCCTGCTGTGTTCATCCAGCCTCACATTTTATTATCCAAAACATTAACACTGTTTTCTCCTTCACAGACCTGCTGAGCTTTTCCAGCAACTTTGTTTTTGCTCCTGATTTACAGCATCCACAGTTCTTTTGGCTTTTACAGATTACTTTGACGATGTCTCTGTATTTTGATAGATATCTATTAAGTTTATAAACAAAAAGGAACAAGCTGTAATGACAAAACTGTGCCCATAATTGTCCGATGTCTCAGGAAGTAGTCAAAAGTTAGTAAGATGTGATGACAGTAACATACCCATCACATTTTAAAAAAATACAATCAGGAAATTGGGCACATGCTGCCTAGCCAATTAGAGGCTGTTTGTATGCTGTTAATGTTTTGGTAAGACACTTAGAGTTAGGGATGCCTTTGAACATGAACAGGAAGTGATGGCTAGCAAGGGTTAATAAACCACAACTCTCACCAAAAAAAAACAAAGAACTGTGTCTACTGGAAATTGAAAACAAAAAACAGAAATTGTTGGAGAAATTCAGCAGGTCTGGCAGATTCTGTGGAGAGAAAGCAGAGTTAATGTGAGCGACTTCTTGTGCAATTGTTCCAAACCTGCCTGGTCAAGTTGGTCAGTATAGTACAGCAATGCGTTTTCCTTCTTGACAGTAACATCCCGTACAATTGTAGGAAGTGAAGCAGCTGCCCATTTACTTTCTCTCTCCTCACTGTCCAAGACATTCCATTCAGGTGAAGAGCAATTTCCATGTCCTTCTTTCAATCTCATTTGCTGTATTCACTTTAATCATTTGTCATGCTGAGTCTCCACTACCATCTAGAAAGGACAGTCACAGGCTAGGTGACCATTTCCACTCCATTCACAAGCGAGACCTCCAACATTCTGGTTGCTTGTAATATTAATTTGTCACCTTGCTCTCCTCATCTTTTTGTCCTGGTTTGCTGCAGTGCTCCAGTCAAACTCAACTCAAGCCTGAGGAACAGTGCCTCACCTTCCAAAAAGGGACTTTACTGATTCCGGACTCTCAAAAGAATTTCAGCCCATGAATTCTGGTCTTCAGTGTGATTTTGTTTTACTTCGCCAAGTGCCAGTCCCTGTCTTGTTTTCGTATTTTTTGCTTTCAAACCTCAATTATTGCATAACTAACACTTAATCTGGGCAAGTGCTTTTTTTTAACAACAACAATTATCACTTTCTCTGTCTTCTGTTCCATAACATCTTGGTTATTTTGTCTGTGCTGCCCTCAAATCAACCTCAAACCTTTTCTTTTTTTGACCTCTTCCCCACTCCTTTGAATGTCTTCGACAAAATAGAATGCATTACATTTCTAGCTCCCTTCCTTTCTGAAGAAGAGTCAAATTTGACTCAAAACATTAATTCTGTTTCTTTCTTCACAGATGCTGCCAAACTGTTTACTTTCAGCACTTGTTTTTATTTCATATTTCCAGTATCCACAGTACTTTGCTGCTATATTATTGTAAGTGATTCGCTTAGTGCCGACATCCTGTTGACTGTTAATGAAACCTACTACCTTTTCATACTTGCATTTTCCAAATAAAATGTTTTTCAAATAGTTCTAAATAGAGTTTAATGAGAATATTTCCATTGTATTTTTCATTATTTTTTGTTCAGTAATACACTGATCTGGGGACAGAAGAATTATTTCAAAATATTTTAATATATTAAGCAAAAGTTGTTGTATCCAACCATTCTGATGCTTAACAGCTAGCAAAGGTTGAATGAATTCCCCACACTGTACTATCCTGACCTCATCCTCTGCAGTTTTCTGATTGGGCAATCTATTAAAGGAATTATTGATTCTGAATCAAAGTAAACTGAAGTTGCTGTTGCAAGACAAAGGCAAAGATCATCACCTTCAGTTCTTATGCTTCATTTTAACAAAGATTGATCTTTTAACAGAACTTGATTCATGCAAACATCAAGGGAAGGTCAATTCATACTGTCCATATCTTTAAAAATTACTAGAATTAACCAATTATTGTATTAAATGAAAACGTTTGATCTGACATCAACTTTTTTAAAAAAAAATTATGAACAGGATTTTCAACATTTTGCATGTGTTGTCTTCAGATCTGTATTATTAAAATGCAATATTTTATGCAGATATACCCCTGTTCATATGTGTGTGACTGATATGAAAGTTTAACAATGACAAACTTGCTACAACCCTCGCCACACTGTTCCAGTACAGTTACAATACTGGCATCGACTCAGCAATGTCCAGACATGTCCTTTTGTCAGAAAGTAAGATTAATCCAACCCAGCCAATTACAATCCTATCAGTCTACTCTCAGTCAGCAGCAAAGGTATAAAAGGTGTTGTCAATAAGCTTGATGCTGCAATTACTCAGCCATAGCCTGCTCCTTAACATTCAATTTGGTTATTTCCATGGACACTCAGTCTAAAGTTAGGGATCTCCCATTTATGACTGAGGTCAGGAGAAATGTATGTTTGTGGGATTCTTTCCTCCAAAGAGCAATAAAAGCAGAGAAAGAGCTAATATTAAGAGGTGACTTAATAGAGACATACAATTTGATGTTCAATCTTTCCGATTGAGTATGCCACTGTTACCTGCCCTTCTATCCTAATATTCTTTTCCCTCCATTTTTCACCAGAAGCATCCACAAAGAATCGCAAAGCACATTGTCATGGATGGGGCATAGAAATATAGGGGCAAAGCAGTCCCCTAATCTGCATTTATTCTCACCAATATAAAGGAGCCCACATTGTGAGCAGCAGTTGCAGTTGATTAGTTTGAAAGAATTACAAGTAAAATGTTACTTCACCTGGAAGGTATGCTCAAGGCCTTTGGCAGCATGGAGGGAGGAGGTGAAAGGCAAGCATTGCACCTTGTACAATTGTATGGGAAGATCTTGTGGATTTTGAGGAAGTGTTAGGAGTGACGTAGGAGTGGACCAGGGTGTCACATAGGGAAGAGTCCCTGTAGAATGCTGACAGGAAGGGAGAGGAGATGTATTTGTTGGCGTTACCCTGAAATGGAATGGCTTCCTTGCAGGAAACAGATTGTGAGGATGTGTACTCTTTCTCTCTCTACAGATGCTACCAGAACTGCTGAGTTTCTCCAACGTTTTCTCCTTTAATTTCAGACTTCTAGCATCTTAATAGTTTGCTTCTAGATAATCCAAGTAAGATTAGACAACATTCAAAGCTACATGGAAACCTGAGGGAAGGAAGTAAAGAGACTGCAAGAGGATATGGATAAGTGATTGAGCAAGAAGGTATCGCCTGGAAAAATTGGCAAGATTAATAGAAAAACAAAATATACTAACATAGAACATTACAGTGCAGTACAGGCCCTTCAGCCCTTTATGTTGCACTGACCTGTTAAACCAGACTGAAGCCCGTCTAACCTACACTATTCCATTATCATCCATATGTTTATCCAATGACTGTTTAAATGCCCTGAAACTTGACAAATCTACTACTGTTGCAGGCAGCGCATTCCATGTACTTACTACTCTATGAGTAAAGAATCTACCTCTGATATCTGTCCTATATCTATCACTCATCAATTTAAAGCTATGTCCCCTCATACTAACCTTCTCCATCCGAGGAAAAAGGCTCTCACTGTCCACCCTATCTAATCCTCTGATCATCTTGTATGTCTGTATTAAGTCACTTCTTAACCACCTTCTCTCCAACGAAAACAGACCCAAGTCCCTCAGCCTTTCCTTATAAGACCATTCCACCATACCAGACAACATCCCGGTAAATCTCCTCTGCACCCTTTCCAATGCTTCCACATCCTTTCTATAATGCGGCAACCAGAACTGTATGCAGTACTCCAAGTGTGGCCGCACCAAAGTTTTGTACAGCTGCAAAATGACCTCATGGCTCCGAAACTCAATCCCTCTGCCAATAAAACCTAACACACCGTATGCCTTCTTAACAACCCTATCAACCTGGGTGGCAACTTTCAGGGATCTATGTACATGGACACCGAGATCTCTCTACTCATCCACACCACCAAGTATCTTACCATTAGCCCAGTACCCTGTATTCCTGTTGCACCTTCCAAAGTGAATCACCTCACACTTTTCCGCATTAACCTCCATTTGCCACCTCTCAGCCCATCTCTGCAGCTTTTCTATGTCCCTCTGAAACGTGCAACATCCTTCCGCACTATCCACAACTCCACCGACTTTAGTGTCATCTGCAAATTTACTAACCCACCCTTCTATGCCCTCATCTAGGTCACTTATAAAAATGACAAACAGCAGTGGCCCCAAAATAGATCCTTGCAGTACACCACTAGTACTTGCACTCCAGGATGAACATTTCCCATCAACCACCACCCTCTATCTTCTTTCAACTAGCTAATTTTTGATCCAAATTGCTAAATCACCCTCAATCCCATGACTCTGTATTTTATGCAATAGCCTACTGTGGGGCACCTTATCAAACACTTTACTGAAATCCATATACACCACATCGACCGCTTTACTCTCATCCACTGGTTGGTCACCTTCTCAAAGAACTGAATAAGGTTTGTGAGGCACGACGTACCCTTCATAAAACCATGTTGACTATCCCTAATTAAATTATTCACTTCCAGATGATTATAAATCCTTTCTGTTATAATCCTTTTCAACACTTTACCCACAACCGAAGTAAGGCTCAGTGGTCTATAATTACCAGGATTGTCCCTCCTCCCCTTGTTGAGCAAGGGGACAATATTTGCTATCCTCCAGTCTTCTGGCACTATTCCTGAAGATAATGACAACATAAAGATCAAAGCCAAAGGCTCTGTAATCTCCTCCCTGGATTCTAGAGAATCCTATGATACATCCCATCCGGCCCAGGGGACTTATCTATTTTCACATCTTCCAGAATTGCTAACACCTCCTCCTTTTGAACCTCGATCTTGTCTATTCTAATTGCCTATATCTCAGTATTCTCCTTGATAACATTGTCTTTTTCCCGTGTGAATAATGACAAAAATTATTCATTTAATGCCTCTCCTATCTCTTTGGACTCAACGCACAACTTCCCACTATTGTCCTTTACTGGGCCTAATCTTACTCTAGTTATCCTTTTGTTCTTGACACACCTATAGGAAGCTTTAGGGTTTTCCTTGATCCTACCTGCCAAAGACTTCTCATGTCCCCTCCTGGCTCTTCTTAGCTCTCTCTTTAGGTCTTTCCTGGCTAACTTGTAATTCTCAAACGCCCCAAATGAGCCTTCACACCTCATCTGTACATCAGCATATTAACATATGAAACATAGTAACATATGAAGGCTGAATAAATGTTGGGATTCAGAGGGCTATTGCTATTCTTCTGAATGGATTGCACTGTAAACATAAGGTGACAGTAAGCAATTAGAATGAAGTGACCTCATTGAGACATTTTAAATTATTAGAGGGCTTGACAGGATAAATGCTGAAAGGCTGTTCTTGCTGGATGGCAATCCAAAGCCAACAGAATAAAGATAAACTGGGAAAATACGGTTGTATGGAACCATCCTTGATTTTATTCAATGGCACAGCAAACTCAAAGGGCTATCTGAGTTGTCCCACTCCTTGTTCAAGCGATGCTTATGCTTTTTAGTTATGTACATGTTGTATTGGGCTTTTGTGGACTGATGCCCATGGATCAAGCCCTGACATACTGTTTGGTGCTGAGCAACTTTGAGGCTCCATGGAGCCAGCAGTAAGCTGAAGTTGCTAGGTACCCACTCTGACATCCATGTCAGTAATTCTAGATGTTTGACTTTTCAACACTTGGTAAGATAGGAAGCTGAATATTAATGGCACAGGTTGTGGCATTAATAAGACATTTAACAAGCGACAATCCATGGGTACCTGCATGGGCCCCAGTTATGCCTGTACTTTTGTGGGGTATATGGAACTTCCTTGTTCCAATACCACCTAAGTCCGTCCTCAACATGCTTTCTCTGATACATCGATTACATCATCGGTGCTGCTTCTCTGTGTTGTGTACAATTAGAAAAATGTATCAATTTTTTTCCAGTTTCCACCCTGCACTCACCTTCACCTAATGTATCTCTGACTTCTCCTTTCCCATCCTTGACATTTATGTTTCCATTTCTGGGGATTGGCTGGCCACGAATATCCACTACAAACCCATCAACACCCAGTTACCTGGACTATACATCCTTACACCCGCTTCCTGTAAAGACTCCATTCTGTTCACTCTGTTTCTCTGTTGTATCTGTTCCGGTGATGCCAGCTTCTATAAGTAGGCCTCAGAAATGTCCGTTTTCCTTAACCACGGATATCCCATTACCTCAGTCGACAGGGCCCACATTTGTATTCAAATCATTTCCCACACTTCTCACCTAACCCTTCCTTCCTCTCTCTCAGCAATGATAAGGACCCCTTGAACTCACTTACCATCACAGCCCGTGTATCCAAAAGCCATAAGCCACCATTTCTGCCACCTCCAGCAGGATGCCACCACCAAACACATATTCCACTCCCCTCTCATGTGAGCCTTCTGCAGGGGCTGTTCCTCCCAGGTCCATTCCTCCTTCACTACCACCACCTTCCCACAGGCCCACGACACCTTCCCATTGCAGTTGCCCATTTACCTCCTCCCTCCTCATCACCTAAGGTCCCAGATGCACCTTCCAGGCGAGGCAGCACTTCACTCAATCTACACTTCCGTATTTCCTGCTCACAATGTAGTCCCATTGGGGAGACAAAAAGCAGACTGAGGTGACCGCATAACTAAACACCTGAGCACATTGCTGAAGAAACAGTACTTCATGTTCTACCTAATTCCCTACGTGCTTCGGAATTTCAGAACAATTTTAGAATGCGAACACGCTCCTCTACATTCATCAATCTTTCTCCATACTTGTATGTCCTGTGTTATATGGGTTGCTCCTAGCACAGGCAACCCATTTTCAACTAATTACACTTCTTGTTAATGCACTACATAGCGATTCTCTCTTTTTTGGCTTATCATAAGCATCTCTTTCTTTGCTGATCTCTTTCCGCTACACCTCCCCCAGACGCTTGTTCCATATGCTCTATTCACTCCTCCACACCTCATCATAAATGCTACTCTTGCTGAGCTATTTTCACTTCTGACAAAGGGTCAATGGACTCAAACCGTTCATACTGTTTTTCTCACTACTAGTGTTGCTGGACTTGCTGAGTTTTTCCAACATTTCCGCTTTTTGTTTCAGGCTTCCATCATCCACAGTTCTGTATTTTTTACTCTGATGCCACTTAATTAGCAACTGAGCACTGTCTAATGAGAAACTCGCCTCAACACTGGGTAAAGACATAAATGATAAAGTGAGTTGCTGCCCACAAAATGCATACAACAACTATAAAGAAAGATTTTGTGGATTTGAGTAACTAAAAAAATGTGGAATGTTATAGGAGCCTAAGCGATGCAGGCTATGGTGAGATTTGTGGCAGAGATTTGTGATGCTGCCCACATCAGGATGAGTCTCATTGGACTTTCTAGTCCTATTCTTCCACAAATCTCACCGTAGCCCACATCGCTTAGACTCCTATAATATTCCACATTTTTTTAGTTACTCAAACCCACAAAATCTTTTTTTATAGTTGTTGTATGCATTTTGAGTTTCCTTCCGTCATTCTTCCTGGCAAAATGTGTCACTTTGCAATTCTTTGTTTTAAATTTAATCTGCCAGAAGATTGCCTGCACAATTTTTGTCCTGTTGAAATTTGTTGCTAAACTCATAAAGGTTGGCTGCAATGCAGAGTTTTGTATCATCTGTAAACTTTTAAAGTTTGCCGTATTACCTAATCTACAACAATGCACACCAAAAAGATCAGTAGTCCTAAAACCTTGATTAGCATTACTCTGTTACTTTTCTCCTGTCTGAAGAAAACAGTCTAACAATTGTATGACATGTATCCTTTTGAATATGCAGAACACTAATTGTACTACCTTTAAAAACCCAGTCCACTACTTCATCAAATAGCTTGACCGAGTTAGCAAAGCAAATTTTCCTTTAACAAATCTATGTTAACTTTCATTTATTAGTCCACACTTTTGCAATACTTTGTTAACTTTCTTCCTGTTTAACCCATTTTTAAACAGTGTTTAAGATTGGCAGTTCGGCGGGTCTCTTATACAAGGAGCATTGCTGCTTTTTTCAAATGCTATACTAATTCTGAGCAAAGCTTCAACGTGTCTGGCTTTTGAAGCAGCTATAATGAGGGATGTATTTATTGTCACTTGCATTTTACAGTGAACAGCACAGTAAAATGCAATGAAAAGTTTCAACAGTCACCACAATCCAGCACCATTTTGAATAGTTTAAGGGTAACGAGGATAAAAGATATAACTGAAAGAAAATAGTTTAAGAATAAAAATGATAAAAGATGTAACTGAACGAGAATAGCTTAGAAATAAAAATGGTTAAAAAACATAACTTAAAGAAAGCCCTGAGCTGGCTCACCAATGAGACCTGCGCTGCCACCCCTTCTCCACCATTTGATCACTGCCAGCATCAGACCCACTAACATTGAAGCCACCACTCTTTAGGTGCACTCTCTTTGCCACTGGACCCGACTTGCTAAAGCCAATACTGGGTCAGTCCCATGCTGAATCCACACTTACCCCCCAATCAGGAGTGCCCATCTTCGCTGACACCTTGATGATATCTGGAGCCCCAGCTCCGGGCCTACCATGCTGTCACCTCTGCAGCTGCTGCCTCACCAACACCAGGAGCCATGGTCCTGCTCTAACCAGGATTCCCTGGCTCCGCTGCCAGGCCAGGCCACTGCTGCCATCTCACCAAGAATCTTGCTTTGGCCATCCACCTCTCAAATTTTGGTTTCTACAAGTCACAATTCATCGTTGTCTTGTCAATATCCTGAGATATACACTACAAAATAAAATTGTTTTAATGGTTTAGTTTGAGAAGTGTTACTGCACAATCATACACATTGCTTTTTTTAACAGATAAGCAAATTTCATCTTTCTTCTTCAAAGATTTACTTGATCGTGCATTACATTACAAAATTGAAATAAACTTCCCTGATATTGTAAAATATACTTGACATGTTATAATTTATCAATATAAAATGCATCTTTCAATCATTCTGTAGTTTCACTGCAAAGACATTTGAGGATCACAGAACTAAATTACATCTTTCACATGGGATTGCTGCTGCAAACTAATCAGACAGTGGTTCTAATTACAAGAAAGCAGCCAGCAAATTCAAGATTCAGTTTGAAATCACTTGATATGGAATGATACCGGGAAAAGCAATCTATGGAGTCTTCAACCTACTCGACCCACCCCTCAAGGGATTATTGTTCAAATAAAATAAATCAGCAAGTGCTGGCTACAAGAAACCGACTTGTCATTCAAGGAAATGCAGTGGTCAGGTTTAGAATATTCCCTGTTTTCAATTGAAGGCAGCTGAGCCTCGAGACAAAACATTAAACTACTGTCGATAATTGTCTGCTGTCAGTAACACAAAAACTAGTGTTGTCACATGTAGTATGCCATACAGGGCTCATATGGGGTTTGACCTCAGAAAACAGGTATCTTCAGAATGCAGACTTCATCAGTTCAATTTGTTCTGTCTGAAATGCTACAAATGTTTAAGTAATGAAATCTGAATTCTACGTCTGTTTATTGCTAATGTTGTTGGTAGCAGAAACCATTCATCTTGCAAATCATACAGCATGGGGTGTAATTTCAACCTAACCTGTCTGGGGGACTATTAATATAATTCAGATTGACAGCATATTTTACATGCTGCTTGTAATGATAAGGTAGGAAAGGGAGGCAGGACAGGAAAGCAACAACAAAAGTGTAATAAATTTAAATTTTCAGTAATATTAGCAATTAAGTTATTTCAAAGTCTATCAAATTAAGTTATAAGGAAAGGTGTTTATACAGCATACTTTTCAGAAACGGGTCACAAAACCTTAACATGCATTACATTGCCCACGTTGTACAGACAGTTTTTTAGAAGAGTTAATGTTGAAGTTGCATTATTTTGATCCAATTAGATGAAGACCTGCATCTGATGGAATTCTCCCCTTCCGGGTATGCCATCAGCCACGGTGAGAAGGTTGTGAAAATGCAGAGAATGAAAAAGTCTAAACGCAAGAAAATAATTTGTGATTTTCCCCTTAAGCATTAAATTGTGATTGCAGTAACCAGACATTGAGCAGTGACTACCTATCTGCATGTATTAATACCCCAATCTTCCGATTTTTTTGTCTCCTTCCCCAACAAACTGGATGGGACAAATTTCAGAGCCGAACATGAAAGCCGTGAAAAGAACAGTTGCAGAGCATTCTGTTCTTCTTTCAACAGTTCCATGGGATCATGAAAGTTTTTTGAACTAGAAAGAACCTCAGTGTACTTTCTAACTCAAGGTATAGTAGATCAACAATGGTGTTGAAACATGTTGTGTACGATGACAACAGAATTACTTGTTAAAGTATTGAAAAATATATTTTTGCAAGCCGTGGATTCCAGGCAAAGTTGTTCCTGACAATAGACCATAATTTGGAAATGAATATTTCAACTACTTTGATGAAAAGAGTGAAGTTAAACATGTTACAAATTTTTCAGGATACTCTTAGTTCAATGGTGAAGCTGAATGAGAAGTCAGAATTACCAAGTCACCTTTGATTAAGAATGAGGATTTTCAAGCAGAACTATTGAACTATAGTTCCAGCTCGTACCTCTGAAGTATTGATGGGAAGGAAAGTCAAAATTCAACTCTCTGTTCTACATAGAAATTAGTTCCAAGATTATGACACAAAACATTGCTGAAAAGTTCAAGGCAAAGTGAAGTCATGCTGAAAGGAATAATTTGATTCACTCCACTGGATATTAAGAAATCGTTGGAGACACTTTATACTGCAAAGGCTACGGGCCCTGACAACATTCCAGCAACAGTACTGAAGACTTGTTCTCCAGAACTTGCCGCTCCCCTAGCCAAGCTGTTCCAGTACGGTTACAACAGTGGTATTTACACAACAATGTGGAAAATTGCCCAAGTATGTCCTGTACGCAAAAAGCAGGACAAATCCAACCCGGCCAATTACCACCTCACCAGTCCACTCTCAATCAGCAGTAACATGATGGAAGGTGTCATCCACAGTGCTATCAAGCAGCACCTGCTCAGCAATAACCTGCTCAGTGACACTCAGTTTGGGTTACACCAGGGCCACTCAGCTCCTGACCTCATTACAGCCTTGGTTCAAATATGGACAAAACAGCTGAATTCCAGACGTGAGGTGAGAGTTACAGCCCTTGATATCAAGGCTGCATTTGACCGAGTGTGGCATCAAGGAGCCCGAGCAAAACTGGAATCAATGGGTATCAGGGGCAAACTCTCGGGTGGTTGGAGCCATACCTGAAGAGTCCTATGATAGGAAGATGGTCGTGGTTGTTGGAGGTCACTCATCTCAATTCCAAAACATTGCTGCTGGCGTTCCTCAGGGTAATATCCTTGGCCCAGCCATCTTCAGCTGCTTCATCAATGACCTTCCCTCCACCATAAGGTCAGAAGTGCGGATGTTCCCCGATGATTGCACAATGTTCAGCACCATTTGTGACTCCTCAGATACTGAATCAGTCCATGTTCACATGCAACACGATCTGGACAATATCCAAGATTGGGCTGCCAAATGGCAAGTGACATTCGTGCCACACAAATGCCAGGCTATGACCATCACCAATAAGAGACAATCTAACCATCACCCCTTGACATTCAATGATGTTACCATCACTGAATCCCCCACTATCAACATCCTGGGGGTTACCATTGACCAGAAGCTCAACTGGACTCACCACATAAATACAGCAGCTACAAGAGCAGGCCAGAAGCTGGGAATACTGCAGCGAGTAGCTCGCCTCCTGACACCTCAAAACCTGTCCACCATCTACAAGACACAAATCAGGAGTGTGATGGAAGACTCCTCACTTGCCCCAACAACGCTCAAGAAGCTTGACACCATCCAGGACAAAGCAGCCCACTTGATTGACGCTACATCCACAAGCATCCACTCCGTCCACCACTGACGCTCAGTAGCAGCAGTGTGTACTATCAAGATGCACTGCAGAAATTCACCAAAGATCCTTAGACAGCACCTTCCAAAACCAAAGCCACTTCCATGAAGAAGGACAAGGGCAGCAGATAGATGGGAACATCACCTCCTCCAAGTTCCCCTCCAAGCCACTCACCAGCCTGACTTGGAAATATATCACTGTTTTTTCACTGTCACTGGGTCAAAATTCTGGAAATCCCTTCCTAATAGCATTGTGGGTCAACCTACAGCAGGTGGACTGCAGCAGTTCTAGAAGATAGCTCACTACCACTTCTCAAGGGCAACTAGGGATGGGCAAGAAATGCTGGCCAGACAGTGACGCCCACATCCCACAAACGAATAGTAAAAAAAAGATTATAATAAATGTTACTGCACCACAAATTTACAAAAGTTATGGGAAGGTCAAAAAACATGGAGAAGTGATAAAAACAGAAAAAAATATATGATTATCCAGAGCAGCAAAAATCCAGAAATTTTTCAGCATTTTTATAGCAAAAGATGCAATAAGATGAAATAGAAGGTATCTTCTTCCAATATTGACATCCGTTAGATATTTGGATGAAACAGATGTTGGACATGAAGTTTGAAAGAGATAGGAAATGTCAGAACTTAGAAATGCCATCCAAGTCAAGAACTAAATAGCAGAAGAGACATGATCATTCTTCCAAATAAGAAGAGAAATGGTGCATGGAACGTCACAAAACCTCCAATTGGACTGAATTGAAGAAGTCAGGTGCTGGGGGGAGATGGGGCTGAGTATAAATGTGAACATCAAAAGATGAATGCATGAAATAACAATACAGCTACCTGGGATAAAGCCTTGGCAAATGTCATATGCAAATGTGAAAGATTGTAATTAGCAGCACCCACTGAGCTGATGCCACACGTCAGCATGAGGCATCCAGTGGAGAGAACTGGAAGGCTTCTAATATGAATATCAGCACCAATGGAAGCACCTATAATCTGTATTTAATTTATAGCCAGGCTCATAATCCACTTATTGTTTATGTTACCAAACGCTTGAGATCTCTGATAGACAGAAGTGGATCTCCCCTAACTTCAGCAATCCATAACAACTTGACACTTAGTCAGGGATGTCTGAATATTCCCCAAGACATCATGACATAGGGTGTTATTAAGCCGTAATTGGGATCCACAAAATTAAATCCTTTGATTCATACGTTATGCTGAAGAAATGGGCACAAGGTCCAATCTCCACCATATTTTCCACAACCTTCTAGTCTTTCATTGGTGTCTAAAGATTAAACAAAGTAAGATTGTACTGTTTCTATGCCTGGTTAAAAATAAGGTTTTAAGTTTTTAAAAGGGCCCATGCTTACAATTTCAAAATTATTCTTGTGAAATATTTTCAATTCCAGAATTCTGCTCTCTCATTCAGCTGCAGTGCCAAATCAGAAATAGCATTCTGATTTATTCCTGGTAATTAAAAAGTGGTGAAGAACACAATTTACTTTGAAGCTTTCCTAGCAGAAATAAGTGATGAGTAGCTTCTCTAGTCAGATAGCCCCGGCAGTGCCATATCAAATAATGAGGGAACTGAGTGGGGTGATTTAATACACTTGAAAGACAACGGTGGCACTAAAATTTGGGAACAGAGAGTGTTTAAGTCTGGATTGTGATTTTGTATTCTTCTCAAAATGCCATTACTGTGGATTTGTGTTAAGAAACAAAATAATTCCTTGAATCAAAAATGTTACAAGCAATGGCAGTCATTCTATATAGCAACATCTTTATTATAATAGAAATTAGGGTAGATTCCAGAACCAGTAACTCTGCCCCACACCCCCTCCCCCACCCAGCCACTCCCTGCCATCAACACCCCTTTCCACCTTACTTCCCTGAGGGAGTTTCCAAAAAAAGAAAATTGCCTGGCCATGTCAATAGGAAGCAGGAAGGGTCTAGGCCCAAAACGTCAGCTTTCCTTCTCCTATGACGCTGTTTGGCCTGCTGTGTTCATCCAGCTCTACACCATGTTACCTCAGATTCTCCAGCATCTGCAGTTCCTACTATCTCAGGAAGCCAGGCCTGTTTGTCTATTTTGTGGGCTATTCAAAATTAGCATCATAAATGTAGCTGCACTCAGATGCATCCGAGGATATCCCATAATAACAGGCAACTATGCCAATTTCTAGGCAGCAACCAATTTATCCGTGGGTGGTGATTGACAGGTGAGTGGTTTTGCTGCTAAAGCGAGACGAAGGTTATGTTCAGAGAAGGGGAATTATATCAGCAGCAACTGAGCTTGCTTTTGTGGAGTTGGTGGAATGTTCCTGCTCACATAAGTTTAATTCCCTAATTGTAGTCAGAATCTTACATACATATCTGACACTAACTTTGATTTTAAAGAGAGGGTGTGGTCACCCTGGCTGGCCAGTGTGTGACCCAGCTACAGTACTAGTTCCTTAGCAATGGCTGCAGTATATGGTGCACATCAATCCCCACCATACTTGGGCAGTTACTCCACTATATCAGCCAGATGGGAAATTGAAAGTCAACAATAATACAAAAGCAAAAGATTGTGGATGCTTGATTATGTGGAACAAAAATAATTCAGAAAAAACTACTCAATCCAGCATTATCTGTAGAGAATAAAACAAGGTTAATAGTTCTCAAACTCTGTGTGGGTGGGTGGCATTATGATCCTTTTTTAGACTATTAATGTTTAAAAAGAAATCATAAAATGCTGTAGTTAGCAAATAGAACTATGCCATAGATTCCACGTTTTTAAACATAAAAGCTTCACTGTACTCAAGATTGGAATGAAGCAAGGACTATTAACTCCGTGCTGTAGTTTACAATTACTTATGCTATGAACTCAGTTTATTTTTAGTTCCTGCCAAGAATTCACTTATACATTTCAGAAACCTTGATGATTCATTCACTTCTCTAAAGATCAACCCCCACAGTATGCTAAAACTCTCTGGAATTCATTTTAATTGTCCTCAACATTCTAGCTGTTCTTTGAGGTGGTATGTTATTGAGATCCTTGAGATGCTTTTCTAGCTAAATGACTCTCCAGTTTTTATTGAACACCTAATGACTCTGAATGCCTTAACTCATAGTTCTAGTTGCTGGCAGCTCACCAAATGAGTTCTGATAGGTTCCAAGGTAACTTTGCTGACAGCTTTCTGTCAAATAGCCCAGCAAAGAAGAATAGATTTATCCTCAAAATGATGAATTTTCCTGCTGCTTTTTCATGTGTAATATAAACTAAAATTCAGCTCCACCAACATGCTGTGCAGGGTATAAGACAGTTTTTATTCCCCTCTCTGCTTATAGTGTAAGCCTGAATAAAAATGATCTGCTGTTAGCTCTCTTTATCCAGTGAGATGCTCTCTACTGCACAACAAAAGTGCAACTTCCTGATTTTTGAGCAAACGTCCAAACAACTTAAATAAAATAACTCTTTCTGCCCCATGCCCCATCTCTATGAAGATCTTGCATGTTTTGGGGTGCCCTCAAACAGTAATAAAAACCGATTATTTTAACTTTAACACAGCTCTTTGATTGTATAAACTATTTTTTTTCTATTTTTAATACTGTTTAATGACTGTCTTTTCACAGAATTACAAGCTTTTAGCTTCTTCCATGGGTGTAACAACAGACCCCATGGTTCTAACATGAAATAGACCATCCATTGTTCAAGTCATCTCCCTTCTCTAGGTGGCCTCATTAAACAAACATTTTGGAGCTGAATTATCACCTGTCTGTTTGAATAGCATCTACTTCAGGGATGATTATCATTTTTTTTTCAATCAGATCCATCCATTTGGTTACACTCAAACAATTGACCCCAAAGTGTTATTCCAAAGCATATGAATTCTGAATTAGCTACTCAGCTTCCATAGGCTGACGTCCCATTTTAAGGTATGCCTGGCACTGCTCCTGGCATGCTCTCCTGCATTATCTATTGAAGCAGGGTTAATCCCCTGGCTTGATGATAATTGTTGAGCAAGGGATATGACAGGCCATGAGGTTACAGATTGTGTTGAAATACAGTTCTCTGCTTTTGGTGACCCACAGCGTTTCATTGTTGCCCAGACCTGAACTGCGAGATGTGCTCAAAATCTGTCCCATCTAGCTTGGTAATAGTGCCACACCACACAATGGAGGATATTTTAAGTGTCATGTTGTCTGCTTTGAGGTGTGGACAATTTGATTAAAAAATCAAGTCCAATTAGGAAACTGATGCTATGTCTGAGGTTGGAAAATGAACAATGTCTCTTCAGTACTACTATTCCACTGCACACAAAATATAATGTTTAACCAAGTCACTGAAATAGCCAATTATATACTTTATCTATACTCAGTTCAGAATAAAAGAAAAACAACCAGATTTCTTTAATACATAGTAACAGTATTGATTTAATATAAAACAATGCTTATTTGATTAGGATGCAAAACTGATTAGCAGGCATTATGAAGTATGGAATTCTAAATATTTATCCCTTTACAAAATCCAACATACACATGTACATCCACCAGTTAAATGAACAATAACAAAGTGCTTTTATTCTGCAGAGATTAACTTGTTTAAAAAACAGGCTTTGTTCAAATAATTGTTAGTTCTTCAAGGAGAAAGGATAAGATATGAAATGATTAGATAGTCTGGCATCCTGGCACATGTAAAGGGGTGTCTCCAGACAGACAACTGTCACTGGACCCATAGTTTTTTTTTATTCATTTACAGAATGAGAACTTTGCTGGCTAGGCAGCATTTATTGTCCCAAACCTCACGGCCCAGAGGATGGCTTAAGAGTCAACCATATTACTGTGGGTCTTGGGTCACAAGCAGGCCAAGCGAGCTAAGGATGGCAGATTCTTTCCCTAGAGGAGATTAGTGAATCAGATGAGTCTTTCTGATAATCTAACATGGGTTCAAGGTTATTGTTGAGCTCTTAATTTCAGATTTTTTTATTGAATTCAAATTCCATCATCTTCCACGGAAGGATTTAAACCTGGGTTCCCATAACATTATCTGAGTCTCTGCATTAATAGCCTAGCGATAATACCAGTCGGCCAACACCTCCTCAACAAATGCCCTGGCAATTGATGCAGTTGGTTAAAAGCCGTCAGGAGGAAGTTTTCAAGAAGCTTTTCAGGAGAAGAAGTGTCCCAACCTTTACACTGGGCTCCCAAAAAGATTTTCTCCAAAGAGATGAAAAATAACTGTTTAGTCAATTGCTTCCAAAGAATTTTAAACATCCATGACTACGAACAGCTATAAACCCAGATATCTGACTTCCAGTGACAAATCTAAGCAGTTAGCTTAAGTCAGGAGACGTGCAGAAAGTGCTGCTGAAAAATGTTTCTGAGTATCTACGTATCTGCCCAGTACTTCAGATATATCAATTTTCACACTCTTTTGACATGAGTCCTCAATAATTATTATCTTCTTTACAAAAAAAGATAGAAAGTTCTTTTCTGACCATTCCTGTTAGTCAAAACTAGCGCAAGAAACTCCAGTAACAAGACTTTGTTATTATTTGGTATGATTCAATCACTGACCTAGTCAGAAAGTAACTCAGAAGAGGTTCTATTAATTGAGGAGTTTTGATCAAGAAAAACTCTAAACACATACAAAGAATTTTAAAAAGAGATACTTACAATTTTGAGCAAAAACCCAAATAAACTAAATAAAAGAAACTCCTGCTGCAGAGACCATTTCACTATCAATGTGACATGCTTTGAGACGTTCTCAAATGGAAATGCAAATCAATTATTTTGTCTTCAACAGAACTCTTTAAGGATTGGATCAGGTGAAGAGGATTTGGTAGGATTTTCCCAATAAGGTGATGGTGGAGTAGGGTTTCTGAGTTCAGAGTTCGTTATTCTGACTGATTTTCTTTTCTTTTTATTTTTTTTTTCTCTTCTATCTTATTTTGCTTACCTCTTGGTGAAGAGCTCAGTTGCAGCAATAGCATCAGCGGCAGCGAGTGGGCCTGGCTGTGCGGACTCAAGTAGGCCCAGCAGCATGGATTCGTGATGGTGGTGTCAGCGGTGAGTTTGGGTTCCCAGCAGTGTCTAAAGTGGACTCATGACAATGGAGGAGTTGGGTTTGGGCCCGTTCGGTTCCCATTGATGTCTGCATTGACAAGGCCTGCGAGGACTCATAATGTTGAGGACGTTTGTGGAGGCAAGCTGGCACCAAAGAGTGGTCATTTTCATTCCAGCTGTGGCACGGTGTGGCAAAGGGGTCTTGTGCCTGACCACCAGGCCAATGACTCTTAACAGAAAGGACTATAAAGTTGGACACTTTATTTCTCAATTTTTCTGCTTTTATTTCTACATTTTGCTTGACTTGTCTCTGTTTTAAGATGGCGCCAGAGAATTGTGATGCTATACAAACACTTTTTCACTGCAATTTGTGATAAGATTCTTGGAACAAAATGGAATAAATAATGGGTAAATAGGTTCACACGTTCACCAGCGAAAGCACAAACAGTGAAGTGATAAAATTGATTTTTAGGCCATTGGGGGTAGCTTTTGGTTTCAACCCTTTTTAAGCTCAGACTCAGTTCTACACAACTCATACACCTTAACCAAGAAAAGTAAGCAGCAAGGAACGTAGCCTAGCGTATCACTTGAGAATGCCTTACCTGAAAGAATGCTGGAATGACACAAAAAGATAGGGGAAATGACAACTAAAGTTTGTCAGCATTTCAGAAAACTGGAATGGTATGTTGTGCTGAATGACCTTCTTCTGTACAGATCCTGCATCCCATTGAAACAAACAAAACAAAAGAAATGGTTACTGAGCAGACCATGTATCTCTGCTACACAATATTAATTCAACATTCTTACATCAACTCATGTCTTCCTGGTGGATTGCCTTGCATTTTTGTAATTATAAAGTGAAAAAGAAAGGTTTTTATTTAACAAGACGCTCTGTTTTGTTGTAGTAGCTTGAGGTGAATCTTTGATGGCCTGGTGGTATTGATACTCGCCTATTTATCCAGAGACCCAGATAATGCCCTGGGGATATGGATTTCAATGTCACCATTTTGGAATTTGAATCAATTTTTGTAAAAGTGTCTTGAATTGGAAGTCTATTGATAACCATAATACCATTTTTGATTCTTGAAAAAGCCTCACCTACTTTACTAATGGCCTTTAGAGAAGGAAATCTGCTATCCTGGCTTAGTCTGGCCTACATATTGTACCAGATCCACAGCAATCTGGTTGATTCTTAAGGGCCTCTAAAATGGCCTAATCAGCCATTCAATTTTTATCCCATGCTAAAAGAGAATGAAACTGGGCAGAAGTAGTAGGAACTGCAGATGCTGGAGAATCTGAGATAACAAGGTGTGGAGCTGGATGAACACAGCAGGCCAAGCAGCATCAGAGGAGCAGGAAAGCTGACATTTTGGGCCTAGACCCTTCTTCAGAAAATTTTCTAAGCAGGGTCTAGGTCTGAAACGTCAGCCTTCCTGCTCCTCTGATGCTGCTTGGCCTGCTGTGTTCATCCAGCTCCACACCTTGTTATCTCTGAAACTGGGCCGAAGTCTGGCATCAACAAAGGCACAAAAATGAAATACTTCAGTGCAGCCACAACTCTGACAAAGTGGAAAATTGCCCAGGGATGGCCTGTACAAAACAAAGGACAAATCAACCCGGCCAATTACCATCCCAGCAGAGTCTACTCTCAATCATCGGTAAGTGATCAAGGGAAGGTCATTGATGAAGCATCTGAAGATGGTTTGGCTGAGGGCACTACGCTGAGGAACTCCTGCTGTGATGTTCTGGTGCTGAGATAACTGGCCTCCAACAACCACAACCAACTTTCTTTATGCCAGCTTTGACACAAACCAGCAGAGAGTTTGCCCCCGATACCCATTGATTCCAGTTTTGCAAGAGCTCCTTGATACTACTCTCAGTTAAAAGTGGCCTTGATGTCAAGATCTGCCACCCTCGCCTCACCTCTGGAACCCTTTTTTGTCCATGTTTGAACCAAGTCGGGTGCTGGGTGGTCCTGACAGAACCCAAACTGGGCATCACTGAGCAGGTTATTGTTAAACAATGATCCACATGTATCTAGAAGTGAATGGTCTTATTTGCAATAGACAGTGTGGTTTTGTATGGGCGATGTCAATTTTTTAAGGAACTGACAAAGACAATTGATAAGGGAAGAGCAGTTGATGTTGTCTATGTGGACTTCAGTAAAGCCTTTGACAAGGTCCCTCATGGCAGACTAGTACAAAAGGTGAAATCACATGGTATCAGGGTGAGCTGGCAAGGTGGATACAGAACTGGCTTCGTCATAGGAGACAGAGGGTAGCGGTGGAAGGATGCTTTTTGGAATGGAGTGCTGTGACGAGTGGTGTTCCACAGTGATTAGTACAGGGATCTCTGCTGTTCGTGACCTACATAAATAATTTTCAGGAAAATAAAGCTGGTTTAATTAATAAGGTTGTGGATAATACAAAAAATTGATACAGTTGAGGATAGTGAGGAGGATTGTCAGAGGATACAGCAGGATATAGATCAGTTGGAAACATGGGCAGAAAAATGGCACATCCAGACAAATGTGAGATGATGCATTTTGGAAGCACATGTACAGCTAGAAGTTACACAGTAAATGGCAGAACCCTTAAGAGTATTGGTATGCTGGGATCTGGCTGTGCAGGTCCACAGATCACTGAAGGCTGCAGCACGGATGAAAAAGGTAGTAAAAAAGGCCTATGACATGCTTGCTTTCATTGGTAGCGGCATTGTGTATAAGGGTAGACAAGTTATGCTGCAGCCTTTTAGAACTTCAGTTAGGCTGCACTTGGAATATTGTATACAGTTCTGGTCACCACAGTACCAGAAAGATGTGGATGCTTTGGAGAAGGTACAGTAAGGGTTTACCAGGATGTTGCCTGGTATGGGGGATTTTAGTTATGAAGAAAGGTTGGACAGACTGGGTTTGTTTTCACTGGAATGCAGGAGGTTGAGGGGCAACCTGATAGGGGTTTATAAGATTGTGAATGGCATGGATAGAGTTTAAAATACGAGGCTTTTTCCCAGGGTGGAAGAGTCAATTACTAGGGTGAAGAGTATATCTCCATAAAGTTTACTTTTTGTACTTCTTTTATATGTACTTTCTCTCTCTATACCCCACAATGTTCAGGCACCTCAAACATTCTGTCCTAACTACTAAGATGTGTCAATAATTCCAAGCAAACCACATTGATAGAAGATGGATACTTGTAGTCTTAAACTTGTTGTTAACCACATTCTTATCGTCTCTTTCACTAAAGTGACTCTCTTTAAGAAAATGATGAAGGACATGAAAAAAATAGTTTTCACACATTCCATTGTCCTCATCTGAAACTCAGTTGAAGAATTCATTTTTCTAAATGATTAATTTCCGACAGTCACTGGAAAATGTTCCGTCTTTAGTAGGAGCCCTTTGTTTTGATGTACTACCTGTCATCTTTGCAGTGGACTGATAATCTTTTCAGGCTTACCAGACAAAGTCATAGCTGTTGCTAACAAGAAGCTACCACCACATTGATTCAAAACGTTACTAGGAGACCGCTCCAACTTCAATGGAACTGTTTGTTTCCAGGTTAAACAATTAAGGATGTCCTTAGGTAATACTCTACAAAGTGTTTTAGAGTAGTATCTATGGGTGTAGTTAATGAGGCAAATTGTAGATCTGCAAGAGCTGCTGGTGCTCTGTACTGGTTTCTAGATGAATAGATTTTTTATAGCTTAATTTTGCAGCTTCATTAAAAAGACATCCTCTTATTTAACTACAATGATATTTGCTGCAGCCAATAATCTACTAATTTAGATTTAGCCATTGGTTTAGTGCTTCATCACTAGATTATTAATCCAGGGATTCAAGTAATGTTCTGGGAACACAGGTTTGAATCCCTACATGGCAGAAGTGAAATTGAACTCAATATAAAAAAAACTTGAATTAAGAGTCCAATGATGACCATGAATCCATTGTTGATTGTCAGGAAAGCCCATCTGGTTCAGCAATGTCCTTTAGGGAAGGAAACTGCCATCTTTACCTGGAATGGCCTAGATGTGACCCCACATCCACAGCAATGTAGTTGACTAGTAACTGCCCTATATGTCATTAGGGATGGGCAATAAATGCTGGTCTAGCCAGCCATACCTACATCCTGTGAATGAATTTAAAAAGACCATTAAAACTGCCCCAGAAGTTTTTAATTCAGAACTATAGTTCACAGGCAACAAATCAGAGCAAGTTAGAAATCCTCAATATATTTTGAAGCATGCTAAAAATACGTTATCTGCTATTTAAAATGCTTATGTTTCATATCATCTTCATTTCTCTTTCCTTCATTTTCCAACAAACCTGTAAGATATGACATGATTCTGTGTCAGCAGTGTTTCTTCACACATCATTACAATGATCTGTGTCTTGTTCCAAAGTGATCATTCAGCTACAGCTTGACATCTACATGCGATCTATTGAAATCGATGACTCTGGAATGAGACCGCACAGCTAATAGCACTATAACCATTATTATAAATAAACTGATATGATCAGTGAATAGCTCACTACATGATTGCACTAATTGTATGCATTTATTTTACTTCAAAATGCTAAGCAGTTTTAAATGAAATCAGCTGACAAGGAAGTAAGGTGTAGGGCCCTCTTGTGGTGCAGTGGTGATGTCCCTGCCCTTGGACTGAGAGACCTGGGTTCAAGTCCCACCTGCTCCAGAGGTGTGTAATAACATCTCTGAAGGTTGATTGGGAAAATAAGTTAAATAATAAGAAAGTAAGCTGAAATAAAGCATTGATCAGCCTGAAGTGATCAAAGTCTCAGAGATCAGGCAGCACAATGACTCAGTAGTTAGCTCTCTGTGGTTCAATTCCAGCCTTGGGCAGCCGTCTGTGTGGAGTTTGCACGTTCTCCCCACAGCTGTGTGGGTTTTCTTTGGGTGCTCCAGTTTCCTCCCACAGTCCAAAGATGTACAGGTTAAGTGGATTGGCCATGCCAAATTGCCTGTGGTGTCCAGGGATGTGCAGGCCAGGCAGATTAGCTGTGGTAAATGCAGGGTTACAGGGATGGGAAGGGGGCATGGGTCTGGGTGGAATGCTGTTTGGAGGGTTGGTGTGGATGCAATGAGCCAAATGGCCTGCTTCAAAACTGTAGTGATTCTATGATTAAATCTGAAATTCCAGCTATAAGGTGTGATCATCTAACAAAAGAAGGAATTACTCAGGCAAATCTCAGAAATGTTTGTAAATCCCAGATGTGATTGCTGAACATCCATTTATACTGATTGTTGTCAGTGTTATTAGGTTTATTGTTTGATTTAACTACTATAATTAATGATTATAATACGATATACAGTGAAATCATGATGAAGTAAAATATGACCATCTGAAACTCTGCTTGAGGGTGAGTTGTCAGCCAGCACTGAAGGAAATCCTATGGAAGGACGCTTGTGCTAAATTGGACTTTTGGACGGGGAACTCTGGATTAGCTGAATTTGCATGAGAGCACCATGTTGAAATGTGAGAAGCAGAAATTGCTAAGGCATGGCAGGTTCCACCATTGGGTTTGTCAACCATTCTCAAAAGAAGCCAGAATTCTTGGAACAGTTTGTCAGACAGGTATTCCCTCTGCCAGGGAAGAAGATGAGAACAGGTCCCTGATTCAATATGGAAGAAGCTCCGGGATGTGGTTCAAGTCAGCTCGAATGGAAAGCATTCCCACCTTTGGTCCAATCCTGCAAGAAAAGGGGAGTTACCCTGATGAAGAGACTGAGCCACAAGGAGTTCACCTACAGGGATAGATGGCTGGACCAACTCGAAACAAGACAGCGGTAACTTACACTTAGTAAACACTGAGGACGTGGCTATAATGGCAGTAATGACAGTGAATTAGCTACAAAATGATGTCACCCACATCCCCAACAAGCATGCACCAAGGGATATCTTTAATATAGATGAAACCGAAATGTTTTACCATCTTTTAGCAGGTCACTCTTTAACATTTTAAGATAAAACATGTAATGACAGGAAGTAAAGAATGTGTCTGCGAAAATATAGATAGCACAGAAAAGCTGCTGCTTCTTGTGAGCAGCAAGTGGAGACACTCCCTACACAGTACACAGCTAACAAAATCACTCAGTGGACCTCCAGCTTTTTGCAAACATGAAATAGGAAAATGAACAAGATATATCATGGAACAAAAAAAAAGGTTCTGTGTGCCTGATTGGTAAGGTAACAAGTTTATTTTTTATTCTTTATTTTTTAAGTCTTGGGAATTTAGAATAATGGGAATGGAGGTCAGGTCAGTTGAATGTTCGTCCTGCAGAATGTGGGAGCTAAGGGTCACCATTAGTGTCCCTGTTGACTACATCTGCGGGAAGTGCACCCAACTCGAGCTCCTCGAAACCGCGTTAGGGAACTGGAGCTGGAGCTGGATGAACTTCGGATCATTCGGGAGGCAGAGGTGGTTATTGAGAGGAGTTACAGGGAGGTAGTCACTCCTCAAGTACAGGAAAAAGGCAGATGGGTTACGGTCAGGGGACGGAAAGGGAACCGGCAGGCAGTGCAGGGATCCCCTGTGGCCATTCCCCTCAACAGTAAGTATATCGTTTTGGATACTGTTGGGGGGGGACTTACCAGGGGAAAGCAGTGGGGCACAGGTCTCTAGCAAGAGTCTGTCCCTGCTGCTCAGAAGGGAAGGGGGAAGAGGAGCAGAGCAGTAGTCATTGGGGACTCCATAGTTAGGGGGACAGATAGGAGGTTCTGTGGGGACGTGAGAGACTCACGGTTGGTGTGTTGCCTCGCAGGTGCCAGGGTGTGTGATGTCTCTGATCGTGTTTTTGGGATCCTTAAGGGGGAGGGGGAGCAGCCCCAAATCGTGGTCCACATTGGCACCAACGACATAGGTAGTAAGAGAGGATGGGGATTTAAGGCAGAAATTCAGGGAGCTAGGATGGAAGCTGAGAGCTAGGACGAACAGAGTTGTTGTCTCTGGTTTGTTGCCCATGCCACGTGCTAGTGAGGCAAGGAATAGGGAGAGAGAGGAGTTGAACACATGGCTACAGGGATGGTGCAGGAGGAAGGGTTTTGGATTCTTGGATAATTGGGGCTTTTTCTGGAGTAGGTGGGACCTCTACAAGCAAGATGGTCTTCACCTGAACCAGAGGGGTACCGATATCCTGGGGGGGAAATTTGCTAAGGCTGTTCGGGTGGGTTTAAACTAATGCAGCAGGGGGATGGGAACCAAAATTGTAGTTCGACTATAGAAAAGGTTGAGAGTAGGGTGGTCCGAAATAAAGTTACAGGGACACAAGATGGCACCGGCAAGAAAGAAGTTGGAATGAAGTGTGTCTACTTCAATGCCAGGAGCGTCCGGAATAAGGTGGGTGAACTTGCAGCATGGGTTGGTACCTGGGACTTCGATGTTGTGGACATTTCAGAGACATGGATAGAGCAGGGACAGGAATGGTTGTTGTAGGTTCTGGGATTTAGATGCTTCAGTAAGAACAGAGACGATGGTAAAAGAGGGGGAGGTGTGGCATTGTTGGTTGAGGACAGTATTACAGTTGCAGAAAGGGTGTTTGGGGACTCGTCAACTGAGGTAGTATGGGCTGAGGTTAGAAACAGGAAAGGAGAGGTCACACTGTTGGGAGCTTTCTATAGGCCTCCGAATAGTTCCAGAGATGTAGGGGAAAGGATAGCAAAGATGATTCTCGATAGGAGTGAGAGAGACAGGGTAGTTGTCATGGGGGTCTTCAACTTTCCAAATATTGACTGGGAACACTATAGTTCGAGTACTATAGATGGGTCAGTTTTTGTCCAGAGTGTGCAGGAGGGTTTCCTGTCACAGTATGTAGATAGGCCAACAAGGGGCGAAGCCACATTAGATTTGGTACTGGGTAATGAGCCTGGCCAGGTGTTAGATTTGGAAGTAGGTGAGCACTTTGGTGATAGTGATCACAATTCTGTTACGTTTACTTTAGTGATGGAAAGGGATAGGTGTATACCACTGGGCAAGAGTTATAGCTGGGGGAAAGGCAATTACAATGAGATCAGGCAAGATTTAGGGAGCATAGGATGGGGAAGAAACTGCAGGGGATGGGCACATTAGAAATGTGGAGCTTATTCAAGGAAAAGCTCCTGTGTGTCCTAGATAAATATGTACCTGTCAGGCAAGGAGGAAGCTGTAGAGCGCGGGAGCCGTGGTTTATGGAGGTGGAATCTCTGGTCAAGAGGAAGAAGAAGGCTTATGTTAGGATGAGATGTGAAGACTCAGTTAGGGCACTTGAGGGCTACGAGGTAGCCAGGAAAAACCTAAAGAGGGACCTCAGAAGAGCCAGGAGGAGACAGGAGAAGTTGTTCGCGGATAGGATCAGGGTAAACCCTAAGGCTTTCTATAGGTATTTAAGGAATAAAAGAATGACGAAAGTAAGATTAGGCCCAATCAAGGATAGTAGTGGTAAATTGTGTGTGGAGTCAGATGAGATAGGGGAAGCGCTAAATGAATATTTTTCAACAGTATTCACTCTAGAAAACGACAATGTTGTCGAGGAGGATACTGAGATACAGGCTACTAGACTAGGTGGGATTGAGGTTCACAAGGAAGAGGTATTAGAAATCCTTCAGAGGGTGAAGATAGATAAGTCCCCTGGGCCGGATGGGATTTATCCTCGGATCCTCTGGGAAGCCAGGGAGGAGATTGCCGAGCCTTTGGCATTGATCTTTAACTTGTCATTGTCTACAGGAATAGTGCCAGACGACTGGAGGATAGATAATGTGGTTCCCCTGTTCAAGAAGGGGAGTAGAGACATCCCTGGTAATTATAGACTAGTGAGCTTTACCTCAGTTGTTGGTAAAGTGTTGGAAAAGGTTATAAGAGTTAGGAATTATAATCATCTAGAAAAGAATAAATTGATTAGGGATAATCAGCACGGTTTTGTGAAGGGAAGATTGTGCCTCACAAACCTTATTGAGTTCTTTGAGAAGGTGACCAAACAGGTAGATGAGAGTAAAACGGTTGATGTGTATATGGATTTCACAGCAAAGCGTTTGATAAGGTTCCCCACAATAGGCTATTGTACAAAATGCGGAGGAATGGAATTGTGGGAGATATAGCAGTTTGGATCGGAAATTGGCTTGCTGAAAGAAGACAGAGGGTGGTAGTTGATGGGAAATCTTCATCCTGGAGACCAGTTACTAGTCGTGTACCGTAAGGGTCAGTGTTGGGTCTTCTGCTGTTTGTCATTTTTATAAATGACCTGGATGAGGGCATAGAAGGATGGGTTAGTAAATTTGCAGATGACACTAAGGTCAGTGGAGTTGTGGACAGTGATGAAGGATGCTGTAGGTTGCAGAGAGACATAGATAAGCTGCAGAGCTGGGCTGAGAGGTGGCAAATGGAGTTTAATGCAGACAAGTGTGAGGTGATGCACTTTGGTAGGAGTAACCGGAAGGCAAAGTACAGGGCTAATTGTAAGATTCTTGGTAGTGTAGATGAGCAGAGAGATCTCAGTGTCCATGTACACAGTTCCTTGAAAGTTGCCACCCAGGTTGACAGGGCTGTTAAGAAGGCATACAGTGTTTCAGCTTTTATTAATAGGGGGATCCAGTTCCGGAACCAAGAGGTTATGCTGCAGCTGTACAAATCTCTGGTGCGGCCGCACTTGGAGTATTGTGTACAGTTCTGGTCACCACATTATAAGAAGGATGTGGAAGCTTTGGAAAGGGTGCAGACGAGATTTATTCAGATGTTGCCTGGTATGGAGGGAAGGCCTTACGAGGAAAGGCTGAGGGACTTGAGGCTGTTTTCATTAGAGGTTGAGAGGTGACTTAATTGAGACATATAAAATAATCAGAGGGTTAGATAGGGTGGATAGGGAGAGCCGATCTCCTAGGATGGTGACGGCGAGCACGAGGGGGCATAGCTTTAAATTGAGGGGTGGAAGATATAGGACAGATGTCAGAGGTAGTTTCTTTACTCAGAGAGTAGTAAGGGAATGGAACGCTTTGCCTGTAACGGTAGTAGATTCGCCAACTTTAGGTACATTTAAGTCGTCATTGGATAAGCATATGGACGTACGTGGAATAGTGTAGGTTAGCGAGTTTTGAGAAGATTTGTAGCTCAGGTTAAGGTTCTGGATGTGAGTTTGCTCGCTGAGCTGGAAGGTTAGTTTTCAGACGTTTCGTCACCATTCTAGGTAACA
Organism: Stegostoma tigrinum; assembly: GCF_030684315.1. Taxonomy (NCBI): domain Eukaryota; kingdom Metazoa; phylum Chordata; class Chondrichthyes; order Orectolobiformes; family Stegostomatidae; genus Stegostoma; species Stegostoma tigrinum. The sequence continues at coordinate 79,346,047 of NC_081355.1, read as the reverse complement.
TCATCAGTGAGCCTCCGACGAAGCGCTGGTGTTATGTCCCGCTTTCTATTTATCTGGTTAGGTTTCCTTGGGTTGGTGATGTCATTTCCGGCATTGGTGATGTCATTTCCTGTTCTTTTTCTCAGGGGATGGTAGATTGGCTTCAAATCAATGTGTTTGTTGATGGAGTTCCGGTTGGAATGCCATGCTTCTAGGAATTCTCGTGCATGTCTCTGTTTGGCTTGTCCTAGGATGGATGTGTTGCCCCAATCAAAGTGGTGTCCTTCCTTATCTGTATGTAAAGATACGAGTGATAGTGATAGAACGACATGACCCACTATCACTCGTATCCTTACATACAGGTAAGGAAGGACACCACTTTGATTGGGACAACACATCCATCCTAGGACAAGCCAAACAGAGACATGCACGAGAATTCCCAGAAGCATGGCATTCCAACCGGAACTCCATCAACAAACACATTGACTTGGAGCCAATCTACCATCCCCTGACAAAAAGAACAGGAAATGACATCACCAACCCAAGGAAACCTAACCAGATAAATAGAAAGCGGGACATAACACCAGCGCTTCGTCGGAGGCTCACTGATGATGTTACCTAGAACGGTGACGAAACATCTGAAAACTAACCTTCCAGCTCAGCGAGCAAACTCACATCCATAGTGTAGGTTAGATGGGCTTGAGATCGGTATGACAGGTCGGCACAACATCGAGGGCCGAAGGGCCTGTACTGTTCTGTAATGTTCTATGTTCTATGTTTTGTTCATGTAAAGCACAGGTAAGTGTGCATAGGAACAAATCAACTATCTTGAAGCTCTAGATAAAGCCAATTTATGGATGGGCCTTGGCGATCCAACATGTCTAAATTTTAATGAAGTATTTTTATTATTATACGTTATGTTAGTCCTCCCTGATCCTCTCCCATTCTACCCTACCCAACTCCATCATGTTTATTCCCCCTCTCTTTCTGCTAATTCCCCCGACTTCTCTACCTTTTCCAATCCCCTTCTCCCTCCTTTCCTCTCCTTCCTGCATCCCTCATGTCCCTTCTTCTTATCACTATCTCCTCCCCTTTATCCCTCCCTCCGTTTCCCTCTGTCTCCACCTCAAGCCCCCACCTACACTCATTGGACCATAAGAACGTAAGAAAAAAGAGCAGGTGTAGGCCATTTGGCCCTTCATAGCCACCTTGCGAATTAATTATTTCAAAGCCTCTTTTGTGTCAGCTTCACAAAGGCATCCACTTCCTGATAGTTCAAGAACGTATCTAGTTCCTCTTTAAACCTGGTGCTCCAACCTTTGCACGTCTCTTGGGTAATAATTCCAAACATTCGCTACACTATGGGAGAAGAAATTCCTTCACATCTCAGTTTTAAATGAGTGCACTCTTATGCTGTAACTATATCCACTGATTTAAGATTCCTCCACTTGTGGAAACATCTTCAAAACATCTGTCCTGTCAAGTCCCCTCAGAATCTTGTACAATTTATTCAGACCACTCCTCAATTTTCTGAACTCCAATGAAAATTGTAGCGCCCTTCTTATATATTGTCATTATTTCCCGATTCATCATTTGGCCTATAGTGGAGCAACTCTCTGGAGGCCTATTGACAACTCCTACCTGTGACATCTTCCCCTCACTATTCCTTAATCTCACCCAAAATGATTCCACACAATGATGCACTCCACCATATCCATTATTGACAGTTCGGCCCCACCTCCTTTTCATCTTTGCCTGTTCTTCTGAAACATCAAAAACCCTTAAAAATGGAGCTCCGCGTCTTGGACAGAGGGCATGGGTGGGGAGGGAGGGGTCAGGTAGTTGGTGTAGTTCAGTGAACTGACTGCAGCACCATCATCCAGAATACATTGTAATAGTAGCTGGCATAGTAAAGACAGTGAACCCATAAAAGCTGTGTTGCTGACATGCTGCCAAGGTTCAGGACATTCCTTCTGGGCTGAAGAGGAACTCACTGCGAGGGAAGATAGGTTCAGTTGCCTTGATCCACTTTGATGACATAGCTAGCTCTAGGAAAGAGCGTCTGCTGAGGGTTTATGAATAGCTCAGGAGTAATCTGAAATGCAGAACCACATAACTAATTATTTCCAAATGACCCCCTCAGCCAGCAGCAAATTTGTGTCAGTAAATATAACCAGAGAAGGAAATGCGTGGCTCAATGGTTGGTATGGGAGAAATGGGCTTGAGTCATGTTGCCTTGACACCAGTACTAGGCAAAGAGAGAGATGTCCTGATGGGATAGGATTTATTTGAACCGCACTGGGGCCAGTGTTTAATTGTAGATTGGTCTTTAAAGTCATTAGTGCGGGGAAAGTTCAATTGAAGGGAAGCTTAAAAAATCAAGAAGAACCAAGGGATCAGAGTGTAGAGTACTGAAGAGGCAAATGCAAATTTAAGAGTTACAAAGAGATCTTGAAAATGTATACAGAACAGCAGAAATTAAAACCAGAGTAAGTAATAATATAAAAACAGTCAAAGCTTGAGGCCGTTTATCTGATTGCTACAGCACTTGTAACAAGATAGATGATTTCATGGCACAAATCAAAATAAATGATTATGATGATGGCTATTATGGAGATGTGGTCACAGGGTGATATAGAATTGATTTAGATGGAAATAAAAAATAACAAGGGAAAAAAGTCACAGCTGGGAGTCACCTGAAGAGTTGCTTCACTGTTGAACAACATACAAATAATAGAGCAAAGTAAGAATGACACATCAATTGTCATGGGTAATTTTAATCTGCATTATTGGACGGACAAATCTGTTTGGCAATTGTAACGTGGAAGAAAAATTTGTAGACTACGTTAAGGATTTTTTTTGCAGCAGTACATTGCAGAATCTATCAGAATGGGCCATTTTGAACACAATATTGTGTAATGAGATAAGGTTAATAAATTATCCCATAGTTAAGGGCTCTTTAGGGAGTAGTGATCACAACATACTGGGATTTCAAATTCAAAGAGAGAGCACTCAGAATTCAATACAGTTTTCTTAGCTTAAATAAGGATAATTATAGAGTTAAGAAGGAACAGTTATCTAAAGCAGCATATAAAATAGACTAAGAGGAAATTCAGTGGATAAGCAGCAGCAAATATTTAGGCAGATATTTCATTGTGTTCAGTAAAAATTATTCCAGTCAAAAAGTAGGACTCAATGAGAAAGATCAACCACTCACAAATTTACAAACAAAGTCAAGGGGAGTATCCAATCAAAGACTACTAAATTCAAGCCACAAAACTGAGTGGCAGGCCAGAGGATTGAGTTTTATTTAGGAATCAGTAGTGGAGGCTAAAATGATAATTAAGTGGGACAAAATTGATTATGAAAGGAAACAAACAGCCAGAGCTCCAATGAGTACATGAAAAGAAAGAGAGTAGTTGAATTATTTGTGAAACCAATAGAGGATGCAATTATGGAACAGGGAAATGACAGATGATTTAAAATAATATTTTGCATTAGTCTTCAAAGTGGAGGACACTAAAAATATCCCAAATGTACATAATAAGTATAATGCTATTGACAGGAAATATCTTGCAACAGTCTCCATCTCAGGGGACAAATGTAGTGGCCATTACAGAGACATGGTTGCAGGATGGTCATGACTGGGAGTTAAATATCCAGGGGTATCAAACTGTTTGGAAGGACAGACAGGAAGGTAAGGGAGGTGGTGTTGCTCTGATTTCTAAGGATGATATCAGGACAGTAGTGAGAGATGATATAGGTTCTACGGAACAAAAAGCTGAATCTATTTGGGTGGAAATTAGAAATAATAGGGAGAAGGAGTCACTAATAGGTCTGGTCTATAGGCCACCAAATAATGACATCGTGGTGGGGCAGGAAATAAACATAGAAATAACTAATGCATGTAAAAATGGTACAGCAATTATCGTGGGGGATTTTAATCTACATATCGATTGGTCAAACCCTTTTGGTCATGGCAGCCTTGAGGAGGGGTTCATAGAATGCATCTGCAATAATTTCCTTGAACAATATGTAATAGAACTTACGAGGGAGCAAGCTGTCCTAGATCTAGTCCTGTGTAATGAGACAGGAATAATTAATGATCTCACAGTTAGGGATCCTCTTGGAAGGAGCGATCGCAGTATGGTGGAATTTAACATCCAGATGGAGCGTGAAAAGGTTAAATCCAGTACCAATGTCCTGTGCTTAAACAAAGGAGATTATGGTGGGATGAGGGAGGAGTTAGCGAAACTAGAATGGAAGGAAAAAGTTTATGACTCTCAAAACAATTTTTCACAGTGCTCAGCAGAAGTATATTCCAGTGATATGGAAGAACTGTAGGAAAAGAGAGAGCCAGCCATGGATGTCTAAGGAAATAAACAAAAGTAACAAATTGAAAAAAAAACATACAAAAAGCAAAGAGTAGTGGGAAACTGGTAGACTGGGAAATATTCAAAGGCCAACAGAAAGCCACAAAAAACGTTATAAAGAAAAGTAAGCTAGATTATGAGAGTAAACTAGCTCAGAATATAAAAACAGGCAGCAAAAGTTTCTACAAATATGTAAACCACAAAAGAGTGGCCAAGGTAAACATTGGTCCTTTAGAGGATGAGAAGGCCAATTTAATAACTGGGAAAAAGAAGGTAACTCTAGGCCAGTTAGTTTAACTTCGGTAGTAGGGAAAATGTTTGAATCTATCATTAAGGAAGAAATAGCAAGACATCTGGATATAAATTGTCCCACTGCAAACACCCAGCATGGGACCATGAAGGGTAGATCATGTTTAACTAATTTGGTGGAATTCTTTGAGGACATTACTTGCATGATGGACAATGGGGAACCTGTTGCTGTGGTGTATCTGGGTTTCCAGAAGGCATTTGACAAGGTGTCACACTAAAGGCTGCTACATAATATAAAGTTGCACAGTATTACAGAAAATATATTGGCATGGGTAGAGGATTGGTTGACTAGTTAAAAAAAAAAGAGTAGGGGTAAATGGGTGTTTTTCTGGTTGGCAGTCAGTGGCTAGTGGTGTGCCTCAGGGATCAGTGTTGGGACCGCAATTGTTTACAATTTACATAGATGATTTGGAGTTGGGGGCTAAGTGTGGTGTGTCAAAATTTGCAGATGACACTAAGGTGAGCGGTAGAGCAAAGTGTGCAGAAGACGCTGAAAGTCTGCAGAGGGATATAGATAGGCTAAGTGAGTGGGCAAAAATCTGTCATTTTGGTAGGAATAGCAGCAAAATGTTTTAAATGATAAAAGATTGTGTCACACTGCTGTGCAAAGGGACTTGAATGTAGGATTGCAGGTGCAGCAGGTGATTAAAAAGGCAAATGGAATTTTGTCTGCCATTGCTCGAGGGATAGGGTTTAAAGACAGGGAGGGTATGCTGCAGCTGTATAGGGTCCTGGTGAGGCCACACCTGGAGTACTGTGTGCAGTTTTGGTCTCCTTACTTGAGAGACTAGCGCTGGAGGGGGTGCAGAGGAGATTCATTTGGTTGATTCCAGAGTTGAGAGGGTTGGATTATGAGGAGAGACTGAGTAGTCTGGGATTATACTCATTGGAATTTAGAAGAATGAGGGGAGATCTTATAGAAGCATATTAGATTATGAAGGGAATAGATAAAATAGAGGCACGGAGGTTGTTTCCACTAGCAGGTGAAACTAGGACTCTGGGGCATAGCCTCAAAATAAAGGGAAGCAGATGTGGGACTGAGGTCAGGAGGAACTCCTTTGCCCAAAGGGTTGTGAATCTGTGGAATTCCCTGCTCAGTGAAGCAGTTGAAGCTACCTTCCTGAATGTTTTTTAGGCAAGGCGAGATCAATTTTTGAACAGTAAATGAACTAAGTGTTACGGTGAGTGGGCAGGTAAATGGATCTGAGTCTCAAAGATCAGCCATGATCTTATTAAATGGTGGGGCAGGCTCGAGAGGCCAGAAGGCCTATTCCTGCTCCTCGTTCTTATGTTCTAAAACATTCCAGAACTTATTGGATTCCGGAAAGTTTCAGCAAATTGGAAAACTGCCAATATGACACTCCTGTTCAAGAAGAGAGGAAAATAAAAAGAAAGAAGCTATTGGCCAGTTAACATATCCTCTGTCATTGGAAACATGATAGAGTCAATTATTCAGGAAGAAATGGAAGGACCTGAAGAAAACTTTAACACAATTAGAATGAGTTAACATTATTTTGTCAAAGAGAAACAATGCTTAACAAATTTGCCAGAGTTGTTTGAGAATATCGCCAACTGAGCTGATAAATGGGATCAGCAGATGTAGTATTTCAGAATGCATTCGAAAAGGGCACAACATAGGATCTCTAAGTATGGAGATAATGTGTGAACATGAATTTGTGATTGGTTAGCACACAGAAAGCAGAATAGTTGGGATCAATGAATCTTTTTTCGGGTTGAAAAGAATTGACTAATAGAATGTGATAAGTATCTGTCCTGGAGCTTCAATTACTTACTATCCACATTAATGATTTGGAGAAGAGGGCAGGGTGTAATGTATACAGATTTGCCGATGATATGAAAATAGATAGGAAGAAATGTTGTGATGTGGACTAAAGGAATCTGCAAGGTGATGTAAACAGATTGTGTGAGTGAGCAAAAACCTGGCAGGTAGAGTTTAATGTTGGAAAGTATGAAGTCATGCTTTTTTATAGGATGAGTCAAAAGCCAGACTATTTAAATGGAGACAGACTCCAAAATATGCAATGCAGATGGATCGGGGTGTTTTTGTGCATGAAACACAAGAGGTTGGCATACAGACGCAACAAAAATTAAGAAGGCAAATGGAATGTTTGTGGTAGTTTAAAAATAGCGAAGTCTTGTTCGAAATGTATGGGGGTTGCTGAGGCAGCCACTGAGTACTGTGTACAGTTATACCCTCTATATTTAAATAAAAGCATACACCAGTACTGGAAGCTTTTTTAAAAGAAATTCACAAGAATGATTCCTGGGAGGAAGCATGGACTTATTAAGAACAGCTAAACAGGGTAGACATTTATACATTTGTGTTCAGAAAAATTGAGAAATGACCGTAATAAAACATACAAGACTCTGAGGTGTTTGACAACCAAGATATTGAGAAGATGTTTCCATTAGTGGAGGAACATCAGACAAGTTGACATAGTTACTCAACATGGAGACAGTCATTTAAAAGTTCTTCTCACAGAATATAGTGAATGTCTGGAATTCCCTGCTCAGAGAGATGTGGAGGTCAGATCACAGAAAGTATTTGAAGAGGAGGTGTAGCTGACTGACCTCATTCTCTTTCCCATGCTTTATGAAGGTGCTATCCCCATTCTCTCTATCTCTCGCTCTTTGTGAAACTATTATCCACACTTTCTCGATCTCTATTTATGAATCTGTTAACCCCACTGTATCTTTCTCTCACTCTTTATGAAGTTGCTATCCTCACACTCTTTCACTCTTTATAAAACTCATATCACCACTCTCTCCATCTCTGGCTCTTTCTCATGTTGCTATCTCCACACTCTCTCACTCTCTATAATGCTGCTGACCCTGCTCTCTATTGTGCTCTTTGAAAAGCCCAGGGTTCTCCTCTATCTCATTCCCTCTTCGTCCACAACACTAAAAGATCCTGAAAAGAAGAAATCAAACAAAGTTCTAGGTGCAACTAAAAGCAAAGTACTGAAAATTGGAAATTCGAAGTCTTGGAAAATGCTGGAAAACCAAAGCAAACATAGAGAATTCAGCTGAAACTCAGCAGGTCTGGTAGCATCTGTGGAGAAAGAAACAGTTAATGTTTTGACTCTTCTTCAGTACTGAAAGGGGTTGGAAATGATGCTTTTTATACTTTTTGACAGAGGTGGAGGAGGTGTGAGGGTAACAGATGATGTGGATTCTCAGAGCAAAAGAGGAAGAAATTACAAATTGTGGGGAAATGAACCAGAGACATAAAATAGATATAACTTAAGGTGTGGAAAGGTAAAAATGAATCCTCTTGATTTATAGGAAAACAAACAAGACACAAAGAAGACATACCCATGGAGGTGGGGGAAAGGGATTGGTGTAAGAGAAATGAATGACAAGTGTCTTGAAGTCATGCCCTGAAGTTGTGGAATTCAAATTGAGACCTTGAGGCTGTAAAATGCTTGCATAAAAACAGATATGTTTCCTCGAGCATGTGCTTCACCAAAATAGCAAGCCACTGGAAGTTCATGGCCATTCCTATGGACAGAGCAAAGGTGTTCCACAAAGCAATCACTCAGTTTGAGTTTGGTCTCACCAATGGACAAGAAGTTGTGAACAGTAAGTGCAGTAGATTAGATTGAATGAAGCTCAAGTAAAACACTGCTTCACCTGGAAGATTTATTTGAGGCTTTAGAAAGAAAGGAGGGAGAGGTGACTGTTCAGCTGATACACTTTCTGGGATTGCAGGAAATTTGTATCTCTCAGGTTAAAGGAGAAGGACGAGGGTTCAGGTTGTATAATCCTGAGAGTTAGGGTGGAAATGGATAAGTCAGGCATGTATACCCATGCAGCTATGTTTCCTGCAGGTATCTTTTCTGATAGGATTAACCTGAGAGTTGGGTGCTTTTAACTCATGGGGTTTGATGGAGAACTGGAAAAGTGGAGTAAATGACAAGATTGTAGCTCTGAGATGCAGATGAGAAATAGAGACTTTTTTAAAAATTTACAATGCATTTTTACTTTTTTTTCTCATCTTGCTCCTTTAAATGTAATCCTTACTGGGATGTTTGATCTTTTAAGTCAGTTACACAGTCTGGATGTGAACAGGACCACACCCTGGACTATGGTGTCTCCTGCTGGTAATCTGTTGAATTTCCCCTCATTGCTGATCATGATTTGAAATTTCTCTCACAGCTCAGCTCCAGGATCTCAGTCAGCCAGTAGGTGTGGGGCTGTTATAAAGAGACTTTCAGGTTTTTGACTCAGTTGCAGAGAAGGACCAGAGATACATATATCCAATTTCCAGGCCGGCACAGTGTGTGGCTTGGAGCAGGGCTTACAGGCGATTGTGTTCTCTTACTCTTTCTAGGTGGTGGAGATAATTGGTTTAGAAGGTATTATTAAAGGAGTCTTTACAAGTTGGTGAGTTGCTAGCTTCCTTTTATATTTAGGTACTTAAGAATTTTACTTACTGCACTCTTATTTCATGCAATATTGCCTCATTTACATTGTCATTTATGTTGTTGTCTGTTTGTTTATTGTTAACCCTGCTCCTCTGATAGAGCAGCCCATGCCTTTTTTCAGAGTTGGCCTCCCCCACTGAGTGAACACAGAGGTCACCCTGGTGCAGTTGACATAAAGACATTAAAGAATGATCAGAAGGAAGGGCAACATACAATTGGTAATGGAAGAGGTGAAGGAAGCAGTTGGGAACAAATTTGAAAATATGTAGTAACTTTTTTTTTGTTCATGTTATATTCCCTAAGAAGCTTGATTCAATGGCCAAATGCCTTAATTCCCAAATGTAACACGCTGTTCTCACTTTCAAACTTCCTGGATCATGACCATCAGTGATCAGGTCTCATTCCAAATGACACCATGTGATGTCTATTGATGCCAACTGAGCCACTGAGCATGATCAAAAGCTCAATTTTGTCTGGTGAAGTTTCTTCTACATTTATTACGTTGTGAGCTTCTGATGATATTCCTAGCAATGAATTATAATGTGTACTAACCTCGCGTTTTCAGGGCACACAGGTTTTGAACCATTGTCTGTGATTTACAAAAAAAAGTCAATTTATTCACGAGGTTGGAAACTGTCAATATAAACTGCTCAGTTAGTTGGAAAGCGGAAATGAGGACTCTCATAACCAGTCACCTTTGTTGGAGGATAGAAGTAAAGGCTATTAAAATCACTTTGCTCCAAATAAACATTCATCGCATTCATCCCATTTTTCAGATTTAAAGTTTACTTCCGGAAATTAAAGTGTCAACAATCTAACAAGAATAAATCGACCATGTACAAGATATTCACAAAAGTCACCTCACATGCAAGTTTATTTTCCTCAAGATTAGTTGAACTTATTTATGTGTTGAAATATGAAGGATATTTTCTCATATGACAGCATTAACTGATTTTATTAAGCATTTCTGTCATTCCATGCATGCAATCGCAGAGTTTGGAAATAAATGAGGTATAAATGATAATGAACATCACTTATTTTAGCGAAATCGCACTAAATTTCCCTTATTTAGGATTTTATAACATCACACTGCATTAGTGTGTGAGAATAGAGGTATTCACTGGGTGAGCTTATTGACAACAATTCAGACACTGGGATAGGCTAATTTCACAAAAGCATCTGAAGCAAGTATAAAAGGACCTTATTGAAATATGTTTATTTTAATCCATAAAAAGGTTGCTAATCCAATACGTAGGTAACACACTTCTCCGCTATCTGTTTTGGACCTGTTGTGACTTGATTCATGAGTGGAGTTAGGTATGGCAAAATCATATTATGGGTTTCAGTCTCCTTTGGGTATCAAGGTTGGAAAACAAGATCAAACCCAACCATTTGGCTGCATCAACACTGACAAACAAAAGAGGACCCAGTGCCAATCACTACTGAACACCACTGGCCACAGGCCTCCAGTCTAAAAAACCCACCATCCACCACGACTCTCTGTCTCCTGCCATCAAACCATTTTTTATATCCATTTGGCAAGCTGATCCTGAATCCCATTTGATCTGACGTTACTAATTAGCCTACCATGTGGAACCTTGTCAAAAGCTTTACTAAAATCCAGTGGAAAGCATCTCCCTCCCTGCCCTCCTCAATCATTTTGGTTTAAGTTTATGAGACAGATTTCCCTCACACAAAGCTATGCTGACTATCCCTGATCAGTCCTTGCCTCTCCAAATGCATATAAATCATATCTTTCAGAATCACCTCACTTAACAACTTATCCACCAATGACGTCAGGTTCTCAGGTCGATAGTTCCCAGGTTTCTCCTTACAGCCTTCCTTAAATAAAAGCACAATGGAAGAAGCAGTGTGCTCTTCTCCTTATGGCTGCTGTCTTACTGGCACAGTGGTAGCTACGATTAACAAATGAGACTGTGTCAGACCCAATGGCTTGATCACTGGAAAATTCTCTAACTCTTCAACTCAAATGTCACCTTCCAGTCCTCCAGCACCTCACCCATTATAGATGATATAAATATTTCTGCTAGAGTCCCTGTAGTTTCTTCCCTAACTTCCCACAATCTCCTGGAATATATTTGATGAGGCCCTGGAGATTTATGTTTTCTAAGACCTCCAGCATTTCTTTTTCTGTAATGTGAACTATTTTTAAAACGTCATGAGTCTCAGAATTTTACCTGAAGAAAGCTGCATTGAGGTTAAATGAAGTTAGTCTGATCTGGGATGGGAATGGGACTTGTGACCCAGATCAGAAGATTTAGGTCAGTTCTGTTTGACTCACAGCTGCATACGTTGCTTCCAAGTCAAGGCTGAAATTTACCCATTATTGCTGTCAATGAAAATCTGGTAAATGTAAATATACTCCCATTCTTTAGAACAAGTACAAATTATGAGGTACATTTTGTGCCCCTGCTTCAGCTAGAAAACGGAAGCATATTCCTGGCACTGTCCAATTCAGAGGCTGCTGTTGGGGCCGCCACTAGAATTAAGGACAGGGGTTCACCCCCTCAGTGTTGCAGCCCTGTCTGAGGACAGGCAGTACCGAAGTATCATTTGTGCCATTCCAACGTTAGCCTTTTTTGCAGCTACATGTTGAAGTGACCTTAATGACCACGAAGAACGATAAGTAGAGTTATGCGATGCTGGAGAAAAAGCACACAGGTCTCAGAGATTGACAGAATAATTTGCTCAACGCAAGCTGTGCTGTTACCTTGTGTCTGGCTGTTGCGAGGGGAGTGGCCCTCAATGAACAACAAAATGTACTTTATATGAACAGGCATCTCCCTCAAAACTTTTAATCACCTGCCTGATCTCATTACAACATATATATCCTTAAAGAGTTGACAGGGTAAATGCTGAAACAATATTTCCCCTCATGGGAGATTCAAGGACAAGGAGACATCGTCTTAGAATGAAAGAGTGCCAATTTATGTCTGAGAAGAGAAGGATTGTCTTCTGTCAGAGGGATGTGAGTCTTTGGAGCTCCTTGCCAAGAGATCTGTGGGGACAGTTTACTTGTATATACTTAAAGCTGAGATAGATTTCTCATCAATATAGAAATTAATGGTTTTGGGCAAAATGCAGGAACGTGGATGTGTGGAATGTTGGATGAGCCATAATCGTATTAAACAGTAGAGAAGGCTTGAGGGGCTGAATAGCCTACTGCTGTTCCTACTTCTAATGTCTTAGCATTTTTTCAGGTGACCCAATGTTGAATTTTGTTTTACATAACTGTCCGTGGAGCATGTTAACATGTTTAATTATGTTAAAGGCATCATATAAATAAATGCTGCCGGCATCGAGAAACATATTTGTAGGCAATTAGCTGAAAAAACAAGAAATTCTTCTGGATTGTATTAAAATTGACCTATTAAAATAGTTACTATTTTCCATTAGGAATGAATCTGATTGAGTTGATGTCCAAGCGAAGGAGATATACCCCTGGAATCCTGGGAAAATATTGTTTATTTTAATAATGAATTCTAGCAAATTTGTCAATAATTGTCAGAATGAATCTGTGTAGGAAGAGCTCATGCAAGACTGCACCATTGTGGGATTTTGGATGAAGCTGTGTCAGTATTTTTACAACCTAAAGAAACTCTTATGTTACCAAAGCATGTGGTTTGCTAGACATGCCAAAGTTTTTATGCAGTACAACCTTTTGATGAGAGGAGGCAGAGAATTGTCCAAGGATCAAGCCATTGAATCTGACTCAGCCCCATCTGTTAATTGTAGCTGCTAATGTACAGTTAAACAGCAGCCATAATGGGAAGAGCATGCTCCTTCTTCCACTGTTTCTCATCTGCTTTGTATTGGGATCCCTCCAGACCAGCACCAGTCTCGCCCAATCATCAACGCTCTGCGCTTTACATATCATAGGAAAGGTCATTGTTAGAAGGTTTGTCAATGCACCAATAGGAGAAGTATAGAAGTTTCAAAACAGATCCCTTCACACTCCAACTGTCCATGCTACTAAGGAGACAGACACATCCATATGGGTGAAGTGGTGAATCCCCAAGATGATTCTCAACATGCAGATATTACACTTAATGGCAAGAAAATTAATTTCAAATCAAATATAGGGGAAAGGTTGACCATCTTTCACATTCAAAGCCATTGTTGAAACTTCAAATTTTTCCAGTCATTTCTGACAAGCTTCGTGTCACAAGAGGAGTATCAGCATAATAAGAACACAAGTACAGATGCAAGCCATCATTTGCAAGTTTGGGGGAGATGCCCTCTATGTCATTTCCAATCAGCAAATGATTTGTAATAAACAGAAATGCGTGTGTAGTTTTGAATGTTCTTTATTCATCAACTACAATCCATTTTGAATTTGACTCAGGACTAACGAAGTCAATTTTCACAAAAGAAACATTATCCCTTGGACCACTGAATCTTGCAAATGTTTGAAAATCAAGAAGCAGTGGGAATCGGATGCAAGTTTTGGTTGTAGATTTTAATTTGCTCTTTTAGAAAAGTGATAAAGGGAATCATATTGCCACAGATGGAGTTGATCTGTTAGATGAGGAGTCTCTTGATCCTATTACTATCTTGCTGTTTGGCAATATTGCCAGTGATGGTAAAGTCTCTGCAGTTTCTGTTAGGAAGATATACCTTTTGCTCAAAAAGGTGAGGAAGTGGTAAACTTATCTGCATAATCCACTAAGCTCACTGATGAGACTGAGCAACTGTTGAAAGCATTTTATGAAAAGTTATCCTGGGAAGCTGTGACCTTTAACCCCAGTATTGATGTAGGTGCCAGGGAACATCACTTGGTTAATTATTAGTTGAGATTATTAAGCTCTAAAGAAAATCCAACTAAAGATTGCATTTTAGTCTCAACAGTATGCTATGGCAGTACTCAAGTCTTTTTGTCGTGCAGAAACAAAGGTAAAAGATCTTCTAGATCTGGTAAGTACCTTAGAAAAGTTTAAGTTATGCATGAACTGGAGCCAATGCATTAAAACTAAACAAGAGTTGGAGAAGATTAACTATCCAGAAGATACTGTTGATCTAAGTCCTAATGTAAAGCAGTCTCACAGCAAAATCAAACTGAAGAGTGCCAATATGAAGAAATATCTACATTGGCTGTTTTCCCCATCACCAATGAGGCTCTTGTCTAGACAATGCCTGATTCTGAGTTTGATCTTTCCAGTAAATCTGCCACTTAGAATACAACACAGGAGTATCCTATTGATTCTGGCCCAGAGGACCATTTGTTTGTTGGTGATGGTACAGTCTTATTTTCTGATGAAGCCTCCAAGATATCACAGTCTATTCTATGGCAGCCTCATACTGAAGCAAGTGTGAAAGTGATACCGCTACCTGAAGAGAGAGAAACAGTGGAGAAATCTTAATTTCCATGCTTCCAGCATTCAGAGCCTTATTTTTAAAAGACTTGTGCACCCGGAAATAGATAGGGCATGTCAGAAAGGCAAGGTCACGGTGATCATGGGGGACTTCAATATGCAGGTGGACTGGGTGAATAGTGTTGCCGGTGGATCTAAAGAAAGGGAGTTCATGGATTGCTTACAGGATGGCTTTTGGAACAGCTTGTGATGGAGCCCACAAGGGAGCAGGCTATTCTGGACTTAGTGCTAAGTAATGAGCCAGACTTTATAAAAGATTTTAAAGTCAGGGAACACTTAGGAGGCAGTGATCATAATATGGTAGAGTTCAGTCTGCAGCTTGAAAGAGAGAAGGCAAAATTGGATGTAATGGTGTTACAGTTAAATAAAGGCAATTACAGGGGCATGAGAGAGGAACTGATGAAAATCGACTGGAATCAGAGCTTAGCGGGGAAGACAGTAGAGCAACAATGACAGGAGTTTCTGGGTTTAATTGAAGATACAGTACAGAGGTTTCATCCCAAAGAAAAGAAAGATTACCTGGGAGTGGGGGGGGGGGGGGGGGTGCAGGATTAGACAGCCATGGCTGACAAAGGAAGTCAGGAAATGTATCAAAGAAAAAGAGACAGCCAAAGAAAAAGTGGCCAAGAGCACGAGGAAATCAGAAGATTGGGAGGGCTAAGAAAAACAAACAGAGGATAACAAAGAGAGAAACAAGGAAGGAGAGGATCAAATGTGAAGGTAGGCTAGCTAGTAAGATTAGAAATGATAGTAAAATTTCTTTCAATACATACGAAACAAACGAGAGGCAAAAGTAGATATTGGGCCGCTCCAAATTGATGCTGGAAGGCTAGTGATGGGAGATAAGGAAATAGCTGAAGAGCTTAATAAGTACTTTGTGTCAGCGTTCACAGTGGAAGACATGAGTAGTATCCCAAAAATTAGGGAGAGTCGGGGGCAGAGTTGAGTATGGTCGGCATTACAAAACAAAGTGCTAGAAAAGCTAAAAGGTCTAAAAGTTGATAAATCTCCTGGCCCTGATGGGCTGCACCCCAGCGTTCTGAGGGAGGTGGCTGAGGAAATAACGGAGGCTTTGGTTGTGATCTTTCAAAAGTCACTGGAGTCTAGGAAAGTCCCAGATGATTGGAAAATCGCTGTTGTAACCCCCTTGTTCAAGAAAGGATCAAGACAAAGGATGGAAAATTATAGGCCGATTAGCCTAACCTCGGTTGTTGGTAAAATTCTAGAACCCATCGATAAGGATGAGATTTTTAAATTCTTGGAAGTGCAGGGTCAGATTAGAATAAGTCAGCATGGATTTAGTAAGGGGAGGTTGTGCCTGACAAACCTGTTAGAATTCTTTGAAGACGTAACAAGTAGGTTAGACCAGGGAAACCCAGTGGATGTCATCCATCTAGACTTCAAAAAGGCATTTGATAAGGTGCCTCACGGGAGGCTGTTGAGCAAGGCGAGGGCCTATGGTGTTTGAGGTGAGCAACTGGCATGGATTGAGTATTGGCTATCTGACAGAAGGTAGAGAGTTGGGATAAAAGGCTCTTTTTCAGAATGGCAACCAGTGACAAGTTGTGTCCCAAAGGGTTCAGTGTTGAGGCCGCAGCTGTTCACTTTATATATTAATGATCTGGATGAAGGGACTTGGGGCATTCTGGCGAGGTTTGCCGATGATAAGAAGTTAGGTGGACAGGCAGGTAGTACTGAGGAGGTGGGGAGACTGCAGAAAGATTTAGACAGTTTAGGAGAGTGGTCCAGGAAATGGCTGACGAAATTCAACGTGAGCAAATGCGAGGTCTTGCACTTTGGAAAAAAGAATTCAGGCATGGACTATTTCCTAAACGGTGAGAAAATTTGTAAAGCAGAAATACAAAGGGATCTGGGAGTGTTGGTCCAGGATTCTCTAAAGGTTAACTTGCAGGTTGAGTCCATGATTAAGAAAGTGAATGTAATGTTGTCGTTTATCTCAAGAGGGTTGGAATATAAAAGCAGTGATGTACTTCTGAGACTTTATAAAGCTCTAGTTAGGCCCCATTTAGAATACTGTGTCCAATTTTGGGCCCCACACATCAGGAAGGACATATTGGAGCTGGAGCGTGTCCAGCGGAGATTCATGCGGATGATCCCTGGAATGGTAGGCCTAACATACGATGAACGGCTGAGGATCCTGGGACTGTATTCATTAGAGTTTAGAAGGTTGAGGGGAGATCTAATAGAAACTTACAAGGTAATGTATGGCTTAGAAAGGGTGGACGCTGGGAAGTTGTTTCCGTTAGGCAGGGAGACTAGGACCCATGGGCACAGCCTTAGAATTGGAGGGGGTCAATTTAGAACGGAAATGAGGAGACATTTCTTCAGCTAGAGAGTGGTGGGCCTGTGGAATTCATTGCCACGGAGCACAGTGGAGGCCGGGACATTAAATGTCTTCAAGGCAGAGATTGATAAATTCTTGATCTTGCAAAGAATTAAGGTCTACAGGGAGAGTGCGGGTAAGTGGAGTAGAAATGCCCTTGAGCCATGATTAAATGGTGGAGGGGACTTGATGGGCTGAATGGCCTTACTCCCACTCTTATGTCTTATGGTCTTATGGTCTCATTTAGGCTTGGAGTACTCTGTCTCGTATCAGTGTTTCCATGATTGGTTAATTCGGCTCATTTTAAGTATCGCGTCCCAGGAACCTGCTATTTGTAAGAAGCTGCCATCTTATGCCGCAAATGTGTTTACCTACCAGAAAAATGACAATAGAGAAGGTGTATGCTTAAACATCTTCTAAGAAAGCGAAGAATAATTTTGAGATTAACCTCTTGGCAACAAGAGAACTCTGGATGTGGAGATCTAGCAGTTGGATGCCAATGTTAAATAGTTAATAAGCTAATGGTTTGTCAGAAGCACAATGTTGGGGGAATGTGGTTTAAAGAGTTAAGTACACCTTTCTTCCAAGAATAGCCACTGTGTGTGTGTGTGTGTGTGTGTGTGTGTGTGTGTGTGTGTGTGTGTGTGTGCGCATATGCACTATATCACACTGACATTAGATTACGTGGAGGTACAACCTGAGTTTGAAGGATTTATACATAAACCTGTATTCAATAAACCTGCTAATGTTTGCTCGCCTGACTGTAGACATAGGAAGTGGGTGTGGATTACAGATTATAGCCATCTGCATTAAAGTTTGGGTTGGGTGTTGAGGCACATGACAGCAGGAGAGTCTTATGCATTCTTCAAATTCTAATTTACACAACTTTCAGTGAACTTCTTCAATCCATCCCCTAAATACAAATTACATATTCTTCTAACAGTCAGGTCACTGCACATTAACAGTTATCAATTGTGTCACCTTGCTACTATTGATATTAGTTATTATTCACTGAGCTTGATAGTAATATATGATGTTTTTCTAACTAACGTTGATAGTGAAATGGTCATATCGAGTCCATTCAATTGCAATGGGAGTTTGTTATGTAAAGAAAGTCAAGAAGGTCATTTAAGTTCCCACTGGGGAGTGGATAGGGTAGGACAGGGGAAACTGCTATTTGTTACATGTTTGGTCATGTCACACCTGCTGACAGGTGGATTTGATTGGATTGCCAACCACACTCATGTGCATTGCACAAAGATTTACAAGGTTATTATCTACAAAAAATAGAGATTTTGTCCCTGCTTGCTGTGAATTCTGATACAGAATTTAAGCTGCCCTGCCTCTTTGCACTACCATTCTAACTGTACGACAGATGTAATATGATTAATGATGCCAGGTTTTAGTCCAGATTTATTTGAAAACACAAGCTTTGTAGTCGTGTGATTTGTGACCATGTCCACCCCAATCCAACACTGGCACCTCCACATCATGATTAACGATGACTGTGATCCTGACTTTTGTCCTTTATTCCCCAGCAGAATTTTTTTTACATCCTGTAGGAACCAGGATTCCAGCTATCTGATTTGCATATAATCAGTAGCCACTGTAAATTGCCTATAGAGGGGGTCCATTGTACAATGTGAATCTTTGTTATCCAATCTGCAAGGTAATATTTGGAAGATTAGGTGAACAGAAAGTGACCTCATTTTCTTTGCATTTGCTTTTCTTTTAAGAAGTAATGCTTCCTTTATTACAATGACTCTAAGAACATCCTTTTAAAATTGTTGAACCTCATAAACTGTTACATTAAGGCTTTAAATTTTGAAACAGACACATGAAATTTGTGAGCTTTAATGAGATATTCTTTGCCCGCAGTCAGAAACCGACCCACATCATTGGTTTCTCAGCATGATACCTCTGAATTCTTGTCTATAGGAGATTTTATTATGCCCATAATAGTGTTAGCCATCATCAAACTAATGACTAAAAGGCTCAGTCCTTACGCTTGCTTTAAGTCCTTCGCTGACACTTACTGCATACTAACAAGCCTCTAAGTAATACAAAGAAAAGAAATCCATTTGTTATGGAGAAAAGCTGTTTGGAAACTTCATTGTTGTGAGGCAGTTGCTTAAACCTGTAGCTTATCAAAATTTAAATTATCAGATAAAATTGAGATTCTAGGGGATCCGTCTTTCAAGTCAGGACTCTAAGATTATGTGGGAAATTTAGATTTTCACTGTCATGCTATCCTTTTCTGAAGCATCCAAACCATGAAACTAGATTTCTGCCTCCTCAGATACTGACAGATTTGTAGTGTGTTAGCAGTATTTTTAAAAATCCTTTTAAGTGTTTTCCAGTTTAACACAGATAACAACTCAAGCTCAAAGGTAATTATTTTCTGTCTTTAGCGAAATGAATGTGGATCAGTAGCTCATTCAGATTAGGTGAAGTCACCAAATTTGCTGTCAAAACGATGGTAAGACTCACTATTATTTATGGAAAACACACAGTTACTTCGGGTAAGTTGGGACGTTGAACACAAGAAACCAGGAAGCTTTTGTTGGAGATGCTTCACAAAAAGTAGCATCTCATTTTCTGGATTCCCACTCAAAGATGTTGAGGTGCCAGTAGTGAGGTGAATGATAACGAGCCCCTCTTAAGCTTCGTCACCCTCCATGCTTTCTCATGTATTGTAACAACTCGTCAATTTCCTCTTTGTCCTTATTATCTGAGGATGCCTTATGTCCCACTATAACATCATTGAATAGGACATCCATACTATATGGCTTACACATTGTTCCAGTCCCAAAGAAGATGAATAACTTTTAAATGCTACCCAAAATGGTCCAACAAGTCACTCAAATTATACTAATTCGCAACAGAAAAGTTAAAAAAAGAATAAGACTAGACAGACCACTGAGAATCTGACTAGTCACTGGGTATCAGTACCAGCTTGTTTTATTCCAGCAGAGCAGCACAGTCCAGTAAACCATTGCTGGGCAATTTGAACCTACCCACTAGAAAGCTGCAGGCATCTGAATATTATATTTTATTCATTCCATATTATTTAATAGGTAGCTACATTATATCTGACATACATAATATCTGTTGTGAGACATTAGGGTCTATTTAAGACTGAGTTTGCAGAACTACTGCTCTATGTGATGCACCCAACAGACTTCACTAGACACTGGTACAATGCTGCAACACTTGCCTCATTTCCAGGAACTGCCCTTTGTATCCTGATGGGTGCAGCTTATCTCTTTATGTCTTTTCATCAAAGGTTTATCCCTTCAAAAAGAAGCATTTGATGACAAAGCTGAATCACTCATCGTTAATTGAGGGGAACAAGGAACATTTTCAATCAAAAACTAAGGCATACAAAATTAGTGGTAAATGAGAGGATTAGGGTCCTTTTTCAGAATAACTAGAAAGCCAAGGCACCAACCACCCTCTGTGTAAAGAACTTTCCATGCATATCTCCCTTAAACTTTCCTCCTCTCACTTTGAACTCATGACCCCTAGTAATTGAGTCCCCCACTCTGGGAAAAAGCTTCTTGCTATCCACCTTGTCTATACCCCTCATGATTTTGTAGACCTCAATCAGGCTCCTCCTCAATCTCTGCCTTTCTGATGAAAATAATCCTACTCTCCTCAACCTCTCTTCATAGCTAGCACCCTCCATACCAGGCAACATCCTGGTGAACCTCCTCTGCACCCTCTCCAAAGCATCCACATCCTTTTGGTAATGTGGCGACCAGAACTGTACGCAGTACTGTAAATGTGGCCGAACCAAAGTCTTATACACCTGTAACATGACCGGCCAACTCTTGTACTCAATACCCCGTCTGATGTAGGAAAGCATGCCGTATGCCTTCTTGACCACCCTATCGACCTGTGTTGCCACCTTCAGGGAACAATGGGCCCGAACACCCAGATCTCTCTGTACATCAATTTTCCCCAAGATCTTTCCATTCATTTATAGCTTTCTCTTGAATTAGATCTTCCAAAATGCATCACCTCGCATTTGTCCGGATTGAACTCCATCTGCCGTTTATCTGCCCAACTCTCTGTAATCTCTGACAGTCCCCCTTCACTATCTGCTACTCCACCAATCTTTGTGTCATTGACAAACTTGCTAATCAGACCATCTATACCTTCTTCCAAATCATTTATGTTGTGGTCCCAGCAGAGATCCCTGTGGAACACCATTGGCCACCGGTCTCCAATTTGTGAAACCCCCTTCCACTACTACTCTCTGTCTCCTGTTGCCTCGCCAATTTTTTTATCCATCTAGCTAGAACACCCTGGATACCATGCGACTTCACTTTCCCCATCATCCTGCCAAGGGGAACCTTATCAAATGCCTTACTGAAGTCCATGTATATGACATCTACAGTCTTTTCCTCATCAATCAACTTTGTCATATCCTCAAAGAATTCTATTAATTTGGTAAGACATGACTTTCTCACATTGCCTATCACTAATAAGCCCATTTTCTTCCAAATGGGAATAGATCCTATCCTTCAGTATCTTCTCCAGCAGCTTCCCTGCCACTGACGTCAGGCTCACCGGTCGATAATTACTTGGATTATCCCTGCTACTCTTCTTAAACAAGGGGACAACATTACCAATTCTCCAGTCTTCCGGGACCTCACCCATGTTTAAGGATGCTGCAGAGATATCTGTTAAGGCCCTCGCTATTTCCTCTCTTGCTTCCCTCAAAAACCTGGGATAGATCCCATCTGGACCTGGGGACTTGTCCACCTTAATGCCTTTTAGGATACCCAACACTTGCTCCCTCCTTATGCTGACTTGACCTAGGGTAATCAAACATCTATCCCTAACCTCAGCATCCGTCATGTGAATACTTGGTTAGAGTAGATAATTGAGGCATAAGTTGCATGACATTTCTTCAGCAGGACATTAACCCAATCAAACAGTATCAATGTGATTTTATGAAAGGGAAATAAAGTTTGATAAATTATCTGGAGTTCTTTGAGGATATAACAAGCAGAATTGATAATGGGGAACCGGTAGATGTAGTATGTTAGAATTTCCGGAAAGCATTCGATAAGGAGCTACATAAAAAGTTACTACCCAAGATATGAACTCACAGCATTGATTTGTAATTGGTTAATGTGTAGAAAGTCATGATAAATGGATCTTTTTCAGTTTGGAAAATAGAACTCGTGAAGTGGGACAAGGATCAGTCTAAAGTCCATAATTATTTACTCGAAGAATGCTAGTCTGCTCCATGGTAGCTTTGGGTGAACTCAAAGCTCCTGTTGTATTGCAATTTTACTTCCATTGTCAGAATTATAATTGGAGTCATTTGCTATCTCTTCAGTGAGTATTCCATGTCTCTAAGGGGTGAAAGGATAGTGGAGGTGGAAAGCTAAGTAATTCTGGAGAATGTAGGCATCTAGGCTTCTCCCAGGCTAATGAGCACACACCATAGGATCCAGCAGCAGAGTCACAGCCCAAGTTGCACATTAAAGCAACAAATTCCCCTTCTGTTACAAAAGTGGCTATATGCTTTTGCTGTGAGGTGCCCTTTTCACTTTGTTGGCACCTGCTTGTGATGCTCTACATAGCCTCCTTCAACTTCCTCATCACAAGGGTGCTCATGAAGCTAGGCAAGGGGTAACTGCTGACCTCTATTTTTGCACCCACCAGGCTCTCCCCACATTCAATTCGTGTCAAGGTGAGACCCCTTTCCTTAATGACAATTCATAAAAGATGTGGACACTTACAGTCTGAAGCGTCACTTTCCTGGTATCTTCACATCCTTCTCAGGGCCCCCTCCATTGATCCCTGAGTGAGTGATTGAATAGCATCATGAGTGCTTCACCCTAGATCGTTGACTCTTTAACATCCCTTCTCCAACATTGTGATCACCAGCATTCCTATAAAGCCAGAAATCCTGATTCCATGGCTATGGCTTGTATCAATAACTCAGCTGCCACCCTTCCAACCTTGAAACCCAGCTCATGCTTTGAGCCAGTTGACCCATTGCAATCCTTCTGATGGGTGTGTACAATTCTGTTCAACTGGTTCTGAAGGAATATGAAAGAACTGTCAATGGCACATTTTGAAAACGATGAGCTATTCCCATACAGGCTGTTTTCTGCAGCTGGTAAAGTGTAGGTCTGGTAGAATGAAGTTCAAAATCTGCTCCAGCACCACCTCATGTAATTTACATTCATTAAATTTACAGGATGACATGTCATTTCATACTAAACATGTTCAGCAACTTGTAGAGAAAAATACCATCAACATTAAACAGGGAAGAGAAAGTCAGGGTAATAACATAATTTTTTTTCTGGCTTGTTAGCAGAAAATCTGGGTCATTTATGTTCTTTAATTTCAGGACATATGGACCTTTTGAAATATTCTGATGCCAGCTTTATTGGTCTTTGAAAATCTTTCCGAATATACAACATTGTTCAGAGAATGTTTATACTCACATGTCACGTTCACTGACCACCTGGCTAGAAGTTTTGACATCCTGAGGGATTCTACAGACTACTACAGATCTCTAGTTACATTGATGCACTATGTTCAAAACAATCTCTTGTTTTCTAGAAGAATCTTCTTTAGTTCCTAAATCATGAAAATAATTGCTGAAGTGTGTCCATAGATCTGCATGGCTAAAGAGCCTCATTGTATATTGTACTTAAAACACTCTACTGATATTTTGTTTATAAAATAAATAGTACCACAAAGATTAAGTTTTTAACGGTAAGTAGTTGTCTTGATTAGTTTAAATATAATAAGAACACTAGCTGGATTCTAACAGGTGCTCCCATAAATGTATTATAACCTAATGTGACTCTTGTGCATGGGGGAAACATTGATACATCTGATAGTAGCAAACTACTTTGTTACTTGGCACTTCTATAAACATGAAAGGCATCAGTTAAAAACTGACTTGTGCTATTGTGTCAAATGATATAACTGTCTTTGCTGTGTTCAATTGCCATGGATAGCTTTTTAAAGGCAATAGATTATGCTTCGGTACATCACTACTACAAAGAGCATTCGTTAGTAATTGAGAGCTATACTGAAACATATGGCACAGCAATGATACATTAGTGGCATGAATCATATGGCTTTTGATGGACACTTGTTCCTTATATGTACAAAACATCAATGTAGTTTAAATTTACAAAAGCTCATGACTTAACATTGTTGAAAGGGGCAGTGACAGCCAGTGGTATTATTGCTGAAATATTAGAATAGGGACCAAGGTAATATTCCGAGGACCAGGGTTCAAATCCTGCCATGGTGGTGGAATTTGTATTCAATTGAAAAAATGTCTGGAATTAAGAGTTCAACGAAGATCATGAAATTATTATTGGTTGTTAGAAAAAACCCACCAATGTCCTTTAGGGACGGAAACTGCCATCCTTACCTGGTCTGGCCTGAGTGTGATTCCAGACACACAGCAACATGGTTGACTCTTAACTACCCTCTGGTCAGTTGGATTGGGGATGGGCAATAAATGCTGTCCTAGTCAGCAATGCCCTTATCCCATGAATGAATAAAAATAAATCACATACCAAGGTTACATTTCCTGAATGAAATGGTCACATTTCAGAAAAACAACTTGAACTCATGGCTGGTGAACTGGCATAGGAGGGAGGGCACCAGATTTCTGAAGTATTAGGAACAGCTCTGAGAAAAATGGGACCTCGACAGACTGGACTTGTCACACCTTAGTAGAACTGGGGCCTATATCCTCACAAGCAGATTTTATAGTGTTGTTAAGCTTGTTTGAGAGATGGGAACCTAAGGAGTAACACAAATTAGAAAGAAGTAAAGTTAGTAAGTGAAAGTAGAAAAGTCATTAAGGAGATTGAAAGTAGGAGATGAAGGGTCTAGGCCCGAAACGTCAGCTTTTGTGCTCCTGCGATGCTGCTTGGCCTGCTGTGTTCATCCAGCCTCACATTTTATTATCTTGAGAGTAGGAGAAACTGTTTCAATTATGGAATGGTGCCAAAAGAACAAAATTAAGGGCCCTCTACCTGAATGCACATGGCATAATGGTAAAGGCACAAATAGAAGGAAGTGTGTCTGATCTTATTGCCATTACAAAGACATGGCTACATGGTAACTAGGGCTGGGAATTGAATATTCAATACTGTTCGACATTTAGGAAAGAAAGAGAGAGGCTGAAGGAGGTGGAGTTGTGCTGATAATAAAGGACAGAATCAGTGTATTAGTTACGAAGAATCTCACATTGGAAAAGCAATGTCGAATCCGTTTGGGTGGAACTAAGCAAAGGGCAACAATGACTGGTTGTAGCTATTAATAGGCCACCAAATAGCAACACTAGCGTAGGGAATGGTATTAATCAGGAGATGAAAGGAGAATGTATCACAGGCCACACAGTAATCCTGACACCAGCTCAGATACTGAGATTGCACTTACTTTAAAAGCTGATGTAGTGTTGGATCCGCAAAGACAAGCCACCCAGCATGAGTGAGCAACAGCTAGGTATTGGATGGTGTGTGTGCCCACTCAGTGAGGAGCAAGGTTTCAGGCAAGAGATGCCATTGGTTTTTCAGAGGAGCTCTTCAAGGAAAATGCTGAGAATGCTCACACATAGTGAGTTGCTGAGTGCATTGAGTGACTTATCATGCAGTGTCCTGTCACAGACAATAAGAATGGAAGATTCTGGCTCCAAATTAGCAGAGGATGTTACTCAACATTCTGCATTGTCTGCTCGATCTCCCTGTGGTGCCACTGACCTAGAGACACTGCACCTGCTGCCCTTCTAGTTGTTGCAGATTCTCATTGGACAGTCACTAGGGGGTGATGACAAGCTTCTACTATCTCCGTGAAAAGCAACAACACTTCTCATCAAATCCGAGAAGTCATCATAACACATCAAAAAGCACCCCAAAGCACTTACAGCAACTTTCCAACAGCACAAATTATTCTAAATTGCATTACTTGCAAGTTAAGTGTCCAGGCCTAAAAGAAACGTAAGGATAAGTGCAACTTGAGAATAACAGCAAGTTTCTACGTTTAGTTTCCCAATGATCATCATATCAACTGGTAGGGCAATGTGACACTATGATATGACACAATCAACTTTTTTTTTGCGACACTCCATGAGGATGTCCATGCAAGCACCTTTCCTAAGATGGTATACTATGCTGGAAATGGTTGAAGCCCCACAAAGGCTCAGCAAGGGGTTTAGTTTCAGTCTGGCACTGCTACTTCCTGTAGTGTTATAGTCCTGAATTTCAAATCCATAGACTCTAACAGCATAGGAGTTTATTTTGTCCATTGTGTATGTGCAAGCTCTGTGAAAGAGCTATCCAATTGTTCTCACTCTCCTTCTATTTTCCCATTGGTCTGTAATTGTTTCCTGTACAATAAAAACCCCTCCAATTATGGTGTATGTGTTCATGGGAGCACAATTTTCTTACTGTATTTGATAGTTTGTATACTAGTGTTATTGCAATGGATGATCAGAGAGCCGTGTTCATTCAGCATTGGCTTAGGTGTCCATACCTGACGTGTAGTCAATGGATAGGATTTAATTAACATTACTTTTTCTTTGTATGAACTGCACTGTGGTGAAAGAAAAAAAGGTTAGTAATCACCATTTAAGACTTCCTCACTATTTGATTATTCACTGCATCTTACATTTTATTCAGAAATTATTAATTTTAGATTTGAATTTATCCACCTCTTTGCATTTTCCCTCCATTGATAGATTATTCAGCATCTAGAAACAAGATTTTTGCCTCATCTGAGACTATGATTTCACTCAGTTTCTAAATTAGATTCGGAAGAAGCTCTGGGAGATCATCACCATTCTTAGCAATAATTTCAATGAATTGCGAGGACATCCATTCCTGCCAAAAATAAGCAAAGGACTGAAGATCTTTTAACCAACTGTCTTAAAATATACATTAATGCTATGTTACCTCTTTCTGACCAATATAAGTAACTGTTCATTCTAAACAGGAAAGTGTAAGTGGCAGGGACTATGTACATCGGATTCCTTTTTGAAATGTACTATTGAAAGTCCTCCCTTCACCCTCTTCAGATAAGCTATTCCAGAGCAAAGCAGCTCATTGCGTAAAATAAATTCTCAACAGCATTCTCCTAATTCCCTTTTCAATTATCTGATAATGTATGCTCAGGTAACAGAGCCTCCTGCCAATGGAAACAGTTTTCCCATATTTTTCTATCAAAGTTTATCATAGCCTTCATTACCTTTGTTAAATCCTCCCCTAAATTTTCTTGCCGTAAGGAGAACAATCACAGCTTTTCTAGTTTGTCCATGTAATTGATGACTCTAATCCCTGGTACCATTCTATTACCCATGCATTGCACCATTGAAAAAGCTTTCAAATCCTTCCTACTGTGAAGTGAAAATTGCGAACATTACTCCAGCAGAGGTGTAATCAATGAAGCATGCATCACAGACGTTATCAGTCCTAAGTGTTTTCAACTGTTCAAGAGGCATTTCACCACCAAGTTCCCCAGGGCAATTAGGGGGATGGGCAATAGTTCTTGGCATAGACAGTGATATCCACTTCCTATGAATTAATAAGACATAACCAGGAAGTGGCAGAAAACCAGGGGTGGAGCTATAGCCAAGACTACTTTTGACATTGAAAGGCAGAGGAAACCTTGGAAAACAGCAGGGTGGCATAAGTACTGAGTGCAGACAGTAGAATGATAATGATAGAATGATGGTGGAAGTGATTAAGGTGGCACAAAGGCAGCATTAAATGAAGCACAGGCATTTTGTACCTAATTCACATTAAATCAAAGTAACCAATACTTTAAATATCAAGATATCCACCATGAGGAGTAAATTTGTGGATGACACTAAAGTCGGTGGAGTTGTAGATAGTGCGGAAGAATGTTACAGGTTACGGGGGACATGATAAGATGCAGAGATGGACTGAGAGGTGGCAAATGGAGTTTAATGCGGAAAAGTGTGAGGTGATTCACTTTGGAAGGATTAACAGGAACACAGAGTACTGGGCTAATGGTAAGATTCTTGGTAATGTGGATGAGCAGAGAGATCTCTGTGTCCATGTGCATAGATCCCTGAAAGTTGCCACCCAGGTTGACAGGGCTGTTAAGAAGGCGTACGGTGTGTTAGGTTTTATTGGTAGAGGGATTGAGTTTTGGAGCCATGAGGTCATGTTGCAGCTGTACAAAACTCTGGTGCGGCCGCACTTGGAGTATTGCGTACAGTTCTGGTCGCCATATTATAAGAAGGATGTGGAAGCATTGGGAAGTGTACAGAGGAGATTTACCAGGATGTTGCTTGGTATGGAGGGAAGGTCTTATGAGGAAAGGCTGAGGGACTTGAGGTTGTTTTCGTTAGAGAGAAGAAGGTTAAGAGGTGACTTAATAGAGACATACAAGATGATCAGAGGATTAGATAGGGTGGACAGTGAGAGCCTTTTTCCTCAAATGGTGATGGCTAGCACGAGGGGACATAGGTTTAAATTGAGGGGTGATAGATATAGGACAGATGTCAGAGGTAGGTTCTTTACTCAGACAGTAGTAAGGGTGTGGAATGCCCTGCCTGCCACAATAGCAGACTCCACAACTTTAAGGGCATTTAAATGATCATTGGATAAACATATGGATGATAACGAAATAGTGTAGGTTAGATGGGCTTCAGATTGGTTTCACAGATTGGCACAACATCAAGGGCCGAAGGGCCTGGACTGCGCTGTAATGTTCTATGTTCTATGTCAACCTAAAATTAGGGGAGGTAATAGCCTAGTTGTATTATTACTAGATTGTTAAGTCAGAGACCCAGGTAATGTTCTGGGGACCAGGGTTCAAATCCTGCCATGGCAGATGGTGGCATTTGAGTTTGATAAATATATGGAATTAGGAGTCTATTGATGACCATGAATCGAATATTGGACAAAACCCATCTGGTTCACTAATGTCCTTTAGGGAAGGCAACTGCCACCCTTACCTGGTCTGGCCTACGTGTGACTCGGACCCACAGCAACTGGTTGATTGTTAACTGCCCTCTGGGCATTTAGGGATGGGCCATAAATGCTGCTGGGCAGGACCTCATCTGGTGAACAAATAAAAAAAATCCTGTTACAGCTGTTTTCAGCATCAATCTGCGTCTCTCATCTCGTTTTGATGGTGTCAGCGAGGAAGATGACAGCAGAGGTTGTGGAGTTCTCAGGGGAAGACGGGAATTCTCAGGCAGTATTATCATTCTCTTCATAAGCGCAGTTATTCACATCTCACCGTATCCAGATTGCCAGTTGTGACATGCACATCACAAGTCAGCAGATGTTGCAGCCGAGCAGCAATGAAGACTCTCCTCAAATTTGACTTCCAAGTGCTGCTCAGCTATACACAGATACTGAGTCTTGGACATCAATGAATAAAAGAGTGGAGCAGTGACAAAAAATGTCAGATGTTTTGTGTGTCAGAATTTTCAGAGGTTGCTCACATCAGTTTACAGTAAAACAGAGGAGTCCATTCCTAGTCCTGGTCTGCCCTTTGCAAAGATGCCCACCTCTGGTGAATGAGCGGCCAACCGTGGAGGGTCCATTGAGGCTGGTTGCTGAGTACATGCTGGCCAAGCCTAAAGGTCTCTGCACCCTGGCTATCTCATTACAAACAATCAAACAAAACATTGCCTTCCTGTTGAAAATGTCAGCAGCCATCCAACACCAGGTTATAGTCTAACAGATTTATTTGAAATAACAATAATTTGGGAGTGCATCCCCTTTTTCAGGTGAAGTGAGAGAGAAGAGCGCACAGACACAGATTTTACAGGCAGAGAGATCAAGGGCTGAGAGATCTAAAGATCATACAACTGGTGTGAGTGGAGCATCAGATAATAAGTGCCTGCAAGTCAGCAAGAGTATTAGACAATGAGTAAAGCGTCAACTGCTGAATAACCAGTGAAGGGATGACCTATAATCTCATTAAATGAGGCAGATAGATAATTGCAAAAAACTTAAAAATAAAGTGGTATTAGAGACAAACTAAGTGCCTGGAATAACATGATAGGTATAAGAGTAGTATGCTGAGGGTCTAGCCAAAGTAATAAGTGACTCAAAATTGTACAAACTAACTAAGGTAGAGAGTTCATAACAACTTATCAAGATGATGATGTCAAAACAAGACAGTAAGGAAGATTTTACAGCAGTCACTTGTGGTGTGACATGAGCCCAAGATCATGGTTCAGGCTGTCTTCATGGGTACGGAACTTGGCTCTCAGTCTCTGCTCAGCGATTCTGCATTGTTGTATATCTTGAAGTCTGCCTTGGAGGACGTGTGCCCAAAGATTGGAGGCTGAATTTCTTTGACCACTGAAGTGTTCCCCGACTGGGGTGGGGGGGGGGGGAATCATTCCTGTCCTGCGGTTATTGCGCGGTGTCCATTCATCTGTTATTATTGCGTCTGCATGGTCTCACCAGTATCCCATGTCTTGGGGCATCCTTGTCTGCAGTGTTGTCTACTACTTCCTCAGAGTGGAGAAACTATGCCATGTTCTTTGCAGACCTTAATACGACATTGATGATAATGAGCATCTCACAAAGGACTTGCCCACACCTCCACTTCTCACTTTCAATTAACCACCACACCTGAAACAGACTATTGTTCACAGCAAACTACCCAGCCTTCAGGACAACGTCAACCACAACACCACACAATCCTGTCATGGTAACCTCTGTGAGACATGTCAGGTCATTGACATGGATGTAACTATTGCATGTGGGTACTTTACCCACCATGTACGTGGCAGTTACTCACGTGACTCGGCCAATGTTGTCTGTCTCATTCTCTTCAATACATGTGACCCCGCCACACTGTTCTGTATCAGTAAAGTCATCTTACTGTCCTGTTTTGACACCTTGCTAAATTGTCTTGATCATTCTACTTTAAATAGTTTGCACAGGTTTGAATTACTTACTACTTTGATTAGACCCTTGGCATGTGACTCTTATACCTATCATGGTATTCCAGTCTAACGAAGTGTGGAGCTGGATGAACACAGCAGGCCAAGCAGCATCTCAGGAGCACAAAAGCTGACATTTCGGGCCTAGACCCTTCATCAGAGAGGGGGATGGGGAGAGGGAACTGGAATAAATAGGGAGAGAGGGGGAGGCGGACCGAAGATGGAGAGAAAAGAAGATAGGTGGAGAGGAGAGTATAGGTGGGGAGGTAGGGGGGGAATAGGTCAGTCCAGGGAAGACGGACAGGCCGAGGAGGCAGGATGAGGTGGTAGGTAGGAAATGGAGGTGCGGCTTGAGGTGGGAGGAAGGGATGGGTGAGAGGAAGAACAGGTTAGGGAAGCGGAGAGGAGCTGGGCTGGTTTTGTGATGCAGTGGGGGAGGAGGAGATTTTGAGGCTGGTGAAGTCCACATTGATACCGTTGGGCTGCAGGATTCCCAAGCGGAATATGAGTTGCTGTTCCAGCAACCTTTGGGTGGCATCATTGTGGCACTGCAGGAGGCCCATGACAGACATGTCGTCTGAGGAAATGGGAGGGGGCGTTAAAATGGTTCGCGGCTAGGAGGTGTGGTTGTTTATTGCGAACCGAGCGGAGGTGTTCTGCAAAGCAGTCCCCAAGCCTCCGCTTGGTTTCCCCAATGTAGAGGAAGCCACACTGGGTACAGTGGATACAGTATACTACATTGGCAGATGTGCAGGTGAACATCTGCTTAATATGGAAAGTCTTCTTGGGGCCTGGGATGGGGATGAGAGAGGAGATGTGGGGGCAAGTGTAGCATTTCCTGCGGTTGCAGAGGAAGGTGCCAGGTGTGGTGGGGTTGGAGGGGAGTGTGGAGCGGGCAAGGGAGTCATGGAGAGAGTGGTCTCTCTGGAAGGCAGACAAGGGTGCAGATGGAAAAATGTCTTGGGTGGTGGGGTCTGATTGTAGATGACGGAAGTGTCAGAGGATGATGCGTTGTATCTGGAGGTTGGTGGGGTCGTGTGTGAGAACGAGGGGGATCCTCTGGGGGCGGTTGTGGCGGGGGCGGGGTGTGAGGGATGTGTTGCGGGAAACGCGGGAGACACGGTCAAGGATGTTCTCGACCACTGCAGGGGGGATGTTGCGGTCCTTGAAGAATGCAGTCATCTGGGATGTGCGGGAGTGGAATGCCTCATCCTGGGAGCAGATGCGGTGGAGGCGGAGTATTTGGGAATAGGGGATGGAATTTTTGCAGGAGGGTGGGTGGAAGGATGTGTATTCTAGGTAGCTGTGGGAGTCAGTGCCTTCCCCTGCAACCGCAGGAAGTGCTACACTTGCCCCCACACCTCCTCCCTCACCCCTGTCCCAGGCCCCAAGATGACTTTCCATATCAAGCAGATGTTCACCTGCACATCTGCCAATGTGGAATACTGTATCCACTGTACCCGGTGTGGCTTCCTCTACACTGGGGAAACCAAGCGGAGGCTTGGGGACCGCTTTGCAGAACACCTCCACTCGGTTCGCAATAAACAACTGCAGTCGCAAACCATTTTAACTCCCCCTCCCATTCCTCAGATGACATGTCCATCATGGCCTCCTGCAGTGCCACAATGATGCCACCTGAAGGTTGCAGGAACAGCAACTCATATTCCGCTTGGGAACTCTGTAGCCCAATGGTATCAATGTGGACTTCACCAGATTCAAAATCTCCCCTTCCCCCACTGCATCCCAAAACCAGCCCAGTTCGTCCCCACCTCCCTAACCTGTTCTTCCTCTCACCTAACCCCTCCTCCCACCTCAAGCTGCACCTCCATTTCCTACCTACTAACCTCATCCCGCCTCCTTGACCTGTCCGTCCTCCCTGGACTGACCTATCCCCTCCCCAACTCCCCACCTATACTCTCCTCTCCACCTATCTTCTCCTCTATCCATCTTCGGTCCGCCTTCCCCTCTCTCCCTATTTATTTCAGAACCCTCTCCCCATCCCCCTCTCTGATGAAGGGTCTAGGCCCAAAACGTCAGCTTTTGTGCTCCTGAAATGCTGCTTGGCCTGCTGTGTTCATCCAGCTTCACACTCTGTTACCTTGGATTCTCCAGCATCTGCAGTTCACATTATCTCTGATGGTATTCCAGTCATTTGGTTTACCTCCAACACCTCCTAATTTTTTTTAATATAACAATCTTTCTGCCTCTTTTAATCAGATTATAGATCATCCCTTCACTGGTTATTCTGTAGTTGACACTTTACTCACTGTTTAACACTCTTGGTCACTTGCAGAGTCTTATTAACTGACACTCCACTCACACCAGTTGTATGATCTTTTGATCTCTCAGCCCTTGATCTCTCTGCCTATAAACTCTGTGCCTGTGCTCTTCTCTCTCACTGCACCTGACAAAGGGACTGCTCTCCCAAAGCTTGTGATTTCAAATAAGCCTGTTGGACTGTAACCTGGTGTGGTGTGACTTGTGGCTTTATCCTCCCCAGTCCAACACCAAAGCCTCCACATCCTAGTTTCCTGTTGAAAGTCACATAGCCAAAGGCACCTGGCTGACATGGAAGTGTAGGAAAGCCCTGAATGAAAAGATAGGGAAAAGGCTGATGTCAGTGGGGAACTTCTCAAAAGCCTCCACGTCACAGCCCTTGCTGCCACCCCCTCTGACAGAGCCACACTGGCTGATCCCTTCAACAATTGTAAAGTTGGCTCCTGCACATCTTTGGCAGATCCTTCCAGGCTTCAAAGCCCAAAACACTCAACATAGACATTTCAAATCAGAACGAGGGAGGGAACAGTTTACTTTCAGGCTGATTCTTCCACAGTGGCACCATAATGGAAAATACAGGAAGTTGCTTTTGTTACAACAAATGATTCGCTTGCATTGTTATTCCAGTGTTCCTCAAAGTATGAGGTCATTTGAATTCCTCATCCGCTTACCATTGATTTTGTTGTATCGTCCATTAGTTCTGGTCAGTTTCCTTCCAGTGAATGGAAAGATTAGACGATGTGAGTTGGAAAAAGTATGATTCTGATGCTTGGTGACGTGACTGGAACAAGGAATTGTGTTGCGAAGAGCACAGCAGTATAAGATATCCTTTCTGGAGCATATCGTATGTCGTATTAAGGTCTGCAAAGAACATGGCATAGTTTCTTCACTCTGAGGAAGTAGTGGACGACACTGCAGGCAAGGATGACCCAGAAGAGCTTGTATTGACTACAATCTTATTCGGAAAGCTGAAGAAACAGAATTGTACATTCAGTCTACTTCATCACAATAATCAGCAAGCCAGCATAGTCTCAAACAAATCCATTGGGAGCATATGTAGGACCAGGAATGCATCAAAATCCATTAATAATGTACAGAAGATTGGCCAAATCCGCAGGTTAGTGACAAAATCATGAGAGGTATTTGCTGTTTGGAAACAAAAATCATTATTTTTAATGAGATATTAATCTATGACTGGATGATATTTTGGTAAAGCTACACCAAGCCCAGTTGGAAATTACCAAATGTAAGAAGAAGGGCTCTATCATCAGAGTGGGAGTGTGAATTTAGAAACTATTGAAGAGCTGATTTTTAATTATCCGATATGTGTAGTGAACTGACGAGCACAAAGGCAACCAATTGTATCAATTAAATTTCCAAACAGGTGATGAGGAAGGCTGGGAATGGATCCATTTGTCTTTAAAGGTAAACCATTTTGGATTGTCAATGATCGTTTTTAAGAGGCAAAGTAGATAAAATGCCACATAACAATGACAACGACAACATTTGTCAAAGATTGAAAGAGATTTTTGCAATTCATGGAAGTCCAGAAAATGTTGTTTCTGACAATGGGCCATAATTTTCAAATGAGTATTTCAAGTACTTTGAAGAAAGTATTAGTTTCAAACTGGTTATGCATTTTACAAGTTACCCTGATCTAATGGTGAAGCTGAACGAGGAGCCGGAACTATCAAGTCATTTTTGAATAAGAATGAGGATTTTCAAACAGCTTGATTGAACTATAATTCTAGCCCATTCCAATGTGACCCTTTTGAATTATTGATGGGATGGAAAGTCAAAACTCAACTCTCTGTTCTACATAGAAACTATTTCCAAGATTACGAACTAATGATTACAGGAGAGTTCAAGGCAAAGAGTAGTCTTACAGAAAGGAGTAAGTCAAGCATAATAATAAAAGTTATTATATCAAGAATTTGTCAAAGTTGTGGGAAGGTCAAAATATATGGAGAAGTGATCAAAAAAGAAAAGATATGATTGTCCAGAGCAATGAAAATCCAGAAAATTTTCAGCTTCCGTAAGCAAAAAATGCAATAAGATGAAATAGAAAGTATCTTCTTTCAATACTTCAGACATTTACATCAGTTACATATTTGGTTGAAACAGATGTTGAACCTGGTTTGAAAGAGATAGGAAACTTCAGACCTTCAGAAAGACCATCCAAGTCAAGAACCATTTATTAGAAGAGAGATGATCATTCTTCCAAATGAGAAGAGAAATGGTTTACGGAATATCTCGAAACCTCCAAGAGAACTGAATTGATGAAGTTAGATGGTGGGCAGGGGTAGAATATAAATGTAAATGTAAATATAAGAGGTAAATGAATGAAATAACATAATTAATTGGGACAAAGAATTGGATTGAGATATTGTATATGGAATGGGAAATGGTAATATTTGGATGAATTTGTTTAGCATCACCCACTGTAACGCTGTTGCACAGACACACAGGGAAAATCTTCCCAAATTTTGGGAACTATCAATTTTCGGGAATTCCTTGCAACATTTCTTTCCAAGCGCCATGATGACATTATTCTCGTAATCTTCCGTTGCTTGCTTTGGCCATAAATCCAAAAGATTTAGCAGCAGAATGCGGCCACTCCGCCATTCGGTCCATCGAATGTGCTTTATCATTCAATCATGGCTGATATGTTTCTCAATCTCATTCGCCTTCCTTCTGCTTGTAAGTCTTGACCCCCTTACTAATCAAGAACTTATCTATCTCTGTCTTAATATACTAGGCTTCATTAATAGTGACATAGAATACAAGAGCAGGGAGGTTATGATGGACTTGGATACTGGTTAGACCTCAACTACAACATCCTGTGTAGTGCTGAGAATCATACCAAAGAAAAGTTGTGAATCTATTGGAGAGTGTCGAAGAGAATGGTTGCCATATGAGACATTTTAGCGATGAGGAATGAGTGAAGAAGTTGGGGCCGATTTCCTTGGCGAGAAGAAGATTATGAGGAAATTTGATAGAAGTTTTCAAACTCATGAGGAGCTTGGAGAGTTTCAATAGGAAGGATCTCTTCCTGCTAATAAAAGGATCAAAAACTGAAGCGTTCAACTTTAAAGTGTTTCGCAAGAAAAGGAAATGCAAAGGAAAGGGTGAAGAAAAACTCCTTTTTGCTCAGTGAGTAGTTAGGGTATGGAATGCGCTGCCTGGAAGTGTAGTGGAGACAAATTCAATTGCAGTGTTCAGGAGGCCATTGGATGAAAACAAAGTTCATGATTATGGGGAAAAGGCAGGAGATTTTCACTTTGTTGATTTGCTTGGAGAGCAGTTGCGAACGTGATAGACTGAAAAGCCTCTATCTGCATTGTAATAATTCTGTGTTTCTGTGGTCACAATTCAAAGATGCCATATGAAGACTGAATAATTCAAAAGCCATAAGACAAGCCCTCCTCAACCATTGTATTTGGAATGTGAGAAAGTCTTTTTTAAAAAAAGATTAAGTGAATAGCAAAGGTCTTTCCCTGGGGTGGGAGAGTTCAAAACTCAAGGACATATTTTTAAAGTGAGAGGAGAAAGATTTAAAAAAGGCAGGAAGGGCGACTTTCCATACAGAGGGTACTTTGTATATGGAGTAATCTGCCAGAGGAAGTGATGGATGTAGGTCCAGTTATAACATTTCAAAGACTTTTGGACAGGTACATGGAGAGAAAAAAAAGTTTAAAGGGATATGGACCAAATGCAGGCAGGTGGGACTAGATTAGTTTGGGAAAATTGATCGGCATGGACAAGTTGGACTGAAAGGTCTGTTTCCGTGCTGTATGACTCGACTTAGCCTTAATAACCTTCTGTGTCAATTAGTTCCACAGAAGGGCCTGTACTGTGCTGTAATGTTCTATGTAGATTCACCACCCTCTGGCTGAAGAAATTCCGTCTCATGTCAGTTCCAAAGTGTTATCCCTTCACTCTGAGCTTGTGTCCTTTGGCCTTTGTCTCTCCTACTAATGGAAATACCTTCTCCACGCCCACTCTATCCAGGCCTCTCAATAATCTGCAAGTTTCAATCAGATTGTCCCTCATCCTTAACTACATTGAGTACAGACCAGGGGCCTAAACCACTCTTCATATGTTAAGCCCTTCATCCACAAATATCAATCATGTAAACCATCCCTGGACCTCTTCCAATACCACCACATTCTTCCTTAGACATGGGGCTCAAAACTGCTCATTATACACCAAATGCAGTCTGACCAGAACCTTATACAGCCTCAGCAGTACATCTTTGCTCCTGCATTCTAGCATCCTTGAAATAGATACTAACATTGCATTTACTTTCCTAATCTAAACCTCCATTCTAACCTTCAGAGAATCCTGAACCATGACTCCCATGTCCCTTTGTGCTTCAGATTTCTGAAGCCTTATCCTGTTTAGAAAATAGTCCATGCCTCCTCCCACCAAAGTGCATAAGTTTACACTTAACCACACTGTGTTCCATCGGCCACTTCTTTGCCTGCTCGCATAACATGTCCAAGTCTTTCGGCAGCCCCTCCGCGAACTCAACACTGTCCCTCTGCCTATCTCTGTATCATTTGCAACTTATTGATAATGCCCTTAGTCTCTTCTTCCTTTGAAGGAGCCCACCAACATTGTCAGTACCATGCTGGATCCAGGAAGCATGCATTGGGATATCTCTGTGGATATGTTGGTGGCTGCCATCAAAAGCCATTTCCAGCAGAATATTCAGTGCCTGCTGGAAATGCCCACAGACCTGCACTCCATCACTTTAGCCTCTGGTGCTCAGCATCAGTGGCAAGGTGAGAGGAAATCCAAGGATCTTGTCTTCAATCCAGGTGCCCCTTTCTCTCATGCAGACAGAATAGTGTCAGAAGGCATCAGAGGGAGGAGAAACTATACAGAGAGCAGCTCATCAGTCTCCCCTTGACACCCTCCAAACATGCTGGGGCCCTCATGTTCACCCTTTTTGCTGTAGCCAGCCATGTGAAGATTGCAGTGGAGGAAGATGAGCCTGCGTCCAGGCAGAACTCTATCACTTTGTCTGGGCCATATGTCCACAAATGCCTCTGCAGTCATCCATTTAAATCTTCCAGGCCAGCTATAGGCTCCACAACAGAGCAGAGTCCCTCCACTCTAACTGTGATCCCCACGATTGCACATTGAAATTGTGAGAGTGTAAGGAAAATAAAACCTGAAGACACCTAGGTGGCATGGGTGGCACTTCATTGCAAATACATCCTTACATCTGTAAACATATATGTGCTACAATTCATCACATGTCTGATTTATTTTTTCTATTCATTTTGTGGGATGAGGGCGCCACTGGCTGGCCAGCATTTCTTGATCGCCCCTATTTGCCCTCAAGAAGGTGGTGGTGAACTGCCTTCTTGAACCGCTGCATTCATCCTGTTGTGGGTTGACCCACAATGCTATTAGGGAGGGAATTCCAGGATTTTGACCCAGTGACAGTGAAGGAACAGCAACATATTTCCAAGTCAGGATGGTGAGTGACTTGGAAAGGAACTTGGAGGTGGCGGTGTTCCCATATATCTGCTGCCCTTGTCCTTCTACATGGAAATGGTTGTGGGTTTGGAAAGTGCTGTCTCAGGATTTTTGGTGAATTTCTGCAGTGCATCTTGTAGATAATACACAGTGCTGTTACAGAGCATCAGTGGTGGAGGGAGTGGATGCTTGTGGATGTAGTACCAATCAAGCGGCTGCTTTGTCCTGGATGGTGTCAAGCTCCTTGAGTGTTATTGGGGCTGCACTCATCCAGGCAATTGGGGAGTATTCCATCACACTCCTGGCTTGTGCCTTGTAGATTGTGGACAGGCTTTGAGGAGGCAGGAGATGAGTTACTCGCTGCACTACTGTTGTTTTAACTGTAGGACCAGATTATGCAGCTATGATGTCAGGGCTAAGCAGCCAATATTTATACATCTCAAGAATAATAGGAAGTATTGCAGTGAGACAATGCATGCTGGATACAAACAGACATCTTTCAACCTTTACATTCATGAGTGCAGGCTTGACTTAGCATTTTGGTGAAGAAATCACTGATTGCAAAGTTAATGTGAATGCATTGTAAAAGATTCTTTCATGTTCCTCATTTATAGCCACTTACATGAGTGAGACTACGTGAGCAAATGCAGGCTTCTCTGGAGACAAAGTTTCATTCTATCTGTGTCTAACATAGGAGTACTCATTTGAGAATTGGTAATATCCAATACACATTAACATCACCTCTTGTTCAGGTGGATAAAAATGCTTTAAGCGCAACCTCTTATTGGATTTAATTGATACTCACTCCCAAGAGATGTGACTTGGTTGAACAAATCATTCAGTGAATGTAGATTTTTGCTGTTTCAAAGGCAAGCAGCCTTTATTTAGTTCCAAATGCAAGGGTGATTTTTTTTTAAAAAATGAGTTCTTTCTTACATCTTTCCTATTGTACAATAAAGGTAACTGTTATCAATTGTTTGAATGTGTTATTACAGCTGCTGCTTCCATGCTCAAGAATGACAACATTGACCACTCTGACGAGCATTATGGAAAGATTAGCATTCGTTCAGACTAATTTTAATAAAATTACCTTCTGATGCTTCATTGATGATTAGGTATTCAAGAGCTGCACGCTGAGTTCCACAGGGGCCACCATTAGTTTGAGAGTCTGACTGATACAGACCCTTCTCATCCACCCATCATTGTTCAGCCTTCAGCATCGCAAATTCACTTACACTGTTAAATGTGTATATAATATTCACATACACTACCCTGCCACCTTGTCATTAGCCCTGCAACATAGTATTGAATACAAGACCCCATGTTATCATATATTTATGGTAGACTGAGAGAGCAAAACAGCCAAGAGATTTCTAGAATGTGTTTGAGAATTGATGACAGTAGGTGATTATTGTAACTTCGCCTGTGATGACTTCTGCTCCTCAAATATTACTAGAATAATTTGTCATGATCAATGGCATGGTCATCATTGCTTGTGATCATGATTTGTAATGTATGTTGTTGATCAATGCATAAATTCCACATTCAGATTAACTTAATGGCATCCATTGATTCAATGATGATGCCATTAAGTTAATCTGAATGTGGAATTTATGCATCATCACTGAATCAATGGATGCCTGAATAAAACAACTGTCCCTTAAGAGCTGACATTGCCCACAAGAGCACGTACCCCTACTGGGATGTCATTTTAAAGAAGCACTTAAAAGCTTTTTTAATTGTCTTCAGTGTTTGTCTAATAGATTCAAGAGGGCTCCCTGCTCGCTTGGAACATGCCCCAGAGAAAGGCAGAAGAAGGCAAACTGGCATTAGGATCCTGTTGAGATGTTACATTTGTGGGATTTAACACCCTCACACATCAAAATCTGTCATCCCTTAACTGGGAAAATTCCAAACTATGGCTCAGTCATTTGGCTGATTAATTTGCCAAGGCAGCAGGAGGCAAAGTCTTAAGATTCTGTTTGGGCATTCATCTCTGTGAAGATAGAATGGTATCTGGCAGAGTCTGGTGGCTTTATGAGAAAAAAGTGTTGTGCAGAATTGGCTGATTTTTTTTGTGCCCCTGAGATAAAGTGAGAGTTGACCATGTTCATGGTACATATTTGCTGTTCATTGTGTAATGTGTAAAAGTTGACTTAATTCTAATGAATTATTTGAAAACTGTAATTCAACATTCCAAGTTCAAGACTGAATTTGGTTTGTGATGAGTAGCCACATAATACATCTGCAATTTTTCAGCCCTGTGTGCAAGCTAACCTATTGTATCATTCTCACAGAATCCACTTAGGACTGCTATCAATGCAGGTTGACTTTGGTTACCATCGCTGACATTAACCGTTATCTAGCCCAAATTTGATCTACAGTTTTTTTTACTCTGCTAAATGAACTTATGTTTACTCAATTTCAAGAACAAATCCCATTAATTTTAAGAATAAATTATTTGTACTTTAACCAGACCAAATAAATTCTGTGAAGAAATTAAAAGTTTGGTCATCATATGTGAAAGGAAAGCTTTGAAGTCTGAATTTCTGAAAAAATTAGGATCCTTCTGTGTATGAATCCCAAAAATCCCCAAGTTATGACAAGAACAATGATTGAAGCTAACAGAAAATGATTATGGATCACCAACAATATACTGAACGTACCTTTCTCAGCTATTAACAAACCTGAAATACTGAAAATGAAAGAAGCAAATATGGGAAAAGTTTCCTTCACTCATTAAAGCAAACAATGTATAATCAGCTCTCAACAAAAGCTCAAACAAATCCATTTAATATCCCCTGGGATTATTTTCCCCAAAGAAATTTAATTGAAATTCGGGAATATCTGCTTAGTTTATCAATCTATGTTATTATTATTTGACTTTCTAGATTATGATAATTTCATGGTCTGTTCGGCTGAAGAGTCATGATGATTCATGTGTTTACATTTAACCTTATAATCATTTACATGGAGATGTGTCACTTCTTCCCTTCTTCAGAGGAAGACAATAGCATTGCAGCAGGTTTCGTGAATATTGCAGAAAAGTAGCAGCTATTTCTTCATTTGATATTGTACTTCACAGTGAAAATGTCCATCACAAAACTCATTAAATTTTGATAAGGTTAACTAATCACTTACAAAAATGCAATACTTTTCTACCTACTATAACTGCTGAGATTGCAATGTGTGTTCAAAAGGGCAGAAATTTTAGAGAATTTATAGACAAAGCCTAGAATTAGACATTATATCACATTATTAAGCAAACCTTCTGTTGGCAAGAAATAAAATTAATTAAAATCAGAACAATAATCTTCATTTTTTGGTTCAGGAAATGTGAAATCAGGAAAAATAAATCTTTTAGTTTGTATGAATTGCAGTAATAATCTATGTGTGTATGTATATATATGTAATATATATAGTCAAAGTCTCAAATGTTTTTCTGTAAATAAAACTTCCTACAGACTACTTAAAAGAACAAACTACCTACTTAATTATTCATTTCCCATCTGAATTTGCATCATAACAAAAACTCATTCACAATGTAAAAACATTCACAACATGGAATTTTGAAAAAGATGGTAATAAATAGCAGACCAGACCAGTAACACGCTGTAATGTGGCGTTATATATTGTGTTGTGCATAGTGAATACAGGAAAGAGTATTACATTTATATTTTTAGCAGTCACGTCTGCTCTGGGCAATTGAAGTCATAGTCGTGAATGAGAAATGGCATAGCTTGTATTATATACTTGTCTCAGGGATATACCTGCCTCAGGTATGCAGTTCTGGTAAAGTATTTGTAAATGCAAATTTATTGCGTGGAAGCCAGGGAGCATTGGCATCCTCTCAGTAAATTTTTGCTCTGCTTCTTTTTCCAACAAAATTGGGTATCAGTCATCATTTTGTGTTGATTCCCTTTCAAGTTCTCTGCTCTTTTGCAAGTGGCAATACAATTCTGTAGTGATACACACGATATTCTTGCATAATAAATTTAGATTTATCTCTTCTATAGAATGCAATGACAATAATACAAGTTAAGGATGTCACCAATCACTATTGGTAAGATTTTCTTTTCTTCACATTCCAGAAAACAGCTTTTCATAACCTGCTTGAGTCAAGGACTGAAAGCCTGCTGATTTCTGCTGAAGCTTGACAGATGGTAGCTAATTTGTATATGAACAGTCTAGCTCTGTGTAAAATGTGACAGCAGTGAATTTATTCCACAATAATTTATCCTGAGTTGCATTGTTTGAAAATGCTTGCTGCCTTTATATATCTGTGTTTTATTTTCCGTCAGTTCTCATAGGAGGATATTTCCTTTCAATTTAACCCGCATTTCCTGCAGTTATGTTTATTACTTTATGATATGGCATCTCAAAGAATAAGGTAT
The DNA here is from genome assembly GCF_030684315.1 of Stegostoma tigrinum. Lineage (NCBI taxonomy): Eukaryota > Metazoa > Chordata > Chondrichthyes > Orectolobiformes > Stegostomatidae > Stegostoma > Stegostoma tigrinum. The sequence continues at coordinate 79,303,107 of NC_081355.1, read as the reverse complement.
AATCAAGACCAATCTCGACTTTTCATATAATTGAGAACAACAAGCTGAAATCTTAATTACTGCCAAGTAGCTCACACTCTGCTCATTACCAAGACCATGCTCTCCAGCAGAGGTGTTGATGACAAGTTCTGTTGAAGCAAAACAATTTAATTTTGCAACATAACTTAAAAGGGATAGCAATAATTATTGCTGGGATTCTAGTCGATAAAAAGATTTTAGATACATTTTAAAGCTTTGCTTATTTGTGTTGAATGGTAAAAGATCATAAAAATGTCAAAATTAAATGCTATAAATAAAAGTTTCAAGATTTCCTGTTTCAATCATTTTTTCGAAACAGCAGAAATTGTTAATTTATCACAGTTGGACGCTACTGTCTAGTTTTCAACAAATCCACAGGCCCTAATTGCCTTCTCTAATGGCTGTGATACTGGCAGAACACATGTGTTTGCAATGCTTTGTATTCAAATCCACAAGTTTTATTTTAAGTGACAAGTGTTTTTACTTTCTGAAATTAAATTTTAATGCAGTGCTGAGGGGATTGACTACCTGCTGCTTTGCAGAAAGTACCTTTCCACTGGGACTTCAATTACACTCTTGTTCTATGTTAAATATCTAGTCTCATGGAGTGAAGATGGAGAACATTTTTAAGGAATCTATGGCTAGATTAGCTTACTGTTTGCTAACAATGCAGTGTCTATATTGATCTACCAGCCTATATTGCACTTATTATTGATCAAGTTAAGAATGTTCAGGTTGGAGGTTTTGGTGCAGGTGTCTTATCCACCTGGTAAATGCTGCATGAAAGGTTATGTTTCCTATGATTAAAGCTAAAATTTTTACCTTGACATGAAGCTCGTGGTAAGCAATTGTTGCATGCTAATAGTTATTGTCATGTGATGGTAGCTATCTCTTGCTGCTTTTGAATGTTACTCCAGTCTGCCCTACTTCTAATTATCCAATGTGCTGATAGCCATGGTGGCTAATGAAGCACTAGGAAAATTGAAATCAGAGGTTGATGAGAAAGCCTTATTTGATCATATTAAATGCATGGCTAATTTCTATGTGTAGCTGAGATAACAAGGTGTAGAGCTGGATGAACACAGCAGGTCAAGCAGCATCAGAGGAGCAGGAAGGCTGACGTTTCGGGCCTAGACCCTTCTTCAGAAATGGGGGAGCGGAAGGGGGTTCTGAGGGGGGGTGTGGATAGATGCTGGATAGAGGAGAAGATAGGTGGATAGGAGACAAACCGGTCAAAGAGGTTTCATGATTTCTTGTTTCAATCTTTTTTCGAAACAGCAGAAATTGTTAATTTATCACAGTTGGACGCTACTGTCTAGTTTTCAACAAATCCACAGGCCCTAATTGCCTTCTCTAATGGCTGTGATACTGGCAGAACACAGGGACAGAGCCAGTGAAGGTGAGTGTAGGTGGGGAGGTAGGGAGGAGATAGGTCAGTCAGGGGAGGATGGACAGTTCGATGGGGTGGGATGACGTTAGTAGGTAGGAGATGGGGGTTGGGTTTGATGTGGGAGGAGGGGATCGATGGGAGGAAGGAATGGTTAGGGAGGCGGGTCGAGCTGGGCTGGTTTTGGGATGGGGTAGGGGGAAGGGGAGATTTCGAAGCTTGTGAAGTCCACATTGATACCATTGGGCTGCGGGGTTCCCAAGCGGAATATGAGTTGCTGTTCTTTCAACCTTCAGGTAGCATCATTGTGACACTGTAGGAGGCCCAGGATGGACATGACATCTGAGGAATGGGAGGGGCAGTTGAAATGGTTCGTGACTGGGAGGTGCAGTTGTTTAGTGCGAACTGAGCGTCGGTGTTCTGCAAAGCGGTCCCCAAGCCTCCGCTTGGTTTCCCCTGGTCAGTTTCAATTCTGTGCTCCATTGCTCTTATGCCTTATAAGTTGAAACAATGAAAAAAAAACATTTTTTGGTGAAATCACTGATTTTCAATGAAACAAATTATAGCAATTTGTGATTTTGTTTAATCTGACTTCTGGTTATTGATGTTTCAAATGACATCTTCGAATCTGTGTTATTAATAAGCTTTCCCATTTTGTCCTACTCTACTTGTCTGCTGCTTTTGGCATGGTTGGCCATGACATACTCCTCCAATGGTTCTCTGATGTCACCCATCTGTGTTTCACTGCTGTCTCATGCTTGCATTCTTACCTCTTTAACCACAACCAGCAAATCATTTCCTTAGAGATAATAAGAACTGCTGATGCTGGAGTCAGAGACAAATAAATGTGGAGCTGGAGGAACACAGCAGGCCAGGCAGCATCAGATGAGCGGGAGGGCTGACATTTCAGGTTGGAACCCTTCTTCATTTCTTTCTCTTCTTGTTCCTGCAATGTTGTACTTTGTAGTAAATAAGGATTTATCTTTGGCTTCTTCCAATTTGTGAAGTACCATGTACCAAAAACAAATTAGTTCTCACATTTCTGCTAATAAGACACAGCTCTACCTCATCAGCACCTCTTTCCATTGTTGCCCAGTTACTGGATTGCTCATCCAACACCCATTGCTGGATGAGAAGAAATTTCCTTTAAGTAAGTATTGATAAAACGGATGTCATCATTTGCTTTCAGTCCTCACTCAAATTTCCATATCCTAACTACTGACACGCCCCTCTTCATGGCAACCATCTGAAATTAAGACGTTCTGTTTGCAGCATTATTATTATTTTTGATCCTAAGATGAACCTCCAACCTTATTTTTGTGCCATCTCTAAGACTACCTCTTTCACCTCCTTAACATCACTCATCTTTGTCCCTATCTCAGCTCTTTTATTGCTGAAACCCTATTCATGTTTTCATTCCTCTACAGCTGATTATTCCAATATACCCCTCAAGTTTTACACATTTTACTTTCCATAAACTTAAAGTTATCCAAAACTCTGCTGCCTTTACTAGCTGCAAGACCCTGGCACTCAGCCACCCCTGCATTATTGACCTACATTGGTTCCTAGTCAAACAAGATCTTCATTTTAAAATTCTCACCCTTGATTCCAAATTCCAGCATTGTCTTACCTCTCCTTTGCTCTCTGCAATCTCCTTCGGTTCCATAAACCTTCGAGGTATCTGCGTTTGTCTAATTTTGGTATTTCATGCATTCCCATTCACTACTTTTTTTAAATCATTGGTGATCTTGCTCAGGCTCCTAGCTCATAAATTCTGTCCCTTTACAGCACTGCTCTTTAACATTGCTTTCTTCCTTTAAGACAATGCTTAAAACCTATCCTGTTAATGAAGCTTTTGGTCATCTGATCTATTATCTCTTTTATGGTGTGGTTTGTTTTAATTTATAATCTTCCACTCAAGTATTGTGGGATATTTCATTCCGTTAAATGTGATAAATAAATATAACTTTCTGTGGCTGCTGTTACAAGGTAAAGTATTGTTGAATCACATTAGATGAACAACCTTCTACAAAAAATTTCACTGCATCTCAAAGATATACTGACATTAACGCATAAGTATTCTGGATTGTGACATATTTACTTATTTGCCAAAGGTCTCCATTGAATGAATTCTCAGCTTAATTCACGGTGATTATTTAACCATAATGGAAAGAAAGGAACAATTGTAATTGTGTTCTTAAAACCATTTAGTTATTTTTTATTGAGAAATATTATCCTTCCAGGGCTAATGTAACTCAATTTATTCATGTTAGCAGGTTTTATGAACCAATGAGCTTGACTGGTGTTGTGGGATAGTGAGAGAGGAGTGTGTCATGCTTTCCAAATGGAACACCTATAGTAACAGATGTTTGTGTAGGAATAAGTATTTTGTTCATCTGTGAAGAGAAGGAGGATTAAATAATTTTTCAAGGAGAAGTGGGAGAATGGCTCAGTGGTTAGCACTGCTGCCTCACAGTGCCAGGGTCCCAGGTTTGATTCCACCCTCCAGCAACTGTCTGTGTGGAGTTTACACGTTTTTTCTCGTGTCTGTGTGGAATTCCTCCAGGTGAACTGGTTTCCTCCCACTGTCCAAAGGTGTGCATATTCGGTGGATTGGCATTACTAAATTACGCTAAGTAATTTAGGGGTGTGGAAATTAGATGGAACAAAAATGGAAAATGCAGGGTTACAGGGAAAGGGTAGGGGTTGGGTCTAGGTGGGATGCTCTTCGGAAGGGCTGTGTGGACTTGTTGGGCCAAATGGCCTGTTTCCACACTCTAGGGATTCTATTCTATGAAGAAAGGTGTAAGCAAAAGTCAATCCGTTCTTTGTGCAAATTTCTTAATAATTAAGTAGTGCATTAATGAAGCTGCCAAGGTCTATTGACAGAGTTCTTACACCAGGCCTTATTATGCACGTTTGGTTGAGAGTGCAGACATTTAACAGGATTATCATAGCAGGGCATTCTGTATTGACCACTGAACAAAACTATTATCATTCTGAGGAAGTGTCACCGGACCCAAAATGTTAACTCTGTTTTCTCCTTCACAGATGCTGCCAGACCTGCTGAGCTTTTCCAGCAACTTTGTTTTTGTTCCTGATTTACAGCATCCGCAGTTCTTTTGGTTTTTAAAACTATTATCATTGCTTGATTGACATCTTTATGTGTTTATAGTAAGCATTATTTCTGTTATCTCTCCTGACAAAGTCTCAATGTTTATTTGTATAAGCTTAAGAGGTATGATGTATTTAAAGTGTCTGTTATTGACGCGTTGATAGTCCAGCTGATGCACACCTTTATAAGATTGTAAGACTGCTTTTTTTCAAATGAAGGTTTATGAATGTGTCTTTCTTTTTGTTTGAGGAGTTCTACACACACTATTGTTATTATAGAGCTACTTGATTCTTCATGTAATGTATACTGATAATGGGAAGGTCAGAACAATGAGTTGCAACTGAGCTAAAATTCCTCGAGCCACAGACACTCACAGTGCTAGTAAAATTGTCAGTACCAGTAAAACTTGTAGTCTGGGAAATGGAGGCAGGATCCTTAGAATTCTGTCCTGCCTGCCATTTTAAATAGCTCCGGCGTAATTCCTACTCTGCCAAATCTTGGCCTGGGTAAGGGAAGGGCATGATTTAAATAACAACCATTTTACAATCTGACTAAGTTAATTCAACCACATTCATGTTCACTGACAATGCCACATCACCAATTTCCAATCACTGAGGAAAGAAAAACAATGTTCCAAAAATAAATCTATGCTCCTTGTCCACAGTTTTGATTGTAAAAGATATTTTTCTCTTGTATGTGGGGAAATAGGTTGCAAACAACAGGCAAAATTTGCGATCATTTGCACCTTACTGCTTTGGTGTATCCATGGTGGTTTTGGTGAAAAAGTGTACTGTGCTGTTTTGCAAATATTCTTACTAATTGACCCTGTATAACCCAACATTATACCAAAGAATGAAGCTCAGTGTTTGACCAACAGGAACTTTATCTACATTTGCAGCATACATAAAATTAAGCTTTCCGAAATGACTTGTCTGACCGTTATTGTTTACATTCTGAATATTGCATACACCAACATGGAATTAAAACAAAAGGACACAGCTCTGAATTAAATCACAAAACAGCCACATTTTTATTCTTTGTGGATAAATTGCTAACAGGAATATTGACGGTTTAACTTGAGGCTTATTGTAAAGTGAACTGACTACTGACTATATACAAGCACCCCGTCCATCAGTACTGTACATTTTCAATGTTTTCTGTATTTCAGGGCAGGTCTGTGTATTTTTCTTGTACAAATGGCAATGTTTGAACCAGCTTATGTTGTTATGCAGCCTGGTAGCTCACAGCTGAGCAGATGTAAGTTCATCCATTTTCAATTCTGCCACCAGGACGTTCATCAAAGAAACATTCGATGACAGCTAGAATTTCATTGGCCACATTTCCCAGTCATGCGGAACAAATCCAGGCTTTTGTCTTCCTTAATTTCCTTGGTAGCAGGTGAGAGAAATAAATGACATTTGTTTGGCCCAAGGCACTTGTAATGTCAGAGAACTTGGTTATAAACCATTGTATGAAAGTGTCAGACGAAGCTGAAAAATTGTCTTGATCTTCCCGTGGTAAAGGATGTCTGTAGGGGATTAAGATGATGGGGAAAAAGAAGAAAAAAACCACCATTAGAACACAAGTGGAGATAACTGGCAATTACCTCGTCTTCTGGAATGACTTGGACGGAAATATTCTAGGTGTACAGATTTAAATTAGCAGACTAAAGAATTACAGTGGACAGGACAAAAGAAACTGTCTACTGCTATCACCACATTCCTATTGGCTACTCCTACTTGAGTGGTTTTCTGAAACTCAATGCTATGAAAAGTTAGCTCATCCATTACGCTGCCCACTTCCATGCATGCAGGCTACAAGAGCATCAAATTTGTTGGAAACTTCCAAAGGCCAAGATTCCTCCATTTCTACCATCTCTGCCTCACTTGCAGTCATGACCATAGACCATGTATTAAATCTGAAGACCACTAGCCTAAGGGGTGTGGCCATCTCCTGAAATAAAAGTTCCTGGGAACTTTCCCCATCCTGATGCATTGCACTGTTTGTCTTCCTGCTCAATGGCTCTGAGCTGAAGTTCCTCCAGCTATAGACTCACGGCAATTATATTTGCTTTGGTGTCCATGAGGTCCCACATTCTGCAGCTGATATATGTCACCTGCCCTGCCATTTTGATTTTCTATTTTTTTGTCAATTTGAACGAATGTCAACATGTCTGTGTTAATATTAATAATTAATCCATACAGAGAAATGCAGGTTACTTAGGAAGAGGCAACATGCATTTGTTAAATGCAAGTCATGTCTGACTAATTTATCAAAGTCTATTGAAGAGATAACAGAGAAGTTTGATGAGGGCAATGCTGTTGATATGGACTTCTAGAAGGCCTTTGATGCAGTGTTGCACAATAACCTTGTGAGAAAAGTTATATCGCACGGAGTAAGAGGGTCAGTAGCACCATAGATACGAAATTGATTGAGGAATAGGTGACAGGAAGTGATGATTAAAGGGCACTTTTGGTTTGTGGTAGAGTCTACCCAGGGCTGATATTGCGTCTTTTACTTTTCCTGATATAGACGTTTCGTCACCATTCTAGGTAACATCATCAGTGAGCCTCCGATGAAGCGCTGATGTTATGTCCCACTTTCTTAGAAACTCACATCCAGTTTAAATTGTGTTGCAAAAGAATACAATGGAAGAAACACATTTTCACACAAGTTAGGGGATGAAATGCACTGTCTGAAAGTGTGCTGGAGGGAAGTTCAATTGAGACATTCAGGAGGGTATTAGATGTTCATTTAAATAGAAACAATCAGCAGGGTTATGGGGAAAACTCATGACAATGTAGGTACGACGCACGGGTTTGTAGAGCATCCAGGCATGGTTCGTGACAAACGACTACACCTCCCATTCGCGAACCACTTCAACTCCCCCTCCCACTCCTTGGATGACATGTCCATCCTGAGCCTCATTCACTGCCACAATGACGCCACCCGAAGACTGGAGGAACTGCGCCTCATAGATCGCTTGAAAACTCTGCAGCCCAATGGTATCAATGTGGACTTCACAAGCTTCAAAATCTCTCCACCCTGACCTCATCCCAGGACCAGCCCATCTTGTCCCCACCTCCTTGACTGTCCGTCTTTTCTCCCACCTATCCGCCCCTCCCATCTCACTGACCAAACCCCACCCCCCATCCTACCTACCAGCCTCATCCCCGCCTCCTTGACCTGTCCTTCTTCCCTCCCACCTACCTGCCCCTCCCTCCCCACTCACTAAACCCCTTCCCAACTCCCCACCTATACTCACCTTTACTGTCTTCACCCCCACCTCCTTGACCTGTCCGTCTCCACTATCCATCTTCTATCAACGTAGTGGGGGGAGGGGAAGAGCTGGGCTGGTTGTGTGGTGCAGTGGGAGGAGGGGACGAACTGGGCTGGTTTTGGGATGCAGTGGGTGGAGGGGAAGAGCTGGGCTGGTTGTGTGGTGCAGTGGGAGGAGGGGACGAACTGGGCTGGTTTTGGGATGCGGTGGGGGAAGGGGAGATTTTGAAGCTGGTGAAGTCCACATTGGTACCATTGGGCTGCAGGGTTCCCAAGCGGAATATGAGTTGCTGTTCCTGCAAGCTTTGGGTGGCATCATTGTGGCACTACAGGAGGCCCATGATGGACATGTCATCTAAAGAATGGGAGGGGGAGTTGAAATGGTTCATGACTGGGAGGTGCAGTTGTTGATTGCGAACCGAGTGGAGGTGTTCTGCAAAGCAGTCCCCAAGCCTCCGCTTGGTTTCCCCAATGTAGAGGAAGCCACACCGGGTACAATGGATGCAGTATACCACATTGGCAGATGTGCAGGTGAACCTCTGCTTAATATGGAACGTCATCTTGGGGCCTAGGATAGGGGTGAGGGAGGAGGTGTGGGGGCAAGTGTAGCACTTCCTGCGGTTGCAGGGGAAGGTGCCGGGTGTGATGGGGTTGGAGGGCTACTGCATTCCAAAACCAGCCCAGCCTGTCTCTGCCTCCCTAACCTGTTCTTCCTCTCACCCATCCCTTCCTCCCACCCCAAGCCGCACGTCCATTTCCTACCTACTAACCTCATCCCGCCTCCTTGACCTGTCCGTCTTCCCTGGACTGACCTATCCCCTCCCTACCTCCCCACCTATACTCTACTCTCCACCTATCTTCTTTTCTCTCCATCTTCGGTCCGCCTCCCCCTCTCTCCCTATTTATTTCAGAACCCTCACCCCATCCCCTTCCCTGATGATGGGTCTAGGCTTGAAACGTCTTCGCTTTTGTGCTCCTGAGATGCTGCTTGGCCTGCTGTGTTCATCCAACTCCACACTTTGTTATCTTTCATTCAGGTTTATGTTCAGTCGTGACCACAGACAACAGAGGGACTGCACACAAATTGTGGAATAATTGATCGCTCCTTTTTCTGTCTCTGTAACTTGTTCACAGCCCCAAGATGTTCCATTAACTGAGAACAAGTCAAATGGTTGTTGGTAGGTAAAAAGATCTGTGTCATTAATTGCTTGTCACTAGTCTGCAGACCAATCAGCTTCTTGTTGCGAGAAAATCTGAATCGTTACATGCATCGGCACTGAATTGCCTCCAATACAAACCTAAATATATGATTGGTTTAGCAGTTGTTTAACATGGTCCTTACATTACCTAGTCTGACCTACATGTGAGTAATAATCCAGAGCAATATGGTTGACTCTGGCCCTTGAAATGGCTTAGCAAACCACACCATTCAAGGACAATTGGGGATCAACAACACATGCAGACTTTGTCAGAGGTGTATTTTCCCATAGAGCAATCATTAAGATGCCCTTTCCTCCCATTTCATGTCTTCAAAAGTGCAACATCATTGATTTACTAAATCTTCATTTGCAGTACCACAATGAATGGTTAATGATAATCAAAATCTAGTCAAATATTTACCAAAGCTCAAGATAGGATGTTTCTAATTTCCATTATTCTCAAGTTAAAATTATACATCTTGGACCAGATTGTTTATATCCAGGAAGACACTAGATATGTAGTTTGTGGAGAATGGGTACCAATAAAGATAACACTTGTGCAATATTTGAGTGCCATATGTTTGATGTACCTCAGTAAATTAGTCATGCAATAGGACAGGCAAGATTTTAGCTGCTTTCCTCACTAACCTCAGTCTCAGCCACAGAGCATGCTGCTTGTACTGTAAAATTGTTAGTGGAGTGTGAAGGGACTTGTCAGGATTTTTTTTCCAGATAGCTGTGCTAAATATACTGCTCCTCCTGTGAACATTGGTTCACCAGCACAGGCAGCTCTCATGCTTGGATGACTGTTCCACATAGTCCTTCCCTCTCACACATCCGCCACCCAAGCACAGAGAGGAAAGATTCTCCAACTTTGGCAGTTCCTATTATTTCTTTCCTAATGTGGAGCTGTGTTTGATGAGTTTGAATAAGTGCTTTTATAGTATGACTATTAATTAGGTAAGTTGTGGCATTAACAAGGCATTCAACTAGCATTAATGATCGCTAGTTGGCAGTTCACTGCTGCCTACCTGGAATTGAGAATGGGGACCATAGTGAGGCATGTAATGACATAGGGCATATGACAGAACATTGAGCAGGCATGGAGGAAATGAGGCTGCATGAAAATGGTATGGAGACGGCATGGAAATATGAGGAATTGTTTAAGGGGTATGTGACATATGAGAAACAAATGGAAGTGACGAGCAGGTATGGGGTCAGGAGTTAATATTAGGAATGTAAGTGGGCATATGGGATGGATGGTGGGTGGGAGTTGAATGTTGACAGCCTGCCAGCCTAGACATCCATTCATTCAAATATCATCTCAAACTCCCTCTGGAGGCAGCTGCCAGACTCCATGCCATGCCTGGCCTCCCTGAGTGACATTGGAGAAGATGGGGGAATTTTAATGAAGATGAGAAGCAGGGTCATTCTCTACAAAAATTCAGCTCTTTGTTTCCAGTTGTGCTGAATCCAAAACTTAGAACTACCAGTAAACATTGTTACAATTCAAACTAATCAAGTATTCACAAGAAACTGTTTTATTCCGATGTGAGTCAATTTGTGGAACGTTCTGCCACAGGGACTGATTAAAGAAAATTACGTAGTTACATTAACTGACAAGCACAGCCATAACAGAAGAATGTGCTGGTACTGCGAGGTGAAGTGCAATGGGAAAGACGTAACTGAAGCATAAACCTGTTGGGTCAAATGGCCTGTTCCTGTTCTGAAAAATGTGATGGACATCCCTAAAAAACAGTTACCATAGATTTAGAAGGAGAAGATCCTGGTAGCAAAATTGTCTCACTTCTCTGATCATTTTATGAATGAAATGGAAAGTACCCTACCTAAATGGATGTTCAGAAAATCTTTAGCAACTCTTCACATGAGAAACCTCAAGCCACAAAAATTCAATCTAGAACCTAAATTCATTAAGAAGCTGATTAAAACTTTAGAAATATATTGTATTTGTAGAGCAAAATGTGAAACTTAGGATAGGATTGTGTGGTGACCCTGAGGAATCAGGGTTTACTTTTAACACTTATTCAGTTTGTGGAATCTAATTGCAAGTGGGGCAGAATTATTGCAGCGTAAAACAGCAGTAGTCATCTGTAGTCTGACTAACAACAGGATTGTTGGGGGGGCGTATGGTGTTTTGGCTTTCGTTGGCAGGGGGATTGAGTTTAAGAGTCGTGAGATCTTGTTGCAGCTCTATAAAGCTTTGGTTAGACTGCACTTGGAATACTGCATCCAGTTCTGGTCGCCCTATTGTCGGAGGGATGTGGATGCTTTGGGGGGGGTTCGGGGGAGGTTTGCCGGGATGCTGCCTGGACTGGAGGGCTTATCTTATGAAGAGAGGTTGACTGAGCTCGGACTTTTTTCATTGGAGAAAAGGAGGAGGAGAGGGGACCTAATTGAGGTATACAAGGTAGTGAGAGGCATAGATGGAGTTGATAGTCAGAGACTATTTCCCAGGGCAGAAATGGCTAACACGAGGGGTCATAGTTTTGGGCTGGTTGGAGGAAAGTATAGAGGGGATGTCAGAGGCGGGTTCTTAACACAGGGAGTTGAGAGCATGGAATGCGTTGCCAGCAGCAGTTGTGGAAGCAAGGTCATTGGGGAAATTTAAGAGACTGCTGGACATGCGTATAGTCACACAAATTTGAGGGTGCATACATGAGGATCAATGGTCGGCACAACATCGTGGGCTGAAGGGCCTGTTCTGTGCTGTCCTGTTCTATGTTCTATGTTCTATGTTCTATATGCAAATTGTCTGGCAATTGTTGAATAGAATGTTATACTCAGACATGTAAAGTACTACACATATTTTAAAAACATTGAAGCTTAAGTTAACAGCAAATAAAATAGAGTAGAACATAATTAATGCAGAATACTGAAGGTGGGGATCAGGTCATAATGGGACTCGCACTACTGTTAATATGTAATACATTGAAAAGTTCATTGAATGGGACAATGAGTAGTTGTAAAAATAAAATATAAAGCTCAGAAGTTTTGTTGATCTTTCTCAATGCTACACAAGATGTATGATATAGTCTGAATCTAGTTCTGACAAAGGGCATTGACCTGAAACATTGGGCTGAGTTTAACTGAATACACTGGACACCACATGCACCAGCTAAACATTCAGAAGATGTCCTGTCTCCAATCCTGATAGCTGACCTAGGGCTATTTAACACTGTGTGCACATTGGATGTGGTGGCTATTTCTTGGATTATAACTAATCTTAAAAAAAAGGCCAAACTCAAAGGTAAATGAGGTGGGTAAGGTGTGTATAGGACCACATTTGTGAGGTTGTTGAGGACAATCATGGAGGGGAGTAACATCGGGAGTGGGGTGGAGGGGTGCCTTCCAAAAGGCCCAGAGGGCTTGTAAAAGAGTTTGCCTCATGCCATAGGACTTTCTAAAAGTCACGGACTTCTTCCCACTACACATAAACTACTTGTGGGTCAGGTCCTTAGTCATTGTTATGTGTTCAAGGAATACAATATGGTTGTAATGTGCCTTTAGTAGAATTGCTTGTAAGTTGGCTGCCATCTGTAAGTGAGCTCCCTAATTGCAATGGTCACATGACTATGAAAAGCCAGGAAGGATACTGCAAACATCCCCCTTTTCACAACAAACAAAATGCAAAATCTGTATGCATTACTGTTCGTATCTGTGAGTTAACCAGGTTACACATTATAGAAACAACAGTTATCATGCAGTAGGAATGTTTGTTACTCTGGATAGTCCCACTTTTGTCAGTTTATTTACACAAGTGGCATGCATGATCTTTAAAGTATTTGAGCCTTGTGATCATACTCATGCGAGTAGATTGCTGCTTTGGAATGACAGCTGCCTTCCTTAGGACAAGCATGTCTGCAACTTGCTTCACCCCATTTCACAAACCTGTTCAAGTCAGTACCACTCAAACTCCACTGCCCAGCATAGCGCATCCTCTCATTGCTCAATGTTGGACTATCACATAAACTAAAGCTTTTGATTGGTTCAAAACCAAAAAGCAAACTGACAAACAGGCAAATTTATCTCTGGAAACTGCTTACCTTTTGAGCACCAGCAAATTTATAATCAATGAGTGATCACTGCGCCCATCTCTCATCTGTCTGAAATAGGTGTCTACAAGTTCTGTCTTGGTGCATTGATGCTGCTGCGCTCCATCAGGCACAAAATTATGATCCTCCTGCTCAAAGTCCTCATCTTCCTCCTCAGAAGACTGGTGCCATTTCCCAGCAGAGTGATCTAGCACAATGTGCATCAATAATGGCCTTAATATGTGTATGAGTTAACCATTAAGAGAGCCCACACAGGCCTCCATGGCTCATTGGAAACAAATAGTTGCATAGAAGCTAAGTACAGCTATCATTTTGAGACTATTTTGAAATAGGAAAACCACCTCCTTCTTAATGTTACAGTTCCTTCTCCAGCAGTGGCACCGCTCAGTGACAATCTCCTGGGATAACCTTAATCTGCAGTGACACTGAGCCTTGCCCTATTTGAAGAAAATAGCATTGAAAATGATAGCCTCTGGCCCTCCTGTACGTCATACATACCCTGAGGAGACTGTCATCTGTGATGCCTTCATGTTGAAGTTGTTCAGCAATCACTGGCGATTGCTGTCGCTCCTGTGATTGCCAGTGCATCTGTTTATCCTAAATTTCTCTGGAGCTTCATTGGACCATGGCAACAACAATAGCAATGCCTGCTGCAGTTTGATTCATTTGTCACAGTTCCAGTGAACATGTGTGGGGAACATCAGAAACAGACCAGGTCCTGAGTGATGTGAGCAATCAGCATTTGCTTCACACAAAAATGACTATTCTAACATACTTCCCCAGACAGAGGGACATGGGGGTTCTGAAGAGGACGACCATGAAATGTCTCCACAAGGACCATTTGACATATGGACCTGATGCAGATAAATGCATAGGCCATATTGCACAGAGAGGCAGGAGATTGTGGGTGCTGTATGAAGACTGACACATTTCCTCCAATGCCAACACCTCGCAACACCAACCCCCGACCCCTTCATTCAAGAAAAGCAATATTGCAAAATAAGAACAAATTGATGAATATTTACATTTCAAGGTGAGAGGAAATCAATTCTCTGCCCTTGTGTAGCTTATGAGATCTTACATTATCCTAGTGTATTGTGGCTCACAGGTGCCACTTCTAAGATCTGTTATTCTGCTTCACAGTGATGGCAATCTTCAATCTGCAATGACCAATGACATATTCAACATTGCTAGCATTTGGATCTGACACTGCTCAACAATACGGATATTTCACATGCAGGTTGCTATGATTATAGATTTCTTCAAACTATACTGAAGGAGAGGTGGATTAATGCAATTGCTCCATGAAGGCTCTTACATCACACACAAGTAGGGCACATGTATTCAGACAAAAGGGAAATATTTACTCTGCCCAACTCAGGGTGTGGTCACAGCCATTTTTAATTGCGCATTGATGAATCAAGTGAGGCTGGAAGACAACACTGAACGCAAGACTATCTGAACTGTTTGAACTGGACATGCAGGATTGACAATGGCCCACAAAACAGACTGTACTCATACAGGCATTCCGACCCTTGACAACCCAAGCAGCTGGCTGACAGTGTCCAAGGCCCTGGGCTGAAAGTTACTAATGCCCTTGATGTACTGCGCAGGAACCCCCCAGGTGAAATGTGTTTCCCTTGACTTGATTAAGGACTACTTCCCTTAAACTTAACCCCCTTAGACATGGCCATTTGGTTGCAGCGTGTGCAGTGTGTTTGCTGTACACATTGGTGGCACATGGTACATGTATGGCATAGCATGGGGCTACTCAGTACAGGCCTGCCTCCTTGACTGATCACTGCTGACAACTATCACAAGCTGCTTGGCTTGTGTCTGTTTAAATAAGCAAGGCAAGCAGGGAGTATTGTGAGCATTTAAACTCTGGCTGAGGGGCAAAGTGCAAAAATGCAAAGCAAAGCAAGACAAGGTAGGATTGCTGTGAGCATTGAAGATGGCAGAAAGTGAATAAGTGCTAAGTGAGTCCATGAGCATGCCTGAGATGTAGTCTGGTCTAATACATGGGATAAGCCCTGTCCCTGTGTGTGCAGTATTCTTGCAGTGAGATTGCAACTGGAGATACCAATAAGTTCCAAAGTACACAGTGGAAATGCAGAACACTCTTCTAATCGGATCAGAAATGTGCCAAGAGGATGTGATGATGTTGGAGTGCTAACATTCATGGCTGGAGGGTACCTGTGTTTGTTACCTATGGAGCATGTATCTTGAGGATTTTGGTGGCTGGTGTCCAAAATGGAGGGCTGGAAGAGAAGGTGGCAAGATCGATTCACCAGGTAATGGCTGTGACTTTCACATCACAAATTGCCATCATATAGTCTCTATTTGCTGAGTAAGAGAACAGGAATCTATGTTGAGGGAGGTGCTGGTGAATCAGTAATGTCACTGGACCAGTGATCCAGAACCCCAAGTTAAACTTCTGGGAACGTAGGTTCAAATCCCACCAGAACAAATTGGAAATGAATTCCAAAAATCTGGAAAAAAGAGCCAGACTAACGGCCTAAAAACCCCTCTGGTTCATTAATATCCCTTTGGGAATGAAATCTGCCATCTTTAACTTGCCTGGCTTAGATGTGGCTCCAGAACCAAAGCAATTTGGCTGATTCTTAAGTGCTCTCTGGGCAATTATGGATGGGCAATAAATTCTGTCCCAGCAACAAACACCCACACCCTGTGAATGGTTAAAACAAATGAGGTAAGATGAACAGATAATGAAATATAATAATAAGCCATGATTGTAATGAATGGCCTACTCCCGATCCTAGTTTCTACATTAAATTGTGCTGTGCAAATAAGCCTCTTGCCACTCACTGGAGAGAATCTCAACTCCCTATTCTGCACTTAGTTACAAAATAGGTTATTTTGTTTTTGACATTGAGAAACCCTCGTCACCAATCTAACATGATTTTCCTCCTTTCTCATTAATGCCCGCATTGTTGGGTGCCTGCAAAATTCTGCATTTTCTTGTCTTTTCATTAACAAATCCTTAATACATTCTAAGGAGGAAGCAGATAAGAGATTCGGTGAGATTGAGGAGTGGAGAGGGCAGTGGCGATTATGAAGTTTGAAAAGGGAAGTGTGAACAGGAGAGTCAGTAAGTAGAAGCATCAGCAGCAGACCAAAGGGAAGTCAAGTGTCAACAAAGCTTCAGGCTCCAAGAACTGAGAGGAGGGAATTTTGACCGTAAATTCCATCTGATTAATCCTGTCGGTCTTGGATCTCATCCTTTAACTTTCTGTCATGGGAAATCTGCTAGTTCTTTGCTCGGGGCTAGAGCAATAATGAGCCACATTTCACCATGTGCACAGCTACACAATAGAGGTGTGCCACACTGATGGACTATTGCATGGCTGCATAAGCTTAGAACACTGACTAACTGGTGTAAGAAACAATAGGGAATAATTCAAAGATGGCAAGGTGTAGAACTGGATGAACACAGCAGGCTAAGCAGCACCAGAGGAGCAGGAAGGCTGACATTTCGGGCCTAGACCTTTCTTCAGATTCTCCAGCATTTGCTGTTCCTACCATCTCGGGAATAATTCAAACTTTTTTCTGCGACTTTTTACAGGATATTGACAGCTGAATAAATAATGGTGGTGTTGGGCTTCCTAGCATACTTGCTGCTATGCCTATAAAGAGAGATTTGAGCAGGAATTGGCAATCATCTGGCATAACTGGCAAAATTATGAGATTGCCACAGAACTGAACAAGATATTTGGCCAAATAAGAGAAACAACATAGTTCTTATTGATGGGGGAAAAATATTGGAACCTAGACCTGATGGAAGAGCAAAAATTCCAGATTATTTATAAATTGGGAGTCTCAAAGAACAACTACATACTCTACTAATGTCAAAGCTGAGCATCTTTGTTTCAGGTGTCAAGAATAATTTAGAGCCTGTTAATTATCTTGTCACTAACACATTATTCACTACATCATAATTTCCACACATCCTAAATATTTGTCCTTCCTCAAAATTGTTATTTAGCTCTTCTGAATATTTTATCATTTCACTTGTTATGTTTATATTCATTTTCTGGGAAGCTGTCTAGGTCATTATCACTTATTCGCTTTTATATTTCTGTCTCCATATCAATATTCTGCACTTGTTTGACTAGATTTAATTGTATTCTTGTTGAAATGCTTCTTAATAGTACAGTGTAAATATACTCTAAACATATTGTCTTCTAACTGTGATCACAACAACATGTAGACCGAATTAAAGCATTCCTACAGCTGAAATTCCTCAGCCTTAAATGTACAGCAGGTTTCAGACACCCTCTGCTGGCTGCCTAGGAGTTAGATATTATCCTTTGCGAGAGGTTGTGCTGCTCAGCTGAGTTCAAATTCGACTAGAATGTTTTAAGAGACAACTAAGCCAGTACCAAATCATTGAAAAAGCCCATAGCTTTCTTTTAGCAAATAGTCATCATTGTTGTGTTGCAAAACTAGCCATTCATCCAAAATAGCAGTGTTCTGAGCTTGTTATTTTTTCAGATAACGAATTCAAATTCATTAGGAAATTTGCTGCTTCCGGTTGTTATAAATGGATCTGGAAGAGTTAAAGCTGTGGAGTGCCATGAGCACCACTTAAAATGATGAGATCCGAGGTCTTGAGGGCAGACCAGCTTAGGATCACAAAAGAATGAAACTCAACAACTGGCCCTCCTCAAAGCCTCTGTAACAATGTCTATCATAGCAATGTAGCCTGTAACCAATCACTAACAGAGATAATGGGAACTGCAGATGCTGGAGAATCCGAGATAACAAAGTGTGGCGCTGGAAGGGTCTAGGCCCGAAACATCAGCTTTTGTGCTCCTAAGATGCTGCTCAGCCTGTTGTGTTCATCCAGCTCCACACTTTGTTATCACCAATCACTAACATGCAGTTTAGCTGCACATGCATTACTGGTAACACAGAGGTGGATTCTCAGGAGCCATTTAATAGGGAGTAACACATAATTTGTTTAAAGTCTGAACTCCTCTCTGCTACAACGTAAGGCAGAACTACTGTCCCGAGGAAATGGCTTGAAATATTGAATCAAAATGTAGGGAGACAGAACATATTAACACTTGCAGACTTGACAATAATTTTATTTGTAAATTTAATTTATTTTGAAAGTGTCTCTGTTTATTCCTATTTAGCTTACAGGCTATTTAAACCGGTATAAGTACATTTTGCATACATTCTAAATGTAAGATGAATGAGTACACATTGTTTAAATACCTAACCATATGGACGTACATGGAATAGTGTAGGTTAGATGAGCTTCAGATTAGTATGACAGGTCGGCACAACATCGAGGGCCGAAGAGCCTGTACTGTGCTGTAATGTTCTATGTTCTATAACCTAAATCTAAACATGCAAAATCACTTATTGGACTAAAGAATTTAAACATTTGGAATTTTGCAATGCCTTTCATGATTACAGGGCTTTCCTAGGTGCCTGACAGCCAATGGAACACTCTTAAAATGAAGTCACTGCACCAGTGTTGGAAGTGTAGCAGTCAACCTGCACACATCAAGCTCCCACAGACAGCAAAGAGAAAAATGACCCAGATGATTTCTTTTTATAAGTTATGAAGCAGCTGTCTTTCTGTAGCATTATCATTTTGTAGCGCAATCTTAACTGTTGATTTTCTGGGAAGATCCACTGCATGCATATATTAGCATAGAAGACCAGAGCCTGCTGACAATATCGGCACTGTGCTGCATTTCTAACTTTTAAATTCTGAATGGCCTCAAAGTGACATAGCTGCCAGTAATGCCTAGTGTGCTCCTGAGATGCTGCTTGGCCTGCTGTGTTCATCCAGCCTCACATTTTATTATCTTGTAATGCCTAGTGCATGGGTTTTCGCCAAAAGATGTCAAAGGGACTTTATTTACATTTGTGTTCTTAAAAATTCTTTGGGATTTAGGAGAAAGCAAAGTGGTTATCTGGGTCTTTGGCCCTTTCTTGCTATGATTGTGCCAAGCTTACTTATATCAAGTCTTCAAATTGCCTCCAAAAACTTGTCTTGACCTGTTCATTTTAATTACTTTGGTGACATGCTTCTGCTTCAGCTCTTCCTTTTGACTGTGTGGTCTTGCTTGGTCTCTGGGTGAGTGAAATAACTGCGGAATCAAAATGATTTAAAATGCTGAGATCTGACATTGAAGATTGTGGGAGTGCCTCTCTGCTGCACCAAACACACCTGAGTGAATGAGGGATAATGGGAACTGCAGATGCTGGAGAATTCCAAGATAATAAAATGTGAGGCTGGATGAACACAGCAGGCCAAGCAGCATCTCAGGAGCACAAAAGCTGACGTTTCGGGCCTAGACCCTGATGAAGGGTCTAGGCCCGAAACGTCAGCTTTTGTGCTCCTGAGATGCTGCTTGGCCTGCTGTGTTCATCCAGCCTCACATTTTATTATCTATACACCTGAGTTAATATTAGAGCTCATTGTAAAACGATTCATGTTGAATGATTTATTGCAAGGCGAAGAAAGTTTTTGATAAAGTACTCTTATATAATTTTCTCCCTACTCCATTATTTGGTGACATTATCAGTCAAGGGGCCATGAGTAACTTGTTCTATTTCTAGCCCTACACCAGTCCATAAACAACAAACTATTCAATTGTACCTAGCACCCGGCAGAAATATATTTGGTTTTTGTTTGTACATGAGAAAACTTGACAGGGTTTGGAAATCTGCATCACATTGATTTTGGGACTAATGCAATATTGACTCCAATTATCCAATTTCACTTCTACACTGCGGAACACTTCATGATACAAATGCTGACACATTGAGAAATAACAGGAAGCTCTATTATGTGGAATCTGCTGTGCAGAACAAGGAACAGAGGCTATGGAGGTGTACATCTATGGACAAATCATTGGTTGTCCCCTGTTTTGAGGATGATAACTACACAGCTTAACAAATCCCTATCATGGTTCTCCATATGATTGACTCATAGCTCAGGCCTCACTGCAATATTGGATAATGTAATGTTGAAAACATCTGTTCAATTGGACTTTTGTTGGCTTGTGAAGGCCAGACACTCACTGCCATTGTTTGTACATGCTGAGCTGCATGTTTAATGGACAAATGTATACTTTATGTAAAACATATCATACAAATGGTCCTTGCCTGTTCCCAGAAGCAACTGCAGTTTTTGTTTATTTTCACTTCACTTTCGCAATTAAGTAAAAGTGAATATTTTCAACTGCTAGAAGGCTTTCCAACATGTCAATGTATTTTGCTTTTATTCCAAAATGTGAATGGCTTCACATTGAACATTGAGAAGGTCTTAGTTCTCACTGGACATCAGGAAAGAGATGCAATCCCATAGAATGGGTCCAAAAATGGGTTAACACTAACCTGTGTAAATTGATTTTAAAGTAGCAATATGTTTATGAAATGCATATGAATTTACAATGAATTGTCAGCCTTTCTCCCTATATGTTCTCCATATAGCACCTATACATGGTACATAGCTAATAAGGCTGAGTTTTAGAGAGTAGTTTGAGAAAAACTGGCTGAGGCCTGAGCTATTAGTCAATCACATGGAGAACCATGATAGGGATTTGTTTTTTGGAACCAAATCCTCAGAAAACTCACCAAAGTTGATACAAATTTCATGTAAAATTCAGCACTACATGCCTGTAGTTCTTAAACTAATGTTCTTAAGTGTCCCAAGGCCAGTAAAGGACAGCAACAAGTGCAAAAACTGAATCTGAGGCAAAAAGAAAAAAATGAAAGAAGAAAAAAACGAAAGTTAAAAAAAAACCCAGAAACCACAGTATATTCTTAATAAAGTAAATCCTATCAAAGAGAAAAGGAAGGCAAACACTTAATTATGGACTGGACATCCATTGATATCTGTACTGAATTACATCTATTCACACAATATGTGCAAATCTATTTACCAGATCAGGTGATTGATGATCCTTAGAAGATAGTTCTAAAAATTTTGTTTGGCATTGGCAAGGAGGGCTTCATGGAGAGTACACAAAAACCTGTTCAACATAAGAGTTAACTTCTGGATGAACAGACTCCAAATTATATCAGTCAGACAGAAGCATCAAGAGTCTTTAGAAAGTTTGTCAGAAGATGCATCAGCAAAGAGCATGAACATAATTTTTCTGAAGGGTAACAGTCAATTAGTCATTGCATTCAACTCAATTAAAGCCATTTAAAGGATTTTTTTTGGCAAGAAAGAAAACATTACTTTGATGTATTGCTTGAGGATTGAACTATAGTTGCAAGCCAACAACAAGTACATATCTCAGTTACAGCTACAATATTACCAGAGTTAGAAAGAGCATCAAACAAACAAAATCTGTAACAAATGTGATTTGTAGCACATACCCAAAGCTGATCAACTTTCCTTGATATGTATGAAGTATCTGGACCAAATGACATTAAGTATACATGTATAGGAAATTTGGTTTCAAATTCCTATTAAGACCCCAGAACAAATTACCAGGTAACCAACAGAATGGTATAATACAACAACACTGCCAACAGGGAAAGTGTTATCAAAAGGTACACAAACACAAATCAAGTGAAATGCAAATTTCAAAATCTGGCCAAGCTTTCCATAATATCAGCATTGTGCACCAAGTCTACTGTGCAGAATGATCAGAAAATTTAACAAGCATTAATATCACATGTCCAGAAAATTCAGATTGATTCAATTAAAAATGGCACAGGAGTTAGTCCCAACATGTTATCAGTATGCATTCTGAAAGACATGGATGTAAACCAGTGCTGCTCCATGGTATAGCCAATGAAAGATCATTCCACAGCAAATGTCAATCCACTAATTCTGAGCGTAAGTAGAGTTACGTAGCAGTGTTACAGTGTATGTTCCTCAATGTTTCCTTAAATCTTTGTGCCAATTGTCCAGCCATGGTTGAACAGCAATACGTATAATTATTGGTATCATCGCAATTTATGAGGTGCAAGCCACGACCAATAAGGAACAGCATATAATGCGACCAAATCTTCACAACTATGATCTTGAAGTGAGATATAAGCCAGCTTCCAGGATGATTGAATCTGACATACTGAGTAATCTACCCAAGATATTCCTCTTGATCTACAAGCTGTAGACTGTGAAATTGAAGATGTTCTCAAGGTTGACCTGTTACACCTTGGCCAGAGCCAGTCTGAATGGTTGCCAAAGATTAGCACCTACAGGAGTTGCAAAAGGCCATTATCTAGGGACGAAAACTGAAGTTGCTGGAAAAGCTCAGCTGGTCTGGCAGCTTCTGTGAAGAAAAACCAGTGTTAATGTTTCAGGTCCAATGACCCTTCCTCAGAACATAGATAAGTAGGTGTAGTGGGCAAATGGATGGTAAATGAAGTTCTGAGGAAGGGTCACCAGACCCGAAATGTTAACTCTGATTTTTTTTCACAGATGCTGCCAGACTTGCTGAGGTTTTTGAGCAACTTCTGCTTTTGTTCCTGATTTACCGTATGCACAATTTTTTCAGTATTTATTATTCAGGGACAGCCTGACACTATGAGAGAAGTTCCTAAGATGAGTTGGTCACTTTGGCCATATAAAGATGAATTTATTATATTATGACAAACCACTTCCAAGGGCTAATATGCCCTAATACCGAGAGTATTCTGGCAATATTTTGTGTGCTTCATACATCAGGGACAGATGGAAGCTGAGCATACAAGACAATTACGATGTGGATCTGTGTACTAATGAGGGATGAATCACGATGCTCAATGATTCATGAATACAAGTGAAACATGCCAAGCGTTATCAACCCCAGCAGTGGATGAAATATCTATATCCATAAAATGTTCGATTCATTCCTTGGCCTAAAATAGATTCAGATCCATTTGCAGTGCATGTGGAAGGTTATATCCTCATCAAGGATTACTTTGCCACATTTTCCATTGTTCAATAACTTAACAATACAATTGATGTTACCATTGCTGGTACAACGAGTGCTGTTTTTGGTTTTATCAGTATGCCAGAATGGATATGCTGTAACAATGAGCAGGCCATTTCAATACATGTGTAATATGTGGGGAATGACTCATGTCACATCAGCACACCATTAACCATACTCAATTGTTCTTGTAGAACATATGGCATGTACTACCAAAACAATGATTATTATATGTCAACTAATAAAACAAAATTTTCACAATGGATTTCAGCATTTTCATGCAAAATCAATCAAGGAATAATTACTATCCTAAGCACAACTAATGCTTGCCCAGAAACCAATTGCTTAACTGTTCCAATGTTCCTCCACATTCTTCTTTGAGCACAGAGGAGAATGAAAGTGATAGATCAGAAGAGCAAACGTGATTTAGTAAAGCAAATACCTGAATACCAGTAAATATTAGTAGCATATGCAACTAGTCCAGATCATAAAGTTCCTTCTGATCTTGGTGCTACATTGCAAATGAACAGGAGCCAGCATAGCTCAGTTCAGCTCAGCTCGCTCTATGATGCACTAATCATGTATGAAGAGAGTGTAGATGAACGCAACGATGATGGTGATGATTGTCTCATAATACTGAGTGATGACAATGATCAGCAAGACAATCATATTGTCAATTAGATGTGCAGAAAACAAAGCATACTTCTCCAGATGGATATCTGATCACCAGAACAGGATAAATTATTGAACCTGTGATCAGAGATAATGGGAACTGCAGATGCTGGAGAATCCAAGATAACAAAGTGTGGAGCTGGATGAACACAGAACCTCTAAGGCTGCACTATTGATCTTGTAAACAGTTTGTATATGTATTGGACCGACCACACATGCCTATGTACAATTATATACATATCATTTAGGATAATTTTACATCTTTGGGAAAATCTTTTGATTTGTTATGTATCAGAGTCAGTATCCATTTGCACCTACTTATGTTATGAGGGATTGTGTAAGCATTGCTGCATCTTGTAATATATCCTGCTGGTGGCAAAACCCACATCCCTGCTGGGTTTTGGATTGCCTAGTGTATGCATCATATCCCACTCTCTTTCCCTGCCAATGAAAACAGCCTCGGTTGTAAATGTCTAAACTGCCCATGTGCTATCAATGGAATCTGCATTCGTGGATTGCAAATGGTGACAATGGAGGATAACATAAACAGAATATTCTTTCTTCTTCCAACAGCATATTAAGGTTAGTTACTTATCTTCAGTATTGGTAGGTGTTCTGCAGGGCTGCTTTCCCTATGAAAAGTCCATGGTGGCTTTGTACTTTAGGACAAAGCAGTGTTAGAATGAGGACCCACAGCAGAAAATGAGCTTTATGCGTATGTGAAAGACAGAAATATGACACAATTGTGGGTGAAGGGTGCCCCTTCTTTATTAATATTTAGCGTGACAATCAGTGCATTCTCAGTCAGCAGTGTGCTCATGATAGCTATCGATCAGGATAGGATCTTCAAAAAATGATTATTAGTTTTTCCTGGATTATCATTTCTGTAAACATTCCCACTTCTGGACTTAAACTAGCCAGCCTAAACAGCCAGCTGTATCCTTACACTTTTTTGAGTAACTTTCACGTTTTCTATTCACCAGTCCCCCACTATCCATGTGCCTAATGTGAATGGGAAATTAAGACAAACTTCTGCAACTTGGATGAAAAATTGAACCTAATGGTCTAAAGCCTTTTGATTTTGTAAACTGTTGAAATTAACTGTTGAAAATGCTGAACTTGAAATTGCTGAAAGTTGGTCAACCTCCTCCACTGATGCTGCTTGGCCTGCTGTGTTCATCCAGCTCCACACCGTGTTGTCTCAGGCTCTCCAGCATCTGCAGTTCCTACTATTGCTACAAAAATTGAAGAAACAGAACAGAAGTGGTCATACAACACCCCCAAGCTCATGCCACTGTTTAATAAGATGCTGACTTAATTTTTGATTCAAATTCACTTTCCAACCCTATCCCCTTAATCCTTGATTCCCTAGGGTGTAGAAAATCAGTCACTTATTTCTGAATAAATCATAGAATCCCTACAGTATAGAAACAGGCCCTATGGACCAACAAGCCCACACCAACCCTCAGAGTATCCCAGCCAGACCCATCCCTAGACACTACGGGCAGTTTAGTATGGCCAATCCACCTGGCGTACGCATCTTTGGATTGTGGGAGGAAACTCACGCAGACACAGAGAGAATGTGCAAACTCCACGCAGACAGTCACCCAAGGGTGAAATCGAACCCAGGTCCCTGCTGTGAGACTGCAGCACTAACCACTGAGCCACCGTGCTGCCCTATAGACTCAATGATGGAATTTCCTTCTGGCATGGAGAACCCTCTCAGAGATAGAGTTTCTCATTATTCCAATACCAATTGACTATCAGCTTTCCTGCTTTTCTGATGGTTTCTGGCCTGCTGTGTTCATCCAGCTCCACACCTCGTTATTTATATATACATAGTGTGTATGTGTATATGCACAATTAGCCTTGATTTTCTACATGTCAGAGAATATAAACCTCTCT
This sequence comes from Stegostoma tigrinum, assembly GCF_030684315.1. Taxonomy (NCBI): domain Eukaryota; kingdom Metazoa; phylum Chordata; class Chondrichthyes; order Orectolobiformes; family Stegostomatidae; genus Stegostoma; species Stegostoma tigrinum. The sequence goes on along the minus strand of NC_081355.1, from coordinate 79,277,539 downwards.
ACTTAATCCCATTTGACAGAACTCCCTTATTAATTTGGGAATGAATCTAGTGAAGGTACGTTGATTCAACATTATTGCAAGTATACCCTTCCATGACCTTATGCAATTTCAGCAAGATTTAACTTTTACGTTGTAACCACCTTGCAATTAAGGTTAAAATTAAACATGTCTTCTGAATTTGACCCACAATACCCTCTGAACTATAACATTTAATAATATTTCACATCCTTACAAAAATAGTTTGTTTTTCCATTCTTCCTACAAATGCGAGTAAATCCATAATTCCTCACATTATTCACTATCCATGATCTTCTTACCCAGTCAGTTAAGTGGTCTGTAGTCTTTGAAGCCTCTAAATCCTCCTTGTAGGTTACTTTCTAAAAGTTTGTCCTTTGTGAAGCTTGGATATATTGCACTGAATTACTTCACCTAAATCATTGATGTGGATTATGTATGCCCAAGACTCAAGGCCTGATCCAAATAACATTCTTCTAGTTACACATAGCCATCTGAAAATTACCTGTTTATTTCTGTTATCTATTTTGTTCTGGTTAACCTGTGCAATTTAATGAATTACCTGCAATCCCGTAAAAGCTAATCTTGTGTAACAGCCTGATCCTGATAACCTTATCAAATATATGAGCTCCTCATAACTCTCACAACTAGCTACACCCTACAACAACTCCAATAGTTGTGTTGAACATGATTTTCTTTTCATAAAACTGTATTGATTTTACTGAATAATATTGCAATTATCCAACTGACATTATTACATCCTTTAATAATATATTTGATGAAGTTTTTTTACAGCAGGAATTAGGCTAACTGGCCCATCAATCTCAATTTTCTCACTTCTCATCTTGGAAAACTTAAGTAATAGTTAGGAAAGATTTCTCCTATTTCTGCAACCATTACTTGGATTACTTCATCAGATCCAGGCAAGTTGTCTGTTTTTAATTGCATTAATTTCTCCACTATCTGTTTTTTTTTTGCTGATATTAGTTATTTCAGTTCCTTCTTGAAACTTTGATACTTCTAGCATGCTTTTGTGTCTTCTGTTATGTAGACACAAGATATATATTTTAGAGTTCTTTATTTATCCCACATGATAATTTCTGACATTAAGGAACCCATGTTGACTGACTAATCTCTTACTTTTTACACACTTGTTAAAGCTCTCAGAATCTGATTTAATATTTTTGGTTTGCTTATTCTTATTATAGGTTTTCTTCTTCGTTCTGAGGGTCTTGTTTATTCTTTAAAAGCTAATTTTTAGGCCCACAAGACTCATGGTCAACTCTTTGAGTTTCTCATTCAAATTTAATGCCATACTATCCTTAACTGAAGCATAGTGAAAGTAAATTGCTGGCAAGCTGAAATAAGATATGCAATAGACCTTGCAGCATCTGTGGAAAGACGATCAGAGTTAACATTATAAGTCAGCGACTTGTCAGAACCGAAGGAGGATAGAAATGTAAAAGTCTTTGAGCAAGTGAAAAGGGACAGTAAGAAGGAAGAAGAAAAATGGGGAAGTGTAAAGGGTGCAAAGCAGACGGCATTAAATGACAGAACATTTCATGGTACAAAAGGGAAAAGGAGTAGTAATGGCTGTCGTAAAGAAACAAAATTTCAGTTGAGTGTCAAAAATATAAGTGGCTGGAAAAGCCCAGTGGGTCTGGCAGCAGCTGTAAAGAGAAAAATGTGAGTTAACAGTTTGTGCCCAGTGATCCTTCCTAGGACTAATGGTAACTAGGAAAATGTGGTGGTGGGGGTGGAGCGGTGGGGAGTGGTTAAAGAGTAAACTATCAGTGGAGATAGAGCCCAAAGAGAGAAAAGAACAGTTGGACAGACAGAGGAGTTAAAACTGATCTGGCTAGGAGAGTGAATAGCTGTTAATGGAGACTGTTAGTGACTAACAATTGATGTAGGCTATGTGATGTCAAGGCCTGGCGTGCGGGGTAGGGGGCCGGGATGTGGGAGAGTTCAGGCCCTAAAATTATTGAGCTCAACATTGAGTCTGGATGACTGCAGGGTCCCCAAGTGGAAAATGAGGTGTTGTTCTTCCAGCTTGCACTGAGCTTCGCAGGAACAATGCAGCAAGCCAGAGTCAGAGATGTTGGCCAGGGAACAGGGTGATATGTTGAAGTGGCAGGCAACTGGAAGCCTCAGGGCCTTTTTTGCAAGCAAAACATAAGTGTTCTGTGAAGCCGTCACCTCGTCTATGCTTCCTTTCCCCAGTGTAGAGGGGACGACATTGTGAGCAGTGTATGCAATAAACTGGATTGTGGGAAGTGCAGGTGAAGTGCTCCTTCACCTGGAAGGTATGTTTGGGTCCTTGGGTACTAGGGAGTGGGGAGGTAAATGGGCAGGAGTTATACCTTCAGCTGTTGCTTGGGAAGGTGCCTCCACCCAAACCCCTCCCTCTGCCCCTGTACCTGCAATCAAATTGTTCATTGAGAACTGTCGACATGACATCGGTCACCTCAATTTTTCTGCCCCTCTCACCCAATCCAACCTATCTTCCTCCAAACGGACTGCACTCCAGGCACTTTTGATCTAACCCTGACTTTGTTATTAAGCCTGCCAATAAGGGTGGTGCTGTTGTAGTCTGGCGTACAGACCTCTACATTGCAGAGGTCTCAGTGCCATCTCACAGATACCTCCTCCTACCTTCTCCGGGACCATGACCCCACCATGACACGTCAGGTCATTTGTATTCACTACGGTGACCTCATTTCATCTGGTGACCTCACCACAACACCCCCTCCCTCAACCACTGCCTCCAAACTGATTGACCCCAGCCCTGCACAGCTCGCTTCTACTTCCTTCCAAAATCCACAGACAGGACTGCCCAGGCAGACCCATTGTTTCAGACTGATCTTGTCCCATAGAACTCATCCCTTCCTACCTTGACTCAGTCTTCACTCTCCTGGTTCGGTCCCTGTCCACGTACATCAGTGATTCCTCTGACTTTTTACACCAGTTTTGGAATTTCCAGTTTACAGGCTCCAGCTGTCTCCTCTTTACCACAGATTTGCAATCCCTTTACACATCCGTTCCCCAACAGTACAGTCTTAGGGCTGTCCGCTTCTTCCTGGAGCAAAGGCCTGAACCATTCCCACCCACCACCATCCTCCTCTGCCTGGCTGAGCTCGTCCTCCCCCTCGATGGCTTCTCTTTTAGCTCCTCTCAATTTCTTCAGGACTGGGGGAGGCCATGGGTACCAGTGTGGGCCCCAGTTATGCCTGTCTCTTCATGCGGTACATGAGCATTCCTTGCTCCAGTCCTATTCTGGCTCCCACCCACAACCCCTCCTCTCATATATTGATGATATCATTGATGCTGCTTCCGTCTCTCATCTGGAATTGCACTTCCCAGAATCTAGTCTACTGCATTCGCTGCTCACAATGTGGTCTCCTCATTGGGGAAATGAAGGGTAGACTGGGTGACCGCTTCACAGAACATCTATGTTCTGTTCACAAAAAAGACCCGAGGCTTCCAGTTGCCTGCCACTTTAACATGCCACCCTGTTCCTGGGCCAACATCTCTGTCTCTGGCTTGCTGCAGTGTTCCAACAAAGCTCAGTGCAAGCTGGAAGAACAACACCTCATTTTCCACATGGGCACCCTGCAGCCCTCTGGACTCAAAATCGACTTCAATAATTTTAGGGCCTGAACTCTCCCATGTCCTAGCCCCCTATCCCACACACCAGGCCTTGTCATCACATAGTCTGCCATTACACACCAGCTATTGTTAGTCACTAACAAACCCCATTATCAGCTATTTATCCTCCCAGACCGATCGTTATTAACTAACAAAGTCATTAGGGAGGGTATTCCAGGATTTTGACCAACAAAGTTGAAAGAATGGTGATATACTTCCAAATTAGGTTGGTGAGAAGAGCTGAAGATGATTGGGCCTAGGACTCCTGAAGAGATGTTCTGGAGCTGAGGTGACTGACCCCCAACAATCACAGCCATTTTCCTATATGCCAGGTATGACTCCAACCAATGGAGGGTTTTTCCCAATTTCCATTGAATCCAGTTTCCCTAGGGATGCTTGGTGCCACACCTGTTCAAATGTAGCCTTGCCATCAAGGTCTGTAACTCTCATCTCAGTTCTGTTCTTTTCCATGTTTGAACCAAAGTTGTAATAAGGCCAGGAAATCAATAGCCCTGGTGGAACCCAAATTGTGCATCACTGAGCAGGTTATTGCTAAGAAATTGCTGCATGACCGCACTGTTGATGATATCTTCCTTGACATTACCTTTGTTCGAGAGTAGACTAATGGGGTGGTAATTGTCCAGGCTGGATTTATTGGGTAGGTGTCTGTGCTATAGCTGTACTGAAAAATGTAGCTAAAGATGCAGCAAGTTCTAGAGCACAAGTCTTTGGTACTATGGGTGGAATGTTGACAGTGCCCACAGCCTTTGCCGTATCTAGTGTCTCTAACGATTTCTTGATATCATGTGGAGTGAATTGAATTGACTAAGGACAGCATCTGTGATGTTGGGACCTTGGGAAAAGCCACAATATGTGAAAGTGTGAAAGCCAGCTATTGAGAATGATGTTCTGGCTATATTTAGATGGGCAACAGAATCAAAGAATCCCTACAGTGCAGAAGCATGCTATTTGGCCCATCAAGCCTGCACTGACCCCCTGAACAGTATCCCATCTAGACCCATCCATCCCTAACATTATTCCCTGTAATTCTACATCCCCCATGACTAATACAGCTAATCTACACATTCCTGGGCACAATGGAAAATTTAGCACAGCCACTCCACCTAACCTTCTTATCTCTGTACCATGGGCGGAAACCAGAGCTCCCGGAATAAACTAATACAAATATGTGTAAACTGCACTCAGACAGTCCCTCAAGGGGAAATCGATGCAAGATCCCTGGCACTGTGAGGCAGCAGTGCAAACCACTGAGCCACCATTCCACCCTAAAAGATTGAAGTGAGTTTGATTCCACTGAGCAGATTGATGGAGGTGAGGTTTGGAACAGGATGGTATGTTTGACTATGCCAAAAACTGCAAAGAGTTTATGGAATATGAATTGAGAGATGTAGCACAGTCACAGAGAACGTATAGATTCAGTCGCGAGATGCAAGACAGGAGCCTGATTGTAAAAATTCTTACATGAGGGAAAGGGGGGGTGTCATTAGGAGGCAACACGTTTCAAACATGAAAGTGAAGAGAGGAGGACAGTCAGAGTGCTTTGATACTTTGTAAGGAGATACAAACAATAGCATTTTCTTTAGTAGTTGTGGTAAGAAAAGAATTGAAAGGGATGGGGGTTGTCCCTAAAAGGCAGAAACCATTTTACAATATCAGGTAGTGTGGTGGTCAGGAAGTGAAGACAGGCAGTCATCAGGATAATGAAAATGAGGTCAAGAGAATTGGAAGTGAGTATCATGGTTAAGCAAGCCAATGGTAAAATTGACATGAACAAGGTATATCATGCAGAAATACTTCCAAACATGGACAATTCTTGTTGACAAAATTATGATTGAGTTTTATCTGCCTACAGTTCCTGATCTTGGAGCATCTTGAAAATAAGTTCTACATCACAAAGTAATTGCTTCAGTTGCCAATTCAGTGAAAAACTGTCCTAGTAAAACAAGTAAATAGATACAAAAAGGGCAGTACTTAGTCAATTGTTATTAGTCAGAAGATTTGCTAGAGAAGGTTAATACCACGGAAACATGTTGTCTAAACATTCATTTCAAATGAAAATAAGCAGGGTTTCTAATAATAGAAACATGACAGGTTTTCTGTTGATAGGTTTGCCTCACTCAACAGCTCTAAATTTTGAGAGGGATCTGTATGATTAAAAAAATGAAACATGAGTTTGCTTATTCTAACTTAATTACCGTGTTAAATATTAAAAATGTGTCGCTTATTGCAGACTACATTGCCTCAACTATTATTTCCACTGGCCAATAAAGTTTGTTCTGCAATTGTCAGAAGGCTACAAAGTGGGTCCACATGTATTTCCTTGGAGAAGCCTTTGAGAATAGTAATATATGTCCCGAGTACAAAATGTCTTAATTCCAGTGACTGAAAATTGTACCTTGTTGCCCTGAAGGCATGTTGTGTGGATATAATTGTTAATGGTTTGACATACAAGTGAGCATTTTGCAAAAAAAAAGCCTGAAGATCTTAGATATCCCCCAAATCTAGTTACAGAAAAAAAAACAAATTATGAACAATCCAAACTAACTTTACACATAATTTTTTAATTGAATGTCAGTACTGGCATTCTGTCAGCATAATTCAAGCTTGGAAAACACTTCTTTTCTGCCTTGCTGGAGCATCTCCTGTGTGTGTGAGCTGAATTTAATTTGGAGCCTGCCTGAAGATTTCACAGAACCAATAAAAGGAGGATGAACTCATCCATGGTTTTATTCTCTTAATACCACACCACTGGAGCTCTCAAGCTGGCACATAATAAGATAGACCATGAAATCCCTCAAGTATCATTTTGTGCAGCCATTACATATTAGGAAAATCCTACATCAGTGCAATCAAACACAGTGATTCTTCACTGCCAACCTTTCATGAAGGTCAATACGTTTTGTAACAGTGAAAAAGGTTGAGGATGTAAAATATGTTTGTAATTTGAAGGAATTGGACACTGCACTCTGCAAGAAGTTGTTGGAGCAAACATAAAGGTGTGGAATGTTTCTCCCATCAGCCAAAGCAAAATAAGGAAAGTGTGGCATCTTTTTGATTGCTTTTCTCTCCATTTGTTACCTTCTTCTCCTGAAGTCATTGTCTCATGCTGAAGTACTCTGGGTCATAACAGTCCTCCTTCATAACATTATTTCTCATGTGAGCCTGAAGGTTGTTGACAGGTTATTTCACTGCTGGGGAAGGGTTTTCACAGCAGAGCTCAATCATGTTGCCGAACATTCAGAGATTGACACATACCAGCAATTTAACTGTCTGGCTATTAACAGTGGGGAAACTGGGAAAATTCCTTCACTTCCATCCGATAAAGGAGGGTCATTGCCAATGATAGCATCTATACAAATAATCCATGTGAGATTAACTAATTAAACAATAACTAACAATTAAACTTAAACATTCATTGTATATAGGGATTAATTCTATTATTGTGCTATACACTAAAACATTATAGAAATTTGGGGTTTACAGATAAGAAGAAACATCTGACTCTTAATTTTCGCCTTTGGATCACTGAACATGATTTAATGCCCTTTTCTCAGAAACAGACTAGTTTTGAAGTTGCTAGTTTATTAGAAATATGCAGTTTCATCCAGCTACTATTTTAAATTCAACCAATTTATGTTTTATACATTAGAATTCATATTTATTATTCATTGTTGGGCTATTGTCCTCACTTACTTCATTGCATTGCATCCTGCAGTGACTTAAAATGCTGAAGTGGATTAGTAACCTCATTACTTCACTGCTCATGTGTAAATTTGACTCGTGTAAAAATCATTCACTGTAGTTCATATAACCTAGGCTTTGATTTATTCTCAGTTATTCCAGGCTAAGGTTGAGACACCCAAAGATCCAAATGATCTGAGAATTATGCTTTTATAAATGTACAGAGCACTTAGGTTAGATTCTATAAACTTGAACTTTGTGGTCAACAGCAAAGGAATGATGGTCACCATTCAGCATCCTCCTTATAGTTGCTCAAACTTTTCTTGGGCATTTACTTTATTTGGGAGACTGCTCTGGCACTTTGTCTCTAATGGAAAGTTTATGGCAGGTCAAGCAATAGCATGGCACTTTCAACCACAATGGGATGACACCTCACAAGGAGATATATTCATGCTCCGACTCAAGTCACTGCCCTTTCTGTGGCATATCTGTCATGCCAAGATGAAACAGTAAGAAGCCTGGCCTTCTAGGCCTAGAGCTACTCAAGATTGGCTTACAAGATCATCTTTAGTCTCTTCCACTGAAAATAAGTCAGCCTGAAGCTGCTATGATGCATTCACAAGGGCAGAACTGCATGGCAACACACGGCCAGAGAAGGGGATTGTAAAACAGAACCATATGGATCAAATTTGCAAGGGTAATTAGCTTAAATTGTTTGCAATAGGGCATCATTTCATTAGTTTTGAATGTTTACATTGTATTAGTTCTTATTTTTCCAATCTGGCAAAGAGCACAATGTAATTGTGCTCCTGAGATGCTGCTTGGCCTGCTGTGTTCATCCAACTGCACACTTGGTTATCTTAGATTCTCCAGCATCTGCAGTTCCCATTATCTCGAATGTAACTGTTGATGACAGAGGGAGCTAAGGAGTATGGGACGATTGGTGATTGGGGAAGTGGGGCTAATTTTTTGGGCTGTACTTGAAGAATTTCTTCACATACAAGCCAGGTAGAAAAGGCATGGCCTGGCACCAGTCTCCTTCCTCCTCCTCATCCTTGTGTTAGTACTTATAACATTCTGACCCAATAAATGATAGCAACGGCCAATCCTTTTTGATGGAAACACTATTCAAAGTTCATCGGAAATCTTGAGATGCCTCAACTACCTAATGCATGGCCGCTCCAGAATAGTCCAGGCAGTGCAATCATTGTTTCACTAATTGGTCTGTTCTACAAAATCCTCTTGTGGTAGAATGGTTCACATGTTAAATAAATGTCTGTGGATTGTGAAAGTTTAAGTCATATTATCATCAGTAGCATTTGTTGCTATTTAGTGAGCCATTCTTTGGATTGCCATCATGGTTGAAATATATCTATATGTAGAGTTCCTGTTCTGCCATGAAACCAGACATTGGTCTGAATGATTTCTGCTGATAGTCACACATCTGCTGGACATTGTGGGAATGGAATCCTTTTCATTTCCACTGTATGTCAGAGTTGACACGTGGAAGGTGCAAAGGGGATGCGGGTGCACTCAAAGTCACTCTGTGCCACGACAGAGCCTGCAAATGCTCAAACTCATGTTGTCTGATTGTCTCTATTGAGAGAAAATGAATTGAGTGGAGTTACATTGCAAGACTGGAGTGAAAACCACGAGATGTTGCAATTCTTCTTGAAATTTGAAGTTTAATATCCATGGTCATCTCACAACATCTGGAAATGCATTCTATACCTTGCCATTAGGTTGGAACTGTGGCAGCAGCAGTTACAGCATAGCAACTATAACACAGAAATACAGAAAATATATCACACAGAAAGACACTATTCAGACCGTTGCATTCGTACCGAGCAAAAAGGTTCCCTTTTCCAACTGTTGGTCTGTAGTTTTTTTTTGGTTATAATACTTGAAGCAATTATAGAAATCACAAAAATTTAGCCTTGAAAATGGACTAGTTCAGGATTGGTCAACAATCTCCATCATCTAAAATACTGGACAAGGCCCTGGGCCTTCCTAATATTTAAAACAGATTCCAAAAAACCACTGATCCAACTGACACCACGAGGCCTCATCCTGTGTAGAAAACTGGGCCTGCAAAACCAGCAGAAAGTAAAGAAAACCAAACACTATCCCAAAAGATCCACTACGTACCTTACTGTATTAGCGGACTCAGCCCAAACTGAAAGTCCTGAGAAGTCTTCATCCAGGCACCAGGTACAGCAAGTAGGAACAGCCAGCTGTAATTCAAAATCACATTTTCCTCAGCAGTGAGCTGAAACTCCTGAGACACCATAGTTTCCAACCTAGTCAGCAGGGAGGGGGAAGGCAGGTGGCAACAGTGCAATGATACTGCAAGGGTGAGAGGTCTGATTAAAGTTACTATAATTAAAACCCTTGTTTTAACTTCTAATTGTGTTTAATCTAGCTAATAGTGTAGTTAATAGTATAACTGTCCTCCGTATTGTTGATTGTGTCAATTTCACTATTTGCATGTATTTATACTTCTTGTACTATAGTTTCCTTTTAGTATTTTAAATAAACACAGAAATTCTTTTGTCTTGAAAAACCTGTCTACTGCCTTCTTCATTTCACATTCTCTAAATAAGTCCATTGTCTAGAACCTTGAACTTGGGGTTGATTCGAACTACTTGAAAATCAGAAAATTACTGATTGAAAAATACTGATTGCAAACCAGAATCCTACAGTAGCAAGCTATTCAATTATATCAAACAACTAACCTGTAAAATTAATTGATGATCCATATGGAAGTGCTGACAGGGATGGGGAATGAAGAAGGGTGTGGAGGCAATAGGCAGCTATGTTTACAGAGGATATTTCTTGCTGCATAACATGTTTAGATGAGTGAATTTAAGAGAGGTCTTTATTGTGGTATGGATCTCAAAAGTGGAAGCTATGTTGTCAAATTAGTGTAGCGTGCTGGTTGGTGCGATGGGGTGTGGTATGTGTGCCTTTAACCAAGATGGTGGCCTATTAGCTTTGTGTCAAACATAAGTAGGCAACCTGCAGATGGGATTTTCAGTCACAAATCACACTTGGAAAAAGTCGACTTCTGTGATGTTGGTCAAAACATTGTGTCATGTCTAAAGCAGGCTTTAGCAATTAGAATAGTTAATTTATTATGAAAAAATGTACAGAAGTAACATAAAATGTAGGAAAAGCGAACTTAAAAGACAGATGAAGCAGGAGGACCAAAGTAAAAGCAATTATTTATTTTCATATTTCCAATAAAATCATGTTCTGTGACATTGTCTTGAAGAAAGTAAAAACCATTGCACTACTAAAATTCCTTGAATTCACCACCATAACCACTTCTGGCATGTTTACAGATTAAAACACTAACAGTATGCTGCTGATAGGCTTATAATGCTAAGACTATTGGTAGACTACCCGGGGAGTGAAGCTTTTGGAGGAGGAATATTGCAGCTGGAGTGCAATCTCTAGATTCATTTATTTGACAACACATGTAAAGACTCTGCACGCGAAAGTCTGATTTACTCCACCATTATAGTAAGTTTGATAGGTCTCTATTATTCTCAATGCAAAAATCAGGTTGTTATGGCATGAGGAATGGCATTAAATTAGCTCTGTGGATCACTTTGCAAAGCCCTATTCTGAGCCAGTTGTGATTAGGAAAATGACCCAGTGTGAAACACTCAAACAAAATCACCTCTAGATCAATAATAAGCATTGATTTCAGATACAACTAAGATGGTTGAAGCCATATGAAATGTGGTCCTTGCTTGCGCCAGTTACTGTTCATAACACTATAATGATAGAATATTACACAACACTTTCAGCATGTAAATTATTCATGCTTTAAAAATGTGTTAACATGACAAATCTGTAATTATAATTTAATGACAGTGTTGTAAGTAAGCCACCGCAGTACGTTTATCTGCACATCACTGTTAGCATTTTGTTTCTACATGTTGTCAACTAGAGAGCTCTGTAAGAGTCATAAAACCTTGATAACACAATTGTTTGACTCATACCCTGGCTGTAAATTTGTCCCCAGATGTTGATAAATGAATTGGAATGTAACTTTTACTAAGGAAGCTAGTAATAACATCTTGCTGAGTTAATTGAAACTAACAAAAGAAAAATCACTGTTAATTAGTTACAATTCTGGTGTAGAAACGTTTTGGCGAGAGTTTTACTATAGTCAAATTTCTGTATTTTTAAAGTGGCATAAAGGTGATGTGTTACTGTTGATAAGTAATAATTGGAGAATGATCCCAAGGTCATGATGTTAAGAATGAAGTGTTATAATAATCACAGTTCCATTATTAGAATGCTCTTTCTTTGAAATGAGGCTACATTATTTTGGGCGAATTCACAACTTTATAATTTGCTGCAGTGAGATATTGGGATGAATTTACATAGGGATTCATCCAACTTATTTGAAGTAACTTTGAAAAAAGAATCACAGGTGGACATGAAATGTAGGAAAAATATCTGTGCTGCCATTTTCAATCTTTCTGTCGTCCTCATGTGAAAGTATGTCCCTTGAACCGATGAACCACCATGGCAATTGTTATTAATGTCGATCTTTTTTCTAAAAGGATACTGGTTTCATGATGTGATATTTGTGAAATCTATAGGAGATGAGGAAGGTTAAGAATGAACTCTTCTACATAGCATTTGATAAATACAATGGAATTGCTGAATGGTGCTGCTGACTGCAAGCTAGGTGAATGAAATTTTTGCTTTCTTTTCAAAAATGTTTTTGCACTGCAAGTGGCACAAATGCACTGATTAACACTTCTATGCTGTTTAGTAACTCCTATTCTAGTAACTAAATCTATCTGTCATTATTTTGCAACTGAATGTTACTTGTCTACCATTCAATAAATGTATTATTCCTGTATTGTAATTTTTACTATCATTTTCACCCTTATTTATTGCATTTGTTATATGTGTATAGTAACTGTAGGGAAAAATAATTCTTTGTTAACTGGTCATATATCAAATTGTAGTATGTATGGCATAATAAAAGCCATTAAATGTGTCTATAGCACATCTTACTCATGAATAAATAGATAGTTTTAATATTAAAGATCTCACACAGTGTGATGCACAATAGCTGTAGTTTCACAAACAGAGTTTTATTAGAAGTGGGCTGTGGTTAGATTTGTGGTTGAATCCTGAGAGAAGTCCGGTGAGGCTTCTTATCTCAACATTACGAGCAACTTGTTTAACCTTATATACAACTTCCAGGTAGTGAGGAGGATTTGTTGTTTGGCAGCAGTGATTTGCCAGTTAATGGGGTTATTGCTTGTCAGACATCTTATTAATGGCACAACACCTCATTAATATTCAGCTTCATATCTCACCAAACAATCTTGACATGGAAGTTAAAGCTGCAAATTCACTCACTGCTGACTGCAAGGAGTCTCCATGTTGATCAAAACAAGTTCTGATAGCCCACCACATGAGCACCAGCCACAAGCACCGCTTGCCCACAGGCTTTGGCATCTGACATTTGCCAAATCCTCCAGGTCCTCATCATTTCTGATCCACTTGAAAGACTCTCATGAAGCACAGAACTGCAATGCATGGTGTCGCAGCCACTAAAGTTGAAAAGCTGCTGTGAGGACACTTTGCATAAAAGGACAGGCACCTGGCTCCCAGTTTGGACCAAAATGCATCTCAGAACAGCTTTCTTAGTGCTCATTCACATTGTACCAACCTGCATGTTCACAGCATCCTTCTCTTCACTTGTCATCTCATGGCAATTAACACAGTCACATGATCAGGCAACTAGTCTTTCCCCATCTGCACCACATGACATCAGTTTACATGGCAAACCTACTGCTTTATAGCAAGCAAGAAGTCATGTCTCTAAGTCTTAGGGAGTGGTTTTCATTGAAGTCCTCATGGAGGCAACTGTCAGTCATGGGTCTCTAGCAGATGAAGTCAACCGCACCCTCTGATACCAGTCCTGGGGATTAGCCAAAGCAAGGCAATGGGTAAGAGTGTTCTTGGTCAGGGGGTCCTTGGTTCTGAAGTCCCGCTGGGGGAGTAATGTATAGTCCTGTAATTCTAGAATAGTCAGTCCAGGGAGTTAGACTAATGTAGAGAGATGCGCAGGCATTAGTCAGGGGTCTGGGCACTTGTTATCCAGGGCTGTGCAGTTATACTGCTCAAGTGGGTGGGCCATGGTCAGTCTGCCTGATCTGTCCAGAGAAAGTAAGGGTAAGGGGCCTGGTGGAGGTGGATGTGGGTGGGATGGGGGCAGGGAGGAGGACAATCGAGGTTACTGCTGCAGGAAGGAGAATTCAAAATCCATCCTTCAAGGTTTGGGGCAGGTTTGATGGCTGGCTGGGAGGACTTGGGAGAGGGTGGAATTACAATTGTCAAGAGGGAGCATCTGTATTTGTAACTTGGGTGTACAGTAAAACATGAATGGGAGCAGGGTATTGTGATAGTTGTGTTTGCCCATGGTATGAGTACCTTAGCATCATGGGAGGGGGGTGGGTGATGTATGACCAAAGCTAGTATGGTTACACGATATACTAGAAGCCAGGAGTAAAGGTAGGCTTGTGAAGGCTCATGTAAGCAGTTTGGGTGGGCACCTGAGGAGGTATGAAGCCTACGAGGTTTATGGGAAGGGCTTTCAGGAATGGGATTTGGAAGAGGTGGAGACTGGAATCTACTGGCTGAAGAACATTCATTGCCATCTTCCATTACACTGGAAATTAAAAAGTGCAAAATGGGTAAGAAAAGTGCTCTGAGCACACCCAGAGTCAGCTGGGTTAAATGTCTCAACATGTGAGGGAGGGGAGAGTCAAACCCATCAATTTGAGGCCCTTTACAGGACAACAACCTTACACACAGACCTAAGCACTATCAAGACGCAAACGTGTGAAGTCCTTAATCCCTGACAATGCTAATGCATTGGCCCTCTGTAGGTTGTGCTGCATATTTCCCTGCTCCAAACATGTTGGCCACTTTATTCACACCAACAACTTTGGACAGAGACCAGGGAAACAATGGAGATGTTTAATCGTGAGGAACAAAAGTGTCAGCGGAACCCATCATCCTATGTACACCGAACACCTCTTCCAGATGTTGCAACATTCTCACAATACAGTCATCGATCCATTGTATATCCTGTATGGACATTAAGCACCATGTTGGCACAGTCATGTTTGGGTTACATAGAGTTTCAAACAACCAGATGTAGTAAAAAAAACAAATACATAAAAACACAATATTTCATGAATATTTTCTAATCAACTTGCTCATAGATGTATTACATACCTCTAGAGCGGGTGGGAGCTGAACCCAGGACTCCTGGCTGAGAAGTAGGAGACAAACACTGCATCACAGGAGCCCATATTATACAGTGTACTGTTAAGTCCCCTGCAGAGAATTGTGGCATTATCATCCCCTTCTTCAACATCTTCAGAATAAATATATATCACCAAGCTGGGAGGCTACAGAATGCAGATATTCATCTGGGTGCGCAGCAGACATTTAAATAAAATGCAGATGCCAAGGATACTGGTCTTTCTGTGACAATTTGTTGGGGAATAACATGTGGTATGCTGGGGACACAATCTGGTAAAAGGGATGCCATGGGGTGAGGTAGATAGTTAATGAGTTTGCTACGTTATGGTGTGATATCTCACTCAACCTTGTGGCACAAACCCTCCAATATACTTGACACAATTAGCTGAGCCATAAAACTGATAACATTCAGCCAAAATGTTTTATGGCACATTACATTATTCTTCTTGGAGCTTGTAAATAATAAATATCCTCTTTCTTTCCCTCCCTCAGGAAAACAATGTCGTTAGTTCATTTATTTTGACCTGGAGAACTATGTGTTCATTGAAAAAAGCAATTCATTTATCCTCACCTGATCCTAACATTAATTAACCAACAGTATTTTCCTGATGGTTGGAAAGGGAAATTTAACATTTTTGACATCTGTATGATGGACAGAAATGGGAATTTCAGCCTTTCACTGTGGTTCAGTGAGGATCAGACAGTCCAGGTTTGGCAGCAAGTGCTCCAAGCAATTTCGACTGCCGGGTTCATTATCATGCTGTTGGCCAATTTAACAACCCAAACAATGCTTCTGGGATGGTCAACATTTTAGGAAATTTATGGTAGGAAATGCAACAGCCAATCTGTGTACACTGAGTATCCCCAAAGGCAAATGCTGTAATAAGCAGAAAATCTGTTTCCAGTCTGCTGTTTTTTTTCATTTATCGGTGCAAATAAGCATCGCTGGCTGGTCAGCATTTGTTGCCCATCCCCAGTTGTTCTTGAGAAAGTGATGGAGAGCTGCCTTCTTGAGCACCTGACTCACAATGCCCTTAGGGAGGGAATTCCAGGATTTTGACCCAGCTACAATGACGGAATAGCAACATGTTTTCAATTCAGAATAGAGAGTCAATTGTAGAGGAACTCGCAGGAGGTTGAGTTCCCATGAAACTGCCTCCCTTGTTCTTCTAGAATGAAGTGTTCTTGAGTTTGGAAGGTGCTGTCTGAGAATCTCCATTGAATTTCCGCAGTGCATCTTGTAGATAGTATACACTGCTGCTACTGAGTGGAGAGAGTGGATCTTGTAAATGTGGCCAGACAAGCATGCTTCTTTGTCCTGGATGGTGTCAAACTTCTTGAGAGTTATTAGGGGTGCACTCATCCCACCATGTAGACAGCATTCTGTCACACTCCTGCCTTCTGCTTTATTGATAATGAACAGGCTTTGGGGAATCAGGAGCTGAGATACTTGCTGCAGTATTCCTAGCATTTGAACTGTTGAGGATTAAAAATTGTTCAAGAAACCAGGAACATTTCCCTGCTTAACTGTGAAATGATATCATGAGATATTTATGTCTACCTGAGTAGGTGAACTTAATTTAACTTGAAAGACAATATGTGCAACAGTGCAGCACTTCCTCCATACGTCAGCTGAGCATGTGAGTTTCTGAAGTGACTGGAATCCAAACCTTCTGTATTCAGAAGAAGAATGATGAGACACAAAACATTTTCACACAATGAGGTGTTAGAGTATGGGATGAACAACCTAGAAATGTGGTTCAAATTGAGGCAGTCAAGAAGGCATTGATCTTTTTGAACAGTAATAGTGTACAGGGATATGGGGAAAAGAAAGCAGGAAATGGGCACTGGATAATAGAGACAGACTAGGTAACAGAGCCAACACAGGCATGATGGGCTGAATAGAGTCCTTCTATATTGTAATAACTCTGTGAAGATGTTAATAACTAGTAATGTCTGTGATAGTTTTAAGCAAGATCAGACAAAGATCAAAGGCCATTGTTCCATATATTACAGCTTTAACTCAGCAGAACGTATCATCTGATCTGTAGCAGATTGGATATTGAGTTGAAATAAGGTGATGAATTGGATGAAGTGATGTAGTAATCCAACTCATCCAACCAAACATTCAATTACATTGTGAATGTCCAACTGTTTGTAACTCCAGTAGATTCTCCTATGAGAATTGAACAACTGCAGAAATAGTCAAGCTAAAATGTCAGGTTGCTCACTACTGAGTACTCCACAAAGAATGCTTGGCAGATGAATCCTAGCTTCCTGGAAGGATCTTCAGTTAACCAGCAGTCAAACACCACCAAATCTCACCTTCCAACTGCCAGCATTCAGAGTATAGTATTCAGTTACAATCTTACCCTGGGCTGAAGGTTCAGGGTAGAGAGGTTTGGGCTTGCCTGGTCTTTCCATACCTACATGTCCCAGATATAAGGAAACATCACCAGAAGCAACCTTGACCACCTCCTATGAAGCCACCTCTCCCTCCAGAAGGAAGAGCTAATGTGTACTGTTACAAATGAAAGAAAGTGAGATCCCCATCAAAGGGCCTAAACACACTGAACCAATTATCCCAATATGTCTCAGTAACTCAGTCTTAGAAGGCCCAGATACTACCAACAGTTCACTGCTGATTTTTGTTCTACCAGCATTCAGACTGTATCAGCTTCTTGTATTATTGCTCATTATGAGGTAAAATAAGAGGATGATCACATCCTCTGTTTATACAGGCACCTACAATGTTTTCTTGGGTTAGTGTGGCCAGGAAAAGTCCCACTTGGTAGCATAATGAGAAAAGTTTCTTGTCCTAAAGAAGTAGTTTATTGCATGATAGCAGCAATGAACAAATTCCATTATATGTTAATCTTTGCAAGGCTATCAAATGAGAAAGTGCCAAATGGCCAGATTTATTCTCTAAGTTTTTATCCCAGTAAGCCCATGTGATATTATGATAGACAGTAGTGTTTAAGGCATTCCTCAGAATGAACTCTTTCAGACCCTTACACCTTAGGCAATATAATCTGCCTCTACACGAGGGGTCATAGTTTTAAGCTGGTTGGAGGAAAGTATAGAGGGGATGTCAGAGGCGGGTTCTTTACACAGAGAGTTGTGAGAGCATGGAATGCATTGCCAGCAGCAGTTGTGGAAGCAAGGTCATTGGGGTCATTTAAGAGACTACTGGACATGTATATGGTCACAGAAATTTGAGGGTGCATACATGAGGATAAATGGTTGGCACAACATCATGGGCTGAAGGGCCTGTTCTGTGCTATACTGTTCTATGTTCTATGTTCATGGTCCCAGACCCTTTCTAGTGGAACAGGCAACATATATTGTCTGTAAATGTCAATGGAAAGTCAACAGTACTGCCTCCCACAACCCTCTGTTCTTGCCAAGTTGTGTGATCTCTCCTCCAGGTTCTGCCAGGACCACTCAGCTCCTGACCTCATTACAGCCTTGGTTCAAACATGCTCAAAAGAGGTGAATTCCAGAGATTCTGTGAGAGTGACTGCCCTTGACATCAAATCAGTATTTGACCAATAATTGCATCAAGGAGCCCTAGCAAAACTAATGGAAATTGGGGTAAACTTGTAATTGGTTAACGTCATACATAAAGCAAAGTTAGTCATGGTTGGCAGAGGTCAATCATCTCAACCCAAGGACATCTCTGCAAGTGTTTCTCAGGATAGTGTCTCATGTCCAACCATCATAAGGCCAGACTTGGAGATGCTAATTGATGATGACACAATGTTCAGCACCAGCCCTAAATTGTGAAGCAGCCTGCATCCGTATGTAACAAGACACAAACAATACACAGGTCTTGGCTAATAAGTGGAAAATAGCTTTTATTGCGATGCAAGTGATTACCATCTCCAACAAGGAAGAATCTAACCAGCTCCTGTTGTTATTTAATGACATTACAATTACTGAAACCACCACTGTTAACAATCATTGGACACAAATTAAACTGCTTCAGTCATCTAAATATAATAGCTATAAGAGCAAGTCTCACGTTGGAAATTTGGTGGTGGTTATTTCACCTCATGTTTCCTGAAAGCTTGTCCACTATCTACAAAACACAAGTCATTTGTGTGATGTTATGCTTTCTACTTGCCTGTATTGGCACAGCTCCAACAACAGTCAAGTTGCCTAGTATCATCTCGGCAAAAGCATCTGCTTCCCATCCACGATCCATTCACACCCTTCACCACAAATGTGCAGTTAGCAACTGTGTGCACCATCTATTTGAGTCATTGTAATAACTCATCAATGATTCTTCAACTCAATTTTCTAAACCCATGACTATCTAGGACAAGGCAGGTATTGTATGGCAAACCCCCACTTGTGACTGCCCCTCCAAGCTGCACACCATCCTGATTTGAAAGATAACACTGTTAGATCACCGTCACTAATGGTTAAATCCTGCAACCCCCTTCCTATCAGCACTATGGGTATAAGATAATAAAGTGTGAAGCTGGATGAACACAGCAGGCCAAGCAGCATCTCAGGAGCACAATGTTTGGCCTGCTGTGTTCATCCAGCTTCACACTTTATTATCTTGGATTCTCCAGCAGCTGCAGTTCCCATTAGCACAATTGGTATACCTACTTTCATGGGCTTTTCCAGATCAAGAAATCAGTTTAACTCCAAATTAGCTAGGCCAATAAATGCAAGAACTACCCAATGACACCCACAGCTCACGAACAAATAAGTGAAAATTGAAGACGTGGACTTTAGAGCGTTAGGAATACCATGTGCTCATAAGAATAAAGTGAGCATATTTGTGGATGCTGTTTCCGAGATAAAAACAGCAGTTAATTACTCAACAAAGGAATTGGTTCAGGTGAATCTTGATCAGTCTGTTTACATCTTGTAGGAATGTAAAGCCTTTCTTCCTGCACCATTATTTCAGCCATGTACTCATCTGCTTTATACTTCGATTTCACTACCCACTTGTGTGTGATGCTAGCAGTCAGAGAGATTGCTACCTTTAAAGTCCTGCTTGTTTGTTTCATTTCTAGACTGCAGGAGCACATCCTATTTTCACTAGTTCACTGATACTAATGTAAATCATGATCATTGACTATTCTCACTCCATCCCTGCACAACATAACTGCTTGAAATATGTTAACACTACATACAACTAGACATCATAACCTATGATGTACGAGTTCTGATCTTAGGTTATATTGTTAAGTAATTGTTCACTGAACTCTATTGATCTTCCATCTTTGACCTATCTACTTTCCATTTACTAACTTCAGCTGCACCAACCTAATTAGGCCCTATAGGAAGCAAACCTTTAGCATCATCTTTATGTTGCTCTGGGACCCTAAAGCGCTTACACAACAGCACCATCAACTTGGCTTGTACACCTCAGTTGAACCCTCATTCTTATGTGAATGCAATACGCCAGGGGACTTCTTTTGACTGGTTTGTGGTCACCTATACTCTCTCACCGTGCACATTCTCAATCTGCAGGGTAATGTGCTACATCTGCTTTCCATAAACCATCCAAAACCTAAAGCTTGAGCTAGAACAGTTGATCACATTTTTTTCACCCATGGTTATCTAGGGGACAAAAACGCCCTGGAGTTGTCACATGGAAGAAAATCAGGAATCCACTGGTTTGAGCTGCCCTTCCATGCCTGTATTTATCAGGCAATACAACTAATTGAACAGAAACTCATTATGAATTAGCTGCTTTCTTTGTACAGATACTAATTTATAAAGATAGGGGTATTATCACGACACGTCAAAACCCAAAGTATTTTTTTTACCTTTAATTCAAAGAATTGTTTTTTTATATATAAGAACTACGAAAGAAAAACTGAATTTAAATCCAGTGACTGTCTGGAAAATTCCAATAAAATATAAAACACGTAAATTGTCAAGAGAACATCAAAGAAGGAGAGACTTATCTAGAAGAGATAACAAGAGGTTGACTATCTCTCCCATTTTGGTAGGAAGTCACCTTTTGCAAACCCTTCAGGGATATACAAAGACTGGTGCTAATAAATGAATTTCACTTCTACTTGAGTAGATTAGTGGGACTGAATGCTGTGGTGTGTATCAGCCTGGGATTGAATGTTGGCGTGCTGGGACAGTCACAGTTGAAAACTATCCCCTTGTCGCCCCTCATGCTGCATAGAAAGGCCTTCTGTCACACTGGGCACAAACAAGTTAAAAAGGAAATAGGACAGTCTAGGCCTGAAACATCACCTTTCCTGCTCCCATGATGCTGCTTGGCCTGCTGTGTTCATCTAGCTCTACACCTTGTTATCTCAGGACAACAAAGGATTCTCTCTCATTCTGAACACTGGAATTCAATCATGGTTAAAAGATGTCAGAACTACAGAATCTCCACTAGTCGACAAAAGTGAACATCGAGTGGATAACTGTTCACCTGTCAACGTCAACACTTTTAGTAACTTTCACCGCAAACCTGCAACATTGAGTATCTGCTGATCATGAACAACTCAGAGACTGATTTTTTATTATTCTTATTTTTTTGGCACCATATGTTATTGCTAAACTCTGATATGTACATTGTGCTAGTCTTATTTTGAGTTAAGTATTCAATAAACTCGCCCTTTTTGTTAATTCCAAAAAAGCTGATCACACTGGCTCTATTTTAAAATGTAAGTTAATTTAGGTCTGGGAGAAACATATCCCAAGGGATATGGTCCTTTTCAAATTTGCCTTGTTGTAAACAAGTGATGGGCTGTGTGAGTAAAGAAGAGAATTAATTCATTCTTTCTCACCCAGAAGATTAACCATTTGAGGTATTCTGTCTGGAACTGTAATGAATTGGGGAACCTCTCCCAGAGTCTGATTTAACAGAGGTTAACTGAAGTGTTTTACTTTTCTTATTTATAAACCTTAGGCATTAAATTGAAAAATGCACAGTTCACCAATATTGCATATTATTATAGAAATACAACTTCATCCACAAGATCTGATTAATTGTTTGAACATTGATTGTTTTTCTCTTTCTTTGATTTCCAGTGGCAGCTGTTCATCATTTTGCCTTTCACACACCCTCTACACATAGCCTTTAATTCTTTACTTGTTCCGTTATTACTCCATTTGACCTCATACTGTCAACTGTTTGATCATTTAATGTCATAAGTTTGTCACATATGAACGATTAATTTTTAATTCTGTCCATTGATTTAATACCCGACAGTTTCACTTGACAGAAAGCATGTTCAAATAAACCAGGGCATTATATTTTCAATTGGCTGCAAAATCTACCTGACCTCTGAGTTGGCCAAATTCTGCCAAGAATTACAAAATGGATGCCTAAATAATGTTGTTTAGGAGTTGATTTGTATCAAGATTGCGCAAACTGACAATATACCACAAGCAAACTGTCCACAGGAATAGCTAGAAACAAAAAGAACCACTTTGTAAAAAATGGGATACTAATGACATCTTTTGACAATGGGAGGTCAGCACTGCAGCGTTATTATGGATTACCTACATTGTGAAGCAATAGTCAGGTTTCAGATGATTGAAACCCTATCTTGTGCAAAGCTGTGAAAATTTATGATTATAAGCTTGTCTACTTGTTACAGAATGCTGTAAAATAAAGGAGGCCTGCAAGTTGGGATAGTAATACAGCAGCTCTCTCTCTCGTTTTATTTGAGCTCGGAACCTGTTTCTATTTCAATTTAGAATATATCACATTGGTAGAGAATTTAAAAATGAAGAATATTTAAGTGCTATTGCATTCAGGCTGGAAAAGTACTGCTTTCAGTTAATTTCATAGAATCCCTACAGTGTGGAAACAGGTCCTTCAGCCCAACACTGATCCATCCCCTTATAACACACCTAAGCTCCACATCCTTGAACACTATGGGCATCTTAGCATGGCCAATCCACCTAAGCTGCACATCTTGGGACTGTGAGAAGAAACTGGAGCACCTGGAGAAAACTTACGTAGACACGGGGAGCATGTGCAACTTCACACAGACAGTCGCCCAGTAATGGAATCAAACCCGGGTCCCTGGCACTGTGAGACAGCCATGCTAACCACTGAGCCACCGTGCCACCCCATAAAAAAATTAGTTTAAAAGATATTGTCTCCAGAAGGACAAACACCTTACATCAATCACAACAACATTGAACTTCAAGAATGCTAGGGGAACATCAAGATATGTGATTCTTATTGCTTAAATACTTAATATTATTCCAATTTCACCTTTCACTTTAACTTACTCTGTTTTTTTTCCTCACTGGAGTGGGTGTACATCATGGGAATTTGAGACATTTTACCTTTTTAATGATGGTTATCCTTTTAACTGAGATTTTCTTTATATAATAATACAAGCTCTTTTCTTGCAAAGTCAATAGATCTGACTGACTTGATTCTTCGTAGCTATGTAAGCAGTGAGTTATATAATGAGGTGGAGAAATCAAGTCTTTTTAAAAGTATCAAGTTTTGGTGCGAAGAGAAGAAGTTATTCTTCCCTTCAGGTATGTTTGTAACATTAGTCTCTCCTATTCTCTGTTCTGTCACAGAATTTCTCTATAGTTCTTTTCCACATCATCATCCATGCTCCCAATATTTAACTTAACTTACAATCTCTTACATTTCTAACAATGTAAATTCTCTTTGAAAGCTTTGAAACTAAAATGTTACTTCTCTTTCTCTCTCATAAGACGCTGCCTGATCTGCTGAGTATTTGCAGCATTATCCTATTTTTAATTTAGATTGTACCTGCAATATTTTGTGTTTGTACAATTGGCTGGTAAATCAGTAGGAAAGGTAGCATCATGGTAATAATTTTGGACTGGTAATTCCGTAGAGATAGACTAATGCGCTGGAGATAGGAGTTCAAACTTCACCACGAAGGATCTGTTAAATTTAAATTCATTTATTAATAAATTTAATAAAATATGAATCTCATTAATAATGATCATGAAGTGCCTGTATTCTCACTAATACCTGAACAAATGACCTACCATCCTTACCTGTCATGTGACCTAAATGTGACTTCAGCGCCACAACAATGTATCTTAACTGCCCTCTGACATGGCCTACTTGGTCACTTAGTTTTACTGAATCCCTAAGAAAATGGACTGTTGGGTTACCAAACCACATCGACTGCAACAGTTCATGAAAGTTGCTCCCCACCAACTTCCCAAGAACAGCTCAAATAAGGAATAAGTGTTAACCTTTCCAGATACACTTATATTTCATTAATATTGTATACAGAGCAATAGTAGGGCTAGGTCATGTTGGGATCCAGCCTGATACTGATACTCTTCTCCATGCCACACATTGTTGATTGAGCCTGCCTCAAACTGCTGGACAGAATTCTGCCCTATGCATGTTGGATCCAGCTACAAATTTTGTCTTTTGATAGCCTATTTGTTGCTGATTTCTACTTTTGTAATAGACTATTATATATTTTATTTAACATGTAAATAATCAGTTAATAAGCAGTGGTTAGTACTGCTGTCGCATAGCGCCAGGGACCCGTGTTTGATTCCACCCTTGGGTGACTGTCTGTGTGGAGTTTGTGCATTCCCCCCGTGTCTGCGTAAGTTTCCTCTGGGTGTTCTGGTTTCCTCCCACAGTTCAAGGATGTGCAGGTTCAGTGGATTGGTCATTCTAAGTTGCCCATAGTGTCCAGGGATGTGCAGGCTGGGTGGGTTAGCCATGGGAAGTGCAGGGTTACAGAGATACAATGGGGGGAATGGGCTTAGAGGGGATGCTCCTTGCAAGATCGGGGGCGCAACCCCAAATAGCCGTGCTGTGGTAATTCTATGATTCAATGAAGTATACATTGAAGATGGACTATTTTAAAGAATAAAGTAAACATAGATTATGGTTTGTGTTGTTCACCTGTCTTATGAATAAATAAAAACATTATACTGAGACTGCAATCAAGGTTGGATCTTGCAATCACTACTTTTATTAATAAACCAGCACAGCCAATCCTTTCCGGTTACACATTTTAACCAAATGAGGTAGATTACAAGACTAACAGCTGCGCTGCAGGTAGTAATTCAACAGCATTCTTACAGGTCCATTACCTATGCATTATTTTTTAGTCAGTCATATATCAGCCAAATATCTGCACAGTTTTGCAGAGATAAATTTACATAAGGGGTCTCCTGTTTGCAAAATCAGCAGAGGAATGCAGAAATCCTAGAAAAATAATGCAGATCCTTTGGTGGAGCTGCTTATTTGAGTTTTATGCCAGTTTCCTGTGGTTTTGATTGCTCTGCTACCGAGGTTATGGTGGACCATCAAACGAATGACTGTGGATTTTCTCCTACAATTTTGAAGAAAAAGCATCAAGATTGATTGTGCAGTACAAACCAAAGTAAGATTTACCAGTAGTACTTTATGAATAAAGTGAAGCTAAATACATGAAATTAGTATCACTCTGGAGACTCAGAGTGTATAATACTGTAAATACAATAGAAGTGTTGCACTGCAACACTTGAATTACTGAGCTCTGTATTAAGGGGCACAGGTCAAGCTGTTTATTGAAGAATTTCATCACTCAAA
This sequence comes from Stegostoma tigrinum, assembly GCF_030684315.1. Classification (NCBI taxonomy): domain Eukaryota; kingdom Metazoa; phylum Chordata; class Chondrichthyes; order Orectolobiformes; family Stegostomatidae; genus Stegostoma; species Stegostoma tigrinum. The sequence goes on along the minus strand of NC_081355.1, from coordinate 79,252,323 downwards.
AGTTACGTTGCCTAATTAGTTTCTTTTTAACCTGACAATTTGAACATAGCTTTTCTGTTGAGGTGTCTAGGCCCGAAATGTCAGCTTTAGTGCTCCTAAGATGCTGCTTGGCCTGCTGTGTTCATCCAGCTCCACACTTTGTTATCTTGGATTCTCCAGCATCTGCAGTTCCCATTATCTCTAATTTGAACATAGCTATTCTTTCTCTGTGATTTGCTGTTTACTGCTGCAGTCCATTAGCACTCATAGATTTATACAACTCGGAAATAGACCCTTCAGTCCAACCAGTCCATGCCAAACATAATCGCAAACTAAACTGGTCCAGGCCTGAAACAACAGCTTTCCGGCTCCTCCGATGCTGCTTGGCCTGTTGTGTTCATCCAGCTCTACACCTTGTTATCTTAGTCCCACCTACCTGTTCTTGGCCCATATCCCTCCAAACTTTTCTCGTTCATGTATTCATCCGAATGTCTTTTAAATGTTGTAATTGTACCCACATCTACCACTTCCTAATGAAATTCATTCCAGACACGAACCACCCTCTGTGTAAAAAAATTGCCACTCATATCTTTTTAGAATCACTCTTCTCTCACTTTAATGTGTGCCCCCTAGTCTTGGAATATCCCATCCTTGGGCAAAGATAATCACCATTTACTCCATATAGACCTCTCATTATTTTATAAATTTCTATCAGGTTATCTATTAAACTCCTAAGCTCCAGTCAAAAAAGTCCCAGCCTATCCAGCCTTTCGTACCTGCCAACATCCTGGTAAATCCCTTCTGAACACTCTCCACCTTGGTAATATCCTTCCTACAACTGGACAACCAGAACTGGATACAGTTTTCCAGAAGAGACCTCACCAATGTTCTGTACAACCTCAACGTGACTTCCCAAATCCTAAACTTAAAGGACTGAGCAATGAAAGTAAACATCCAAATGGCTTTTTGGCCACCCTATCTATATGTGACGCAAAGTTCCTCCTTTGATATTTATCTCCACAAACTCTATAGTTGCTGTCACCCATGAGAAGTGAATTAGGGCTGAGCATTGAGCTTTTGGAGACCTTGCATCCTCCTCTGTGTTCCTCAGACTGACAACCATCAAAATAGAAAAAAACGTTAATGTGAAAATGGACTGATCTCAAATTCACAATACTATAGTCTCCTCTACAATAAAGGAGATGGTTGCCAATTCCCTGCAGCTAATGAGTGCCAATTATGTGACATGCCAGTGTGACTAATCAAGTTCCTTACATGGATAGTATTACACACAGGTCTGTGCTGCCTCCACTCCACTTTCTCTATCTTTTGTAAGCTAAGGGGGATGGAAGCCATTGTACCCATATCCAGGAAGAAATGAATATGCAGAATCTTTGAAGTCAGGACACAATCTTTCAGCAGCCACCCATCACTTCTGCTAAACCTTAGCAAATTTAGAGAACTGAAAAAATATCAAGCATTTCTACAGTCATGACAACAGACAACCAAAATCAATCAGCAAGATAATAAAATGTGAGGCTGGATGAACACAGCAGGCCAAGCAGCATCTCAGGAGCACAAAAGCTGACATTTCGGGCCCGAAACGTCAGCTTTTGTGCTCCTGAGATGCTGCTTGGCCTGCTGTGTTCATCCAGCCTCACATTTTATTATCTTGGAATCTCCAGCATCTGCAGTTCCCATTATCTCTGATACTATTATATCCAAAATCAATCAGCAACTTGTTTAGAAGTGGTTGATTAAGTATTAAGCTCCAAAATGTCAATACTGGTGCCAAATCAATGTTACAGTCTCATTGACATCAAAATCTTCCCGTCTTATATACTTTGGACAGATGTTCCCCCTATGCACGCACACACATACGACAATCTGGCTTGCAACTTAAATGGGTGCATGCACCAGAGACACTACTGTGCTGAAAATCTGGGAAACAACAAGTCAAATACCAAAGCCAACACTTCTCAATTATTTTAACTTTATAATTCAGTAGAATGATTCAAAAATGTGCTATGTTTTACAGTATTGTCTCTCTAATTAGATTAACCATGCCCTTTGTCTTCTCATAAATCAGTTCTGACTGGAAGATGTGGGGGCTTTACTTAGAAATACATATTGTTTCTAGCTTAAGCACAGTACCCATCATTTCAACTAATGCTCTGCATAACCTGCATTAAAGATGGCAATCATTTTGTAATCTCAGGGAGTTGGTTTATTAGGAATATCATAAATATGTTTTGTAGCAGTTATTTGTAAACAATTTCCTATAACCTTTCCTTTCGTATGACACCAAATATTGGTGATAGATCTTTCTCTATACAGGTATAGAATCTCCTGTCAGCAATCTTTGAAAGGCTCCCTTATTAAATCACAGACCATTTTCTCGCTCCCCATGATCTGTCAGCAATAAAGAATTTGTTTACTGAAAATCACACACCACTCACTCCTAACCACCATCTGCCACACTGATGAGCACAGCACTGTCATTAAAAAACACTCCTTCATCTTCATCACATGAAACAAGAACTTACAATTTAGATGAAAGATAAATTATCTAAAATTAATGTGGACTAGGTGCATCAGCTCTCATGTTTGCCCCTTTCTACCTACATTCAAGAGAAATACATCTTGAAATGATCAGCAAATAAAATATGTAAAGTTTAGTGTACCTCTGTGCATAATGCTTTATCCTACAACATGCAGATTATGGAACATGGCAACAAATGACATGGGATACTTATTATAAATTCCACCCTTTATTCAAGTCAGCTACAGCCAGAGTTAGCATCCAAGGTCATTTGATTTGGATCAGCGTAAATTAGTTCAGTACCCCCTCCTACTTACATGTAAATGTGTTAATAGACTAAACCCAAAGCTGTCTAGAAAATAACAATTGATTGTGATAAAAACACGTTAAATCCAGATGCAGAAAAATTTTGAAAAATGCAGACCAGTACTTGAGTTAAAGAGATTTATTTTGTGCATGGGACAATTGTTTAAAAAGCAATGCACTGAACTGACACCATTAATTGTTTTTAATTACTTTTTTGATATTAATATTAGAACATCCAGTGCTAACATACTGGGGCTTTGGTGATGCAATGGTAGTATCTGAAACCTAGGAGGTCTGGGTTCAAGCCCGACTTATTCCAGAAATCTGTGTTTACATCCCTGGACATATTAATTAGAAAATATCTGAGTGTAAATATTCTACATTAGTGGAAATGTAGCTGATGATATATTTAGAATTTTGCTGAATGTAAAAGGTGATAAATCTTTACATTTCCACAAATTAAAATGATTCACCCTCTAATAATTTCACCCTGACAAGTAGCAATTTCTTCCTTCTGCCACTTCGTAAAAAGATCAGGGTTTATGTAAAAAATTTCACAAATCCACATCTGACCACACATATTCAGTACATAGTGCTAATGGAATTGTTCAATATTACACTGGTTTCGTGTGGATAGTAGTGTGAGCAAACATTTTGCAAAATGTCAGATTTTCACTGTTTCATAGCCAACACTTGTTCATTGTTCAAAATTGCTTTTTTTGCCTCTCAGAAGATGCTTGGAATTCACCTGAACACACTACTTTGGTATTTTTTTGATAGCAAATCTGTCAGCAGAGTAGCTGCAGTGCAGATATTTGGTACAAACTCAGAAATCACATATCCCCCAAATGTCATAATTTCTTGTTTAATGTTAGGGTCAATGAACTCTGCCAATCTTGTACTTTTGCAGTTCTTGGCATCATTTGTCCTTGTCATAATAGATCTTCAATATTGAATAGCTATACTTTTTCAAATACACTTTTAGCAAGGTTTATTACTAAGTCAGCCAGCTGCAGTTGTCTAAACAGAACTTTTAATTATTTCAAGTGCTGTTATCATGTGTCACTATGTTCTTTGTTCTTGCACATTATCAAGGCAAACTGTTCAGGTAGGAATACTGGGGACTATTTGATTCATTAGACTCTGTGAAGTTGCTGGCACATGTTTAGTTCAAGTAGTATCTATTGGTATGTAAAATGTCCATGTGGTGTGAAAATGAATGACATTTCTTTAGCTCAGGATGTTAAAGGAACCTACCAGTACCTCTGTAACACATTTATTTTGACAAGGAATGTAACACTCTCAACTCTGTAGGTACAATCTTTCAAATGAGGAATTAGGTAGGAGTCTGCCTTTGTCATTACATCGACATTTCTAAAATCTATGCAAAAAACTGATGGAACCACCATGACTAGAGAATTCCAGCCTTGCTTTGGCTGGATTCAGGTTTTCCAATGTGATTTGGATTTCTGGTTTCACCTGTTTCTCTGGACCTAAGTGATAATGATACTGTTTTATGGGAAAGAGATCTCTCACATCCACATCATGTATAACTAAGGTTTTCAGCCTTTTTTTTAACCCTCTCTTTCTGAAGTGTTTCTTTCCTCCCACTGAAATTTTAGCTCCAACTTGATCTCTAACTGAATCTGTGCCAGGGTAACCTTAACCTCTTCTGATTATAAATATCATTCTGTCTCTCACACTTCAATACTTTAAATTCCAGTCACTTCTGACTGAATTTAAAGTTTCATAGCTTTTGGTTTCACTTCTAGCTGGAAGTGTTCCCTCTCACTCAGTAAATTTGCAAAGGTCAATTCCTTTAAAGAGCCAAAATCTAGCCTAGGTTTCATCACAAACACTCCTTTATTAAAAGTAGTTATTTTTGTAGTGTAAACTTTAATTTGATGCACAATAAACCTGGTGGCTTTTCTATTATCCTTTTTTGATTAAAATTAACTTCTAAACACATGTTCCAACTTTGGACTATCCCACTTAAGCCCTCGATTATATGCCGCAATTGAAGCAGAGTGGGTGCATCATTTCTCTGTAGCCAGAGCACTCCATAGCCACATGTACTTGCTTATTACAACAAAGCTTATGCAATAAAGATACAAAGCTTATTAACACAGTTTGAAATATGGTCGTATAAAATATGGGAGGTGATGGCCTAGTGGTACTGGACTGTCAATCCAGAGACCCAGATAATGTTCTGGGGACCCAGTTTGGAATCCTGCCACTGCAGATGGTGGAATTTGAATTCAATAATATATCTGGAATTAAGAGTGAAGTGGTGATCATAAATCCATTGCTGGTTGTCAGGAAAAACCATCTGGTTCACAAATGTCCTTTAGGGAAGGAAACTGTCATCCTTACCTGGTCAGGCCTACATATGATTCCAGACGCATAGCAATGTGGTTGACTCTTAACTGCCCTCTGTGCAATTAGGGATGGGCAATAAATGCTGCCTGGTCAATGATGCCCACATCCCGTGAATGAATAAAAAATATACATATATACTTCTTAATAATCTAGCATACGCTCACCTGAGAAAGAAAAATTAAAGGAATTTTCTCTGTGGAGATCAACTTTATGAAATAATCTTTGTCCAAAGGATTGTTATTCATGAAGGAAAGAAAGGATAAGGTCTTAGATGTTGCAGATGACTTTCAGCCTTGTGTCTTGGGACATGCAGTCAGGTGTTGTGAAACATGAAGTGTTCCCTGGGATGTTCTCAGAAACAGTTTTTGCAGAGATACGAAGAAAAAGTCTTTACAGAAGCTTCAAAGGACAATAGGCACATCACATTTTAAAAAAAAATCAGCATCACATGGGATTTCTGAAGATTTTTCAAAACAAGCGGAAGAGGCTGAACTTCAAATAATGTCAACCGTCATTATTCCTAAACTCAGGTATGTAACTTCCATTAAGTGTACTTTTAAAAAAAAATGTACCCAAGTTTCATTTTTTTGGCCTTTTAAATAAGGCAAATCCATACGCTCAGTCTTCCAAATGAATCAGTTTTCACAGGCATTGAAATGAGCCCTCAAAAACATTAAGAATGGAAGCAGTTTCATTAGTACAAAACTATTTTTACCTTTAAGGTTTTGGATTTGTAGCCCTCATTGTGGATGTTGTGGTTGGTTGGCTCACCGAGCTGGTTCATTGTTCTGCAGAAAACCAGAAGCGAGGTAACCCAGCTCAACAGACACCAGAGTTTAAAATCCAAGCGGGAAAATACAACAGCGCTTCAACTGCACTGATGATATTGCCCAGCAGGGTAATGAAACGTCTGTGGAACAATGAACCAGCTCGGCGAGCCAACCAACCACAATATTTCTACCTTAATCACAACCTCAAGAACCACAAAATCTCTGACTTTACATATTGTCTGGAAGGTTTTCCACAATATTTCCAGAATGTATTCCTTGGAAATCGTAAGATTGGTAAGTCTTTGTCTTGACGACTGTCACTCTTGATTCTGATTCTCTGTAAATCTGTTCTCGCTTGAAGGATTTTATATCTTTGGATGGCCAAAGCAGAGAATGTGCTTTATGCTCAACTTGAAAAATTGTCCACTATCTTCTCTGGAGGGCCTTCACTCTTCCGAATTTGCATTGTCTTCCCCGCCAACTCAAGTCATTCTGTCATGACACCATCTGAGGATCCTTTAATCTTGTGAATGTCCATCATAGCTGCTCTGTTGAAACAAACATTTTCTTCCTGACGGTAGCCTGGATTATCAGACCAGCTAGTTTTAATTTTGCCATGCCCTAGATTTTCAGAACAGAATTTCTTATTTTGAACTATGTCCTGAATCTCTGGGCACTGATCTGGCTTCCCTAGTGTTGTATCTTCATGCAAATCTTTACTTTCAATCTGTTGATACATTTGTGTTAAAGACTTTTACTTCAACTTGTTGAGTAGGTTGGACATCAACCACAGAAAAATAAAAACAAGGAAAACTAGCAAATGAGACATTCTGCTCTGACTTCAAAATACAGCTCCAGTATGACCGATGTATTCATTTCCAACTCTTAATGATTTTTCCCTCTGGGACCTCATTCACCCTCTGTGAATGTCAATCCAGTGAACTGAACATTTTAATATTTCCATTTGTAGCAATAAAGGATTACTGTTGACTTAACATGATCTTTCTCGCTGGTATTAATAATTCTTCTTTGAAAGATCTGAAATGTTGCTGTTGAATTTGTGTTGGTTGACTATCCAGTCGCAAAGTTAAATCCGCGGTTGAATGGTGTGGTCAAGACATGCATAAGGGCTTAGAAATGTGAAGTGTTGGTTGTGGACCAAATGCTTATTTTCAAGTCTTGTATGCCTTCTTGGTGACAGTGTTATTTGTTATATACCTTTAAACTTGGGAGTTGTCCCACGTGGGCCATGTATTTACATTTTTGTAGGTTGTAGCATCTATTTCTTCAGCCATAGTATTTATTCTGACAAGACAGTGATGCTCGTACTTATATCAAGCTGGAAATTAATAAGAAGTACTTTCATACAAATACGTTCTGTCAAACTTGGTTAAGAAGAATTATTCATTTCCTTTGGGAAAACCGTTTTTTTTTCCCAATGTTGACAGCTCTACCATATTGATCTCTTTGAGTGTGTAATCTCCATTGAACTTCCCATTATGCTGCTCTTATACTGTCTCTCACATCTTCTGGAAGCACCTATAATTTTACAGATTCTTTTGTCACATTTGGAGCTGTTTGAGTGTGTTTGTTTTACAACATTGACACTGAGTCTTCATATCCATTGTTTAGCTCACTTTTTGCGTTGGCTTGTCACGCATGCCTATAAAGTGTTCATACATTGTGAAGTGAAAAAATTCTATCAATGGTAAGGTTGTCCTCCTCTCATGATTTGTCTGTGTGTCCCTGTTTTCAGTTACCAAAACAACGAGGTTAGCTTTTCTTTGAATTCAGGCCTTCTTCGGACCATAATAAATCTGACACAGACAATAATAATCCATCAATACTTCCAACAACAATTGTGTCTCTGACGAATTCTGATTTCACTGTTTAGTAATCATAGTTTTCCACTAATCTGTGGAGTTCGTTAATGAAATTATCTACTGATTTGTCTGGATGCTGAATTCTTCTAATAAGTCTTGCCCTTTAAATGATTTTATTTGTCCTCAGATTGTGGTAATTATTAAAAGCTGTTAGGACTTCTTCAAAAGTATTTATGCTTTCTTTCATATTTTGGAAATTTATAACATCATCAGCTGTAGGACTTGTTGAATTCATTTGTGTATTTACTTGCCTGTTTGAGATTCAGTATTTAATTTTAAATTTTGTATTTAAGAAATGTTTTCTTTAAGATGTTTAATCCAGTGCTCTGTGTGGCCTATCTCTGACGTAAATCTTGATTACAATATTATTTATCCTGCCATTTCTTCTTAATGCGGTTATTTATTTTTAATTCTTTAAAACTGGTAAACATGTGGAATCTCAAAAGACGCTGTAATCTCTTTGCTATTTTGTTCTGTGTATACACGGATTTAATGATTTTGCGAACAATGACTGCTGTTGGCTTTATAGCTTGCAATCTTGCATTAAATCAATGCAGTTATAGTTCTGTGATCAGTGAGTCTCCTCAAACTATCGAACTTTGTACAGAACATAATTGCAGTGTTTTCTTTGACTGCAAATCTTTAAAACTCCATGTTATCATGATGCTGTATGATATTTTACCAGTGAAGCTGTAAAATCTGTGTTACGATAATGATATATTCCTCCATTGGCAATTGAAGATATTCCTGCCTTTTCTTTCCAAACAACATGTGGCTTCCTGGATTTGACGATTTTCTTTTCCTGTGACCAAGACATAGATTCCCCATTTCTTCATTAGAAAAATAGATGTTTTTCCATGTTTCAGAATCTAAAGCAATAAATTCCCTTGCTCATTCTTTTAAAAAATATAGGTTTGTGACAGCAGCCTTAATAGACTCTCCCACCAAAATTACAATTCAAAGTCTTTGTAACAAAATCATCACAATCTTAAACGTTTGCTGTATTCTTTCATTAGATTCTATATTCAGAATTTTTAAGCTATTCCTTTGGTAACTTTAAATATGTTCTGTGACTTTCCTGTTTCTGTGGCATTAACACAAATTAGTTTTCTGGCCCTTGTTCTTTCTCCTGTAATAATGCCTCATGCGGTCTGAGTGATGGTGATGATATCTATTTTGACATTGAAGTATACCTTTTCTACTTCCTAGCCTGGTTCTTTGTGTCATTATTTTAATCTTCTTTCCAATATACACATGGTAATTTGTAACTTTACTTATAAAGTTCTAAATTGCTTCCACAGATCCCCCTTCTCTCAGGATTGTGTGAATGATGTGATGTGTTTTCAATATGTCAGCCCATCTAACAAGTGCCACAGAGATACAGATTCTTATTGAGACAGATATCTGGAAGTTTAGTAACAACTATGTACACTATTATAACTTTTAAGACATACTTATGTTACTATTACACTGTATACATTATTGATTGGCTGACTGACGCAGCTCAACTCTCTGATCAGTGCGCCTGCTTGTTTACGTGACTGTGATGTTCAGAGAATAAGATGGATATAAAAAATTTGTGTATTTGAAATTTGAATTTGAATATTGTGGTTTAGAGCAGTAACTGAGAGAAAAAGTCCAGTTTGTGTCACATCTAATTTCTCAAAGTGCATGATTTTGTAATAAAACAATTTGATGGTAACAATTAATGTTCATTATGAGTAAAAGTAAATACAAATCAGATACCTGAAATTCTTCAAAAGTATGAAACTAAGTTGATAAAATTAATAAATTGGCCAATTTATTTAAATATTAGTCAGGAAGCACAAATCATAAAGACTTCTTCTTGGTTGCTTTAAATATTTAGTGTTCTTATTGCAAAGCTGTTCTCATACTTTTTCAGGAATATATCATATCTAAGAGCAAATATGGCATTCCAGCTGATGCTTATGAAACCGCCCAAGAAGTCCAGAAAAATTGAACTTGTCCTAAGTAAAAATTTAACTAAAAGAAACACAGTAAAATAAATTGCTTAATAAAATTTGTCTTTTTGTCTATTATTTATCTTGGGATTTGAGTGAAGCAGCTGGCCAGGATATATCAATACTGTGATAATAAATTTGATTTGTACAGCATTGAAGTGTCAGGTTTTTAATGCTAAGCAATCAATATGGCACTGGTAATTTTGTCACTGCCATCTTGATTTGATAGGCATACCTCCAGTCCCTGTATTCTTCCCATTTGCTGAAGAATTGCAGTTACCACACTGTTGCTGATAGTTACCTGCCAGCTTAAAACCACATACTAATGTTACCTTGCTATTCCTAGCTATAAGATTTTTTTTGCATTTCTTCCCCTAAGGCAACATTGTTTTCCTCACAGCTGCTACCACAATCCCCAGGGATGTATCCACCATTACCTTTACCGTTCTTCTAAATGATGCCCCTGTTTCTGTCCCTGAGGCAACAGCTACCTTCTGAAACAGTTGCTGCTACATTGCAGTCCTACTGCCATACCTTCAAGTTTGTGGAGAGGAACATGATTAGTGGTTTCATGGCCATTACAGAACTGGAGAGCTCGAATATTCATGGCAAGATCCAAATGGACTGTATCCAGGAATGCTTCAAGAGGGACTGTCATCTTTAGCACTATTTTAAAAACTAGACAATTAATAATAATTATAGTAATTATATATTCCTTTTTGTACGACATTTTAGGTGACTATTTTACATTTTTATGTAAAGGGACACACTGGTGACTTTATTGGAGCATAACTTCGGGGAGTAAGTGAGTCCCATAATGATGAAATTGAATAACACACATCGTTGAAGAAGAATTACCCTGCCCACTAACTGTATTAGATCATATAGAACATAGAACGTAGAACATTACAGCACAGTACAGGCCCTTCAGCCCTTGATGTTGTGCTGACCTGTCATACCGATCTCAAGCCCATCTAGCCTACACTATTCCAAGTACATCCATATGCTTATCCAATGACGACTTAAATGTACCTAAAGTTGGCGAATCTACTACCATTGCAGGCAAAGCGTTCCATTCCCTTACTACTCTGAGTAAAGAAACTACCTCTGACATCTGTCCTATATCTTTCACCCCTCAATTTAAAGCTATGCTCCCTCGTGCTCGCCGTCACCATCCTAGGAAAAAGGCTCTCCCTATCCACCCTATCTAACCCTCTGATTATTTTATATGATTCAATTAAGTCACCTCTCAACCTTCTTTCTAATGAAAACAGCCTCAAGTCCCTCAGCCTTTCCTCGTAAGACCTTCCCTCCATACCAGGCAACATCCTAGTAAATTTCCTCTGCACCCTTTCCAAAGCTTCCACATCCTTCTTATAATGTGGTGACCAGAACTGTACGCAATACTCCAAGTGCGGCCGCACCAGAGTTTTGTACAGCTGCAGCATAACCTCTTGGTTCCGGAACTCGATCCCACTTTTAAGAAAAGCTAAAACACTGTATGCCTTCTTAACAGCCCTGTCAACCTGGGTGGCAATATTATGTTAATTCAATCCTTTTATACAATCTGAAACTATAAATTCTGCATCAGTACCTTGACAATCCTTTTTCAGTTTAGCAGTCACACCAAAGAAAATCTACAATCTTTCATGTTCAACAATAAAGCATTGAAGCTAATTGAATTTTAAAGGAGACTTTTGTTTGTAAATTTGGAGTTGCAAAATTTGGTCGTATGCTTTTTCTATTTTTGGTCCTTTGAGTACTGTCTCTGATCTAAAATAGCATCTGCATTGTATGTGCGCACTGCAGGTTTTGGGTCGTATGATTATTCTTTTGTGGATGTAAGCTTAGCTGGCTGGGAAAAAAATCTGTTGCCTATCGCTAATTGTACTTAAGAAAAAAATGTGGTAGATTATTGGTGTGATGGTAAGATTATGTGCTGGAAATGTGCAGGCTAGTGTGACAGCAATGTCAGATACCATGTATTGCCATTTTGTCCTTTGATGGGATAATTTCCAAGCTGTAATGGCTCCTGTAAATGCTGCACAACTGTCCATGCCTTCAGCAGTGGAAATGAGCCAGTATAATCATTCTTTAAAGGGTTCATTAATCACTTTCAGGTTAGTTGCTGATTGATTTCTACTGGCTGTTGCTGTGTTAACAGAAGTGCTGCTTAAAGTTGGTGGTGTGCGTTGAAAATAGTTATGACATGGAGAATAAGAAGAACTCACACAGAGAAGGACAAACTTCTTATCGTGGAAGAGAGGGACAGATCAGTCAGCAACAGAACATATTCATTCAGGGTCTTCAGCGAACAACTCACCCACCTTCACATCAGTGAGAAACAATATATGCAATGTCTTTGGATGAATGGATGCACTCTGGGCTATCTGGTGGGCAGACAATAGCAAGGGAACTGGCAAAATGACAACAGGAAGATAAACACTCATCATCAAAAGAGGGCATTAGAATACCTCTACATCTCAGAGAAGCACATCAGCAAACCAAGAAACGTTGGAAGAAAGATTACTTGACTCTGTGTGGTTTTACAAGCTCCTTTGAGCATTGGTGCCTATAGCCATGATGGCAGTTGCAGGATTATGCATGGTAAATAAGCTGCAAATTTACGACTTTAATGTGAGCTCTTGCTGCAGTGGATGCTGAGTTTTCAGCTCACCAAATGAAGCTTCATGATTGTATTCATGAATAAGATAATGGAGATGGCTATGTTAGTGATAACAGGCTCCAAATTCTGTGTAAAGCTCTGTGCTATTTCAATTTGGGAATCTTCCATGCATCTTGACAGTGACTGCAAACTTTAAGATAGCCAATGCATCAAGCACTTGGTCGTGCCTACCCATCAGGCTTTTCTGTATAGTGCCCAATTCAAGTGCACATTTGACCTCTCGGTAGCAAACCTCAACCATAACAACCCTTTAGTGAACTGTTATTTATTCCATCATTTTCATTGAGCTTCCTGTGGGGCACTTGTGCCCAGCTCTCACTGTGCCAATCTTGCCTGTAAACTATTCTCCAAAGTTCTGAGGGTCCCTCAACCCGAAACATTAACTCTGATTTCTCTCCACCAATGCTGCCCGACCTGCTGAGCTTTTCTATCAATTTCTGTTTTTGCTCCAAAGTATGTGCAGTGTTAACATCAGAGCTGAAGGTCTAAGAGTGGCTGATTGGATTTCTTCTCAGTATTCTAATCCCTGTTCTTGCACCACCACTTAGCCAAAAGTTCTTTCCTGCCTGAAAGAGGAAAGGTACAAAAGAAGAACTGTAGTTAGGTGAAGGAGAAAACGTCGGTTGTTTAATTAACGCATCACGGCTTGAAAATGAGAAACAAATATGGATTTTGGACTAAGTGGAACGTAAAATGTAGAATTATATGTGGGCCATGTCCAGGGATGAGCAGACTAGGTGGATTAGACATGGCAAATGCAGGGTTATAAGGTAGGTGTGCGAGTCTTGGTGGGCTGCTCTTCGGAGAGTCAGTGTCAGCTCGATGGGCTGAATAGCCTGCTTCAACACTGTAGGGTTTCTATGATTCTATAATTTCCATGCATTCAGCCTCACTGCTTAAGATTACCTCAGTGATGGTTGCTGTGATGATGATAAGCACCTTCTCCTTCATGAGGGTAGGGACATGTAATTGTGTCTGTTGCCTGCTGCTCATAGTTTTCCAAAGACATAGCTAAGGGAGAGAGAAGTGTGTTGGTGACTGTGATGCAATCTGCTTGGAATATACGACTGTCATGGTTGAATAGCTCGTTTTGTATACAAACTGCTCAGATATAAAGCTTGTAGCCAGTACTAAGTGTGTGTGGGTGAGGAGAAGGTATGAAGGTTAGGTCTGACTGACAGAAGATATAAGTGATGTGGCACATTGAGTAGTGGCTATGGTTAGAGGTGCAGTTGGTGAGATATGGCATTTGCAGATGCATTCATCGACCTTGGCCATTCATTTCTTGAACTTCTTGTGGCTCTGTATCCAGACCCTCAGGTTTTCTTCCTGGTATTGATGCAATGAGGATTGGGTTCCAATGTTTTCATGTAACTATCTGTCTAGAGGGCTTCTTAGTCCCCTGTGTATCAAACGTCTCTCTACTCCGGACTACAAAGACTCCAGTGCTCCGTCAGAATATTTTGAGGAATAATATCTGCCTTCTAGTCCCATGTTTTAGTATCCTTTCTGCTTGGCCACTCTCCCCAAACACTTCCTTCACATTTACAGCTTGAATGCCAAAGCACTTTAAATACTACATCCCAGCTTTACATTTCTCTCACTTGAATAATTATGCACCAACTGTTCAGTAGCCTATTTACTAATTTATTTTGGTGTACTGCCTGCATCAGAAACAAAAAAAATGTAGGATAAGCAAACATTGAAATCCGATCCCCATTTTACAGCACTATTGAATTTTGCTGTCTACATTTTCTAAGAAATTAGATTGGGCTGAATTATTTCACAGTACATTAAATAGCTGTAACATCTGAAAGTGGTAACATAGATGGTGTTCTTTCAGTTTTATTTTGAAAAGGTCAAAGTCATTAATCTAGAAATTATATGTTGTTCGTTTGGCATCTATGATAGGCAAAATATTGGAGCCTATCACAAAGGAAGCAATTCAAAGCATTAAATGATTGTAAGGCTGTAATTCCAAGCGATGTGAGTTTATGAAAGGAAAGACATGCCCAACAAATTTATTAATAAAAATCCTACAGATTTATCAGGATTGTTTGCCTGTGGTACTATGAAGGATACTGAATGTTGGTTTCAGCATTTATGATCGGATGCCTCTGGACTAACATAAAATTTGTGGTAAAAGAGGAATTTAAAATGAAAAACAATTAAATAATAAAAGAGACTAAGGGAACAGTTAGCTGCACAGATGGTTTGTAGTACAGCATGATAACAGTATGGTTTCATTTCCTGCATCAGCTAAGGTTACCAGGAAACACTCTCCTTCTCAATTTCTCCCCTCGCCTGAGGCATAGTGACCTGTAGGTTAAGCCACCACCAGTCATCTCTCTTCAATGAGTAAGTAACCTCTGGTCTGGTAGGACTATGGTGACTTTCTCTTTTCCAATTAAACAGGGACTATTGACAGATCTTGATATTGTTAATTAGGTTAGATGCCAGTACAAGGAGTTTGCCTGTTTAAATTAAATTAAATAATATTGCTGAATACTAGAGAAGCGAAAGATATAATTTTGGAGAATATCTGTGCCATAGGATTAAAATGTTCAGGTGAATTAAATTAGATTCAAATATTGGTGCGAATGTTGGCATTCATGATGGTTATATTTTAAACCATCTCTTTTCTTTCATGGGCACAATCCAGAACCCAGGCTAATGTCAGAGGGTACGGGCTAGAATTCCACCAATGGCAGATGGTAAAACTTAAATTTAAGAGAATTTTGAAATTAAAAGCTAGCCTAAAGGTGACCATGTAACCACTGTCATTAAAAAAAAATTGGTTCACTGCAGAAGGAAGTCTGTTGTCCTCACCTTGTCTATTTTTCATGTGACTTCATACATATAATGGTTGACTCTTAACTGCTTTCTTAAATGGCCTAGTAGGACACTCATTGTAGCAAACTATGGCAAAGTCCAAGGGAATTGAACAGTATAAATGACCTGGATTCAGGCTAGCACTGGAAGCAATGTCATCCAAAGCAAACCCATTGTACTAGAAATACATTCATACTAGCATTTCTGTGGGCTAGTGTCAAAATAGTGAACGTTGTCTCATGAACTAGTCAAGTTGACATAATCATACTCAGGGCATCATACCATGCAATATCCCAGTCACCATTCTTGAGTATGTCCTTATCCCACCACCAGAACAGACAGACGTGATTGCATTGTGGTATGCTATCAGGAAACTGTCACTATAGGAGTCCTCAGCATTAATTGTAGACCCCATGAAACTGCATGCCGCCAGGCCAGTGAAATCCTCATGTGTATATCACATACTAACCCCTCAGCCTATGAATCAATACTCCATGTTAAAAATTTGGAGGAAGCACTTAAGGTAGCAGGGCACATATGTACTTTTGGTAGGGGACTTTAATGTCCATCCGCAAAATTGGTCCTGCAGCATCTTGACCTGACTGAGCTAGTTTATTCCTAAAAGACAGAGCCACCAACTGGTTCTGTAGCAATTGATGAAGGAGCAAAAGAGGTAAAAGAAACTTAAGCTCATCCTCACCAATCTACTTGCCACAACTGCATCTGATCATGACACCAGTTCAAGAGAACAATGCACAGCCCTTGAGAAGGCAAAGTCTAATTATTACATTGAGGATACCTTCCATCATGTCCTATAGCTCCACCACCATGCGAAATAGGATACCAGAGATGAAGTGAGAGTGACAGCCCTTGGCATCAGGGATGTATATGGATGAATGTGGAGTCAAGGAACCCTAACAAAGCTCAAATCATTGGGCAGAAAGATAAGGGCAGAAGCAGGGCAGCAGAAAGAGAGGAAGAGAAACAGTGGATGAGAAACTGAGGGGCAGAAGCAGAGAAACAGAAACAGATTATAATATAAAGAAGGGCAAAACAATGCACAAGGAACAGAGAATGAGAAGAAGAGAGGCCAAAACATAGGGTCAGAAATAGAGGATGAGAAACAGAGAGTCAGAAACAGAACATGAGAAACAGATGATGAGAAACAGAGGATGAGAAACAGAGAATGAGAATCAGAGGAAGAGAAAAAGAAGGGCAGAACAGTGTACAGGAAATAGAGTGGCAGAGACTGGGGATGAGAAACAGAGGAGCAGAAACAGAGTGGGAAAAACAGAGAGGTAAAAACTGAGGATGATAAGTAGAGGATGAGAAACAGGGTGTCCGAAATAGCAGGGCAGAAACTGAGGGATGAGAAACAGTGGCAGAAACAGAGGAGCAGAAACAGAGCATGAGAAATAAAGGATGAGAAACAGCATCAAAATCAGAGATTAAGAAGTAGACGATGTGAAACATTGAATGAGAAACAGAAGATGAGAAACAGAATGGCGGAAACTGAAGATGAGGAACTGAGGGGTAGAAAGAGAACAGGAAAAACAATGTGGAAGGGACAGATGGGGCAGAAAAAAAGGGAAGAAACAGAGGATGAGGAACAGAGGTTCAGAAAGAGAGGGAGAAACAGAGGGTCAGAAACAGATAGTGAGAAACAAAGCAGCAGAAGCAGAGGGCCAGTAGCAGAGGAAGAGAAACAGAGCATGAGAAACAGAGACTGAGAGATAGGGTATAAGAAACAGGAGCTGAAACTGAGAATGGGAAGCAGAGGATGAGAAACAGAGAATGAGAAATGGATGGTCGATTAAAGAGAGGGAGAAACAGAGTCAGAAACAGAATGAAAAATGAAGCAGCAGAAACAGAGTGGCAGAAGCAGAGGGACAGAAGCAGAGGAAGAGAAATAAAGGAAGACAAACCCAGAGGCAGAAACAGGGGATGAGGAACAGAGTATGAGAAACAGAGGAGTTGAAACTGAGAATGGGAAATACAAGTTGGGAGAGAGAGGACAAAATCAGAGGACTGCTTTTTCTTGAGTGGTTATGAACTTCTTGAGTGTTATTGGAGCTGCACGCATCCAGGCAAGTGGGGAGTATTCCATCACACTCCTGACTGTCCCATGTTGATGGTGGACAGGCTTTGTGGAGTCAGGAGCTGAGCTACTTGCTGCAGCATTTGTAGCCACTGACCTGCTGTTGTAGTCACTGGCTAAATGTGATGAGTCTAATTGAGTTTCTGGTCAAAGGTAACCTCAAGGATGTTGATTGTTTGTGATTCAGAGATGGTAACACCATTGAATGTCAATAAGCAGTGGTTAGATTGTCTCTTATTGGAGATGGTCATTGCCTGGCATTTGTGTGGCAAGAACGTTACTTGCCATTTGTCAGCCCAAGTCTGGATTTTGTCCAGATCTTAGTGCATTTGAACATGGACTGCTTCAAAAACTAAGCAGTTGTAAATGGTGCTGAACACTGTGCTAAGCCATCAGTGAACATCCTCGCTTCTGACCTTATATTAGAGGGTAGGTCATTGATGTAGCAGATAAAGAAGGTTGGTTCTAGGACACTGCTCTGAGGAAATCTTGCAGAGATGTCCTGTGGCTGAAATGACTGACCTCTGACAACCACAACCATCTGACCCTTTCTTTTGTTTTCTCAATCTTTCTGCCCCTTTCTTTCTCACCCTTAGTTTCTTACACTTGTTTCTGCCCCACTTTCTCATCATCAGTTTCTGCCCATTGTTTCTCATTCTCTGGTTCTTAGCCACTTGATTGATACCACATCCGCAAACATCCACTCTCTCCACCACTGAAGCTCAGTAGCAGTAGTGTTTACTATCAACAAGATGCAGTACAGAAATTCCTTAAAGGTCCTTAGACAGAACCTTTGAAATCCACAACCACTTCCATCTAGAAATATATATATGGGAATATATACATGGGAACAATACCATCTTCAAGTTCCCCTCCAAGCCACCCACCATCCTGAGTGGCCATTCCTTCACTGTGGCTGGATCAAAATCATGGATCCCTAAGGGCATTGTGGGTTAAACAACAGCATGTGGACTGCAACGTTTCAAGAAGTCAGCTCATCACCACCTTCTCAAGGGCAAGTAGAGGTAGACAGTAAAAATGTTGACCAGCCAGCAGTGTTTGCATACCACAAGTGAACAAAACAAAACACCAATCAGATTTACTAACTTGGTATGTGTGAGGCACTGTGAGCTATCAATTGCAGCAGAATTATATTGAACCATAATCTGCAACCTATGGTCCAGCACATTCCCTGCTGTAGCATCACCAAGCCAAGAGCTGAACCTTGGTTCAATGAACAGTGTAGGTGGGCTCTCCAGACACAGCAGCAGCAGCAGGCAAAGCTAAAATGAGCCAGTAACTAGCTAATAACTAATAAGTTAAAGCATAGTGTGCCAAACAGTAATATCCCAATCAATGATCAGATCTAAATTCTGCAATCTACCATATCCAACCTGAATCACAATAGACAATTGAATATCTAACAGGGGGTAGAGGCTCCACAAGTGTCCCCACCATCAATGGTGGGGGTGCCTAGCACATCAATACAAAAGACAAAGCTGGAGCATTTACAACAGCCTTCAGCTGGAAGTTCCAAGTCGATGCTTGGCCAACTGGGCCAACCTCCCTTTGAGGCCCCCATCATCAATAATGTCAATCATCAGCCAATTTGATTCACTCCACATCAGATCAAGAAACATCCAGAGGCAATGAAAACTACAAAGGCAAAGGGTTCGGGCAATTGTCCTGAAGATTCGTGTTCCAGAGCTTGCTATGTCCCTAGCTGAGCTGTTCTAGTTCAATTCAACACTGGCATCTCCAGGGCAATGTGGAAATTTATGCACATATGTCTTGTACACAAAATGCAGGACAAATCCAACCCAGTCAATTATTTTGCCTTCAATCTAATCTCGATCATCAGCAAAGTGTTTGAAAGAGTCACCAACAGTGCTTTCAAAGAAATAATCTGCCTACTGACACCCAGTTTTGATTCCTGTAGGACTACTAGACATTTAATTTGATTACAGCCTTAGTCCAAGCATAGACAGAAGTGCTGAGTCCAGATGTGATGCCTGCCTCATTGACATTGAGGGAGTCGATGATAATTTGTGACAGCAGCTTCTTACATTAGCTTTTCTTCTGAGAGTTTGTAATGCTTTGTTGTGCAGAAAAAGATACAAGATGTTGAACTAAATTACATTGTCTCCCTGTAAACCACAGGAAAAAAGACTTGGGTTAAGGACATTTCAGATATTTGCATGGATTCAGCAACATTTTATTGTAGAAAGAAGCAAATTTGAAAAGTGTCTCTTAAAAATATTTATTTCTGAACCTGTGTGATGGAGCATAGAGTAAACAAAATTCAGGAAATGTAAACTAACCAGCAGGTTAAAAACATGCTTCACTTTTTTCTGTGTTACATATTTCACTTCATTTTTGACTTAATAAGTAACATATGATACCTTTTACAGTGATTATCAAAAACTACTTCAGTATCCCTAAAGCCTGGATAGAGTTCGGGCCATGACACTAGGAGCAATGTGCAACACAGACTAACGTTGCAGGGCATTTTGTATTAAACACTATGTATTTTTGATTATAGTATCTACTTGAAGTTTGCTCTGTAATATTTTTAGATAAATTTCCTATGCTTGGTAGATTGTGCCATCTTATGGTGCATTTTTTGCATCCCACCTTGCAGATTGATTTGTTCAAACAAAGTCTTCCATCTGGTGGTTTTATACTTGTAATGCAATATTTGTACGTTTCTCAATGAACAGCAATAATAGTACTTCAATTTGAAAGGCTGTTTTTCTAATGCATTATCAAATCTCAGAAAGTTTCAAAACACTTTATTAACTGTGAATTATCTTAAAGTGTGGTGATTGATATTATGTAGATATTATGTGGCATTTATTCTTCTTGCTCTTGATTCTTTAATGCCCCAAAGCAACAATAGCCAATTAATCCATCTGTGATTGCACTCTTTGAGAGAGAATGTTTGACAAACCAAGAGATAAAGTTATCAATTTTCTGAATGAACTATCTTGCACTTTTTCTAGAAGTGACACTTGTCCCAATTTAGAGCATATAATTTTACTTTTAATATTTTAAGGCACCGTTTTGAGCAAGTTTTTGTTTGGTCCACTTCTCACCAGGATTTCAATGGTGAACACAAAGTTGTAATCTTGAATTGTACTGCTCTTGGGCTTGATATCTGAATCATTGGCAGGAAGAATAATTAATCATCAAACTATTGTGTTGCCACTTATCTGCCACCTAGCTTTATTGTGTTACTGTTCAGTAACGCCAATTCAAAAATGTGTTTCATCACAAAATATGTGATACACAAACATGAAAACACAAGACTTACATCCATTCATCTTTTTTCTCCCCTTGTACAATCTTATAAAATTTTAACATTTCTTAAACATTTAACTTATTCCAAAATTTTACATTTGGCATAACTCATTGTCAATTACATTATCTTTTCCAGCAATTTGGAAGATCTTTATATTAAATGGTGCAAACAAAAGATACCACCTGAATAATCTCACATTCCAAGTTTCAAACTTTCCATGAAATTTAGTAGATTATGATCGGTGTAAAATAACATTTCTTCATTATCATGTTGTAAATAGACTCCAAAGTGTTGAAGAGTAGGCACAATGTCAGAATGTCTTTTCAAAAAACAAAGAACTGTGGATGCTGGAAATCTGAAACAAAACGGAAATAGCTGAGTTCTGATAATAGGTTCTGAAGAAGGATGACTGGACTTGAAAAGTTAACTCTGCATTCTCTCCATTGATGTTGCCACACCTGCTGAGTTTCTCCAGTTATTTCTGTTTTATTTTGTTCCGAAGTGTCTTCATCTGTGGTGAAGTGCTTCTTCTGAAATTGCCTTAGTTTCTTAGAGTAGTATACCACTGCCTTCACTGTTCCTAATTCATCATCCTGCAGCAAGACAGCATCTACTCCCAACTCTCTGGTATTAATTGCCATTTTGGAGCGTCTGGAAAAATCAGCGGCCGCCAAAATTGGTACATTTATTAGGATAGCTGTCAGCTTCTCAAAAACTACATGGCATTTTTCTGACTATGCACCTTTAATTTGTTCTTTTAAAAAAATTGTTCAAAGTACCAGTTGTCATGCTGAAATTATGCATACATTTGGTCTAGGCCCGAAACGTCAGCTTTTGTGCTCCTGAGATGCTGCTTGGCCTGCTGTGTTCATCCAGCCTCACATTTTATTATCTTGGAATTCTCCAGCATCTGCAGTTCCCATTATCTCTGATTATGTCTCATTTAGTTTTAGGAATAGGGAATTCTATTTGAACCTACACTCCTGCTGTCCTTAGCAAAATTTGTCTTTGTCCTAAATCAAGTCTTTGTAAGTTTCTCTTTCTTTTCTGAGTTCACTTTTGGCAAAACTTAGTATTAAGCCAGCCAACTGTAATTGTTTAAACAGTTGCCTCTATTTACCTCAGCTACAATTTGACTCATAAGGCTCTGGAATGTAGCTGGTGCATTCTTCAACTCAAGTGACATCACTCAACATTGATGCAACCTGTTATGGTGTAATGAAAGTAGGCTTTTTTTTTAAGCCCTAAACACTAATGTCAGTTGGAGGTAGTCCTTCAATAGATTAATGTCAGCAAAGAATAAGGTACTGACAACTCTACCAATGTAGTTTTCCAACTGTAGAATTGAGTACAAATCTGCACTCATGATGTTTACATTTTTATAGCCTACACAGAGTCTAGTTCATTCATCTGGTTTTGGAAACAGCACTATTGATGAGCTCTAGCTGCTTTAGTTAGGTTCAATCACGTGGTTTCCCAGTATGTACTGAATCTTTGTTTCTATCTGAGCTCAACCAATAAGAATGTTGCTTTTTCAATCCTGATTCTTCAACATCCACATCATGTAGTATGTTGGCTAGATACTCAGGTATATCGCTACAGATTATCTTATTCTTCCAAAGTAGTCTTACAAGATCCTCCCATTGCTCCTCCTCTTAATGAGAACCCCGTGTTGCTGTGTTTAGCCAGTCAAATGGAAGGAGATTCATGTTGAGAGCTGTCTACATCTCCTTTGACCTCACTGTTATTGTCTTCATTGTTTTCCAATGCTCTTGCCACCTGACACCTTGGCCCTCCTTCTTCGCTTCCGTATGATGATAACTTTTCAACATAAAGTATAGAAAATCTGGGAGGCTGCTTTTAAACAAATAAATTAAAAGGGCAAAGAGGGGCCACACAATATCTTTGGGAGATAGGATTAAGAAAGCTAATATGGTTCCCCCATTCAAGAAGGGATAGGCCAGGTAATTATGGACCTATTAATCTGACATCAGTGATAGGGAAATTATTGAAAAACAAACTGAAAGTTGGGATTAATCCATGCTTGGAACAGGAGGCACTATTTGGGATAATCAGCATGGATTTGTTAGAGGGAGATCATGTCTGATTAATTTAATTGCATTTCTGATAAGTAACTAAATATATTGTTGAGGGTGGAACAGTTGATGTGTTTTACATAGACTTCAGTAAGACTGTTGAGAGGGTACCGCATGGAATGCAGGTCCAAAGAGTAAGAGCCCTTGGGATCCAAGGCAAGTTGACAAGTTGGATCCAAAATTTATTTTCAAGTAGGAGGCAGAGGGTGAGGGCGGTGGGATATTTTTGTAATTGTAAGCCTGTGACCAGTGGTGTAATACAGGGATAAATGCTAGGACGCTGGCAGTTTGTTGTATACATTAATGATTTGGATCTGAATGTAAAAAGTATAATTGGTAGGATTTCAGAACGCATAAAAAATGGGGATATTGTTGATAGCAAAGAGAATGGTCTCAGGCCACAGTCTGATATTGATCAGTTGGCAAATTGGGCTAATAAGTAGTTTTGAAGGCACCTGAGAAAAAAGAAAATCACCCAGAGGGTGGTAGGTGTAAGGAATGCTCTGCTTAAAAAGATGGTTGAAGACAGGTACTCTCGCAACATTTAAGGAGTATTTGGATTAGCCAAATGCCAGTAAATGGGATTAGTGTAGTTTGGTCCTTGGCTTTGTATAGTTTGGTGTTTGTTGATTGGCGTGGTGGGCTGCAAGGCCTGTTCCTAAAGCTGTGTGATTATAACCGTACATGCTCCCTTGAGTCTTTCTAGCAACATGGACATATAATGTATCATTGAGGATTTGTCTTTTTGATTCAAGAACTTCATCATAATCAATTTTAAAGGATCTCTAATCTCATGACCGTAAATCGATTCAAATCAACTACACAGTCGATTTCTTTGGAGAATATTTGGTAGTAAATCATATGAAATTTATTCATTTGTCCATCCTGTGTGTCTTCATAATTATATGCCTTAATCATGATTTTGAGATTCTGATGGTGTCTCCCCAAAGTTCTCTGAGTTTGTGGATTGTATGCTGTTATACACAAACTCCTAATGATCTCCTGGAAAATATTAGACATAAATTTACAACACTGGCCAGATTGTATCTGAATTGAAAGCAAAACACTGTGGATACAGGAGATTTGAAACAAATACAAACAATGCTGAAGAAACTCAACAAGCCTGACAACATCTGTGAAGAGAGAAACACAATTAACATTTCAAGTCTGTTATGATTCTTTTTCTGGGTTCTGCTTCAGAGAAACGCTGTTTCTCTTTCCACAGAAGCTGCAAGATCTGCTGAGTTTCTCCAGCACTTTCCATGTTTAGTTTGTATCTCAATTTGTATTCCATAATTATGTAAACAAAAAAGTTAACTTTTCTACTATTATCTTAGCTATGATTTTTCTCAAAGTCATAACTTCTAGGAATCAGGTTGTTATATCTATAATTGTCATTGTATATTAATATCCTGCTTTCATTTTTGAGAATAGTCCTCTATAATCGACCAACACCTGACTGAATGGTTCTTCAAGAACAGTTATGAATATCAAAGATGATGACTTGATTACATGTTGAGTTCTCCTTGTTTCACAGAATGGCACTCCATCTTCGTGAAGTATTGACTGTGAAAAACGCCTGTTTATTGATGCTTGCATTGTTTGTATTCTTATTAGTCTTGCCATAGATATTTCATATGCTACTTACAAAACATCTTTACTATATCTGGATGATAGTACTATTTGATGAACAACCATCTATTCTTTGTCCACCGATCTGTGAGGTTGTCTCCACTTCCTCATCAAACTCTGTTTCTAATATAATAACACTCTGAAATTCCTTTAGCCTCAACCTCAATCTGAGCTGTCTTTATAAACTTAATGAATCTGCTTCATGTGCCTCAATTAAGGAAGATATGTCAGACATTTCCTTTGAACTATCCTCTTTCTTGGAATGAACTTCAGCTCTCTTAACATCTGCTTGTGGTGGCACTGTTGCCTCAGATGATGGACAGCATTTAGCTATTACTCTGTCATGGCATACAATGGCAAAATAACTGGTTCCATCTCTTTAACCTCAACTGAACAGACTGTGATTTTAGAGGAAGCTCTTGGAAATCATTCCCCAGGAATAAATTTATTGATTTACAGGTAGTGAATCACTACTCCACTAGTCCAGTCAGCAAGTCACACTCCAGTTGGACTTTGTACAGTGGAATGTAGTTATGCTCCCTACTCATCCAATTTAACATCTTGGCTTTCACTGAACTTCCTGGAGGGAAAAATAAGTCCTTCTCCAGCAAGAGAATTTCAGCAACTCCCATGTCCCTTTGTATAATTATGGGCTTGGATATTTCCTTTATCCTCCCTTTGGAAAATTAAAAGCCTTCATAACTCTCATCTGAGATAATGGGAATTGCAGATGCTGGAGAATCCAAGATAACAAAGTGTGAAGCTGGATGAACACAGCAGGCCAAGCAGCATCTCAGGAGCACAAAAGCTGACGTTTCATTTCTTGGCCCGAAACGTCAGCTTTTGTGCTCCTGAGATACTGCTTGGCCTGCTGTGTTCATCTAGCTCCACACTTTAATATCTCACATCTCTCATCTACCTTTTTGCTTCCATTACAGCTGTTTTCTCCAAGATTTTCGTGGAACTTGAAGCTACAATTTGATCCCGGCTTTTTCCTTTTGCGTATTCTTTTCAAAATAATGCTTATGAGTTCCCATAAGTCTCACGTATTACATATGACTTTCGACATTCTGAATCAATGGCTGCTAACACTAATTTTACTCGTCCATTTTTTGTCCCTTATACACTCACAGAGATATTGGAAAAAACATTGAGTTTTACAGGTTTGCTCATAACGATCAGTTATTATTACTGTTGTCTAGCTGGAAGCTAGTGAGTTTTGAAATTTGACGAAGAGAATAATATCTGAGATTTTCATATCTAGTTTCAGCCTTTAGTGGTCATTTCCTCCTTAAGCATTAACGCTTTCATCAGTACAAGCTTTTCCTAGGCTGATCTCTTAAATTCTAGAATCTTTGCCTATGTGCCTCAGGCTCATATGCAGACTAACTCATATGCAGCCAAAATAGTTTTAATTGCAGTGGGAATGATTTGGAAGAATCTGACAGTGAAGCAATACAGTAAAGAACCAGAGGAACACAGCTGGTCAGGGAGCATCAGAGGAGCATGAGAGTCGATGTTTTGGGTTGAAACCCTTCATCAGGGCTGGGGGAGGGTGAAAGGAGCTGGGACATAAATAGAGGGAAGTGGGTGGGGCTGGGGGAAGTTGATAGATGAATGCAGGTAGGGGGTAGTGGGGATTGGTCAGTGGGAAGATGGAGTGGATAGGTAGCGGAGAAGATGGACAGGCTGTGTCAGGTCAAGGAGGCGAGAATGAGAGGGAGGGTTGGGCATGGAATCAGGTTGGGTGTCGGAAGATTTTGAAACTGGTGAAATCTATGTTTAGGCCATCGGGCTGTAGGCTCCTGAGGCGTAATATGAGGTGTTGTTCCTTCTGTTTGCGTGAGATTTCATTGTGGCACTGGAGGAGATCCAGGATGGACATATCTCCAAGGGAGTGGAAGGGGGAGTTAAAATGGTTAGCAACCGGAATGTGTTATTGATTATAACATACGGATTGCAGATGCTTTGCAAATCTGTTAGCAAGTCTATGTTTGGTCTCCCCGATATAGAGGAGGCCACATCGGGAGCAATGGATATGGTAGACCAGACCTCTCATCCCAACGACCTATTGCAGTGTCTATCTTCTTCCCCACTTATCTGCCCCACCCTTCCCAATGACCAATCCCCACTGCCCCTACCTGCATCCACCTATTGGCTTGGCCTGCCCCACCCCCTTTCCTCTTCTTATTTCCTAGCTTCCTTCCCCCTCTCCAGTCCTGATGACGGGTCTAGCTTGAAAAGGTTTGTGCTCCCGGTCCTCCACCTCCACCTCCACCTCCACCTCCAGGCTGTATGGCTTTGCTACAACTATTGATGAGCCTGGAAAAGATTGACAGATATAATTAGACTTGTATTATGAGTAAAGAGGCAGTTGCATTGATGAACATCTTGCAATAGATTTGGGGCTGTGACTACCATTGTTCAATAGCTGTTAAAGTGTGCAACCTGAGAGGTGGAGTGCAAGCTGTGTAATTTTAAGTACGCAAGTTTGAGCTAAAACAATTAAATGTTATGAATGAGCCCTGATTGTTAGAGATCTATGGTAAATGGGTAATGGGAGTATAGTGATTTAAGGACAATCTCAGCTTATTCGTGTGGTTGGTAGGACATGGCACTTAAGGTGCTATTTGATCACTCAAATGAGATAATTCAACTTATTCCTCTACTGTGTCCATGTTTGAGGAGCAATATTCCTGACATTGACTTCCTCTGTCCAGAGGCTTTGATCCTTTGCTCCTCCATTCCGTAACTTCAACCAAGTCCTTAGCGCCTCAGTGCTGGGAAAGCTTGCTTAGGAAAGAATTCCATTATTGGACAACACTTCTTATTCCTGGGTTTGAAGACATTGCTCATGGAACTTCTCCAGAGCTTTGAGGCACTTGCTGTCAGTTAGCCAAACTACCAAAGGTTCTAGCAGAGATCGTAGGAACTGACGATGCTGGAGAATCTGAGATAACATGGTGTGAAGTTGGATGAACACAGCAGGCCAAGCAGTATCAGAGGAGCAGGAAAGTTTGATGTTTCAGAAGAAGAAGGGTCTCGACCCGAAATGTCAAACTTTCCTGCTCCTCTGATGCTGCTTGGCCTGCTGTGTTCATCCAGCTTCACACCGTGTTATCAAAGGCTCTAGCAGAACAGGAATCTCTACTCCGCAGTAAATGAAAGTAGATTTGGGTTTGATATTTTGGCCCTCAAATGGTGTTTTCCTCAGTCGACCAAAAGCTGAGCTGGTGCATTGGAGATGCATTTGTATGGCTTCACTGAGAGCAAGCAGATGGAGTGTAGAGGGGGGAGGTTAGTTGTGGGTGTCTTGCTGTGGGATTTGCTTGGAAGAGAATCTTAGTTTTCCAAGGGTCAAGTGAAAAATCGATTTCTCCTATGCTTTAGCAAAGAAGCTCAGTTTTTAGTAAATGCACACACAAGGATCATCTGCACATTGAACTCTAAGGACTACAGTTGGAGTCGGTTTTATTTTGGGTTGAAGGCGCATACGTTGAACAGTTTCCCATCTGTTCTGTACAATATCTTGACACCTGTCATAGTTTGCTGGAATTGATGTGCAGTATTAGAGTGAGGGAAGTGGGAGAGTGTTCCCTATCTGGCAAGTTGTTACAGTCAGAGTAGAAAATAGACTATTTACTGTCTCTGCAGCAAATATTGAAGTATCTAATCAATAAAGAAAAGCAAGGGAAAAATAAGAATTAAAATTACGCATTTAAAAGTCTCTAGGAATAATGTATTACCTATAGGAATGAGAAACCATAGTTTATATTCTTCTCTTTTTGGTGAGGTTAAGCCAAATTGGCAACACGAATCTTATTATGAAAGGTGATTTTATGTCACAAAAAAGTAGCCTTAACATTTTATAGTGAGTTCTGATATATTTTAACAATTCAGTGCTGCAATTTCTTGAATAAGGCTTAGTGTTTGCCCAGTTTCATATGGCTTCTGGTAGCATGGCACAAATCATTCATCATTTGTAATCACACTGTACCTCTTCCTTCCTTGCCATAAATTATTTAAACACTAATAATAGTATGGGCATTAACAATGTGATCTAAACATCGGAAGAAGAATAAAGTTGGTTTGGTAATACTTTGTAGAGGTATGCAGTGTGAGAGAGAAGTGGCCACCAGATGATGGTGCAATTGTGCCAAGAGTCTGATTGCAATGAATGAAGCGAGCCTAGACATCACACTGCCAACCTGATAAATTCCAGCTAATTTTAAGACTAAGGCTGTTCAGAGGTACAGTTGGAGTTGACGTAGAAAAGATGAGGTGAACCTCGGCCAACTTAGACCTGTTACACTTTTTGAGGATCCAGCAGAAGTGCTCCGACTCTTAGTTTCATAAAGATATCATTCTGAATGGCTTTGTGGTCATTTTTGTGCAATTTTCCTCAAAGCACTGCTGATTAGGCCAGGCAAATCTCATATAATTATAAAGAATTTGCAGCATACCTTTAGATCTAAATTTGTACTGGGGTTGTCCTATAACTGACATAGCAAACTTATTGGCATTTTTAACAGTCTTGTACTTGGATAAAGGGGATTTAATGCACTTCAACCATGTCATCAGGTGGACATTGAGAGAATCTGATCCACTGAGGTAATCCCTTAACCCCTGATTTCCTTATTTGACTGCTACTCTTTCAGGAGTAGCCCAGATTATAGTTGAAGACAGGCGTACCCTGAAAGATGCATAGCAGAATCTCTGAGAAGACTCAGTGTTTGCTGGTGCTTGCGTTGGAGCCAGGAATTATCCGCAGGGGAGACAAATGGTCAATTTGAACAGGCATACATTATCAATGATGTTCACACCTTTGCAGTGATTTCTAGACTGGGCCAAAGCTCTGCTTCGTTGGGTCATCTGACCAGCTCTCAAAAAGGGGTAGCACCCCCAACTACATAAATAATGTTCAACTCACTGACTTTAAGACCATAAGACCATAAGGCATAGGAGCAGAAATTAGGCCATTTGGCCCATCAAGTCTATACCATCATTCAATCATGGCTGATAAGATTCTCAACCCCATTCTCCTGCTTTCTCCCTGTAACCCTTGATCCCCTTGATAATCAAGAACCTATCTATCTCAGTCTTAAATGTACTCAATGACCTGACCTCCACAACCTGCTGTGGCAGTGAACTCCACAGATTCACTACTCTCTGGCTGAAGAAGTTTCTCCTTATCTCCGTTCTTAAAGGTCTTCCCTTTAGTCTAAGGCTGTGCCTTTGGGTCCGAGTCTCTCCTGCCAATGGAAGCATCTTCCCAACATCCACTCTGTCCAGGCCATTCAGTATTCTGTAAGTTTCAATTTGATCCCCCTCATCCTTCTAAACTCCAATGGGTATAGTCCCAGAGTCCTCAAACGTGCTATGTTAATAAGACTTTGTGATAATTGCCCAGGAAGTTCAAACTTCTGAAACGTCTGATGGGCAATTATACAGCTTCTGGAACCCTCTGAGAAAGTCATCCATTTTTGTTGTGGACCAGGCCAAACTCCCTCAAAATATATTAAGAAGATAGTCTAGACTCTAACTTCTTCTTATTTTAAAGGTAATTGTAAGGCTTGCATTCCAGATGCAGTTCAATTGGTCAAACTGCTAAGTTTAAGCAAAACACAATTTATTTTATACTACAGTTAAGGAGGTGCTGGATGATTGTCATTGACTTCCCTCAGAAACTAGCCTGGAAACACAAACTGCCCAACTAGGAAAGTGACACGCTAATCACTAACACTTACTCCCCAGTTACTCACAAGATCCATCACATACCCAACTGACCAGATCTGACAGCCTCTATACCTCCAACACCCAATCCATGACACTAAATATCTTACCCAAATCATGATTTTCTAATCCTCTTGTCACCTAAATGCATGCCCTACCATAACTGACACTTGATCACACTCCACCCCTTCAAAGCACTCAACAATCACCAATATTCAAGCACTCACTGAACACCTAAGTGCCACTGGTACTTCATTCCTGTTACAGACTTTGTTCACATAAGTAATAGGAGCAGGATATGGCTATTTGCCCATTCCAGTCTGCTTTGCCATTCAGTAATATCACGGCTGACCTGACTGTATTCTTAACACCACTTTCTTAACCATTTACTTCCTTCCAGATTAAATATTTGTGTAACTCAACCCTAAATATTTTCAATAAAGCAGATTCCACAGACCAATGGGAAAGACAATTTCAGGGATTAATGGTCATCTGAGAGAAGAAATTACTGTTACAATTTTCTGTATTTAATGGGAAAGTAGTTACTTTGCAACATCTAGATCTGAATGCCCTCATAAAGGGACACATCGGCCTCAATTTATGTTCCCAGGTCAGTTATGTAGAGATGGGAGAATTCCTAGCTCTGTGAACCCTGCTTACTTCCCCATTTGTGGGCATGTGGAATTGGAATTCAGACTGGGAGAACCAGGATGAGGTGAGGGCTCTATTGGGTTCAGACTGGGCTGCATTGAGAACTTGTCTTTGGGTTGCAGTACTGTGCCTAAATCTTGAAGTATAAGAGTAAAATGTTAAATATTCCTCCAGTCCACTCCCTTCACCTCCGTACATTCTCCATGCATTATACATGCGACTAAAGCCCTGTACCATCTCCAATAGTCCCTCATACTCTTTCAATCATCTTACACTTATGCAGTGAGGTAGTATTAATCAGAGGCCTCATGATAAAGGAGCCTCTTGGTAACAGTGATCACAACATGCTAGACTTCCATGTTCAGTTTGAAAGAGAGAATGTGGCTCTATGACTAGTATTTTGCATCTTAATAAGGGCAACAGTGAGAGAATGAAGGCAGACCTGGGAAACTAGATTAAAAGTTAGCTCAGTAAAGTTGCACTGGGATTATTTTAAATGAAATACTTAATAATCCTCAGCAAAGATTTATTCCAGTGACAAAACAAAGGTCTTAGAAAAGGATGCATCACCCATTGTGAAAGAAGGCTGTTAGTATGGTATTAGAATTTAAAGAAATATTGTGCAAATCAGCAACAATTAATGGCAAGTCAGTAAATGGTTTGATTAGATAGTGAATAGGCTAATTTGTAACATAGAAATGAATAGTATGAATTTTTTTACAAGGATGTGTACTAGAAAACAGCACTAAAAAGTGAGTAAAAACTGAAAGAACAGTGAATACTGGATATCAGAAACACAATTTGTGGGAAAAGCTTAGCAGGGCCGGGGACCTTTCCTCAGAAATGACGGTAGCTAGAAAAAGGCTGGTTTTTATGCAGAGGATAGGGTGGGGGAGAGGGGCTAGGGAGTGAATGCTAGATGGAGATAGAGTCCAAAAAGAGAGAAGAACAGTTAGACAGACAAAGGAGTGGATGATGATTTGGCCTGGAGGGTAAATAACTGTTATTGGTGATGTTTAATGGCCAACAATGGGTTTGACCAACAAATGGTTGTGTGCAACAGCAGACTAAGTGATAACAAGGCCTGGTATGTGGGTGTTGAGGTAAGCACATGGGAGAAGCTCAAGCTCTAAATTTGTTCAACTTGCTATGGAGTCCAGAAGGCTATCATCTTCCCAGTCAGAACGGGGACTGTTACCAACTAACAATCTCCGTTAAATAGCTATTCATCCCCCTTGCCTAACCATTATCCATTCCTTTGCCTGTCCAAGTATCCTTCTCTCCCTTTGGGCTTGATCTCAGCCTATCATTTACTTCTTACCCCCCTCTCTCCATCCTGTCTTCTGCATAAAAGCCAACATTTTCCCAGCTACTATCAGTTCTGAGGAAGAGTCACTGGGCCCAAAACATTAACTCTGATTTCTCTCCAAAGATGCAACCAGATCTGCTGAGCTTTTCCACTAAAAGTGAGTGTCAGTCCTCTCAAGATTCAGAGAAATTGACAATAGAAAACTAAGAATTGGCAGAGGCTTTTAACAGGTGTTTTGTGGTCTTTCTTCATTGCAGATTATTTCAAAAACTTCCCAAAGATAATTGAAAATCAAGAAGTGATAGTCAGGGATGAATTCTTTTAAACAAATGAGGAAAAAGGTGGTGGGAAACTATTTGACCTAAAAGCCGACAAGTCCCCAGGAACAGCTGGCCTCCATCCTGGGGTCTTAAAATAAGTCATAGCACAGATAGATACATAGCTTATAATCTTCCAAAATTCCAGAAATTGCTAAATAGTGGCTCATGACCCCAGCAGGTCAGCAGCTAAATGTTTGGGGTCACAAGCTCTGTTGCAGCAAAGGCAGACGTGGGCCATGGATCAAATGCTAACAGCTCTGAGGGCCCCTTAATTCTCACTTTTTAAAATAATAGCCAGTGTGCACTGACCTCCTGATCCTGTGGGTATGAATCTTGCCTTAAATAAAACCTAATTCAAGGGTAACAAGGTGCAGAAGATTTCTGAAGAAGGGTCTAGGCCCAAAACGTCAGCTTTCCTGCTCCCCTGATGCTGCTTGGCCTGCTGTGTTCATCCAGCTCTACACCTTGTTATCTCAGATTCTCCAGCATCTGCAGTTCCTACTATCTCTAATACAAAGGTAGGTGTTTTTAACTTAAAAGACTTGTGGATGAAATAGTTTTCTCCTCCTCTGCTCTCACAGTTCTCTCAGCTCATTCACTAAGCACCATGCACAACATAGGTCTCACATTTCGGGTGGCGGTAGATTATAAATATGTAAGATTAATGTACCTCCAAACGATATAATAATTGGACAAAGTCTTGGGTTGTGGGAAAGATTTGTATCTGTGTCTGAAAGGGTTGATATTTGGATGAGATAACAAGGTGTCGAGCTGGATGAACACAATAGGCCATGAAGCATCAGAGGAGCAGGAAAGCTGACGTTTCAGATCTAGACCCTTCTTCAGAAAAGGATCTAGACCCAAAACGTCAGCCTTCCTGCTCCTGATGCTGCTTGGCCTACTGTATTCATCCAGCTCTACACCTTGTTATCTCAGATTCTCCAAGATCTGCAATTCCTACTATCTCTTGATATTTAGAAGCTTGTGATTTGTAGCTCCCACTGTGATGATGTCACATGGATACAGACACAGATTAAATCACAGAGTCAATGAACAGTTGTGTGATGGTTTTAGCCTGATGTGTGTTGGGAAGGTACCAGGGTCCATTGAGGATGTTACATCCTCAAATAACTCTTACAAATTTATCAAACATGATTTCCCGTTCACAAAACCAAGGTGACTTGGCTTGATTGCATTATGATTCCCTCAATGCTCCAAAAATAATAAGAATGTTACATTTGTGGCTTTCCTACTGGGGCATTTCTAGAATTTTGGGAAATTACAATCAATGTTTCTGCTTTTTAAGTAACTACTTCTTTTAAGTCAGTTGGGCACAAGCCTTCAGGTCCTGGGTGCCATCAGACTTTAGCAAAATTAGTTTTCCTAATACTTATTCTCTCATGATAATCATAGGTCCACTACTTAAATCTAACTGTAGCAAAAACACGAACAGCCTGTGAGGAGGGGAGCATGTGAAACACAGAATTTTGACTGAAGTAACATCACCCATAGATTCAGTCTCTTTTGAGAGTACAGGGTCACACATGCTCAGATTGGTTGCAGATGGAGTGATGCCAACTGACCCTCGACTACCACTTAAGATATGGCAGTTGGTGATTATTGCTGTTTGAACCCATTACCTCTCCTTTATTCTTAAGTAATTTACTAATATATCAAATAACTGAAACCACACAACTAATCCTTGTGAGATAACAACTTTAAAATGGCTCATTGTCCTTCCTTCCTGTCCATTCACCAATCTTCTTGCATATTAATATATTATGCCCCATCTAAGATTCCCTGGTGCTGCTTTCTCATCTCTAAGAACTTCCCATCCCACTCTAACACAATCAAGAGTTTAGTCTCACTCCACTCAATCCCACTTCTCCATGTATGCAGGCAGTCCAGCAGTGTTCCTGAACAACTGCTCCTCCAGCCACTGCCTTGCTTCATTCCCCTACCCAGGGCAGAAGCTGAGGAGCTGGACTGTGATCTATTCCATTGTGGAAACTTACATAGTGCAGAAATGGCTGAGCCAGAGGCAGTGGGAAGTGGCATATTGGCGAGACCACAGAAAAATGGAATCCCCGTCTATCTGGTGGCAGGATCTAGAACCTGCAACATCCGCTGGCATTTCTGACCAAGTAGCAGCGTGAAACTGTGATATGGAGAATAGGGATCTGTAGCAAAGATGCTAATTCACTTGAATTTAGCTACAAAGCTGTTGAATATCTGGGTTCTGCTGAGCTAAAATTAATGAAAATAAATAATTCAACTGTTGACAATTTGTTTTATTTAATGCTTCAGGTTGAATAAATGTTATCAAACAGTAACCTGCTCTAAAGCACGTGCCACATCTTTCATCTTAAATATAATCATTACTCAATAAAATTTGGATTCATTTACCCCCATAAAATTTTGGAGGTTGTACATAAACATTGTTTTAATTAAAAAAGAAAATATACATAATTTAAAAATTAAAAAAAGACAATATCTACAAATTAACAGTAAAACATTGGAATGAAAGAGAAACACTTTCTTTTTGCAGATGTCACTTTCATTCAATAAGCATGCAAGCAACCTACTGGGAGAGACTGTATTGAGTTAATTTCATGTGTGGTGCCAACTCTTCACTGACAATTTGTTTCAGCAAAGTGACAGGTGTCAGCACATTAACCATTTGTACAATTTGTTTTTAAGTTTAGTATCAGAAATATAACTCCCAACATCTTAATGGAAATTCAGATTGTAAAAAAATTATTCTGTTTCCTTGGACACGCCATTTATCATGATCCAGTAGGTAACAGTTACTTTGTCTCAGCAATTCATGTAAGGGTCTCATTGGAAAAGTATATTCTTATTACAGTGAACCAAAAGAATTAATTTTGTTCCCTTCAAATGTCGAAGATTTCCTGGAAGAGTTAATGTTGACGTAACAGTATTTTTAGAGGAAAATAAAATGTTCTGTTATGTAGATGAATGATGATTAGTATGTTTAATATGCTCTGATTCTTAGATTTATCATAATTCTTTTGGACAAGTCACTCCTGAATACTTTGTATCAGAATAATAGAATGAACTCATTTTCCATGAAGAGCTTATAAAGCACTCGCAAAGTAGCATTAATATATTTAGCATTATAAATGGATATTTATTCCCATAAATCTCAGAATTTTCACAAATAATTTTGTTTGGATGAAATGAACTGTGTGGCAACATTGATTTTTTTGCAAGTTAGCTGTTTTAATTAGAATTGATTGGGATTTCTGCCTTTTTGTCTGCTAACTGCAATTTCTATTCTTTTTCATGTTTTGGTAATGATTAACAAAGTAGCCAAAAAGTATCACCCCTTTAAAAGGAGCAACAGAAAAACAGTATAAAAGATTGAACTAGCAAAACAGCTAGTGAAATGTTTGCACAACGTAAGCACATAAGATCAGAACAAATACATTTTTTCATAAAATTCAACTAGATGCCTATAAATACTGCAACTATACTGACCACAGATAATACACTTTACAAAATAGCTGCAGTGACTATAGACACACACATGTCTGTACATACACTAACTGAAATACTCTGATTTCATTTTGCCACAGTGCAGAACTGTTGCAATCCATGAGTAAACAAGATTAGTTTGCTCCTTTTCAAACTATCTATTTTATTTTACTGAGGAGAGACACTTTTGCTAGAAAGATGCTATTTCTAAAGTGATGACAAGTTGAGTGCATATCATGCAGCACTAATATAGTGCAAAGAAGTGTCTCACATTTAAGAAGTGTTGCTGACCATGTTGTACAGGCCATTTAAGAGACCATTTCATTTGTTGGATTAAATAATATCATAGTTTGAAACATTACTATTTAGGTATGGCCATTTTCAGCAGCAGTATATACTGGAGTAATTGGCTAATTTGTTGGAAATACATAGACAGTTTCAGACACAAAGCATGGAAAGTTAACGAGAACAATATTTAAGCTGTTAATACTTAAGACTTCAATTTCCCAGTTGAATACTTTTCATTGTATTTCTTAATATCATAGTTTGCACTTTTTGAGCATCATGCTGTTTGAGAAACTCTAGCTATTTGGCTGTCCTTCTTGCTCTTACCATTAACTTGCCACCAAGCGTATGTATATTAGTCAGGGTTGCTGCATAAATTGTTGCCTTCACATTGATAGAAGTATAATGTTTGGATCCTTTTTGTAGTAACATTGGAAAATCATCAGTTTGAAAAACTCTGGTCTTGGGTTCACAGTTAAAGTTCTCATTCCATTAGATCTGTTCTTTCTGGCAAGTGTGCCTTAGGTCTGTGAGCAGTTGTCAGTTTTTCAGTTGACTCTTGTTATAGCTGGATAACTTTCTCACACTGAAACATCATACTGCATTTGATATAAAATCATTAGACAAAAAGCAATTCAATGTTCAGCTTTCCCTTTCACTTGTATCTTAATATCCTTTTCAAATAAATAATTTGCTTTGGTGCATTGCAGATAAGTTCTTTAGCAATATTTCAACTTGTTAACAATAGGCAGTTTTATCATTTGAAGCCTGTATTATAATGAATGTGTCATCTTGTGGTACATTTTGTCATCCATGTTCCTGTAAAAATGTCACAGTGCTCCAGAAACTGACAAACTGTTCCAGAATTCCCTACAAGACTGTAGACCAGACATACATGCTGCACATTATACCTTACACTAATGAAGAAAGACTGGGAAAGATCTTCAAGCAACAAGGGAAATTACATGTCAGCATCTCCATCATATGCCAGGGTCAAAGGTTTCAGCTTATTGTTTTGCTTTCTCTGCGGTTTCTTGGGTTTTTTGCTACAAATAAGATAGGATAAATACTCAAGTTACAATTAGCATTCAATCATCCCTTATATGATGTAACAATGTTATAGCAATATGCACAGAAGAATAGTTTAGGTTTACTTCCGAAGCAAGCCAATCACATTTCAAGATACTGTAAATCACATTCAGAGCTACTGTAAACAGTATTATGAGTTAGGGGTGGAGATATTGTCAAGCTTTCAACATCAGAATCATAAACAATGACTTCTGCTGGGATGAAGACTGGATCTGGCTAGCAAGGGGTGGCTCATTATTAAATACTCTGAAATCTTTTACTCCAAATTCACAATTGGAAAGCCATCACTTGGCTAGGACACCTGATTGGGATCTTTTCCTGTGAAACTATGTATCATAGAAAGAGTCAGTATCTTTAGGAAGGGGAGGGTATAAGTTAAATAGAACTGTCAAAAGCTGTACAGCACATTTGGGTAGGAATTTTACCCACCCTTGGCAAGGAGGTGGGAGGTGGCAGGTTGGCAAAATAGGATAGGAGGGGATTGGGACATGACTGATATGTTCCTTCTGCCATTGGCAGGAGAGTTGGCAAATTGGCTACCCACCAGAGGCCCCATTGAGCCATCTACGTCTTTAGACATTTTGGTATGGCCCACATGACAGCCCCCAGTGCCCATAACAGTCCCAGTGGTGACAAAATTGCCTGTACATCATAACCACAACTCACCCAGAACCATTACTGGGCCTGCCTGGATGATAGGCTATGCCTTCTCCCAACATCGCCTACCACTCCTTGAAAGCACATTGATCATTGAGATGCCTTAACTTGCAGCTCAGCGGTGACCAATGTTAGTATCATCGACCGATGTAACCAGAATTCCTGGAACTCAGTGAAAAGACAGTGTCTTCAATGGGGAGTTTCAGCCTGGGGTGAGCTCAGGCCAGACAACAGAAGCACTACAGAGACACTGTGAAGGCTTCTCTTAGGAATTTTGATATCTACTTCAAGTCTTGGGTGAAACGCATCCAGCATTTCTGCATGTGGCTCAGCTAAGTAAGAAATGATATGGTATCCTCTAAAAGCAAGTACAT
The DNA here is from genome assembly GCF_030684315.1 of Stegostoma tigrinum. Lineage (NCBI taxonomy): Eukaryota > Metazoa > Chordata > Chondrichthyes > Orectolobiformes > Stegostomatidae > Stegostoma > Stegostoma tigrinum. The sequence goes on along the minus strand of NC_081355.1, from coordinate 79,213,921 downwards.
AGCAAAGGCAGAGAGGTAATGTGATGACAAGAACTCAAATCATCTGTGGTATCTTGTTCCATACACAGCAGATCCACCCAACCATTCAGGTACCCAGTGGAAACATGAGGGAGAATGAACCTCTTCATCTTGGAGGATGAACAAAATGAGATCTGCAGGATTTCCCCTAGCACTCCAATTAATGCAAAAGCAACACCAGCCTGGTGAAACCATCTGATTGGACGTGTGTGCAGTGCTATGTCATTGACTGTACCAGCTATGTATCTAATTGTTATAATCATTTGATTTAATTGCCACTGTTTCAGTAAGTGAAAGAAAAGTGAAAGTTGCTAAAGTCGTAGAGGATCATAAGCTGCTCTCTTTCATTAGCAAGAAATGACTGGTGGTGAGTTCAACCTGAGGGTCATCACAGCTCAGGCAAGGGGTGGGATTGAAAAGTGGCAGAGTGGTCATTCATGGTCAGCTGGGATGGAGGTGAATCTGTGCTGTTGGCGTCACAAACCAGTCATCCAGCATACTAAGCTAAACAAATGATACTAAGGAGGTCACTTTACTCAAAGAAATGATGAAAGCATCTGGTTTTAAAGGCTGGAAATATGACACAGAAACAGACAGGATCCAATTGTGAGGTTGGAATCCAAGGCAGGTTCATTTAGTGTACAGGAAGCTCCAAGTTCAAACAACATCTTACCTTCTGCAAATTCTGCAAAGAATACTTCATGTCAAGTGGTAACAAACACAATAATCTTACATGTCATGCAAATGATTGGAGATGTGCAAGAAATACAAAGTTTTTTTGTAACATTACACCAAATGTTATTTAATAAGAACAGGGACTTGCTTAGTGTGACAAATTACTTACAGCACAAAATTTAGAAATTTCATTTCAGCAGAACCATTCCTGACTTGATTTTTTTTCAGAATCCGGCAATGAAGATATTTTTTTCCCCATTATGCTGCATTTACCACAAACGTTTAACCAATTTTTAGAAAAACTATACTAGTATGTGAAGCTTGCAAAGTAAGGTAATTCTTGCAAACTTAAAAAATAGAACTGACAGTCAGCTGTATGGAACTATAACACCGATATCTGGCCAAGCAATGATAAATTTGAATTGATACTGCAAATATTTCTTCAATAATGTCAGATATCAGTTGAAATCTAAAACACCAATTAGTGGTTAGCACATGCAAGGGAGAAAGGTTAACAAAGTGCTGTTTGCATTAAGGAAAACTTAAGGTTTCTTTCATCATGCTTATAAAAACCCCTAGGGCTACTGTCTGAGGATGTTTTTGATTTAAAAGCAATTGCTCACACACGCTGCAGCAGTGCAAGGATTTATGGGTGACACGTGTCACATAATGTAATGTTTGATTTCTAGCAAGGATTAGGCAGTAGCCCTCTGTTTCATGACACATTGAAGTAGGTCAATAATGCTGGTCTGTGTGGGTAAAATAGATAGCTACATAAAGATAAACTGTATGCAGATAGGAGACTTTTTTCAAGATTGGTTTATATTTTTGACTATCGAAAGATTTACTCTGCAAACTTTAGTTCTTAAGCTGAAGTTTAAAGTTGATTCACAATTCTGAAAGTAAGTTGTGCACGACAAAAAGGCTTTTCAATAACATTTTTGTTGAAATACCTTGAATAAAATGTGAAGTTCAGTAGTTTGCACACGTTTGCAGTCCTGTGACTCAGCTCTTTTATAGCCCTAAAGTGTAACAGCTATGCCTGTATATTTCTGCAGTATGGGACAGCACCACAAACTTACCAGGCTAGATAGCTCATAGAGACAATGAAGATTATTAAGACAAAACCTCCTGCTGCCACACCATAAACCCAAGTTTTCAGCTTCCCATCTATAAAGCAAAGATACCTTGTTAACTCTTAATAATGAACACAGATGTAACCTAAAACTGAATATGGACAGTAACCCAAAACAGTAGACTTATTCTGAAACAATGTCACCATTTGTATAATTCTTTGCCATGTTGTTACATTTTTCTTGTTTCTGTAATGCTACCCATTTGGCATACTTCTACAACATTTTAATGAGGCAACTGATATGGACAAATAGTTGGTGAAACAATCTACTCTATACGTTGAGTCATTTGCAGTTGACTTCTTAATGTATTACAAAGTTGTACATGAGTTGGGCAGGAAAGGACCATTTGTTCATCTAGTCTGCCTTGCCACACATCTCATCAGACGCCACACTGTGGTTCTAGTACGAGTGACATTAAACCTACTGAACCTGAATCCTTTAAGTACCTATAGGAATACATAAGTTATATGATTCATGAAGCATAATGACATCAATCATAACTTCTTGTACTTTCACTTCAAAATATCATATTGTCTTTAAATGGGGGAAGCTGCCCAGTTTATTCCATGATATTTGTCAGCCAAATTAGAAGTTATACAATATGATAAATTACTGTGTCTCAGTAAGTTTATACAAGATACAATAGTAAATATTGTGGATGCTGGAAATCTGAAATGAAACAGAAAATGCCCAGCAGATCTCGGAGCAGCGTTGGGAACAGAAATAGAGTTGATGTTTCAGGTCGCAGTCTCAGACAGGATGGACTAAATGGGCCAACTGACCCCAGGTAAAAGGAGCGTTACTGTCTATCTGAGCCTGCGTTGAGACAGCCATAAATTTTTACGTTTCAGTGAGCTTTAATTAGAAATGGAGTAGGTTGGAGATGAAATCTGCTTAAGAAAGTGCAACAGTAGTAAAAAAGGGAAAGAACAAAATGGAATGTGTGTGATAAGCTAGGCGGCAGATAAATATAAATGACAACAGGGTGAAAAGCAGTGCTAACACAATGAAAAAAGTGATATTCAGCCAAGAAATGAAACAAAAACAGAGAAGGTACAAAGGCCCCGATCCTTACACTTTAGTCATTCATCTCTCCTGTCCTCCACTCTATCAAATACCTTCCCCTTAGTTCTTTGACATTTCATCTTTTTTCTGCCTCTCTACTTGATTAAGACCTATGACTCCTCTAACTTGTTTCAGTTCTGTAGAATGAGTATAGATAAATGAAAAAAAAGGTCATTCAACCTGAAACAGGGATTCTAACCTTAAGATGTAGACCGGCTTGGGGGACTAAGTTTTGAAAATCTGGATGTTGACTCTGAACTGCCTTCAACTCATCCACGTCTGGTTTTAACAGAGGCAGAAAAGCACTGGTGAAGTTCTGGGGGAGGCATGTAGTGTGTAGTGAACTCTTGGAGGGTGGGGAGTCAAGGTAAATCTTATAATTTAAAATTGACATTTAATGCCTTTATCATTGTTGAAACACTCAAAATCAATAGCTTAAAGCATTGTCATTGACAGAAATTTCATTAGATCATCCAGAGAAATGCTGTGACTACAAATGACTTGTTTGAAGCTGAAATTTCTGAGGCAAATAAATACTTCCTGAATTCCGAAAACCTGCCCAACATCTCCAGCACATGTCAGGAGTATGACTGAGCGCTCTCCAGTTGCCTGATGATTGCATCTCCAACAACTCTCAAGAAGCTTCATACAATCCAGGTCTAAGTAGTTTGCAACCCATTCACCATTTTAAAGGTTCATTTCCTTCACATTGGTGTACAGAGGTGGCAGTCTGTTACATCTGCAAAGTACTCTGTATCAACTCGCCAAGGTTCCTTGGCAGCCCCTTATAAATCTGCGACCTCTACCATCTAGAAACTTAACAGCAACAAATCAACAGGCATGCATAGGAACACCACCCTTTGCCATTTACGCTCCAAATAAATACCACCTTGACTTGGAATTATACTGTCATTCCTCCACTGCCACTGTCTGAAATTGGGAACATTTCCCTTCAGCACGGATGGTGTGAGGGAAATTCTATACAAATGAACTGAACGAGCTAAAGAAGTGTGTCACCACCACCTTCTCAAGGGCATTTAGTGAAGACCAATAAATAATGGCACAGCCAGCAATGCCCGTAATCTAGGAATGAATATGAGAAGTGTAAAAATGTTGCACAGCTCACTTTTATTACCATTTCAGATTCAATATTGAATAGTTGGGTTTCCCAAGCCTCAGGTAAACTGGTAGCTCCAAGAAGGTGAAAAATGTTGAACCCAGAGAAATAAGAATCTTTTTTAAAAAAAAAAAATCACAACCCTTCCCATTAACTTTCTTTCCCTCTTTTTAGATGCTACCTGATCACTGAACATTTCCAATTTTTCAGTTTTCATTTTAAATTTGCAGGATATTCTGTCAGTAAATTATTTGCATTTCACTCATCTTCCAACAGAGGTCAGTGTAGTATCATTCCTTGATGCTGGCATGGCCATTTTTCTTCCAGTGTATACAGTATTGATGTGCTTACTTTTGTGTCTTCTATCAAACCATAACCAGGATATATAAAAATCCAATTTATAGATTTTTGTTCTTTACAAAATGCCTTGCATTTAGTGCAGGGATTAAGAGCAATGGAGGCCAACTGAAATGCTTCTCTGGGTGATTATTTGCTTTTGCATGTCGTAGAAATATAAAAGTCGTAAAGATGCACAACACCCTTCCAGATATTTCAGGAGACAGAAGCAATCATGTTGAGAAAATGGACTGATTCAGATCAACAGAAGGAGAATGAAATAGAATAGAATAGAAGTAGAATAGAAATAGAATTGGTCATGACTATTGGCAGGGGAACAGGAAAACAAAGGGAATTTAATCAACTTGACAAACAATTCCCATCTTGCATTGGCATTTAAAGATCATTGTCTTCTGTATTGGAATGAATTTTCTGTAATGAAATATGTACCAAAAATGACAGACCACACAAGATAGAATATTTCTAATCTTCCTTGGACTCAACTCTTCAAAGATTTGGATGACAGACAGTAATGATCGATTAATATTTTTTGGGCTGGAGGAATGTTTGTAATGGAGTTCCCCTATGGTCAGCATTGAAACCCTTGCTTTTCCAGATGTATATTAATAATCTGGATCTTGGTGCACAAGACAATTTCAAAGTTTGCAGATGACACTACAGTTCTTGGAAGAATTATAAACTGTGAGGAGGGCAATTTGGAATTCCAAAAGGACATTGACATGTTGGTGGAATGAGTAAATACGTGGTAGATGAAGTTCAATACAGAGAATTGTGAGGTGATGTACTTTAGTCAGACAACACTGAAAAAAATATAAAATAGAGGCACAATTCTAAATGGGATATAAAAGAAGAAGAACCTGGACATATATGTGCATAGATCATTGAAGCTTGACAGAACAAGGAGAGAGAGCAGTTAATAAAGCAGATGTTATCCCTAGATTTATTAATAAGGGCATTGCGTGCAACAGCAAGGAAGTGATATTGACATTGTACAAAATACGTGTTAGACATCAGCTTGGGTACTGTGCACAGTTGTCAGCACCACATTATAGGAAAAATGTGAATTCATTGAAAACAGAGAGATTCATAACAATGATTCCAGGAATGAGAAACTTTACTTGTGAGGATAGATGGAAGAGTTGGGGACTGGGTGGCACGGTGGCTCAGTGGTTAGCACTGCTGCCTCACAGCACCAGGGAATGGGTTCAATTCCACTCTCAATCTGTGTGGAGTTTGCACGTTCTTCTGTGTGTTTGTGTGGGTTTCCTCCGGGTGTTCCAGTTTCCTCCCACAGTCCAAAGATGTGTAGATTAGGTGGATTGGCCTTGCTAAATTGCCCATAGTATTCAGGGATGTATAGATTAGGGGGATGGGTCTGATTGGGATGCTCTAAGGGTTAGTGTGTACTTGTTGGGTCAGAGGGTCTGTGTCCACACCGTTGGGATTCTGTGATCTCCTCAAAGGGAAGAAGGTTGAGTGGAGAAGAAATGTTTTCACCCAGTGAGTAGTTATGTAATACACCACCTCAAAATGTGGTGGAGGCATATTTAATTGAGGCATTCAAGACAGTATTGGATGATTATTGGGTAGGATTGCTGTGCAGACAAAAGGCGGGAGAATTGAACTTGGTAATGCAGCTGGTGTAGGCTCGATGAACTGAATGGCCTCCTCCTGAACAGTAACAGTTCTTGATTCTGTAAGCCCACAAACAATCAACTGAAATATTTTGCCTTTAAAACTCACAAGGTATAATTATTTTAATTGTAGTTATTGAAAAGTTCTTCAGTTATACAGGACATTGATGAGGCCACATCACGAACACTACGTGCAGTTTTTGGTCTCCTTATTTAAGGAAGTATATAAATATTTTGAAGGTGGTTTGGAGAACATTTCCTAGACTACTAGGTGGGATGAACTGACCATCTTACAAGGTAAGGTTGGACAGACTGGGCTTTGTCTGAAGTGCATGCTGTTGAACTTCAGGGTATGATTGAATCAGGCTTCGCTGCAATGAACAACGCCTTCCCCTGCCCTCACGATGTTTGAAAGGTATGCTAACATTCACTGGAAAGACGTAGATCTAATAATAATTGTTTGTACATCTGCGTAGCGATATTCTAGAAAGCAGTTGATACCCACTGGAAAAGAAATGAGAGAATGAAAAAAATGTTGGTGCTGCAGAATTTTTCTGGGATGTTACATTAATCGGAAGGAAGCCAGAGGAGTCATACAATTGACATCAGTGAAGAATATATCTGATCTCAGCCCAGGATAGAGAGGATGAATGTCGTGCTACCCAATTAAAATCAGTTAACTTGTAACTGATCAAAACAGTGATATTTTCAGTTTGCACATTATAAATACATCACACCATGAAGCATTTTTTACCTTTGGGAAGTTAACCAATATCAAAATGATTGGATATTGTGTGTACCACATCATTTTTGTTTCCACTGACTTAAAAAGACAAAAAAATCAGGGGTAATGCACAGTGTCATGTGTAATTAATATCAAATTTCCCTTTTTGTACCATCATTCAAAGTTAAAATTTCTCGCAGGAAAAGTTCGTGAGGTGTCAATCTGTCCTCATCAAGAAAGAAGTTACAGTGAGTGAACAAATGGACAGGAAGGACTGTTTCTAACTCTGCAAGTAAACAGGATAAGTTGCCATTATCAAATACCTGGATTCACATCAAAAGTTACATCCAAAAGGCCTGAAAGAAGGAAAGCACCCAGGAGGTTCAGTTCACCTTAACTCAGGCTGAAATTTTCCCTTTCATTTGTTAAGTGTGGGAGTGAACATGTTAGGTGGTGACAGGCATGCCATGCTCCTGTCACTGATACAACGCAACCTGTTGCTAAACTATCTGCTCAGAAAGGATCGATAGGCTGAGCATTGGTGAGTATTTTGTTCTATTAGATGTTGTGACACTGGCCTGCTTGGTTGCCAGAAGCTGTCAGCCAACCACAGGCTGACTGTGTCTGGGTCCTAAAGATTGTCTGTTGAGGTCTAATCCTCTGGTGACCGAATGCCCAAAGGTAGGTCTTTTTTATTTTCCTGTTGTGGGATTTGCGACACAGGGAAAAGGGGGTCAGTGGGGGTCGGAGTTGGGATTCAGGGTCATGCCCAGGGGAATAACTTCAAAGACCACTCCTTGCCATAATTCATGCCTACAACTTCCACCAGGTTTAGGCAATCAGAACCATCAAGCCCCTCATAAATTTGTTTTCACACTAAGGAAACCAACCTCCTTTGTTCCCTAAAAAGACAGGTGATTGAGGAAGTGGTGGGTTGAAGTCTGAAGTGACCATTTATTGTCCACTTAAGAGCCTCAATTGCTGGTTAGTTAAGAAAGTCTCCCATAGATGTCTCGCCAAATACCACCAAATAAATGGGGACACATTAGCCTAGTGGTCTTATCACTGGACAGTTAATCAAGAGACCCAGATAATGTTCTGGGCACATGGGTTTGAATTCTGTCATGGCAGATGGTGGAACTTGAATTCAATGAACATTTGGAATTAAGAATCTAATGATGATTGCGAATCCCTTGTCAATTGTTGGAAAAACCCATCTGATTTACTAATGTCCTTTAGGGAAGGAAACTGCCATCCTTGGGAACTGCCTATGTATGACTCTAGACCCATAGCAATGTGGTTGACTCTTAACTGTCCTCTGGGTAATTAGAGATGGGCAATAAATGCTGCCTGACCAGCAGCACCCTCATGCTGTGAATGCCTAAAGGAAAAGCTCCATTGGACTGGTGAAGAGATAAGGAGGGAGTGAGTTTCCCTGCAGCGAAAACTTGCCCAATTTTTTTACCCTTCTTGCTACCTCTTTTGCCACCTTGGGTCGGGGCAGGGTGGGAATTCATCCTCAATGTTTTAGTGAAGAAGAAAACAGAAGAATGTCTTGTAGCTTAACTGAATCATGCATTGTCAGGAAGACACTATATTCAGCCCAACTTTCTGGGGTTTATTCAACAGTTCAAGTAGTCGCGACAGTTACCTGAGATATAACTTGATAGTTAAATAACAATGATAGCTACAAAACCAGAAGGGGTCACATAGTTAGTAGCTGCAGCACAAACCTGCATATTCATAGCTACACAGATGTGGCCACACAAGGCCACATACATTTCCGGCCAAGCAATACATTATAACATCTAATGCATTCCTACCAGGATTCTGTCAGGTTGTATCAAGCTCAAGGCTAACGGCATTTAATAGAAACAATTATTGTTAACATGCACGGATTTGTTCAGTTTGTTGCTTGATACCCTGAACTAACGAGAAGGAGATTATCCTGGATATCCAAAATATTGTCCTTGTGAATAATAAAGTGGTTTAGCCAAAGCTGCCTATTTTCCTGTGCAAGTGATCACTGATTTAAAAGGAATGTTCTTTTCATACACCTTCTTGTTAATCTTACAACATGCTCTACCCCAGCACATTAAAAACAAATATGTAAGGTAGGCTTCTTTTCCCCATCACGTTACTTATATTTTTTTGATCTTATTTATGTTGGCAGTCTTCATACTTAGAGCTGCACGTCTGCTCGTCACTTCCTTTCAAATCTCTCTCGAGACTGGGTCATTTCTGTACAAACCTAATTTAGATGCATACTCTGTCAGAACCAATGAAGATGCACTGCTGATAAGTTAACTTGTCTTTTCCCTTACATATGTTGACTGATCGATTGTGCTTTTATGTTTCAATTTCAGATTTCCAGCAGTTGCAATTTTCACTATTCAATGGTTTCATTTCCACTGGCAACTATATATTGTAAATTGCTATCATAGCCAGTTCTATATTTTAACACTATAGAATAATTATACTGGAAATAACCATTAGTTCCAACAATATGTAGTAAATTATTTCAAGCAGGGAAGTATAGATATTGGCCAACAATTTGCAGTCAGAGTGAAGCCACAGCATTATGCTACTGATCTGAAAGAAATCTGCCTGTAACAATCTAGCTATGTTACAAGGATTTCACATCTTTTGATGTTAATTTGAACTTGGGTTTAAGACAGGAAGGTATCTGGGCTTCCAGAAAATGAACGAATGAAAGCAATACTTTTCTTTGATGAATCCTTGCAAAAAAACTAACCAAGTAGTGAAATGTACTGATTATCCTTCACTTTCTACAAGTTTTAAAGAGAAAAATAAAGATTTGAACATTCACATTGTAGTCAAAATGTCAAAAAACTAAGAAAATATAAAATTATATTAAAACTATGCATTATTTTATCATTGTGCAAATGCTGACATTACATAGTGTAAGATAATGTTTCTAGATTTAAAGGGGTCCTTAACAGTATTTATGACACAACATACTGTTAAAGCCAATTACACATCATTGACAAGGTACCACTTTTACAGGAGTTTTGAACAGTGATTTTACAGCATGAAGCAGAAATTTTCACCAGTTCAGTGATTTCTAATTGCTGTCTCAAAAACTTTGACAGTGCCCCTCACAGAGAAGCACAGAATCACACAAAGCAACTTTGCTATTTCTGCTTTTCGTCAGTTTCAAAGGAGTAACGATGGCAAATGTTGACATTTTCACTAGAACTGTGACCACAGATTCCAGGCCAATAATCTCAAAGACAAAGAGTTTAGTAAAAAACCAATAAAGAGAAAATATTCACTTGCGAATTAGTAGCAGTATGAGGTAATGCAGTTGTAAGCATTATTGTCGTAAGAGCATCAAGTGTATTAATGCTCCAAATTCAAAAATTTCCAACAGGACAAAAATCAAACAGTCTTTTAATTCCATAATATTACTACCAGCTAATTCCGTTTGTATTGTTGTCTCACTTTGAAAATAAAAGGCTAAATAGAAAGTGTAATGTTTTAAAATTACTTACCACCGAGTCTTTGAATCACCTAAGAAATACTTGAGTCATTTTTACAATTTTACTTATGGATAAATCTGAATTGTACTAATATTTAACTGACATCGCTAATTGCTAAAATATGAAACTCATACATTGATCAAAGAGTTAAAGATTGACTGTTAAAGATTTTTGAGCCTGACTTTTTATCTGACCTGCTCCAAATGGTTGTAAGAACCACATGTGTCCTGAATGCCCTTGTTCGTTGTCATAGGTTTCCGTCGGGTTGATGGCTCGGCTTGTCTTCACATCAGCTTTCTTTTCCTCCACTGAAGGGATCTCCAAGACTGGGATCATGGTGCACTGGTCCAACAAATTGTCAGTTGTCACCACCTCTGTGTAACCTTCCTCACAGACACACACTGCAGACTAGATATGAAAAATGAAGTATTTTAAACAGTCATTCATTCATTCAACATGTTACTTGAAACATTACAACATTCAAAATAATAGAAAGTAGTGAATTCAGGAATTCTATATTGCTGTCAGCAGTCAATAAACTTACCTCAGCGCAGTATGTATGAGGCTTAGTACATGGTGGGTTACATGATCTGTCATTATAAGGTTGGTTCACTGGAGAACAGCCACCTACAAGATGAGCAGCTATACTTAGTAACAGCAAATTTTAAAACTGCTGTATAATTTTGATTTCATTGCATTGTTATCTTCTCATCATTTTTTAAAACATCTAACAGATATATGTTTGAATGAGCTACAAAGAACATCACAAAAATACATGTGGTCTCAAACGATTTGATAATCAGAGAGGGTACTCAGTTATAGCATACCTCTTAATAGATCCTTATGCCACTGATCTATGTTAGCTAGACAACTGGATGTCAGTGACATAGCACACTCTTCATCCCAGCCTAGACTACTGGTTAAAAATGTTTCTCTAATTTCTGCCAATAATGGTCCCAAGTGAATTACTCTATGCAAGTAGCTAACTAATTCTGAACAGCTGTGGAGAAATGGCACAATTTGCTGTTGATGAGCATAAATAAAAAAAAAACAATGTTTTGAAAAGTTGAAAATGATCAGGATGCCATTTTGATTTTCGAATAGAGGGTTAATAGTGCGACAGCATAGAACAGCTTGAGACAAGAACATTTGGTGCCAAGTCTCAGAATCTTATTAGAAAAATATCCTATTTGCCAGCTTTAACTTGAGATGAGCATTCGTAAATGTTGAAGTTCTAGGTTGTCAGTAAACGAGAAGAAGCCTCGCAATGCATTAGCAATTTAATGTTTGTAATGTAAGAATATAGGTAAGAAAGTTTTACTTTATTAAAAAATTACATTCTGAAATATGCTGGCTACAGAAAACATTTCTGTATTGATGCAACAGCCATGATTTTGCAAAGGCATTGGATATCTATTGATCTAAACATCTGATACTGAAACTGAATTCTCTTTATTACATTGGTGATGATTTTTTATTTATATAAATTCTAATTGCTGACTCAAATCAATTGAAATAGTACTCCCCTGCTAACATGGTATTAAATACCATGTAATCTTTAGCACTTGCTTTATTTTCCTTGTTAAGATTCCCAACATATTTCCTAACACTTGCATTAGACCTCATCTTAATCTTCTGCATTCTTGTGGAAAAACCTCAGGGCTGAATTTTCACTTCATTTTGGGGTGCAGAAGTTTCCCAACTCCACAGCTAGACTCAGGAGAAACTTGCTGGAACAAACAGAATTTGTTTTGGGGAGGATATTGATGGAGGAAGTTGTGGTAAATGTTGGTTAGGGAGTATGGGCCACTGAGCCCAGAACCAGTGCAGGAGTTGCTAACAGCTGAGGCAGGATGTTCAAAACGTCACCGTGATTCTCTGGGACATTGCCCCAGTTACAGTAAAAGGAGTAAAAGAAAATGCCCTGTAACCTTCAAATCTTCCAAATACCCTGTGCTACCACAACACACACATGCACATATGCATACACACACACACACTCTGCTTGTCTCTTTCATGCCACTCATGCCCCCATTTACCCCTCATACACTCCATAATAACCTATGCCCTTGTCCTATCCCTCATAGTTCCAACCAAATTCAACTCATGCAAAGCTATGACTAATTGTCATTCCCATGGCCCTTTATGGTCCTTGTACCAACCCATGGCCCCGCCCAGCACACTGTGCTCTTACACCCTCTGTGCCAATTCACCCAGTATCTGCCATGGGCAGACTTCAGCAGCCATGATGAGATGAAATATAGTTCTACATGTCAATCACATTACTTCATTTCCTAAAATTAAATGTATTGAAAAATTCAGATTCAGAACAGTTCAATCTCTTCAAGTTCTTAATCCCTATAGAAACACACATTTGTACTTATTAACCTAACATTAAAGACAGCTAATGACCACTTGGAGCAGTCAACTGTTGTGAGCTTAGACATTCACCACTGTGACTGAGATCGAATGCTGAAGCAGCAAAGAAACACTAATTGGACCATCAAGCATATACCAACAAACATCTATTGGAATTGCAAACCTTGCTTTTTGTTTTGATTAAGCTGTTTTCTTTTCCAACATTAATAGAACAATAGTTTAAATGACTTGACAGCTTGGAAATTCAGTAGATTTCCACTTTTTAGGGAAGTTCACCTTTACTCTTACAGTTCCAAATAGGTATGTGCCTTTTCCTAAAGAGACACATAATCCCTCCCAAAAATGTGTCTGACCTCTCCAAAAGGGTACCTGACCCTTTGAAGAACTTTGGAAGGATTTGGACTTTGCCTCTAATGCCTCATGCTATGTTTTGGAAATGCTGGTAACTGATTGAACTAAACCAAACATTTAAACTGCCTGAATAAAATGTGGATAACTAAAATACATTACGCCCACAATCCCTTGTGGTGAAAACAGTGAAAGATGGGATCAAGGCTCAGAGTTCCAAATTCTAGACTCCGGGGCCATTTAGATTAGAGCACAGAGCCATTCTGCATACATAAAAATTCAGCTCCCTGTTTTTAAAATCTCTTTTCATAAGTAAAGTTCTTTAATTTTGTTTATCATTGTGATACGGATTATCTATACACCTTCCATGGCTCTGAAATCCAATCTCAAGTAGCTTGACCCATTTCATTCTATCTTTCTGTGTGTCTGCAAAGAACTGTATGTGAACAAGAAGACAGGAACACTGCATAATAACCTTCCAGTAAAACACTGACAATGCTGCTCTCCAGCGCATTCGGGAAAGAAAAACACTCAGTACCTGTGACGTTTATTCCATCTGATCTTTGACACCATACTTCTCGGTATGATCCTGTCCATGCACCAGCCAACCACACATATTCATAGCAGCTGCCACCTATAAGAAACCATTACAATAAGAAACAAAACTGCATGTCTAACATATCAGCCTGGAGAAGAAGATGTATAGGAACAATTTTGAAGACACACACTTGATCCAGGTGGGCATCTTATCTCTTGTAAAACACTGCTGGTAAATCTTGTAAATGATGAACAACAGCTAAATTCAAAGACTGGCCACCCAGTTTCTCTCAGGAGAGCAGGGTTACATATAACCTCAATATATCAATTCAACACTCCTCTGAGGCTAAGAACAGGAACAATGGCATTCCCTGTTCCTGGGTTTGTCGTTGTACAACAACAATTTTATTTTAAATCCAGTCTTATGCTGACTTTCAGTGCATATCTGAGACTGGGCATTCCATATTTAAAGAAGGAATAGTTATACTCTGACTATGACTCTAATTACATTTTCATCATATGCTCTTAAGTATTAATCATCGCTAAATTTGCTCTTCAATTTGTAGGTCCAGCTAAGCACTTATTCTGTTTCCAAAGACAATATAAGGACAACCAGAAAGCTGAAATACAATAATGTAGTTATCATTTGACCCTAAAATTGCATAAATTACCCAAATATTGGATATATAGTGGTGCAACGTAGCTTGCAGACATATCTAATGGTGTGGTGTTTGGTGCTGAGGAAAGAATCCAAATGAAAATCCAAGTTGGCAGTAATGTTAGTTCTAGAGTAGTTAGACACATGGACAGCTAACGTGTCATCATTTTATTTCATAGAAGTGAAGTGGCTAATCCTAGCATTTGACTGATTAGGTTTTCTCTGATTCAAGTTCAAATGAGTTTATTTTGTGTTTCTTCATAGCCCATTACAGAATATCAGAAATATCACAAATCATTTTGTAAAAGTCTGCTTTAATGGTAAATGTTTCAGTAGGCCCAGCTGCCTCTATATGCAGTACTTGCTGTCTCAAGGTTAAAACTAAATAATATTTTAATGAGTTTATATTAATGATTTGTCATGTGGAATGCTGAATTTTACAGCTGAATGCATTAGTGCACAGTGCTTGGAAAACATAGATAGCAATGTGCAGACTTACATACAATCCTTGCAGCCTATGAATTACACATATATTTGTGTACTTCCAGACCTAACCAGAAGGTCCTAGCAACCACTTGCAGTTAATGAAGCAAGTTACAAAAAGATGCCTCTAAATTAGTAAAAAGAAGTATCACACTGAATGTTTCACCAGTCTGTGTTGTAAGTGAGGAACCTAGTCTGCTGGCACAAGTTGTTGTCAGTCACAAACAAGACTAAGTGAGGATATAGCACTTGACCGAACAGTTTCAGTCATGGTTCTGATGTGTTCTCCACCTATTCCCTCATCTCAACTTAAAACAACCTTCAGAAAAACAAACAGAATTCAGATTTGAAGTTCCAAAAGATAAGGCTACTCTGTTGACAGCGCAGATGCAAGTATACAACACAGAAATAGCCTATTTAGCTCAACTGAGCCTATTCTTCTTCTTACGAACTGGTCCAGCTATCCCTTGAATTTATCCAAGCTATTTACCTCAACTAATCTACGTGGTATCCAGTTCCACATTCTAATCATCCTCCAGGTAAAGACGTTTCATCTGAATTGTGGTTCTCCTGTTCAAGAAGGGGAGTAGAGACAACCCTGGTAATTATAGACCAGTGAGCCTTAACTCAGTTGTTGGTAAAGTGTTGGAAAAGGTTATAAGGGATAGGATTTATAATCATCTAGAAAAGAATAAATTGATTAGGGATAGTCAGCACGGTTTTGTGAAGGGAAGGTCGTGCCTCACAAACCTTATTGAGTTCTTTGAGAAGGTGACCAAACAGGTAGATGAGAGTAAACCGGTTGATGTGGTGTATATGGATTTCAGCAAGGTGTTCGATAAGGTTCCCCACAATAGGCTATTGTGCAAAATGCAGAGGAATGGAATTGTGGGAGGTATAGCAGTTTGAATCGGAAATTGGCTTGCTGAAAGAAGGCAGAGGGTGGTAGTTGATGGGAAATGTTCATCCTGGAGACCAGTTACTGGTCGTGTACCGCAAGGGTCGGTGTTGGGTCCACTGCTGTTTGTCATTTTTATAAATGACCTGGATGAGGGCGTAGAAGGATGGGTTAGTAAATTTGCAGACGACACTAAGGTCGGTGGAGTTGTGGATAGTGACGAAGGATGCTGTAGGTTGCAGAGAGACATAGGTAAGCTGCAGAGCTGGGCTGAGAGGTGGCAAATGGAGTTTAATGCAGACAAGTGTGAGGTAATGCACTTTGGTAGGAGTAACCGGAAGGCAAAGTACGGGGCTATGGTAAGATTCCTAGTAGTGTAGATGAGCAGAGAGATCTCGGTGTCCATGTACACAGATCCTTGAAAGTTGCCACCCAGGTTGACAGGGCTGTTAAGAAGGCATACAGTGTTTTAGCTTTTAGTAATAGGGGGATCGAGTTCCGGAACCAAGAGGTTATGGTGAAGCTGTACAAAACTCTGGTGCAGCCGCACTTGGAGTATTGTGTACAGTTCTGGTCACTGCATTATAAGAAGGATGTGGAAGCTTTGGAAAGGGTGCAGAGGAGATTTACTAGGATGTTGCCTGGTATGGAGGGAAGGTCTTACGAGGAAAGGCAGAGGGGCTTGAGGCTGTTTTCATTAGAGAGAAGAAGGTTGAGAGGTGACTTAATTGAAACATATAAAATAATCAGAGGGTTAGATAGGGTGGATAGGGAGAGCCTTTTTCCTAGGATGGTGACGGCGAGCACGAGGGAGCATAGCTTTAAATTGAGGGGTGAAAGATATAGGACAGATGTCAGAGGTAGTTTCTTTACTCAGAGAGAAGTAAGGGAATGGAACGCTTTGCCTGCAACAGTAGTAGATTCGCCAACTTTAGGTACATTTAAGTCGTCATTGGATAAGCATATGGACGTACATGGAATAGTGTAGGTTAGATGGGCTTGGGATCGGTATGACAGGTCGGCACAACATCGAGGGCCGAAGGGCCTGTACTGTGCTGTAATGTTCTACGTTCTATGTTCTATGAATTCCCGACTAAATTGCATGTCAATTTAGTTTGGTTTGGAGATCTCACCTCCGAATTGGTTTGATCAATATCAGAGTAAGAATTGTATAATTTAGGCTAACACTTCAGTAGAGTAGTGAGAGGGCATTAGATCACTCATTGTATCATCCATTTAATGTGATGTCAATCCATTAATATCTTAGCACCTGGGGAGTGTCAAAGATCTCACAAAAAGATACAGCTGAAGGCTGGAAAGTATTAATTGTTCAGCAAGCTCACTTTTAGATACATTTTGAGTCTTTTGTAATATAGGTTCTGCCGTTAATCATTTCAATCCAAGTACTATACCTGCTTAATAGCATGTGTCTCCAGGAGTAAGGTTATGGAGTTTCAGGGCACCCAGCCAAATCTACACCGGAGATGGGGTGAAGAACAACTTTGGTACGAATGCAATGAAAAAGTTTCTTTTGCATACGCACAAATTTCCCTGTCACCTGCTGTTTTGCAAATGCACTGATCTTGAATCTTACTCTGAAATGATTAGAGAAATTCATTGGCTATGCTTTGGTTGTTGTGAACTCACACAAGGGAATAACTGTACTTACCTGTACACAAGCGAGTCTCCAATTCCTGTTCTGGACATAGATGCTCATTGTCCATTGCCTGGATGATCACTGCCTTTGTTCGTACCTGTACACCACCATAGCCAAGATCCTCATTATTCACACATGTCAGTTGACAAGAGCTCCACACAGACCATTCTGTCAGGTAACAGTCACCTGTAAGCATCAACAAACAGGTCATACTGTGGTCACAACATGTTAGCATGCACAGAAAATTTTCAGTAAGGCTTTTAGGTTTTGGAGTGTGTCATGCGAGCAAATATTGGTCCACAAATTATTTCTTTGCAAATTTGAACTAATTACATCATAACATACAGTGCCACTCCTGTGTGAATATTAGTGTACCATAGTCAGTGGTAGTAACGGTGAGCAGTGCCATTCAGTGCAGGTTTTTGATCCCCAGCCCATCAGTTTCAAAGGGCTAGATTTTAACTTACACAAAACCCATTCAATTTACAAAGGGTTACAAACAGGCCTATCACAGTCAATCTGAAATAATGATTGCCAAGTGGATTCCGTAGGAGGAAGGGAAATCTGAGGAACATAGGAAGAGTAGCTTATTTATCTGATCAAGCCTGCTTTGTCACTCTAGATCATAATGATCACCCACCTCAACAACATATTCCCATGCTAGCCCCATCACCGTTATGTTATTACTAAACCTTTTGCAAAATTACTTCCTAATTTCTAGATAAAACAATACTTACTGAAAACTGGTGCAAGGTATCTCCCTGTAATTCTGTTGACTACTAGGAAATTCCTTGTGTCTATAATTTTATATTAACACTGAATATAAAATTAGAAAATTCAGACACAAAAACAGAAGTTGCTGGAAAGCTCAGCAGGTCTGGCAGCATCTGTGAAGAAAAAAAATCAGTTAACGTTTCGGGTCTGGTGACCCTTCCTCAGAACGGCTCTTACCGGATCCAATACCTTAACTGACGTTTTTTTTCTTCACAAATTCTGCCAGACCTGCTGAGCTTTTCCAGCAACTTCTGTTTTAGTTCCTGATTTACAGCATCCACGGTTCTTTCAAATTTTAGAAAATTCAGACATTGTGCTTGTTCTATTTTCTCATGCAAATTAGAAGAGGAGAAATCTCAGCACTGGGTGTCTGTCAAGTCTGTAGAGTTTAGACACAAGGGACAAGGAAACAATAATTGTTCTGAGGTCAACTTGAAATGAGTCAACCTTAAAATTAAGGCAAAATGAACTAAATTTACTGGGTTACAGGTTGATAGATAAGCATGCAGGTTTCTGCTAGTAATGAAAGCAGTTTCCTGGAGATTTTGGAAGATAATTAGATTTTGCAGTGTGTTTGTCACTCAGTCTTGTAATTTAGTGCAGAAACTTGGGCCACAACAAGTAGAAAGGAACAGTGACTGGATACCAATGAGATGTGAATGCAGAGATAGATGTTTGGAATAACAAGAAAGGACATGATCAGGAACCAACACATCAAAAGGTTGGTGGAGAGCATTAAAGAAGATAGCCAAAAAGAGACTGAAATGGTATGGGCGTATTTTGTGGAAGATGACATGGAGCTTGAGGGAGAGAGAGAATATGATGAGCTGAGTTAGGGAGATTGGACACAGGAAAAAATACAGGAAGGCTTAAGACTGGGTGCAAAGATGCAGTGACATGAATTTTAACAGCATCGGGATTGGACGTGGTAAAAAAGTGTGGAGCTGGATGAACACAGCAGGCCAAGCAGCAATTTAGGAGCACAAAAGCTGACGTTTCAGACCTAGGCCCTTCATCAGAAAAGGGGGAGGGGGAGAGGGTTCTGAAATAACTAGGGAGAGAGGGGGAGGCGGATCAAAGATGGATAGAGGAGAAGATAGGTGGAGAGGAGACAAACAGGTCAAAAAGGCGGGGATGGAGCCCGTAGAGGAGAGTATAGGTGGGGAGGTGGGGAGGGGATAGGTCAGTCCAGGGAGGACAGAAAGGTCAAGGGGGCGAAATGAGGTTAGTAGGGAGGAAATAGAGGTGCGGCTTAAGGTGGGAGGAGGGGATAAGTGAGAGGAAGAACAGGTTAGGGAGGCGGGGACGGGCTGGGCTGGTTTTGTGGTGCAGTGGGGGAAGGGGAGATTTTGAAGCTTGTGAAATCCACATTGATACCATTGGGCTGCAGGATTCCCAAGCGGAATATGAGTTGCTGTTCCTGCAACCTTCGGGTGGCATCGTTGTGGCACTGCAGGAGGCCCAGGATGGACATGTCATCTAAGGAATGGGAGGGGCAGTTGAAATGGTTTGCGACTGGGAGGTGCAGTTGTTTACTGCGAACTGAGCGGAGGTGTTCTGCAAAGTGGTCCCCAAACCTCCGTTTGGTTTTCCTAATGTAAAGGAGGCCACAATGGGTACAGCGGATGCAGTATACCACATTGGCAGATGTGCAGATGAACATCTGCTTGATGTGGAAAGTCTTCTTGGGGCCTGGGATAGGGGTGAACGAGGAGGTGTGGGGGCAAGTGTAGCATTTCCTGCAGTGGCAGGGGAAAGTGCCGGGTGTGGTGGGGTTGGAGGGGAGTGTGGAGCGAACAAGGGAGTCCCGGAGAGAGTGGTCCCTCTGGAGGCAGATAAGGGTGGGGATGGAAAAATATCTTTGGTGGTGGAGTCGGATTGCAGATGGCGGAAGTGTCGGAGGATGATGTTGGTTGGATCCGGAGGTTGCTGGGGTTGTACGTGAGGACAAGGGGGATTCTGTTTTGGTTGTTATTGTGGGGACGGGGTGTGAGGGATGAGTTGCGAGAAATGCGGGAGACACGGTCAAGGGCGTTCTCAACCACTGTGGGGGGGAAATTGCGGTCCTTGAAGAACGAAGACATCTGAGACGTACGGGAGTGGAATGCCTCATCCTGGGAGCAGATGCAGCGGAGGTAAAGGAATTGGGAATAGGGGATGGAATTTTTGCAGGAAGATTGGTGGGAGGAGCTGTATTCGAGGTAGCTGTGGGAGTTGGTGGGCTTGAAATGGACATCGGTTTCTAGGTGGTTGCCTGAGATGGAGACAGAGAGGTCCAGGAAGGTGAGGGATGTGTTGGAGATGGTCCAGGTGAACTTGAGGTTGGGGTGGAATGTGTTGGTGAAGTGGATGAACTGTTCGAGCTTCTCTTGGGAGCATGAGGCGGGGCCGATACAGTCATTAATGTAACAGAGGAAGAGGTGAGGTTTAGGGCCAGTGTAGGTACAGAAGAGGGATTGTTCCACGTAACCTACAAAGAAGCAGGCATAGCTTGGGGTCATGAATGGATGGCTGACAGGACGAGATGGAGAATGGTGATCAATCAGTATTGTGTCAGCCCCAAGTAAAATGGTTGGGAGGGAAGAAAGGGAGTAAAAGAGGAGAGGAGGAAGAAGACAACTTCTCATTATTGTTACAGCAGACTTAAAAAGAGGGAGAGATAGGACTTCTGTGCTATTTTGGCTGTGTGAAGCATCTGAACATTGAGTGAAACCACTGAAGGCTTATGTTGAGACACTATGAGTAAGGCTGTAAAAGTTAGAAGTTAGTAGTCAGAAGATTTAGGTCTGTGTTTCAATGTAGGCAATTGGTGGAAATTATGACTAACTATGTCGCTGAGAACTGGCGTTGCTTCTTTACGCTGAAATGAATTTCCCTTCAGTGTCCTGATTCCAGCCAAGTTCACTTCTTTCCCTGTCTTCCTGCTATTCACTGGGATTGTCTGACCAGAGAGCCAGTAAAATAATACTATAGCCCCAAAAAGCAAGAAAGTGAGGGGAAATTCTGAAGACCTAAAGGACTGCAACTCCATCCTTTGCTGTTATTTTTTGTCCATTTAAAGTGTCCTAATTGCTTCTACTGGCCTTGATACAGAGTTTCTTCTTTAAGCCCACCGTATTCTGCTCAGTCAGTGTTTAGTTTCATTTAGCTGATGGGATCCAGCTGGGACCATGCCTTGTATGTCTAATGTCACTCAACCAAGAAAGTAGTTGGTGTTGAGGTTGGAAGAACTGTTAGAAGTTTCATAAGGAAAACATGTAACCTCCCCCCACCATCTTGATAAAGAAAAGCTAATTACACACTGGAATCAGGAGTGATAAAGGAACTACACCAAAGAAACAAAGTAAACTTATCACAATTCCTTTGTGTTACTAACTAGCTTTAGAATAAAGTACCTTAACAGTTTGAACTAAGCTTTGCATCATGTTAATTTAAGAGGCTTTGAGGAAATATATCCGTGAAAAGCACAGCAATTTGTCTCAGATAAGGGAATGCTGTTGTTAACACATCAACGTCTATGCTCCCATATAAGTAGACATTGGGTAACGTCAGTCAAATGGCATTATAACATTAAGGCACCAAGACCATTTATGACTTGCATTACTAAACCAAAGAAGACATGTGAACTCTAGATCTGAATTTATCACTGTGCCTTAAGTCCCAAATTCTAGGCATTGAAAGATAGATAGCTCTGTGCAGCAGTAAAATCATAATAACAGAAATCATGGAAAGTTAAAGAATTGGAACACAATAGCAGGAGTGAAATTACTTTCTAAAATGTGGATTTTGAGATTTATGGCCCAATGCCATCTGAACCACTTAAGTATATAATCCCATGTTCATCAGAAAAATCATAATGCAAGCTTCTTAATTCTATTTATATTGATTAATCTCATGCAGTACCATAACAAGGCTGCAAAAAGCAGTATATAAATCTGTAGGGAAAATAACAGAAGGAATATACATTTTACATTCGGTGCTATAGATATAAATAATAAATATTAAACTTTGATACTGGTGGCAACTAATGCAATCCATGCTGAAAAGACATTAAAAATAATGTATTATACATTACTTAAAATCAATGTAACTGTGATAGTGCATTACTGATAACTGTAGAACAGTTTCCATTCGGAAGGTCTAATGTAAAAACTACATTGAAAATGTCAGTAATCTGCTCCCATAAGTGCTTTATTTCTGTTTGGGAAGCGTTTGAAAGGCTGTGAATTGCATAATTTATTTTTTGACGTTTCTTATGGACAAAATTGTCCAAAAAAAGCCTTAGAAGATGTTGATTTTCAACGCCATGGGTTCAACTTCCCCTATGATTTCGAGTGCTCTGAAACATTTGTGTAATAAATTTCTTCCTGTCCTACTTCAATTAAATTGTTAACACATTTTAAAGATAAATACATCAATAATACATAAGTGTACAAGCCACTGAACAAAACAAAAAAATTACACGGAGATAATTAAATCCCCATAAAAAGAATATTCATAACCTTGAAGATATTTATACCTTCTGTAAATAAAAAAAATCAAGGAAGGAGAAATTATTAATTAGTTAGACAAAGAATATGCTATAGTTACATTTGCTACTTAAATCTTATCATCTTCCTCAATGATAGCATCAGGCGTTTCCTGTCACAGATTCCAGTATACTGCCTGTTTAACAAATTAAACACTATATTCAGAAACTTGAGAAGATTTAAGAATTTGTACTTGCAGCAAAGAACAGAAATTAGGCACATATTGGGCTCAAATTCTTTAAGTGCTCTCCCATGCATGAATCTTTGTGTAAAAGCCCCTTCCTCATACTTTTCAGCATTGTATCATTTTTGAGAACCAACAGCACCTGGGCATGGGACAGTACAAGCTGCTTGCAGAATGATTTGCTTGTCTCCATCCACCATAGTTTCTACATCAGCACACAACTCGTCATCCACAATCTTGCCAGGATCATCACTGGATCCGTCGAAAACAACACATGATATGTTACGGAATTTCATGCCGTCACCACAATGAGCATCCTTCAACAAGAGAAATAAATAATTGTGATTTCACTGAAATTCTTTATAATGCCAGTAAAAAGATACATTGATGGAAATACTTATAGAGTAAGAGTGTTAAATTTTGAGAGGATGAGTACGGAAAGCACATAAACCCTAAACGATGAAACTTTTAAAACAGTATAGGTATAAAGAGGCGCAGCAGCTCATTTACCGATTTCTTCAAAAATGGTGCTTACAAGTTGATATATATGTGCATAACTGCATCCTGTTTTACACACAGATGTAAAGTGTAAAATATCAAATGGATAAATCTGAATAAATAAAAGTCACTGATTAGTCCATGTTATTTTAACCAGTTTCAGCAGGAGCCTTAGGGAAAATATCAAGGCCATGGAGAGTGAAGAAAAGATTTAGTAATAATGATATTAAGGATGAAAGGCTTTACTGTAGAGGCCTTCGACATCTTCTTCTTTATTCCTCTTTTTTTTATTTGGAATTGAGTTTACATAAAGAATTGAACTTTGAACAGAAGCTTGTTTTAAAGGAGAAGAGTTTGCTGTTGGGAACTGGCCTTGAAGATAATACAACTTAATTATTACTCTAAAGATATGTTAGAGGAATGCCTGCTCAATGGTATGCTCTGAACTGGCAGCTGGTTGGATGTTCAATTGGTCAATCAAAGGCAGACCGGTGCTAACAAGCCAACTCAGAATATAGATCGGAAAAAATAAGAAAAACAGGTCTTACTGGGTTTCGGCAAGACAGTGATTTTTGTAAACTCTGGAGTCTGCCATTGTTTTTTGCTCTCTCTCTCTCTCTCAAGATTTCTATTGAGTTATCAAGCTGTTGCATGTTCTGAGAAAAGAATCCAGTCTGTAAGAAATAGGTGAATTTTCAAGAAGTTTGCTGAAGCTGTTTGCCCCGACCTGAAGCAAGTTATCCTGTTCTACTTGCCTGTGAACAAACCATTCTTTAAGGATTTCATGCAGGCCTAGTATCCATCATTTGAAACAGTTTATTGAACTGAAAATTACAATTATTTTGTTTTCTTTTAACAGTGTCAATCTGTCTATATGAATGAGGTTTACGGTCAAAGACAATTGAGCTTTAGATCATAAATATTAATGAGGTGAGCTCATTGTTTATCTATATTACATTATTAATAATAAATTGTTAATTTTTATTTAAAATGTAAACTTGGTGTCCAAGATCTGATATTTGCTAAGCCTGGTTAGGAACAATTTGGCAATTTTAATTGTCATTGAATGCTTTAATTTCAGTGTGTTGCAAACCCAGTGAATAATGAAGCTGATTTGATTTAGGTTCCTATCCCTGTGTCACTAGATTAGTTACGAGGACTTATGGTAGGAATTAGGCTTCATTATTAGGACATAGAATAAAAGGATGTCTAATTGTGTTCAAAGTTATGATTGAAAACAACAAATGTTGGAGGTCACAGCAGGTCAGACAGCAGCCACGGAGAAAGAGTAAGCTAACACTTCAAGTCTATACGATTCTTCATCAGAGCTCAAAATTATGAATTGTTTTGACAAGTTAAAAATGACGTATAATGTGGATTAATGAACACTGATCCCCACTCAAGTGGGACATGAAGGTTGGAAGGTGGTTAAAACAGAGGCAGCAGAGTGTGAGCTAGATTCCTCACTCTACAATGTCCCCTGGCACTTCTCCTGGTGGCTGGCAGTTGACTCACTGAATCAAGGGCCATTTGAGGCAAATTGAAGGAGGCTAACTCAGATTTTCTAAACGACCTCCTGGTTTGTCAGGATACTGAGGCCAAATCGGCTGAAGGCTGCTCACCAAGTTTAGATGGGTGGTTGCGTGGGTGGTGTTCGGGAGTTAATGATGCAACTGAGTTTAGAGCCCTTTCCTGCCAGTCCAGGTGCAGAAGTTGTCATCGGCCACTTGGCTGAAAGGTTTTTTTCCCAAATAATTCACAGAATGTGCCATTTGTTCGCTGAGCCAGCAGTTCATGCACATTTCTAACTGCTATTAGAAAAGTGGTGGTGTGCTGCTCCATAAAATGTTGCAGTCCATCTGGCACAGGACACTCACAGCGCTGTTTGCGAGGGAGTTCCAGCATTTTGAGAAGGATGGCTGATAATGCATTTCATAAACAGGATAGCACAAAGCTTGGATGGGAGCTTTCAGGTGGTGGTGTTCCAATGTATCTCCTGTTCTTGTCATACAGTCATACAGCATGGAAACAGACCCTTTGGTCCATCTAGTCTACGCTGACCATACTTCCAAACTAAACCAGTCCCACCTGCCTTCATATCACCCATATCCCTCCAAACCTTTTCTATTCATGAATTCATCCAAATGACTTTTAAATGTTGTAATTGCATCTGCATACACCACTTCCTCTAACAACTCATTCCACACAGGAACCACTTTCTGGGTAAAAAAGTTATACCTCATGTCCTTTTTAAATCTTTCTCCTCTCACCTTAAAAATATGCACCCTTGTTTTGAACTTACTCTAGGGAAAAGACCCTTCCTATTCACCTTATCTATGCCCCTGTGATTGCATAAAGACACCCCTCAATGTTTTACCTGTGAAAAAAGTACCAGCCTGTCTTTATAACTCAAACCTTCTATTGCTGGCAAAATGCTGGTAAAACTTTTCCGAACCATTTCCACTGTAATAATATTCTTCCTATAGTAGGGTGACCAGAACCGTATACAGTGCTCCGGAGAGGCCTCACTGATGTCCTGTACAACTTCAACAAGACACCCCAACTCCAATGCTCTGAGCAATGAAGGCAAGTGTGCCAAATGCCTTCTTAACCACCCTATCTACATGTGATACAAATTTCAAAGAATTATGAACCTGAAACCCTCAGTCTCTCTGTTCTACAACATTAGCAAGGGCCCTACCAATAATTGTATAAGTCCTGCCTTTGTTTGTTTTACAAAAATGCAATATCTCACATTTATCTAAATTAAATTGCATCTGCCACTCCTCAGCCCATTGTCCAAATTGATGAAGATCTAATTACAACCTTAGAAAACCTTCTTCACTGCCCACTATATCACCAATTTTGGTGACCACGAATTTACTAACCATGTCTCCGAGATTCTCACCAAAGTTGTTTATATATATGACAAACAAAAATGGGCCTAGTACTGTTCCCTGTGGAACACTACTGGTGAGAGATCTCTAGTCCGAGAAACAACATTCCACTACCACCCTCTTGTTTCCTGCCATCATTCCATGTGGTAAAAATCTTGGTCTTAGAAGGTGCTGTCTAAGATGCCGTCCTGAGTTGCTTCAGCACACCTCTAGATGGTTCACACTGGTGTCACTGGGCATTGCTGATGGAGGGAGTGAATGCTGAAGATCTTGGAGTCAAAAGAATATAGGTTCCTGTTGTTTTGCACATCACCTGATAACACATTTGGTGTTAAAGGTAGAGATAATGGGAACTGCAGATGATGGGGAATCCGAGATAACAAAGTGTGGAGCTGTATGAACACTGCAGGCCAAGCAGCATCTTAGGAGCACAAAAGCTGATGTTTTTGGCCCGAAATGTCAACTTTTGTGCTCCTAAGGTGCTACTTGACCTGCTGTGTTCATCCAGCTTCATATGGTGTTCAAGGCAATTACTTTCACCACACCTCTGGAGTTAGGTTCTCTTTTATCAATGTTTGGGCCAAGGCTGAAATGAATTCACGAGTTCGGCAGCTTTGGTGGACCCCAGGTTGAGTGCCAGTGAGCAGGTAATCAGTAGCACTGCCAGTGACTCCTTCTATTACTTTGTTGATCATTGAGAGTTATTATTATGAGTTATTATAATTTTTTTTGTCACGTATGTCTAGAAAAACAGTGAAAAGTGTTTTGTCACCATATTTTGGTGCCAATTGTGGTACAAAAAGATTAAAAAGAAATTACATTAAAAAGCTCATCATCTGTACAAGGGACCTTTAAACACAGCTCCAGAACTTCTGCAAGGCCTCTGTAAGTTGTCCTGAGTCTCGATAAGGCTCCACATTTTAGGCCTACAGCAGCCAGGAGTCTCTGGTCCGGGCACAACCACTGCCACAACTGATGACCTGCCAAGAATCGCTGCAGCCAACAACCTGCCGAATCCACGCTTCAGGCCTATCGCAGCCAGAAGCCCTCACACGAGGCATTGCCACTGCTGAAGCCAAAGGCCCACCAAGTCTCCAGGCTTATTGTAGCCAGACGTCCTTGCTACTTGGCCAAGTTGGATTAGTGCTGCTTTTTTACGGATGTAACATACCTGAGCAGTTTTCCACAATGTCAGGTTGATGCCAGTGTAGCAGCTGTATTGAACAACTTGGCCAGGGATTCATCTAATTCTCCAAATTAAACCTTTACTGCTATTTCTGGATTATTTATTGAGAAGATGAGAATTTTAATAATGTTAAACAAAACAGAAATATAAACATTTACATACCTTAACTGTACATTGGGTCCATTTACTATATTGCCATCGATAGCAAGGTTTGATCAAGCATGGTTTGGACTGTTCCAGCTGCATTACACATGGCCTTCCATCTCCCTGGAATGGCTGAATCAGTGTTCTCTTCCGGGTCATTACTCCTGAAGAAAGAAATCACAGATGTTACATTTGCTTGGTGATGAGAAATTGATTTGATCCTCCCACTTATTTCTGTAAAACATATTGTTAAATTAAAGTCCTAAAATATATGCGTGTATCATTGTTATGTTCAAGAAAATCAGAAGAATGCTTTTCTACATAAATAATGATTAAATAAACCAGATTTTCAGATGTTCCTTC
Source organism: Stegostoma tigrinum (assembly GCF_030684315.1). Classification (NCBI taxonomy): domain Eukaryota; kingdom Metazoa; phylum Chordata; class Chondrichthyes; order Orectolobiformes; family Stegostomatidae; genus Stegostoma; species Stegostoma tigrinum. The sequence goes on along the minus strand of NC_081355.1, from coordinate 79,186,157 downwards.
CTTCACTTTCTTTTCTGGTTAAAAGAAGAACAGCTTTATCTCTTAGGATGGACATTAGGGAGCAGTTATCAGGTCACATATTTGTAAATTCAGCTTTTAAACTGAGAGCATGACAAATTTCAACTACAAAGTGGTTCCCTAACACTGGATTAGGATTATTTAATTGTTTGACCATATTGTTTAACTAATAAATTATTGAATGTGTATGACCCACTTACATAATGTGTTACATACATAAAATATATATATTTTGCATATATAAATAGAATGAAAACTCCTTGGTCTGCTTTAGTCTATGGTAACATTTTTTATGCCTGTAAATGGTTCTTTGATAGGCCTCAACAAAATTAATAGACCTATAGATAATCGTTATCATTAGCTGTGTAACAGTTAATGGACTCTGGTTCACTGACAAGTTGTCATTACAAAGGCACAATGGAAGTATAGGAACTTTTTCACCTTAATTGGAATTACAATCTTGTGCTTCAAAACAAAAAAGTTAAAGAAGAACGTGGTTGAGAAAAATAACAACTCACTACCTCTACTTTTAAGTGATAATATACAACCATTGCATACATAAATATTTATCTCCAATTTCTTTTGTGTTGTCATAGAGTCATGTTACTGTAAATGCTAGAATGTAACTGAATGATAAGTTAACCAAACAACTTGCTTGGTTACCTGTAAGACCACATGACTGAGAACAAGCAGACCAGGACGACCAGTCAGAGAACTGACAATTCACTGGGCACTCCACAGCACACGATGAATTCATCTGCCATGATTTCTCTAGACCCAGCTGTTAACAGAAGCATAGAGAATTTTCAAGTATGACAACTGAAAAGTATGCCATCTATACAGATATGGATTATTTATTTTAGTTTTCTTCATGTCCTTTTTTTTTCAAAACAGACCTTTGTGCTCCTACTTTTGCAAAATGACCAGCTAGGCACAGTGAATGTTGATACATTGGTCAGATTAGAGAACAAGTATGTGGAGAAAACCCTCCCAAATTTCACTCCATTAATTTAATTGCAGCAACATTGAGTAGGTACCGACCTACATTCCCACCTTGCTGATTTTATGAAAATTGTTTTGGCCAAATAAACCACTGTAGCTGGACACAGATGTATTGCTTCTACATCTGTATCTTACAATATGCAACATACTTAATTTACAAGCAATCAAGCTACGCTAAAATGCATATGTCTGCTCTTTTTATCAAACACTGTCTTTAAAATCAACCTCCTAGGGTTATTTCTGGTACTAACTCACATAATGCACTAGCTACAAATGGAAGATCAATGAAAATTAATAAACGACAAAATCAATTATTACACTCAATTATTTCTCATAGAGGGTGTGACTAAGACAATTAGACAGAACGTTTTAAAAGCATGAGTATTAAAATAAACAAAAGCTGTGCTAAAACAACTTCATTCTAATTAGGATCAGGAAATAGCCTTGCATAATGGTTGTTACCCTTTCTGATGTGTTTATTTCTTTTCACACCTATTTAGAAGACTGGGGCAGGAAATGTGGTTATTCATATCCATGTGATAAATCCAGAGCAATAATGTTGATAATATTTATCTTTTGAGGATTTAATGTAATTCCAAGATTCAAAATAAAACATATCATCAATTGTACAATACTGCAAAATGCCATTTTATGATATGATTATTAAAAAAAGCAAAAAATGCCCAACCAGCTGGACAATTGTTATCCCACACGATGTCTCTGAATTAAGCTAAAAAGCTATAATTGCACTTTTCCTCTGTAACAGAAATTTTATTTACGAAGAGTTAACAAGTATGAGTATGGAGCATCATGCTTAATAGCTTAATAGGATGTGAATTTGTTATTTGCATTTTTGTTTTGGTTAGCATGAACATCACATTTGTGTATTTTTTGCTGTTCAAATATCTAAAAGGATTTATTCAGCCAATTTCAGCAACAACCATTTTCCTTTAATCAATCCTTGCTAATTATTTTTCCTTTTACATTGAAAGAAAAAGGGTATGTTTGTGGAAGGTCAGTCATTTCATTCCCACAATGTCATTGAAGGAGTTTCTCATAGGAGTGTCCATCCCAAAAGGTCAGAAATGGGAATATTCACTGATGATTGCACAATATTCAGTACTATACACAATTGCTCAGGTACTGAGATAACAAGGTGTAGAACTGGATGAACACAGCAGGCCAAGCAGCATCTTAGGAGCAGGAAGGCTGACGTTTCAGGCCTAGTCCCGTTATCAGAATTTGTTTTTTTTCTGATGAAGGGGCTAGGCCCGAAACGTCAGCTTTCCTGCTCCTCTGATGCTGCTTGGCCTGCTGTGTTCATCCAGCCCCACACTTTGTTATCTTGGATTCTCCAGCATCTGCAGTTCCTATTATCTCTGCTCAGGTACTGAAGCAGCTTGTCCATATGTATCTAGACCTGGACGATACCTAGGTTTGGGCTGACAAGTGTGATATGATAACATTCATATTGCATGATTGCCAGGCAATGATAATCTCCAATAAGTTTCAAAACTCTGTTGCTTGACATACAGTGGAAACAGAATTGCTGCATTTTTTATTATCAACACTGTTAATGTTGACCAAAGACTGAATTGGACCAGCCATATAAATATTATAGAGAGTAGGAATTCTGTGGCATAAAACTCACTTCTGCCTCATCAATGTCAGTTCATCATCTACAAAGCATAAGTCATATCCAGTGGAATACTCTTCCATTGCCTGAATGATGTAGCTTCAACAACACTCAAAAAGACCGAAGCAGCCTATTTAATTCCCATCCCACTCACCACCTTAAGCATTCATTTCCTTCACCACAAAGGCATACCGACAGCAAGTATATATGATTTCCATAATGCATGGTAGCAACGCACTCAGGGTCCTGTGATAGCATCCATCCGAACCTGCTACACACAATTCTGACTTGGAATTATATTGCTGCTTCCTCACTGTCACTCATTTGGTAAACACTAGGATTCCTTTTCCTAACAGCATTGCAGTATACCTGCCACGTTAATGATAATGGCCTAACGGTCAATTGTTTGTAAGAGATTGATTAACCCCATGGGTTAGTTTACATAAATTAGTAAAATAAATTGCAAGTTATGAAGCAGGCCGTATAGCAACTAATTGATTTGTGTCTGCAGATTACTGACTCACAGCAGGCTAATTATCAGGCAGAATAGCTAAATCTTACATAAAAGGCCCATGGAAACTTTAAAATGAATTTTCTTAAAGGCAAAGTACACATACAACATCTTTCTCCTTTCCAAAACAAAGCTTAATTTATGATATGCCAATGCATTTCTATAATATATTGGCACTTTGACTGGAAGGATGATTGATTGTCACAGCCATTCTTCATATTGACTAGATATTGACTAGATAGGCTTGATATGGGCTAGATTTGAAGTTACAGAATTTACTGATCCTCACATATTACAGCCAAGGTTTGATCCAAATCAGCCACTGACTTGCTCTGGAAGTTGTCAAGTGGTTCAAATCGTAAGCACAAAATATCATGCAAGGACTGTGAGAAACACTACATAAGGCCAAACCAGAAGAAAATTGACAATACAGATACATGAACAGCAACTAGTCACCAAGAGACACGACCAATTCTCACTTATCTCACTACACATGGACAACGAGGGACACAAATTTTATTGGGGCAACGCATCCATAATTGCACAAGCCAAACAGAGACACACCAGGGAATTCCTGGAGGTCTGGCAGTCCAACCAGAATTCTGTCAACAAACACATTGAATTTGATGTCATCTTCTTCCCAAAATCCACAAACCTGCCTGCCCTGGTCGACCCATTGTCTCAGCCTGTTCCTGCCCCACCGAACTCATCTCCACCTATCTGGACTCCATTTTCTCCCCTTTGGTCCAGGAACTCCCTATCTACGTCCGTGACACCACCCATGCCCTCCACCTCCTCCAGAACTTCCAATTCCCTGGCCCCCAACACCTCATTTTCACCATGGACGTCCAGTCCCTATACACCTGTATTCCTCATGCAGATGGCCTCAAGGCCCTCCGCTTCTTCCTGTCCCGCAGACCCGACCAATCCCCCTCCACCGACACCCTCATTTGCCTAGCCGAACTCATCCTCACCCTCAATAACTTCTCTTTCAATTCCTCCCACTTCCTACAGACAAAGGGGGTGGCCATGGGCACCCACATGGGCCCAAGCTAAGCCTGCCTTTTTGTAGGTTACGTGGAACAATCCCTCTTCCCCACCTACACAGGCCCCAAACCCAACCTCTTCCTCCGTTACATTGATGACTGTATCGGCGCCGCCTCTTGCTCCCCAGAGGAGCTCGAGCAGTTCATCCACTTTACCAACACCTTCGACCCCAACCTCAAGTTCACATGGGCCATCTCCAACACATCCCTCACCTTCCTGGACCTCTCAGTCTCCATCTCAGGCAACCAGCTAGAAACTGATGTCCATTTCAAGCCAGCTGACTCCCACAGCTACCTAGAATACACCTCCTCCCACCCACCCTCCTGCAAAAATTCCATCCCCTATTCCCAATTCCTTCACCTCTGCCGCATCTGCTCCCAGGATGAGGCATTCCACTCCCGCACATCCCAGATGTCCACGTTCTTCCAGGACCGCAACTTTCCCCCCGCAGTGGTCGAGAACGCCCTTGACCGCGTCTCCCGCATTTCCCGCAACACATCCCGCCCCTGCCACAACCGCCCTCAGAGGATCCCCCTCATCCTCACATACCACCCCACCAACCTCCGGATACAAAGTATCATCCTCTGACACTTCCGCCATCTACAATCCGACCCACCACCAAGCCATTTTTCCATCCCCACCCGTGTCTGCCTTCTGGAGAGACCACTCTCTCCGAGACTCCCTTGTCCACTCCACACTCCTCTCCAACCCCACCACACCCGGAACCTTCCCCTACAACCGCAGGAAGTGCTACACTTGCCCCCATACCTCCTCCCTCACCCCCATCCCAGGCCTCAGGATGACCTTCCATATCAAACAGATGTTCACCTGCACATCTGCCAATGTGGTATATTGTATCTATTGCACCCAATGTGGCTTCCTCTACATTGGGGAAACCAAGCGGAGGCTTGGGGGCCGCTTTGCAGAACGCCTCCGCTCGGTTCACAACAAACAACTGCACCTCCCAGTCGCGAATCATTTCAACTCCCCCTCCCATTCCTCAGACGACATATCCATCATGGGCCTCCTGCAGTGCCACAATGATGCCACCCGAAGGTTGCAGGAACAGCAACTCATATTCCGCTTGGGAACCCTGCAGCCCAATGGTATCAACGTGGACTTCACAAGCTTCAACATCTCCCCTTCCCCTACTGCATCCCAAAACCAGCCCAGTTCTTCCCCTCCCCCCACTGCATCACACAACCAGCCCAGCTCATCCCCTCCCCCTACTGCAACCCAAAACCAGCCCAGCCTGTCTCTGCCTCCCTAACCTGTTCTTCCTCTCACCCATCCCTTCCTCCCACCTCAAGCCGCACCTCCATTTCCTACCTACCACCTCATCCCGCCTTCTTGACCTGTCCATCTTCCCTGGACTGACCTATCCCCTCCCTACTTCCCCACCTATTTCTCCTCTCTACCTATCTTGTTTTCTCTCCATCTTCGGTCCGCCTCCCCCTCTCTCCCTATTTATTCCAAAACCCTCACCCCATCCCCCTCTCTGATGAAGGGTCTAGGCCTGAAACGTCAGCTTTGTGCTCCTGAGATGCTGCCTGGCCTTCTGTGTTCATCCAGCTCCACACTTTGTTACATTGAATTTGACCTTGTGTTTCAACCACTGAGAAACAAAACTGGAACATCAATCACCCGAGCAAACTCAGGCATATAAATAACAAGCGGGACAGAACACCACCACTTCATCGGAGGTGCACTGATGCTACCTAGCAGGGTGGCAAATCTTCTCGAAAACTTTCGATATGGGGAGAATTTGCAAACTCCATATAGAAAGTCACCCAAGGCTGGAATTGAACCTGAGTCCCCTGCACTGTGTATAATATTTTGATTCTGCCTATTGTTGATCTGCACTGGGTCAGCAAGCTGTTTAACATTACATACACAACAAGTAATGTCTACTTTATAACTGACAATGTGTTTTATCGTTTCATACAACACAACAGTACAGAGTTGACTCAGAAATCAGAAACTCAAGCTGCAACAGACAATTCAAGAAACATTCACAGATTTGAATATGTCTTTTTCCAATCCTTCATGGGAAGTATGCATTGCGAGTTAGGCCAACATTTATTGTTCATTCCTTGTTGCCTTTGAGATGGTGATGAGCTGCCTTTTTGAATCACTACAGTTCAGATACAAGTGGCGAGTTTCATTGTCTGCTTCAATGGTGGAGTGAAAATTTTACCTCTCTATTATGGAGAAAAAAATGCAAGTTCAAGAGGACAGTACTGAACAACTAGCTCCAGTTCAATCAAAATCTGAAAAGATCATTTATGAGATGACAGTGTCTTTACTGGATACCTCTGCTTAGCTGACAATGATGAATGAAGAGTGGAGAAAGAAAGTCAGCAGGATGAATTGCAAGCTCTATTGTAAATCCAATGGAAAGATTGTCAGCATCCAGGAAAATCTGGAAAAACCCACATGTAAAGCAGATCAGACTCAGCAGGAGCAGCTAGAGAAGTAATGGCACAAGTGCAAAGTGTTGCTGGAGAAAATGGCAGACCTACAAATAGTTGTAACTACACAGCAAGCTAAAGAAACAGCTGCAAATCTTACAAGTCAATTCTTTCACAAATAAATGCTTGAAGCCATACACTCATGGAAGAATTCAAGCAAGACATAGAGGAAAACAATCAATCAGGCCATTCATACATAGAATAGGATTTCCACAAGGACTGCATCAGTTCAAGAAGGCAGCTCATCATCATCTTTCTAAAGGCACTTTAGCATCATTGGGTGACAAAATGATTGAAAATCCAATGTAGTGGCACACTGCAAGTAACAGCTTCTTGTTTTGGTTGCTACAATGTGCTGACGTTGAATAAATGTGGATAATGTTCCTTTGGTGATTGAACTGATGCACACTGCTTTATTCTGGGTGCTCCAGCCATTTTCTGGTAATACTTTGTCTCAAAAGAAGGGAAATTTGTGGTTGGCAACATAGGTCATGCTAGATATTTGGCAATACTTCACCCAGTCTGGTCGCCAAGTAGCCTACTAAATATTCATTTGTTACACTGGAGCATATGGACAAATATGGAGCAATAATAGGCCGTCCAAAATCTTGAGGTAGCTCTGTCATTCAATAATATTATGGGTGATCTGACTGTAGCCTCAAATCTGCATTCATACCTACCACAGTAACGTTTCACTCCCCTTGCTTAACAAGAATCTATCTACTGCTGCCTTTAAAATATTCAGGGATTCTGCTTCCACAACTATTTCAGGAAGGGTTTCCAGGAAACTGGACCCTCAGAGAAAAATGTTGACTTACTGCTGTCTTAAATGGATGATGGCTGATTATTAAACAATGTCCTCTCATTCTAGGTCCTCTCACAAGAGGAAACATTCTCTCCGCATTTACCCTGTTAAGATACATCTGGATCTTTTACATTCAACCTGATTCATCCAAACTCCAGCAGATATAACTTAGTTTTTCACTATGCTTAATGCTATAGAACTAAAAAATAAAGTTACCTTTGCTGCAAACTGAAAACATAACACTGTTATTTTCAGGGAGAGGAGAGTTGGTGTGCTGCAAACACGTGTGGCCATGAAAACCTGGAACATGGGAATTTAACTTTCTTGGTCAATTTCTTGCCAGGTTTCCTCTTGTGGAAGAATCTAGAATGAGGGGTCATCGTTTAAAAATAATGGTCACACATTTAAGACGGAGATGAGGACCCTTTTTTCTGCCAGAGATTGAGGATCTCTGGAATTCTCTTCCCTCAAAAGGCAAGGGATCTAGGAGTGTTAATTTTTTTTTGGGCAGAAGTAGAGAGATTCTTGATTACCAAAGAAATGAAAGAATACAGGGAGTACTTGAGGGATAAAGCCACTGCTTTTCTGTTCTGTGTTAAACTTATCTAAAACCTTGCTTAGACCACACTGTACAGAGCTCTGGTCTCTATGTTCTGAAGGAATCAGCACACAGAGGCTCAGTGGTTAGCACTGCTGCCACACAGTGCCAGGGGCCTGGGTTCAATTCCACCCTCGAGCCGTCTGTGTGGAGTTTGCACATTCTCCCTGTGTCTGCGTGGGTTTTCTCTGGGTGCTCTGGCTTCCCCCGACAGTCCAAAGATTTGCAGGCTAGGTGGGTTGGCCATGCTAAATTGCCCATAGTGTTCAGGGATGTGTAGATTAGGTGGGTTATAGGGGAATGGGATGCTCTGAGGGTCTGTGTGAACTAGTTGGGCCGAAGGGCCTGTTTTCACACTGTAGGGATTCTATGATCTATGATTCTATGACCTATGCAGTAATGTGGAGTTGAGACTCAAATCAAAACAGCCATGATCATATTGAAAGGTGGAGCAGGCAAAGGACCTCCTCTTTTTCCATATTTGTATGATTATATGATTGAGAGGCTGTTCAGCCTGCGTTTATGCAACAGAGAAGAAGGAGAGGTTGTGGGGACAGGAAGTGGGAGTGCTGGGGAGGATATCGCCGGTGTTTCTTGAGATTGTAGCTGGGTGGGTAGATGAGACACGGGGAGAATTGCTAATCTCACAGGCTGGCTGGAGATAGGGTGGTGTTGGGAGGGTCCTGGGGTAGTGGCGTAGTAGTGCGAGGTAGATGCAGGGAGGAAGCACCACAAGTTATGCTCCAAAGCTATTTAAAAACTCTTTAATGCTGCCTCCTCTTATAAGTTGTCAGTTATCTCAAATCCTGAAAAATTCTCTCTACATCCACTAATTTGGAAAGCTTGTTAAAGTTGGATGCAAGCGGCCTCATTAACATGTTGAAAACCTGGCGTGTCTCTCAAGAGTATGTTGCTTGGTTTCACCCTCAAGTGCTCCAGTTAAATTAAAAGTGGGCATAATCCTGCTGAGTTGTGATCAGCTTTCAGATTTTTATAGCTTTAACTTCACATTACACTCCCCTTTCCCCACCAAATACCTGCTTGTTTCGAAGGGTATCAATCCCACCTGTCAATTTGATTTTTGCTTCAAACAAACTCCAGTTAGCTTGGTTTTAGCAAAACCAGCTCCATAAGAACATTAAAAAAGTTCACATCTTTCCTTATCTTCATGGGAAAAGAAGACAAAAACAAAGTTACAACAGATTGACAAGAGATTGATTTAATTAATACTGAATAGCATGGAAGTGGTTCAGAAAAATGATCAGTGTTAGATGAGGAGATGAAGCATTCTAATTGAACAAGCTATTTGACCAGGAGGAGGACTATTAACATGTGACATACTTGTTCGCAGAACTTGAGATCAACTGACTTCCCGTCGCTGCGAACACAGTCCAACATTCTTGTTTTAATTCCATTTCCGCAGACTGCTTTCTCACTCAGCTGACAGGTGCTCCAATCTATAAATTGGAATATAATTAGCTGTCACATAGAATACTTAACAAGCAAGAGAATAAAAGGATTTATTAAGTAGAGTTCGATTAGGCAGTAATCAAAAGCAAAATACTGCTTTTGATGCTGGCGAGCTGACAGTTAAACAGAAAACACCCGAATTACCGAGCAAGTCATCTTGCTTTTTTTAAAAGGATTTAATTCCATTCTAGCAGTTCCTCCATCTCCATTGTATCTATTTCAACAATGAATCTCCTAGACCACTAATTCTTAGATGTCTTCTTTCTGCTCTAACTGAGGATCCCCATTCCAGCACAGTTAACAAGTTCCTCAACCATGTCTGTCCTTTCCTCGTCTCTTTCTTTTCAGAACCAAAGTAAGGGTCGCCTTGTTTTCACAGTCCACCTGATTAGCCTCCATCTTCAAGGGATCATTTCCAGCCGTTTCTACCACATTAAGTAGTTTGCTTTTTTGGTTGTTTCGTCATCTCCATTACATCTGTACTCTGCTAACATTTATGTATGTGGTTAACAAAGTGATAATGATCAGATAAATTGATAGTTTATGATTGTGAGACAGGCTTTGTTCAGGACTCTGGGGATAACTTCCCTGGTCTTCTTTGATTAGTGCATTTACTGCATCTTTTTACTGGGACACCTGAGCGATTGTTTAGCAGAACAACACAGTTCGACCTACAAGCATGACCCCAAGCTTCCAGCACCCTGTTATTTGAATTTTCCACTTTGCTTTCACACTGCCATGTCTGTCCTCAGATTAGTATACCTCTGAGGCTCACTGTAAAATTAGGACTATCAAATATACCATCTACTATGCACTTCTAGGCTCAACATCAACAATCTCAAACTGAATCTCTGCCCCCATTTTGTTTCCATTTTTTTGCTTGTTTGCTTTTCCTCTTACCTTTGTTTTTGTCCAGCAAAACACTTGATCTGGTTGCATCTTTTGTTTCTGTTTTGTTTTTGTTACACCATTATAACCTTGAGGTGGACTAACAGGTCTGTCACTCTATCACAAATTTTCTTTTTGCCCTTGCTTCATCCATTTTTTGCACTACACTTAATACCTCCATTACACTTCTGGGTTCTGATGAAAATTCATCAACCCAATAACTCTGCTTCTCACTCCACAAATACTGCTTGACTTGCATATTTCCAGCATTTTCAATTTTTATTTCCAAATACGTTGTGTTTATCTTACTGGGTTGACAGGCCTTTCAGTGACAGAAATGATGTAATGTAAAAAACAGACAAGAGATAGGTTATCAGCATCTCTAGTGGCAATGTGGCACACTTCAGATTCTGGACAGTATTCCCAGATCATCCCTGAAGTGGCCATTTCTGGATCTGCAGGTCTTAAATTTTCTGTCAACAGGTTTGGTATTCAGCCTCTAGGTCAGAACTGAAGAAAATCATTTAGCTTGTCTTTGTTCCTGAAACAGAGAGTGTATTGGGGGCAACAAAGTGTGGAGCTGGATGAACACAGCAGGCCAAGCAGCATCTTAGGGGCACGAAAGCTGACGTTTTGGGCCTAGACCCTTCATCGGTGTACTTGGGGTTCTGGATATCTAAGGTTTACCCAGAACTGAGCCTCATTACTGTACTGTCAATGAGCTGCAGAAGCTGCTCAGGCATTTAGGCATTTTGTTGATTCCATAGGAAGAGCTTGGGCTGGCAGCAGGGCTACGGTAAGTTCTGAGAAGGTAAACTTGGAATAAAGCGTACCCAAACATTAAAACTGACAGGGATTTAGCTGTAAGTTCAGTCTTCCCTTTCCTTTGCCTTGTTATTTTTCTCCTACTACTTTGCAATCTTTAAACACAAGTGTAGCATAGGGTGATAGCTATTTGCCCCTCTAATTCTCTTCCACAGGTCACTGGACAATCAACAGACATGACCATAAAACAGAAACAGGGAATTAATTTTAAACATGGCATTTTTAACATTACATTTTAGTCAACTGCGTTGTTCTCAGCGAAATGTCCCACATTGTTTGTGTTTAAGATTTTTACCCTCAAAGGCTATGCAGTAAAAAGGAAACCTCAGGTACCTGTTACATTATACGTGAAGTGAAAGCAATTCTTGTTTAAATGGCAGGGCTCAGTCTCAGTTTCAGATGGACAGGGTTTCCCTTCTCCTGGTTGCCTTAATGGGACGGCTGACCGTTCTCGAACAGTGGTAACATTGCACGGCTGAAATAAAAACATGAATGCATTTTTACACAGATTAAGGCAAAATCTCTTCATACAGGCTGTCTGTCCACATCTGGTTGTACAAGTAAATGAAAATAAAAATTAGGAGAGATGTGAAGGAGCACCTGATGTGCAATCAGACATTTTACATTTTTGCATAGTCAAAAGTAACACCAAAGTCTCTGTTTAATGAAGGTATTATTCAAGAAATTGTCAGATCATAGATCATAGAACCCCTACAGTATGGAAACAGGCCCTTTGGCCCAACAAGTCCACACCAGCCCTCAGAGCATCCCACCCAGACCCATCCATCATAACCCACCTAATCTACACATCCCTGAACACTATGGGCAATTTAGCATTGCCAGTCCACCTAGCCTGCACATCTTTGTGCTCTTAATTAGTTTCATTGTTTAATTAAGTCCTTTAATTAAGGACTTGTTTCATTTTTAAAATTGTGCTGTATTATTTTCACAAATACAACATAAGCAAAAGTGATATCATTACTTTAACATCTTTTGAGCAAATTACCATGAAAACCAGGTTTGTTCACAGTTTAAAGGCTTGTGCAGGTACAATATTCAATGCAGTCAGTTACCATCATCTTACCAGAGGACACTTGCTCCAGGATGTCCATTCAGTCATAACACAATCGTCAGGGCACGGTAGTTTGCATTGCCTGGAACCTAGGGGCATTTCTTCTGGATCACAGAGGTAGTCCTCAACAGGTTCAATGGGGCCATCCATTGTATTCTGCATGCACCTAAAGTCAAAAACAGCGATTTAGTTTGACACGCACTTGAACAAAAAAGGCTCAGCTTTGCTTAGGTCAGTGCATTCATTTGTTCAAACCCTCAAATGTTAAATGAAAATCGTTAAGTGACTTCTTATCTTCTACGTGGAAATTAACTTTTATCCTTAGCTTTCTCTCACCCAGAAAACTGCTGTTGTCTAGTTACAGAAGCTTCTTTACTGTTATGTATTTTTTATCAGACTTCGGTTGACTCTTGTAAGTCAAAAATATTGTGCTTGTCTATCCATGGAAATTTCTTTGGCAGCTTTTGCTGTTTGACTATTAAAGCAATTAATCTCTTTGGAGGGCTAGAAATACTGGGAGGCATTTTACATTGATGACTCACTAGTTGGGTTTGTGGTTGGGGTGATGAATGGTTGGGTAACAAGTATAAAACCCAAAAATAAGAGTAGTGTATCTGTCAGTGGTTCTTTAACCTGACACTGCTTTCACCTAATTCAAAACTGTCGAAAGTTTGGATATACTTCTTGATAAGGTCCCTGCATATGAATGTATATTGTTTCTAGCAAGTGAAAGTGAATCATGTTATAAGTTTCAGAGATAGTAGGAACTGCAGGTGTTGGAGAATCTGAGATAACACGGTATAGAGCTGAATGAACACAGCAGGCCAAGCAGCATCAGACGAGCAGGAAGGCTGATGTTTTGGGCCTAGACCTTTCAAGAAGGGTTATCTCATGTTATCTCACGTTATAAGTTTGACTGATTATTTTAAATTGGCTGTTAATGTAGCCACTAGTCCATTCAGGATTCAATCAGGCATCACAACTAACAGCAGACTTTGTTTTGGGAGTTTACAGTCTGTTGTCTGCCAATTATGACCAACCAAAGAAATACACTGCTTGATTTAATCAGCCAGTCACTGGGATGTCTGATCAATTTACTTGGCATTTCCCCAAAAGTAATATTCAGACATAACATTGTGTGATAGACAATATATCTTATTGGGCTGACAGCAACAGCCTGTCATTAGAAAATGCCATTCATGTAGCCACTGGATAGGGCCAGCATGAAATTAACAACCTTTCCAGCATTTGGCACTTCTTTCTCCTTCACTATAAATTGTTGTGATCATCTGAAACTCAGCAATCTTGCATTTGTCTTGTTGACTGTAAAACTAAAAGCTGTGACAACCAATGTCTCTTTAGAGCAATATTCAAGCTCTTTGCTGCCAAACAACTGAGCATAATGTTTCTGTTTCACATTTGAGCACAGAAATATTTGTCTCTGACACTTTCCGGTTTTGTCTATTGTTGTTACTATTGCTTAAGTGGCCTATTCGCTTGTGACTAACGATAAGACTTCACTCAAAACAGCAGAAGGGAAATGATTGATTGTCATAACACTTTGTGTTTGTGAAATGTGAATTGCATGTTATTCAGTACTTGGCTGTCAGGTAAATGGCTGTCGGAATCTACCTGAAGTTTACCATCCCATGCATCAGGGCTCATGTTGAATTATTTGTCATATCACATCCCTCCTTCTCCGACACAAAGACTTTGTCCTGTGAGACTGGCCCCTTCTAAAAGGCCAAACATTGCTGCACAGCAATGATGTGCAAAATAAAGCACTTCATGTTAATTTGGGAGATCATGGACAAGGCAATTTAAAGGGAACCTCAGACCTAGCCAAGGACTGGTGCACATTTGCAAAATGCCAATAGATTGTTCCTTGACACATCTGGTTGTCCTATGCCTTTTATTGTTTCATTTCAGTGGCTATAGCTCATTGTTTAGGTTTCTCAAGGGTATCAAAAGCCACATGCGTTTTAAGTGGAAATGTATTTTATCTCCAAGTAAGCAACTGGAACTGCTTCCTAAAGGTGGGAAACATTTTGCAGTTGAACACCTGACATACATTGATGAATGGCAAATCCCTGTGGTTTTCGAACACTCCTGAGTATTCCAAGGATGAATTCACTGCAACATGCACGCAGAGAATATTGCCCAGCATCTGTGAAAACCTGCCAGTATTGTGCATTCAGGTTTGCAATCATTCTGGTCAATGTAATTGATGAAAAAGTCCATATAATTGCTAGCCATGCCAAACAATGACATTGAACACTTGTGTAATGCACCAATTAAAAGCTGATTGCACAATTCTACAAGCATGTGACAGAGCCTTGTGATGAATCAATGAGGAATAAATGGAGAATAATGGTAACTTTGACAGCCATGTGTAAATTGTGCTCACCAGGCTGCAAATGACTTCCAACTATCTGACATGATATCTGAGCCTCCTGAGGTCCTGTTGTTCTAACACAGTAAGGATGTGCATCTTTTGTTGGCACACACACACCACGTCCCTGGTATTGTCTCTTTGGAGCTATGCCTTTTTGTTTATCCCCTTTCTCCTGTAAAGTAGCAAGTCTGCGACAGAAAAGCTGCTGCTGATCTTGCTATTCCTGCTGCTTATCATCTTTATCCTCATCTGAGGTCCAAAACAAAACAGCATAAGGGCCCCTCCTAATCTGAAAGACCAGAGCTCATGTGGAGATTAAATAGGAATTTCCAAAGTTGCAGAAGTCGTCCCAAAATTAGTAAGAATAAATTCTCAAATAAAGTACTGTACAATTACAATTACACAAAACTAGGCAAAAAATAACACCAATAATGTCCTAGCACATATTGGAATATATGCCTGTCATTTCTTCAGTCCTATTAATTGCTGTTCTGTGACTTTGCTTTCACTGCTAAACTCCAGGGAACTGGGGAGTCTGTGCACCCATAGTTAAATTGCACAACCAAGTTAAAATAGTTCTTAACGAGCTATTAACATATTGAAATGAGCAATCCCTCTGCCTGAAGGAATTATTCTCAGGCAGCCTATTGCAATGCAGTTGATTGGGAAAATTCAGGTGATGCAACCAGCTTTCTATCATGCTGTCAATGTATTGTATATTCTTCATTAAATTCCAACTGTTCCCAAAACCACTCACTACTACAAATAAAAATGACACCCCAATGTTTCAAGACCAGCATGAGATCTATTAATTTCATCTGAAAACTGAACTTGCTCATGTTGCATTTTGCGATCAGTAAAATTAAAAATACCTCCCACTATTCTGTATCCAAGTAATTGATAAATATGGAGATTAAGCTCCCAATGAAGTTCCCTGCAGTATTATAGAACACAGAACAGGACAGCACAGGAACAGGCTCCTTGCTCCATCATGTCTGGGCCAACTAATCCCATCTGCCTGCACATGGTTCATATCCCTCTATTCCCTGCCTTTTCATGTGGCTGTATAATCTCTTCTTAAACATTGCTATTGTGTCTGATTCTACCACCTCCCCAGCTGTGCATTCCAGATACCTACCACCCACTGTGTAAGTAAACATTTTGTGCACATCTCCTTTAAACTTCTCACCCTCTCACTTTAAAACTTTGCCTCCCAGAATTTGACATTTTTACTCTGGGAAAAAGACCCTGACGAATCACCCTATCCATGCATCTCATATTTTCATATACTCCTATCAGGTTGCCTCCCAGCCTTGATAGAATTTCTGTTTCTGTAGCATCCTGGTAAACATCTTTAGCGCTCTCTCCAAAGCTTCCACAACCTTCTGATGAAGTGGTGATTAGAACTGCACACAATTCTCCAGATGTGGCCTAACTAAAAAGTTTTATACAACTGTAACATGACTTGACAACTTCTATACTCAATGCTCCAAACAATGAAGGTGAGCATGCCTTTTGCCTTCTTTAGCACCCTTATCCATTTTTAGTGAGCTATGAATTTGCACCCAAAATCCCTCTGTATATATAAGTGCCCCTCAGTGTCCTGCCATTAACTGCATTCTTTCCTCTTGTATTTGAGCTGCATCACCTCATACTTTTCCAGATTAAACTCTGTTATTTCTCCACCCATCTGTCCAAGTGATGTTTCTCCTGCTGTATCCTTTGACAACATTCCTCATTGGCTAGAACATAGGACATAGAACATAGAACATAGAACAATATTGCGCAGAATAGGTCCTTCGGCCCTCGATGTTGCGTCAAACTGTGAACTAATCTAAGCCCATCCCCCTACACTATCCCATCATCATCCATCTGCTTATCCAAGGACTGTTTAAATGCCCATAATGTGGCTGAGTTCACTACATTGGCAGGCAGGGCGTTCCACGCCCTTACCACTCTCTGAGTAAAGAACCTGCCTCTGATATCTGTCTTAAATCTATCACCCCTCAATTTGTAGCTATACCCCCTCGTACAAGCTGACATTATCATCCTCGGAAAAAGACTCTCACTGTCCACCCGATCTAATCCTCTGATCATCTTGTATGTCTCTATTAAATCTCTTCTTAGCCTTCTTCTCTCCAATGAGAACAGAAACTAGTCCCTCAGCTTTTGTTTATAAGGCCTTCGCTCCAGACCAGGCAACATCCTGGTAAATTTCCTCTGCACCTTTTCCAATGCTTCCAAATCCTTCCTGGAATGGGGCGACCAGACCTGCATGCAATATTCCAAGCGAGGCCGCACTAGCGTTTTGTACAGTTGCAGCATGACATCACGGTTCCGGAACTCAATCCCTCTACTAATAAAACCTAACACACTGTAAGCCTTCTTAACTGCACTATCAACCTGGGTGGTAACTTTCAGGGATCTATGTACATGGACACCAAGATCCCTCTGCACATCCACACTACCAAGAATCTTTCCACTGACCCCGTATTCTGTCTTCCTATTATTCCTCCCAAAGTGAATCACCTCACATTTATCTGCATTGAACTCCATTTGCCACCTTTCAGCCCAATTGTGCAGTTTATCCAAGTCTCCCTGCAGCCTGCAACATTCTTCCACACTGTCCACCACTCCACCGACTTTAGTGTCATCTGCAAACTTACTAACCCATCCACCTCTGCTTGCGTCCAAGTCATTTATAAAAATGACAAACAGCAGTGGTCCCAAAACCGATCCTTGAGGCACACCACTAGTAACCGGACTCCAGACTGAATATTTTCCATCAACCACCACTCACTTCCTAAATCTCCCTATTTTCCCTCCGTATTTTCTCCAATAGCCTACCATGTGGAACTTTATCAAAGGCTTTACTGAAGTCCATGTACACCACGTCAACTGCCCTACCTTCATCCACTTGCTTGGCCACTTTCTCAAAAACTCAATGAGGTTTGTGAGACACGACCTGCCCTTGACGAATCCATGCTGACTATCTCCAATCAAATTTTTGCTTGCTAGATGATCATAAATCCTATCTCTTAAAATCCTTTCAAATACTTTTCCTACAATAGACGTGAGGCTCACAGGTCTATAATTACCTGGATCATCTCTACTGCCCTTCTTGAACAAGGGCACAACATTTGCAATCCTCCAGTCCTCTGGTACTAAACCTGTAGACAATGAGGACTCAAAGACTAAGGCCAAAAGCTCCGCCACCTCCTCCCTAGCTTCCCAGAGAATCCTCGGAAAAATCCCATCTGGCTCAGGGGATATATTTACCTTCACACCTTCTAGAATTGATAACACCTCCTCCTTACTAACCTCAATCCTTTCAATTCTAGAAGTCCGTAACTCAGTCTTCTCCTCTACAATATTCTCCTACAATTCTGCAAATCCTCTTGTCATTGGCAAACTTACTCATCATATCACCTACATTTTTATCTAAATCATTTAAAATATACCACAAACAACAGAGGTCTCAGCACTCAGTTGTGCAGAACAGTACTGGCCCAGAATTCCAGTCAGAAAAACGCTCCTCCACAATTATCCTCGGTCTACGAAGATCAAGCCAATTTTGTATACAACTGACCAACTCACTGTGGATGCCATGTGACTTAATCTTCTAGACCCGCTTACCATGAGGAACCTGGTCAAAAGCTTTTGAAAAGACCACTGCCCTCCACTCCTCAAAGCTCTTGTCACTTCCTCAAAAAACTCAATCAAGTTTGTGAGAGAAGACCTTTCCCTCACAAAGCCAAGCTAACTATCCCTATTAAGTTCAACCTTTTTCAGAGTGCGTATAAATCTTGTCCCTAATAATCTTCTTCAATAATTTCCCACCCCTGATGAAGGCTTACCGGATTTCTATTTTACTGGATTATCCCTGATGCCCTTCTTAAAAAAGAAACAATGTTGGCTATTCTCCAATCTTCAGGGACCTCACCTGTGGCTAAAGAAGGAACAAAGATTTCTGTCAAGGTCCCGGTACTCTCTTCCCTTTCCTCCTTCAGTATCCTGGGATAGATCGCATCAGGGCTTGGAGACTTATTTACCTTAATGCTTTTAAGACACTGAACATCTCTTTTCTTCTTAATTTTGATGTCCCCTAGAGTTTCAATATACCTGTCTGTAATCTACAATTATCCATGCCATTCTCCTTGGTGAATACCAATGCAAAGTACTCATTAAGGTCTTCACCCACTCCTCTGACTCCACATTTAAATTCCTCCTTTGTCCTTGAGTGGATCTGCCCTCTTGGTCCATATATATATATATATATATATATAAAGTGCCCTTGACAAGTAATATACCTGGAATTCTCCTTAATATTACTTGTCAAGGGCACTTCATGGCTCCGTTTAAGCCTCCTTATTTCTTGCTTAAGTTCTCTCCTGCTTCCTTTATGTTCCTCAAGGGCCCTGTTTGATTTCAGTTCCCAAAACTTATATATGCTTTTTTTTCCCTTTTTTACTAAACTTTCAGTATCTCTTGTCATTCGAAGTTCCTGATTTTTGCCTTCTGTCTATTTCATCCCTTCAGGATCGTGCTGGTCCTGAACACTGATCAATTGTTCGTTAAAGGATTCTGTCATGCCAGATGTGGATTTACACTCAAACTGCAGCCCCCAGTGTAATTTCCCCAGTTCCTGCCTAAAACTGTTGTAATTAGCTGTTCCCAATTTAGCACTTTCACCCAAGGACCGATCGTATCCTTATCCATAACTGTCTCAAAATTTAGGCAATTATCATCACTTTTCATAAAATGCTCCCCCACTGAAACATTGATCATCTGGCCAGGTTCATTCCTTAATATCTGGTCTAGTACAACCCCTTCCCTAGTTGGATGATCTCTCTTGGTTGAGGGTGTTGGCGCAATATCCCCCCTGCAGTGGTTGAGAATGCCCTCAACCGTGTCTCCTGCATTTCCTGCAACTCATCCCTCACATCGTGTCCCCGCAATAACCACCAAAAGAGAATTCTCCTCGTCCTCACGTACCACCCCACCAACCTCCGGATCCAACTCATCAACCTATGACACTTCCGCCATCTGCAATCCGAACCCACCAAAGATATTTTTCCCTCCCCACCCTTGTCTGCCTTCCAGAGAGACCACTCTCTCCGTGACTCCCTTGTCCATTCCACACTCCCCTCCAACCCCACCACACCCGGCACCTTCCCCTGCAACCGCAGCAAGTGCTACACTTGCCCCCATACCTCCTCCCTCACCCCCATCCCAGGGCCCACAAAATCTCCCCTCTCCCTACTGCATCCCAAAACCAACCCAGCTCATCCCCGTCTCCCTAACCTGTTCTTCCTGTCCCATCCTCCCACCTCAAGCCGCACACCCATTTCCTTCCTACTAACCTCATCCCACCCGCCTGAGCTGTCTGATCTTCCTGGACTGGCCTATCCCCTCCCTACTTCCCCACCAACACTCACCTCTACTGGCTCCATCCCCGCCTCTTTGACTTGTCTGTCTCCTCTCCACCTATCTTCTCCTCTAAAATCTTCGATCCGCCTCCCCTTGTCTCTCTATTTATTTCAGTACCCTCTCCCCCTCCCCCTTTTCTGATGAAGGGTCTAGGCTTGAAATGTCAGCTTTTGTGCTCCAAAGATTCTGCTTGGCCTGCTGTATTCATCCAGCTCCACACTTTGTTACATCAGAAGCAATACCAAGTTTTCTTGACGAGGTATGAAACTGTTGGAAGCTGCGAAACAGGACTACTTACCTACCAAATAGCATAAACAGCAAGTGACAGACAATGTTAAGCAATTCCACAACTAGTCAATCAGATCTAAGCTCTGCCGCCCTGCCACATACACACATAAATGATGGTGACCAAATGAACAACTCACTGGAGCAGAAGGCTTCACAAGGATCCACTCCCTCAATGTTGGAGGAGTCAAATACAGAGAATCATTCAAGTCCTACAGTGTGGAAACAGGCCATTTAACCCATCAGGTCCATACCAACCCTCTGCAGAGCATCACACTATGGCAATTTATTATGGCCAACCCACCTAGCCTGCGCATTTATGGATGGTGGGAGGAAACTAGAGCATCCAGAGGAAACCCACACAGACACAGGGAGAATGTGTAAACTCCACACAGACAGTCGCCCAAGTCTGGAACTGAACCTGGGTCCCTGGCACTGTGAGGCAGCAGTGCTAACCACTGAGCCACTGTGCCGGCCACATCAGTGCATGAGATAAGGCTGCCACATTTGCACCAGGCTTCAGCTACTAGTGCTGGGTGAATGATCCATCTTGGTCTCCTCCAGAGGGCCCCAGGATCACAGGTGCCAGTCTCCAGCCAATCCAATTCACTCCACATTGTATCAAGAAACAGTTAGGGTCACTGGGTAATGGACTATGGCCAGTGACAACATTCTTGAGATAGTACTGAAGGCAAGTGCTCCAGAATTTTCCACAACCTCTAGCCAAGCTGGTCCAGCATAACTACAACACTGGCGTCTACCCAACAATGTGAAAAATTGCCCAGGTATGTCCTTTACACAAAAAGCTGAACAAATCCAAACTGACCAGTTACAGCCCAGTCTATTCTCGACCATCAGTAAAGTGGTAGAAGGTATCATCAATACTGCTAACTGGCAGGTCCTGCTTAACAACGAAGTGCTCAATGTCACCCAGTTTGGGTTCCTCCAGGGGTTCTGACCTCATTACAACCTTGGTTCACACAGGAGCAACACAGCTGAACTCCAGATGTGAGGTAAGAGTGGCTGCTTTTGACATCAAGGCCACATTTGAATGAATGTGGCATAAGAACCCCTATCGAAATAGGAATCAATGGAAATTGGAAGAAAATTGAGACTGGTTGAAGTCATACTCAGTACAATGTAAGGTAGTTATGATTGTTGGAGGTTGGCCAACTCAGCTCCAGGACATCTCTGCAGAAGTTCCTCAGTGTCCCAGTCCCAAACATCTTCAGCTGCTTCATCAATATTTTCCCTTCGTCATAAGGTCAGAAGTGGGATGCTTGCTGATGACTGCATTATATTCAAAACCATTCACTACTCAATTTACAATTAAGCAGTCCATGGCCAAAAGCAGCAAGATCTATAAATTTTAAGGTATGCGTTACAAAGAGACAAGTAATATTTGCGTCACTTAAGTGTCTGGCGATGACTATCTTCAACAAAACAGAATCTAAGTATAATCTAAGAATACTGGAATTCAATAGCATTACCAGACTGCATCCCTCATCATCAACATCCCGGAGATTGCCATTGACCAGACACTGAACTGAGCTAGCCGTATAAATACAATGGATACAAGAGCAGGTCATGGCCTAGGAACTCTGCAGTGGCTAACTCACTTCCTAACTCCTCAATGCCGATCCAGAATCTATAAGGTGCAAGTAGGATTGTGATCGAATGTTCTTCACTTTTCTGAGTGAGTGCAACTCCAAAAACGCTAAAGGAGCTTGACATGATCCAAGTCAAAGCTTGCTTGGCACCACGTCCACACACATTCAGTAGCAGCAGTATGCACCATCTACCAGAAATTCACCACGGCTCCTGACAGAACTTCTCCTAAACCCATGACCACTGCCATCTAGAAGGACAAGAGCACCAGATATATGGGAAACACTATTACTTAGAAGTTACCCTCCAAGTCACTTACTATCCTGATTTGGAATAATATTGCCATTCCTTCAGTGTCACTGGGTCAAAATCCTGGAACTCTCTCACAGCATTACAAACTTACCTACATGAAAAGGACCACAGTGATTTGTGGAAGCAGCTTTGCAACATGTTCTCAAAGGTAGCTGGAGATGGGCAGCAAATCCTGGCTCTGCCAGTGCCACATTCCACAAATGAATAAAAAAAAGTATACATTGTCACAGGAAGTGAGGCAAAATAACATGTGAGACAAATGTTATAGTGTAAGGAAATGTGTGTAGCAGAGTGCTCCAGAGGTGTGTTACACTTGAATATAAATCCCTGTATTTATTTTAGCAATCATTTGTGTTTCGTATATTTGTGCTAAAAACCAAAAACACAACATTGTAGCAGTGATGCAAAATGTTTAATGTGTTAGTAGTGTCCAACATAATCACAAGCACAACATTTTGGACAAAGGGAGAAGTCAAAAAGCCTTGAGCGATAATAAAGGTAGATGGAAGCAGCAGCAGGAACAATATTTCAGATTAGATTCAAAAATGACTCTCAACAATCAACATTCTGAACAAGTGAGTAACTGAAAACCAAATCTTATGGGAATAGTAGTCAATCAGAAAAGAACAGTTATTTATCTGAATCAGAATCAGTCTATAAAAATCGATCGAAACCATGGCTGCAAGACAGCAGCACCATTTGCTTTAAAACATTTGAGATTTTCTGTTGAGAAGAGCTCAATAGGCAGATAGTGTCAGAAAGTCATACAGCATGGAAACAGACCTTAAATCTATGCCATCTAGTTTTGGGATCCCCTACTCTGTAGAAAAGACTTTGGCTTTGCACCTTATCTATGTCCCTCTTGATTTTATAAACCTCTATAAAGTTAGCCCTCAGCATCTTATGGGCCAGGGAAAAAAAGTCCCAGTTTATCGAGCCTCTCTTTGTAACTCAAACTTGCCAGTCTTGGTAACATCTATGTAAACCTTGATTGCAGATTCTCCCTGTATAGTAGTTGAAAGGCTGTGTTGCAGCAACAGAGCTCTGAATAAGGCAGAAGTCCTGTACACCAAGCACAGAAGCTTTGTATTAACTTTTCTTCACGAAAAGTTGTTAAATAAAAAAAGTTAAGGGAAAAAAATGCTTGGAAAATGAATTCTTAGAAGCAACAAATATTCATGCTTTTATCATCAAACATGCAATTGTTGATGGAAGGTTCAGGATGCCTTTCATGAATTTTAACTATTTCAACAGCATATGGAGTCAGAAGTTTTAGATATGATAATCAAGGAACATAAAAAATACTAGCAATGACGTTATCCCTTGCACCAATACTTTGGGACATCAGAAGCAAACCAGAAGGGCCCATTTCAACTCTGGACAATACTGCAAGATCAACAAAGAGTCATGGTTAAATTTGGAAGCCATCACATTAGATCCAAAGAAACCTTCATCAGTGGATGTTGAGACAAAGGCAACTATTGCAATTTTTCACATGCTTTCTGAGAGAATCAGGGAGCTGTTACCCCAATACAAGCATTCCAAAAGAATCTTGACAAGATCAAGAAACAACATCAACAATCTACTCAGAGATGACAGAAAATGTGAAGCCATTGCAGCAAGGAGGCAATACAGGTTCTCAGAACAGCAATAACCGTAGGTAAGCTAATCAAGACAACCAGATAACACAAGGCATGTGGTAAGTGTTGTCGCATGCATTAGCCACAAACTGCTCTGCATTCAGCAGCACCAATCAGGCATATAGTCTAAAAGGAAACTGGACAAAATTGTGTTGAAAGTGGTAGTGAAGAAGCAGTCAGAAACCACAGTTCAACCAAAAATGATTTGAGGAGCCTTTGGTGAAAGCCCCAGAGGAAGTGTCAAAGATCTGTGATGAACCATTTTCTTATTAAGTGATCATCACAAATAGAGCAATGTTGCGGAAGAATAGATGTCATCTGTGAAAGCTATCCAGTAGCAACATGTTCAATGTTCCTACTGCATCAATAACACCTTCTCAAGTTATGAGACTGGAATTAGGGTAGATGACAACGCAACATTCAAGTACAAGATCATTGTCGGCTCAATCCATGAGGTAAGAGAAAGGAGTTAACCATTCCAGATTTCAGCAAAGTGTCACTGTTACCAAACCAGCCTAGGTTAGCAGACACTTGTACATATTAAACACTCTAACAATGTGTAAATATTGTTCATAATTATCCTAGTCCAATATATTGACCATTTATAAAATGTACTGTTTTGCCATTTAAGAAGATAAGATGTTATAATATTGCTTCAATTGCTTTAATACTAATTAACATGCTACTGAAAATACAAATAGTTAATTTGTAATACCCAGGAAGTGATTCAACTAATTGCATTACAGCAGATGGGGCAGTGTCAGTAGGCATGCATAGAGAAGCTCTCCTGAAACTTGTTATTCATTTCTAAAAATTTGTAATTTAGATTACCTATCATTATTGCAGTGTTTGGTGTATCTGTCTTAACAGCCTATAACACAACTATATAATATGAAATCAGATTTTTAAAATAAACGTTTATTAGCTTTACCTCACTTTGCGTGTTTGCACTCCTTCTCCACAGTTATCCTTCAGATCCACATTGCTTACTTTGCAGACGCTCCATGGTTCGGCTATCCACACATACTGACTGCAGTCGCTGTGACATGGTACCACCTCATATACCTATGATAATAATTCACATAATACTGGCATGAATAAGTATAGTTATTTCAACTACTAGTCCTTTGGGACCCACTTCCAGTTCAACCACACTAGAACCCAGCTCAACATTTGATTTCTATTCTCTGAGGAACAGAAGTGTTTTTCTTTTGCAACTCGACACATTTATAACGAAAAGCCTGCAGTACACTGTTCTTCTGCTACTCTTGGCTACATGATGGATTGGATAATTACTGCAGCCATGCAAAATTTGATTTGAGGAGCCTTTGGTGAAAGCCCCAGAGGAAAATCAAAGATCAAAGGTTGGATCAAGCATAAGATGACCTTGGTGGATGCAGAAAAACAGCCAAATATAATTATTGGCATAAAGAAATACAAGTGGCACGAGGGATGACAGAATAAATGACAGTGATGCTTGTGCAAAGTTCCATGGACTTCAATAACTATCTTTCGAACAGCAGTGACTGAAACAAGTACAAAAAGAAGAATCTTTCATTATGTTCAAAGAAGGCTCAAATAAAATACTCGCTCTTGTAAAATATATGCTGAATCAGTTGCTACAAAAGTGAATTATTCACTGTAGTATAATGTTTGCAGCTGAAGGAACCTAACTGAGCCAACATTTATGTTGTAGTTACTGGGGTTTTCGAAGTTTGGAGAATATTTTGTTCGCACTGCATGGCTCCTGTTTGGCTAGAACTTCAATAGCGGCTCAGGAGAGACTTCCATGAGATTGCGTCCATATGCTTATTCTGAGTTTTCCTTCCAAGAGCTGAAGTATATTAAACAAGCATTTAAACAAATTCTTCTGTTCTAAACATTTAAAATTAATGTCAGGTAAGTTAAAATAGGCCCAAAGTGATTCACAATCCATTTGATATCAAACCAAAGGAACATGAGAGACAGAGAAATTTTGTAATGAAGTGAAAGATAAAAACACTAAGACACATTGTAGAATTTGTTTGAAATATGTAAAGTATTATAATGACTGAAAATAAATAGTGCTATATTAATTAAGTCATTTTTAACATGTAATGAATTGTTAGTTCAGCTATGGTTGCATATGTCGGTATCTGTATTTTAAAACAACTTTTTCTAATTAGTTTTACTTTTTTTTTCTTCCTGTTTATTTATTTTTTGACCAGGATTAAACTATTTATTGCTGATTAATACTCAGTGTATGACACTGCACACCACAACTTATCATTTTCCTAAGTTATCAAGGTTACTGTAGATCAGGTCTTTTCCTCTGACAGATAGAAACTTCCTCTCAAAATATGATCTACAGCATGAGAATGTGTTAATATGTACAGTTTAATAAAAATGTTAATTCTACAGGTGTCTGCATTATAAAAATAATTATTAGCTCATCCCTAACTAATATTATTCACAATATTTAAGAACTTCCTTGTTAAAAACAACTTTAGTCATTTTAATGGGAGAACATAATAATTAGCCTCTAACTGGTAACATTTTTCTTTTATCAGAAATGTATGAAAGGAAAAACCTTTCTACTCTTTTAAGTGATAGTTTAGACAGTCGCTGGCGAGGCACTGCAACAAACATCAAATAGGTCAAACTTATAAATCAAAATATAATTACCTGGGGTGATACTACATTCCAGAAAAATCTTTCTAAACTCTAGAATATGTTTGTGTTTTTAAATGTGTGGATTAAAATAAAAATGACAATTGCTCTCAAAGATTGTCAGATGAGTCAATAAATATCAACACAGTTGACACAGCCGTTATTTGTAGTTAAATAAATTAACATGTTATATGACGATCTTACTGTTCAAACATAAAATCAGCATACATGCATATAATATTTATGTCCAAGTCATTTTGCTGGGAATTCTGTGGTTTGGTCAAGATTACTGCAGAACAGGCCCTTTTGAAATTCAGTCTCATTTATTAAACAACACAAGTCATAGAGTTATAGAGAAGTACAGCATGGAATCCGACTATTCAGTCCAATTCGTCCATGCCGACCATATATCTTAAATTAATCTAGTCCCACATGCCAGCATTTGGTCCATATCCCTTTAAGCCTTTCTTATTCATATACCTGTCCAGATGCCTTTAAAATGCCGTAATTGTACCAGCCTCCACCACTTCCTGTGATGGCTCATCCTATACATGCACTACCCTTTGCTTGAAAATTTTGCCCCTTAGATCCCTTTCAAATCTTTCTCCCTCACAATAAACCAATGTCCTTTAGTCTCAGAATCTCCACCCCAGGGACGAGACCTTGTCTATTTATCCTGCCCTTGTCCCTCGTGATTTTATAAACCTCTATAAGGTCACCCCTCAATCTCCAATGCCTCTCGGCCTTTTAGCTCAGATCATATGTAACACAAGTTTGAATGCAGGACATATTTGCAAAGGGCAATTAAATTGAACTTTCTAAATTATTTTAAGATCATATTAATGAGACACCTTAACGATTTTTTTTGAGATACATTACTGTGAAGACTGTCAAGATGAAATAGAATACATTGATTAATACCTAACACATTCAAGGGCTGAAATTGTTTAAAAAAATACTGAAGTTCTGATTTAAAATGGCCATGGTCATTGCCTGACCACACAGGCTGGCCAGGTTTCAAGGGAATCTAAAACAATGAGTTAACAGCAAGGAAAATAGTCAGCCAGGCTGCCTGGGAAGCATGACAAAGTGACCATCTCTTCTCTGATTTGCACCATTATGCAAATTTTCACAAGATGGAGATGAAACATTGACTTTATTTATCATCCTGAAAACAGTAACAGAATATACAAACAGCTTCAATTTCAGATTACTTCTTTGGCAGCCCAAGAAGAGTTAGAGAGTACTATGAGTACAGGTTTCCCACATTGGGAGCACAGAAAGACTTAGAAGAGATATAAATGGAGAACACACTGAATTCCTGAAACATGTATGTATACTGCAGTAACTGTCATTGAGCATGTGTTGGCGCCACTGTTTTTAAACTTCTGTTGATCAAAGACTTATGTCTAGGTAACAGTATTATCCAGGAGAATGTCTGCTAAGAAGTGATATGTGAAGCTTCAATTCTCATGTCTCACATGGAAGGATTTCATGTAGTGCTGTTCTTGGATTTTAGACATCTGAATCCCGATGCTTCTCTGATCTTGCTCTTGTGGACAGCGGTCATGAATTTTGTCCAACATCTGATCCAACCTATCTAGATTTTGATGCACTGCATGAATAGAAGCAGTTGATGTGTCAAAGGGTTTTGTAGAAGTCTTAAGGAAGGAATCCCAGATAGCCCTACAGACATTGTCAGCAGCATTACATTGAATTACACAGCATCCGATTCCAGCAGCAATTTTTTCAGTTGAGGCATGGATGGGTTCTGGAATGTAACCAATGCCAGAGGAAAGATCCCAACCATGAACAAAGCCTTTAATGAACTTTTGGCTTGAGAAAGCTGTAACGGCCTCAATCATCTGTTGCCATATTCTTTAATAAATGCATCCTATTTCATGAAATATATTGCTCTCTTAATGAAACAGGTTTTTCCATTTTGTAAAGTTTCAAGTGTGAATTTGAATAGTATGACTCCTATGTGACTAAAACAATTTATTGCAAAATATATGCTTTAAATGTCGTAATAGACTGCAAAATAAATTCCAAATTGCGTCTGTATAAAACCATATCAGATCTCCCTGAAACAAGATTTATTTAATGTATGTAATATTAGATTATTTATTGCATTGACTTTTGAAACTTTACTATTTTATCTATTATTTGTTAATGTCCTCTGTATATAGCATGAATTTTTTGCAAATGTCACATTCACTTCAATTACACATCCCGCTCACCCTCTGTCTGGCATAAAGTGGTGGTATGGGGTTTCGGTCTCTCAAATGCATCGACTGAAATCACACATCCAACAATGAAATAATTCAAACAAGGATAAAAATAATTCCAACTTGAAATTAAGCATAAAGATCCATGCAAGAACATAACAAAATATGAATGTAGATATAGTAGACAATAGACACATGCACTCTTACAGTGGAACTTACTGACTTACCTGAGCCTGTAAGGTGAGCCCACAAATTGTCAATGGAAAGACACAAAGAAAAAACAAGGAACAATTATTATTGAACACAATAGTCACTCTCTATAAAAAAATTGTTTAAAAGTAAATGGCAATTTGTATGTCCTAATTCATTCTTAAATCATACTCTAAAATCAGGCCAATAAATCTCAGAATATGGTATTCCAGCCTTGGAAATCAAACACATTCAGCCTTGGAGATAATGGGAACTGCAGATGCTGGAGAGTTCCAAGATAATAAAATGTGAGGCTGGATGAACACAGCAGGCCAAGCAGCATCTCAGGAGCACAAAAGCTCTGGATGAACACAGCAGGCCAAGCAGCATCTCAGGAGCACAAAAGCTCCTGAGATGCTGCTTGGCCTGCTGTGTTCATCCAGCCTCACATTTTATTACATTCAGCCTTGGATTTCTTTTCCAGTATTCCAGCTGCAGCTCTGGCAGTAGTGCAGCAGATGAGTTATAAATTTTATTGACAGCATGTTTGCTGGAAATGGTTAAACCATTTAACACTGGGAGGTCATACAAGTTACTTCTACCTTGTACAAGGAAAAGGTCATGGGCCAGATTTTTACTGAGTCAAACTGACATGTAAGCCTTTTCAAAATGACAACCAGGGCCCAATTCTGGGGCTATTGACATAGTTCCTATTTTCTGATTTTCAGAAGGGCTTTTGAAGCATCTTGGTTGGTGTGGGCATGGCTGATCTGGCTGTTCCATAGTGGGGATAGGAATAGCTCTACTCTTCTAAAACTTCTATGGAGTCACACCAATTTTTTACAGTGCCATGGTTCACAGATTCTCAGAGGCGTGACAAAACATAGATTGCATGAGGGAATCTTTTGGAAAGCAAGTTCAAATATTCCTCCTCATGACCATCCCCCCATTCACATGTCAATGTATGTCCCTCCATCTGCTTCCATGCTGGATGGATACAGGGCAAAAGATAACAGAGAGTACGAGGTGCCATAGTTACGTGTATTTGGGTGGGAGAGGGTTAGTGGTGGTTACATGAGGAGTGAGGGCTAGAGCTTGAGTAACTTTCAAAACACCTGGGATGAAGTTCTAGAGAAACAGGGTGGGTCTTTAACCAGCCAACCCTGGCACAAACCCACGCTCCTGGCTGTTTACCCTCTACTTCGAGGATCATCAGGCCTGACTCCATCCCATATCTGCTCTCTGGGTGCAAAGATTGCATGTTCCAGGGTATTATTATCCAAGTCAGGACAAGACTTCAGCTATCCACCACTGTAGACAAAATATGGCTTAAAATTTCTATTTGGTCTTTATGTCTGGGACAGACTTACACCTGCTTGACAGCTTTAGATATTTTTTTCCCCACAGTATCTATTTAGACAGTAAATCAACCTTTCCTCTTTTCACACATCTTAGCAGTTGCTTTCCAGCTGCCCATCTCTTAATGAGCCTTGCCTGAACATGTCAAAGTAACGAGTCTCCAAGGTGCAAAACTGGATTGGACTTACGATAGAAGTTGGTTTGATTTTAAACAGAGTCACATGTTATGTCATTTATTCTGCTTTTACTTTACTTGTACATAATTTTTAAAGAAAAGGTTTTGACATCAAATCCCATTGGAGTATTTTTTTTAACTGGCTTGTTTTATTGATTTTCTGATGTTTCACTTGCTGCTAATATTGTGCTCAAAATAATGTTCTAAATAGAGGCAAAAATGAATTTTTTTTGAAAAATATAATTTCTATGTGGTCATTGAATATATTTTTTCTCCTTTTCTGTCTGCCTGGCCGGGAACCTACAAATAATAATTGGCAAAACAGACCCACATTTCAAATGGCCCCTTTAGTCAACTGTCAAGAAACACGAGGGACTGCCTCTCCTTTCTAAATGTACTTGTCCCATTCCACAAACTCCTTTAAACACCTCCATATTTCATACAGACTAAATGGGATTGGGTCCTAGTGGGTACTGAACTTGAATATTTCCCTACAATAAAGACAGAGTGTTGTGAATGCTGGAGATTTGAAATAAAATTATAAAAGGTTGGAGAAACTCAGCAAGTCTGGCAGGATTCATGGAGAGAGAATCAGAATTAGCATTTTGAGTTTGTTATTATTCTTTGGAACCTAGTTATTATTAACTCCGATTCTCTTTCTAAATGCTATCAGAGTTGCTGAGTTTCCCTAAGTGCTTTTTGTTGAATATTTCCTTTCTCCATTTCAACGTTCAGTGCCACAATATCAGAATAGTTTAGGATTCTATATTTGCATACAACATTGATTCACTATTGATGAATATGAACTGAAAGTAAAACATTGAAATGAAGGACATGCTACACAATTTTTTAATACACCTTGTATACACATGTGTAGTTAATACAGTTCTCAGCCCTCTGCAAGCTTTAAGAGATTCAAAATTACATTTAATCTTTTTTCAGTAATTTAACGTTCCAAATTTTCTTCTAAATATTTATAACTTGACTATGCCTGGTATTGTAGGGGCAGAATACTTTCTGTAGATGATTGTGAACCTTTTAATTTTAAATTTGGTTTACAGCCAGATTGCTAATCTGACACCTACATTTTTCTTTCACTTTTTATGGTGATACATCAAAAGAAAACTCTAGTCGTTGCTGTTATCGCCAGTTGGGGAGGTTGAATCAAACATCTAGTTCACGATCATCTGAACTGTTTGCAGTTAATAAAATGTTCAAAAACAGGCTTGCAAAATTTGCTCTAAATTTATTACCTGGTTGGTGTGATCGAGTTTTGGACAGGGCCTTCCACCGTTGTATGGCTTCTCACGCAGCCACTTGGATCTGACTTTCACTCCACTGCCACATGATTTGCTACAGCGTGACCAATTGGACCATTCACTCAGTTTACAGTCAGAAGGGCAGGGGATGTTGCAAGCCTCCTCTATATAAGCTGTCAGTGGAGAACACAATTATAAAAGCAGTGGTAGCGTGTTAATATAGTACCCATGTTATGACAGCTTGTATGGTCGCAAAAATGTCGTGAAACCTGCTGAGCTAATAAATACTGAATTTAAGTTATCACATATCTCTTTACAAATAGAACAGAAGACAATCACGTGATGCTGCACACCCAGCCATAAATATGCAGAGTCAAGATTAGAGATAAGGTTATGTGGTTGATTCCATAGCCTACACTCTCACCTACTACAGGTCCATGCTGGTAGCTGACTTCCCCAAAGTTTTCTGTAAAAATACAGTCCTCCGGTCAATGGAAAAAAAAAGATTGTAAAATTAGCTGCTGATCCACCATCACTCGTTCAAAACCCCTACAAAAGAGGAATTTTGTTCCCAAAATGTTGATAATGTTAACTTTTCTGAACGTTGAGATTTTTGACAACAGCAATTAATAGTATGATTATTCAAAGCTTAAGAAAATGCAACAGATCTGAAATGGGCTTGAAACAGATAACTTCAACTACCACATCACCAGTGCCGAAAACTGATTTCTTTCCAATTTAGCTAGTATTGGGTTAGAATGGGGCTTGAAATTTTTGGACTGTTTCACACCATCATGCACCTTGTCCTTACCCTTAACAACTTCTCTTTCAACTCCTTCCACTTCCTACAGCCAAAAGGGGGTGGCCATGGGTACCCACATGAGTCCAAGCTATGCCTGCCTCTTTGTAGGGTACGTGGAACAATCCCTCTTCCACAGCTACACTGGCCCTATCCCCCACTTCTTCCTCCGTTACATCGATGACTGGATCAGTGCTGCCTCGTGCTCCCATGAGGAGCTCGAACAGTTCATTCACTTTACTAACACATTCCACCCCAACCTTAAGTTCACCTGGACCATCTCTGATACCTCTCTCTCCTTCCTGGACCTCTCTGTCTCCATGTCTCATAACTACCTGGAAACTAATATCTATTTCAAGCCAACCAACTTCCATAGCTAGCTCGACTACACCTCCTCCTACCCACCTTCCTGCAAAAATGCCATTCCCTATTCCCAATTCCTTCACCTCCACTGCAATTGGTCCCAAGATGAGCCATTCCACTCCCGGACATCCCAGATGTCCTCATTTTTCAAGGGCTGGAACACCCCCCCCACAGTGGTCAAAACGCCCTCGACCGCATCTCTTGCATTTCCCACTCCTCAGCCTTCACACCCTTCCCTGCAATAAAAACAAAGACAGAATTCCCCTTGTCCTCATGTATCACCCCATTAACCTCTGGATTCAAAGCATCGTTCTCTACCTGCAACCTGACCCCACTATGAAGGATATATTTCCCTCCCCACCCTTACCTACCTTCCGGACGGACCGCTCTCTCCACGACTCCCTTAACCACTCCACACTTCCCAACAGTCCCACCACCCTGGCACCCTTCCCTGCAACCGCAGGAGGTACTACTCCGGCCCCTACACCTGTCCCCTCACCCCATCCCAGGCCCCAAGAAAACCTTCAACATTAAACAGATGTTCACCTGCACATCTGCTAATGCGGTATATTGTATCTGCTGTTCCTGATGTGGCCTCCTCTACATCGGGGAGACCAAGCGGAGGCTCGTAAACCGCTTTGTGGAGCACCTATGCTCGGTTCGTGACAAAAGTCAAGAACCTCCCAGTCACGAACAACTTCAACTCCCTCTGCTACTCCCTGGATTACATGTCCATCCTGGGCCTCCTCCAGTGCCATAACGCTGCCACCCAAAAACTGGAAGAACAGCACCTCATATTCCACCTTGGAACTCTACAACCCAATGGTCTCAACTTGGACTTTACGAGTTTCAAAATCTCCCCACCTCCGACCTCATCCCTAGACCAGCACTCCTTCTCGTTCCTGCCTCCTTGAGCTGTCTGTCTTCTCTCCCACCTATCCACCCTTCCCTCCTCACTGACTAACCCCTTCCCAACTCCCTATCTACACCCACCTTTACTGGCCTCATCACCGCCTCCTTGACATGTCCATCTTTTCTCCACCTAGCTGCTCCACTATCCACCTTCTATCACTGCCTCCCCCTCTCTCTACTTATTTCAGAGCCCCCTTCCCCTCCCCCATTTCTGAAGAAGGGTCCAGACCCAAAATGTCAGCTTTCCTGCTCCTCTGATGCTGCCTGGTCTGCTATATTGATCCAGCTCCACACCTTGTTATCATGCACATTATGTTACTTTGTAGTTGTCTTCACGCGTAGATGATACTTTTTCTCCTGCATGAGTGATCTCTCAAACTTCACTCTTGAACTTCTTGCCTTTGTAGATTCAGACCAGAACATTAAATTGAATCCTACAACTAGTGTCACCCATGTAGAAGAGGGAAGAATGATGAAAACTATCATTAAGTCAGCAGACAGATAGAAATACAACCTCTAACTCGAAAGCAAGAAATCCAAATGGTAAATATCTAAAGTTCCTCTTCTGGAACTTTGGCTCACAATTCAAGCTGATTCGAGGTTGCAATAGTTAGACTTTTTTGCATTGTTAAATGTGTCTAAGCTAATCTTCCACACTTCATCTGAAATGATTACAGTTTAATAGAATATCTAAGAAGTTTTAATATGATTGCCAGATATACTTATCTATACTGAAGTCCAATAATCCCTTTTTTTTTAAAACCTTTCCACACAGAATTGGAAGAGCTTAGTAAGAGTCAATCAATGCATCCCACTTAACTAATACTATTTGGTACCAGGCAAATTAAATTTTGGAAGAGGTATTAAAAATAATCTGGTGTCCATGGAAACAGGGTCTAGATGGGCACCTTACAATTTCAGCTTTTCAACATAATAGATACTGAAATGCTATTGAGGAGCCAAGGGTTAACAAGGTTAAAAAAATTCTGTTAACAATGTACACGTGAAGAAAACATCCAGCCAAATCACAAGCAAAACAAATCGACACTAACTTGATCATATTTACGATGTTTCAATTCATTTGCAAATTTTGTGATGGTCCGCACAGTAATTCTGGAAATCCTAAGCCTGTTTTCTCGCTTCACAGACAGATATCACGGGAGTCATATACATATTGTCATCCAGCTCTTCTGCTCCCAGTTCCTGGAAAAATGGATCAAAGACTTCCAAAGGGGAAAATAGGGTTGATCTTTGTGACATTTGCTCAGAGGCAAAAGTTACAAAAAAAAGTCAGGAAACTAATCTCACTGGTAATTTTGAGCACTCCTTATAGGCAAAGGAACTGTGTGAAAGAGTTTGAGATGTGCTATGATTGAAGGAACAATATGGAGCTGAAAGATGGGGTTGCAGTTTAATGTTCCAGCATCTGGTAATTAGCTTGATTGCATTTAAAAAGTTAACTTCTCTTGCTTTCAGTCATGATATCAACTTAGCAGCCTTTATGCAAAGCCTAATTTCATTAAATCATGCAAGTAGAACAGATGGGAGGGTGATTTCCTGGGGTTGCATTAGGCTCTTTCCAAAAATCCCGAACACAACAGATTTTGGAGCAACAAGTGAAAAGGACTCAACATAATCTTAACTCCAAGATTAACTACATCAGTGAAACACATTTTTACTAATTACATTCGTTACATTTATTTTAAGATTTTCCATCTTATTTTAAGTCCATCCCAACATGGGGTTCATGGTATTTAGGATAATATATTAGCATGGATTGAGGATTATTTACAGGATAGGGAATAAAGTGGCTAATTCCAGAATGGCAAGATGTAAGCAGCAGTGTCACAGGGATCATTGTTTCAGGGTACTTAATACAATATAATCAAATTTGCTAATGATATAAAGTTAATTAAGAAGAAAACAAAAAAAGAGGAACAGAAAACAGTTAAGTGAGGATGACAAACTGGAGTATGAGGAGAATTGTGAAATTGTTGACTTTGGTAAATTGAATTGAAAAACAAAATAATTTTTAGAAGCAAAGGCACCAATAAATGTTGACATTTGCAGGGATTTAGGTATCCTCTTACAACGATCACAAAAAATCACCTTGCAGATCTTGATTCATTCATGAGATATGGAAATTGACCAGCATTTATTGTCCACCCTTAAATGTGCTTCATAAGTTGTTGGTAAACTGTTTTCTTGAGCTGCTATAGCACCTCTTTCCATTTCTAATGTTCAAACTGCAGAAATAGTTTATTTCATTGTAAGGTTAGAAAAAATCATACTGGTGGCTACTTTTGCATCCTGATATGTGTATTCAAAACAAATATTAATAATAATTCTCATTTACTTTCAGCTTACCATGTCTGTTGCATCGCCCTGATTCCACAAGTCTATTATTCTGATCACGACAAGCCAAGGCTTGAAAGCGATATCCACGACCACACTCCTTGATATCACCTTGGATCTTCATGCCAAGCAAACTTTCCATCTTTCCCTCGGGAAGAATGCAGTCAGACAAATTGCCCACAGGCTGAGCTGTGTATTTGTCGCAGGGACAAAACTGGGTCTCAATCAGAGGGAAGAGTTGAGCATTCCTACATTTCTCTCTCTTCCTGCTTTTCCCTGAGAGTAACAGTGAAAACATTTTTGCTAAGGGACACACCAGGATGAAACAAAGTTTCAACAACTTGAAAATTATAGTACAATCGGGCACTCAGAAGGCAAACATTTGAGAGATTGTAGTGACATGCTGAAGAGAAATATTACATTCGGCCGTGACATGGGAGGTTTCAGATAAAATTCTGACCCTTTCACATTCACAGTTTAGCCACTGGTAAAATGCATCCTCTCAGGAGTTGAAGGTCAACAGGAAGGGTCCAGTTTTTGCAGTCCATGGAAACCAAATTCATAAGTAGAACTAGGATTGAGATTTTGCTGAAGTAAAAATCATAAAGCAGCATCTCCACGGTAATAATCTCTGAATTAACAGATCTGTGGTTTAAATACGTGTCTGAAAGAGTGGTGTTGGAAGCACCAGCATAAGTACTGTGAAACATGGGATCCGTTCCATTGGTAAGGACTTAATTTAAAGAACTTGCATTCAGAGATATCAAATAATTACAGTAGTAGGTAATGCTTTAAAATAACATAGGGGTTGGCAGGGATAATACGGCTTGGATGAGACTTCCAATAGCTTGATGACACTTGAGAAAAAAGTTTCAAGTACTGATACTTTGTTTCTTAATAACATGGGTTTTGGCCATTATTGGCTAAACCAGCACTTTTGTCCATTCCTAATTGCCCTGCAAGGTGTTGAGAATTGTCTTCTTGAACTGTTATTGTCCTTGGGATATAACTACACTCACAATGATGTTAGGAAGAGTTCCAACAATTCTGACCTAGTAGCAGTGAAGAAATATAACTATAGCTCCAAGTCACAACGGTGTCTGCTTTGGAGGACATCTTGCAGATGATATTGCCATGTGTGCTTGTCCTCATCCTTCTTGGTTTGGAAGGTGCTATGGAAGGAGATGTGGTGCATCTTGTAGATGATGTACAGTGCCACCACTGTGATTTGGCGGGGAATATGGTTGATAGGGTGTCAGTTACGTGGGTTGTTTTGCCCTGGATGTTGTCAGTTATTTTGAAAGTTGTTGGATCTGCACCCATAGAGGTAAGTGGAGAGGATTCAATCACAATTTTGACTTGTTACCTTGTAGATGGTGGACAGGCATATGGGAGACAGGATGTGAAGTAGCTGACATAGAATTCTGGCCTCTGACCTGATTTGTAGTTACACTACTTATGTGGCTGGACCACTTCAATGATAATCTGGTCTGGTCAATGATAATTCCTAGAATATTGATGGTAGGGAATTCAGAAATGGTACTGAATCTCAAAGGGAAACAAAGGGAGGGAAAGATTATGACAGAAATGGATGCAAGCACTGAGAATGGTGATTGAGGAGCAGGAGAGCTAGTGATGTGCCAACATTGTAAAAGGTGGAAATGCAAAGGATAAGAAGAGTTAATTTTGAGAGGATGAGGTGGACGGAAACAGATGAGTGGACCAGGTGCATGCAATAATGAAAGTTGAAGGACATGAGTTGTGGTAAGAAATGTGAGCGTAGCAGGGTTAGTGAACGATGGCCCAGTGACTGTGAGATGTCAGAGACACTTAGCTTTGCAAAGTTCAGAAGGTCATTGACCTTCTTCCTATACTGCTGTACATTCCTTTTATCTTGACATACAGCATTGACACTGGCTGCTGTGTCTGGTGGGGTAAACCCCTTTGGCACTTTTCAGCAAAATTATGGCCTTCCTCCACACCACCCTGTCCATCAGGCCCCTGTCCATAAAGCAAGGGGCTAACTTGCCTTCCAGAGCCATGTTTTCAGTCATAATGGTGGAGTACCACAGTTCCTAGCTTGCAGTCTCTGCAGTGGTTTGCAGCCAAACTTCAAACATGACCTCCTGGTGTAACGGCCAGAAGGTCTGGACATTACCAAATACCATAGTCCTCTCTTGACATTCAATTCCATGAGAAAGACGTGAAGGTCTGGGTACATGATGAAAGAAATTGGAAGTGTAGGATTATTTGATATGAACCAATGCTGGGCTGAGTGCCGTGAATCTCACTCGACAAAACACAAAAAGGAAATGGGAAAATTCCACAAATGTATCTGCAGAGTGAATTGTTGAATATGGCACCTATCACAAATACTTACCGAAAATTTAAATTTGTGATTTGACTTCTCTATCATAAAAACATACATAAACGTTTGAACAAGGATGAAAGAGTCTCACATATGCAAATTCATTTTATGTTCGTGGAATAAGATAGAAAGATTGGTCTGCTAAGCATGTTTTATTTGTGTAATTACTCACCAACAAATGTCCTCTTTCGGATCTGTACTGTACTGCAGTCACCACTGCAGGCAGAAAATTTGGACCAGTTAGTGAACAGGCAGTCATCCTGGCAGGGCAACTGACAGTGTTGAGTTAAAGGTGGCATTGTACCAGCCCACTTCAGACAAGTATTAATATCCACTTGACCACCATCTTGCTTGCGACATGATATTGCTAAAAATAGAAGAAATAAGATTGCATAAAAGGCACGGATTGTTTAAAATTTTGTCCTGATTAGTTGGAAGCACCGAAATATATTTGAAAGCAACTTATCACAATAATTTAGGGTGTGGAAGAAGACTGCAAAATTTAGGAAGATCACAAATACAGGCGCAATGATCATAAGATCGAGAAGTTAGTAATGGCATACATCAACTCCAGCCTCCCAGATTGTCTCGATCTGCTACAATTTGCCTACCATCACAATAATACCACAGCAGACATGATCTCCCTGGCCCTACAGTCATCCCTGGAACATGTGGATAACAAGGACACCTGCATCACACTCCAATATATTGACTTTAGCTCCATCTTCAACAGCATAATTCCAATAAAATTCAGCTCCAAACTCTGAAACTTAGGACACTACTCCCAACTGGATCTGTGACTTCCTGACCTGCAGATCACAATAATAAAGATAGGTGACAACACTTCCTCCACCATAATCCTCAATACCAGTGCCCCGCAAGGCTGTATATTCAGCCCCTGACTATACTCCTGATATGCTCACAACCGTGTGGCCAAATTCAACTCTAACTCAGCTTACAAGTTTGCAAATGACACCACTGCTGTGGATCAGGTCTCAAAAAATGCTAAGACAGACTATAGGAAGGAGATAGACACTCTAGTGTCACGCTATAAAGACAAAAATCTCTTCCTCAATATCAGCAAAATGAAGGAGCTGGTCGTCGAATTCACAAAGTGAAGGGCACATCTTTGCCTGTATCTATGGTGCTGAGGTGGTGGTGGTGGTCGACAGCTCCAATTTCCCAAAGTAAATATCTATCTGGGTCCATCCACATCAACGTTAAAGTCAAGAAAGCATACCAACTCCTTGACTCCCGCAGAAAACTAAGGAAATTCAGCATGTTCACAATGACCCATGAATTTTTATTGATGCATCATAGAAAGCATTCTATTCAGATGCATCACAGTTTGGTACGGTAACAGGTCTGCCCAGTACTGCAAGAAATTAGAGGCAGTTGTGAACGGAACCAAGTCCATCATAAAAACCAGCAGTCCATCCATTCGTTCCATTTATTCTTCCTGCCATTTTGGGAGAGCAGCCAACATAATCAAAAACCTCTCCCACCATGGTTATACTCTCTTCTACCCTCTTCTACCAGGCAGAAGACACAAAAGTTTGAAAACACATACCAGCAAATTTAAGAACAGCTTCTTTCCTGCTGTTATCAGATTTACTTACAGATCTCTCATATGTTAGA
The DNA here is from genome assembly GCF_030684315.1 of Stegostoma tigrinum. NCBI lineage: Eukaryota > Metazoa > Chordata > Chondrichthyes > Orectolobiformes > Stegostomatidae > Stegostoma > Stegostoma tigrinum. The sequence continues at coordinate 79,145,850 of NC_081355.1, read as the reverse complement.
GCTGATCTTTTTCTGCATCTTCTCTGTAACTACAACAGAAATGTCCACTGACCATTACTCTTTGATCCTTCTTCATCAGACAACTTTGTATCCATGTTGCTACTATCCCTTTTATTCCACGTGCTGTAAATTTTTTCATAAGACTGTTGTGTGGTGCTGTATCAAATACTTTTGGAATGATCATGCACACTAAATCAACAGTATTGTCCTCATTGACTCTTTCCATTACTTCTTCAAAAGTCTCCAGCAACTCAACATTTTCAGAAGGCTACTAATTCTATCCCAAACTATGGTTTTTAGATACTTCCTCAAAACTTAGGTTAGACAAATTGGATACTGACCTGTATGATAATCTGAGTTTGGTCATACACCAGCCAGACATTGAGGGAAAGGTAACATTTGCGAATGCAATAAATTCGTGAATTTGTACACTGTGCTTGCAAAGCCACATGTGTGCATCTGACACTACAGACACCAATATTTTGGTAAAGCTACCTGCTTCTCTCCATAAAAGTATGAAAGCCATGTATCCTCCTCTCTCTGCATACCAAATGTCAGTCAATTCCCTAATACAATGGTGGATGATGCAGTGAGAGATGTTAGAGAGGTTCCTTGCTAACACTTGGAAGGATACTGTCACAAAGAAGTTAACATCCATGGTTAACTTTACTGGCAATGATCACTTCCGCCAATTGTGATGGTGCATTTCTATTCACAAGTAGTGGCAGATTTCATTGAGCATGACGTTAGAGGAACTGAAGCATTGCCTACACTGTTCCTCAGTGACAGTGATGTGGGAAAAATATCTCCTAAAGATCCTGAGTCGATATGGCCTCTGATAAGTACACTTTGTCTCTTCCACTTCCTTCTTTGAGCAGCCTGTCTTCATTTGTGTCACCTCCATTAACTTTCTCTGTCATGCTGGAGGCAAGGAGGAACAGAAACTACATCACCCTTGAGACAGCACATCGCATGGTCAGAAAGCTTGAATTGGGAACCTTGGTTTTCAGCTATTGCCCTGTAAACATGAACCACTTTAGGTAACAATTCAAGCCTTTATTAACTCCGTAAATGCCAGTAGAAATCAAAGAGCAATTAATGTGAAAGCAGTCAATGATCTGTTAGGAAAACCAAAAGAACTGAGGATGCTGTAAATCAGGAACAAAAACATAGTTGCTGGAAAGGCTCACCAGGTCTGGCTTTGAAGGAGAAAACAGAGTTAATGTTTCAGGTGCGGTGAGGAAGGGTCTTCTGAGGAAGGCTCACTTGACCCAAAACGTTAACTTTTTTTTTCCCCTTCACAGATGCTGCCAGACCTGCTGAGCTTTTCTAGCAACTTTGTTTGTGATCTCTTAGGAAACTCCGATCAGAAGAAATCTGGTCAAACAGCTAGTCTCACCATGAATCAGAGGAGGCACAGAATGTTGGTAAAATGCCAAAAGCAGGGAAATTTAACCAGCACTGACTAATTAATTATTTGGACTCTGCCTTCCTTCAGCAGGCAACCAAGCTACTGCCATTCCTACATAAACATCACGGCAGGGGGAGGAAGTGAGGTTTCGTCCTTATGCTTTTTGCTGTCATTTTAACATTCCTCCTGTCTCCCAGCCCATCACTAGGACATAAGGAAATTCTGGCCGCAGTTTATATAAAATTTTCATTGGATCAGGAAAATTTAGATGAAAACTTGTAAATAATACGAAACTTGACAATTTCAAAGCCAAGGTAATGTGGAAAAGCAGTAGGAACTACAATCAGAAAAGTAACTATAGAGGCTATGAGGTAGCTATTATTATGTATCAGTCAATCATCACATGTAGTATCTATTATAGCATGGTCAGCAGCATCAAAATGGGTACACTTACACTGAGAAGTGTGCATATAAAAAACTGATCTAAAATGCAAAAGAGATAGTCCATGCAGATAAGTCAGAGAATCTCATGGCTTACACATAAAGGAATTGATATGAACACTTTTCAAAGTATTAGAATGCATTGAAATAGCATAACCGTTGATATTGGAATTTAACTGCCAAATCTCTGGATTGTCTCTGTAATGTGAAAGTTAGGCATTGGAATAGGACAGAAGTAGAACAAGGCCAAAATGACAGCCTCACAGTTTCCTTAAAAGAGTTTGAAGTGCAATTGGGCTGGGAATATACTGAAAAGGCACAGCAGGAAAGCTGGAGAAGGAAAGGCTGACCAGTGCTAGAAGAAGTTACTTAAAACCTTGTGGAAAGATTAAGCAGGTTTGATTTGTGAGAAAAAATAATTAACATTACAAAATTTTTAATTCAAAAATTTAACTTCCTTGGAAGGAAGGGAAACAAAAATTATCATGTCATTATAATTTCAAAATACTGCAGCACAATGTCACTTAGTAGCAATTAACAGTCAACGCCTGGAGAGAAGAGCCTACTTAACAGTGATCTTGCCATAGAGAGAATAAGATTAACAACTAGGCTTTGTGACTGGGAAAACAAAATCACTTTGCCACATTCTCAACAGGAGTCACATACAGTTACAAATGTCATAAGAACGTGGATTTTTTGACACTGTTAGGTCCATAAGGGTGATTGACTACACTATTTTAATAATATTAGCCCATGTTATGAGGAATTGTAAATGGGTGTTTGAGACAATTTGATTTTTCTAGTTCAGCAGGCTAATGGGGGAATAATGGCACTACTGTGGGATGATGGAAAGATTGCAAGCACGATAGAACTAGAGGTGAGTGAAGAATGAATATAAAGTAGTTAAGGGGAAAGGGAACAAAGATGATGATAGTGGGGCTAATTTTGTCTTTTGAAGGCTGGTTAACTGGTACTAATGAATTAGTCATCCATTATAAATTTCTCCTGATTTTCATTTTTATTGAAGTCTGTCTTTTTTTTCAGAGCAGTGTAACTAAGATTAACAATTTGGTGGAGGACTGCATCTTTCATACTGTTTTTTGTGAAGCCTTTTCTTCACCTGATCAAATATTATTAGATATTATCTTTAAATTTCAACTGCTGCTGTCGTCGAATTTATTACTGAAGCATGAAAAATGAGGGCAAAATGTACTGTTTCTAACAGAATACAATATTACTACAACCTGTAAGTATAGGATTTGGGACATCATGTTCAGGTTGTACAGGTTGTGGTGAAGCCTCTTCTGGAATATTGTATATAGTTCTGGTCACCCTGTGATAGGAAGGATATTATTAAACACAAGAGGGTTCAGAAAAGGTTTACCAGGATGTTGCCAAGAGTGGAGAGTTTGCGTTATAAAATTAGACCGGAAAGGCAGGAACCTTTTTCACTGCATAGGAGGTTGAGGGGTAAACTTATTGAGGTTTATAAAATCACGAGGGGCATAGATAAGGTGAATGACAGGCGTCTTTTCTCTAGAGTAGTTGAGTTCAAACTAGAGGGCATACTTTTAAGGTAAGAGGAGAAAGATTTACAAAGGACATGAGGGACAACCTTTTTGCACATAGAGCCGTTCATGTGCAGAATGAACAATCAAAGGAAGTGATGGATACAGGTACAGTTACAGTGTTTAAAAGACATTTGGATAAGTTCATGAATAGGAAGGAATTGCAGCGATATGGGCCAAGCGCAGGCAGATTGGACTAGTTCAGTTTGGGACACGGTCAGCATGGACTGGTTGAGCCAAAAGGGCTATGACTCTAACATTACAATTGAGGTAGTTCTAATGCTGGTCTTTTCTGTTTTAAAGTTTCATTTATAATATTGATGTCATGATATAAATATTGAAACAGAGGGACAACCTTTCTGTTACAATTCAATTTAGCCTTTAAAATGTTCAAATTCTACCCTTAAGCTATAATACAAGTCTAAAAGCAATCAGAATCAGACTAAATAATTTGCTTTAGATAATTTTTTTAGAGCAGTGGTTATGAAATGTGGATTTGTGAGAACCAAAGAGTTTCGCAGGGCAGGAAACAGGAAACTGGGTGGTAAAAGTTCATCTTTACCAGCACTTAGCAGGGAGGAAGTTTTCGTGGGTGACATAGTTGTAACACAGCCTCTCTCATGCACATAATGCCCTGAGCAACTGTTGTTTACAACATAAGGGAAGCCCTGAAAATACTTTGTGCCTTTGTGTCAGATCAGATCCTTATGCATGACAATGTGCAAAAACTTCCAGATGATTGTGTTTGCTCCATATTTCTCATGGGAAAACATGATTTTATGTGAATCTGCTTTAGCAGGATTACCCACTTTCAGTCTTGTTGCTCCCTTTTTCGATTTTCATTCTGATTTTCTCCCTTCTTCCCTTTATTCCTGCTGTGTTAAGATTTCATGGAAACTAATCACCCTCGAAAATCTTATGCACATTCCATGGGTCTTCTCTAACAGTGAACGACAAGCTTTTCAACTGTGAGGGCATAATTTATCAAATCAATCCTTTCCTGACTTACTGTGAAGACATATGTGTACTGTTCAGCAAAGGTCACCGGTATTAATAGGAGTGAGAATCATGGCAGCAAAGAAAGAGGACATCTACTCCTTTATTCTTGTTCTGCTGCTGACACTTCAACTCTCTCCTACTCCCGGGGGAAACACTTCTCAGGACACCCTCAAAGTCGCTTTGAAAAGAACTCATTATCCTTAATGACAACTGGGAAACTGCGGTCTCGGACCGCTCGATGAGGAGGAAAGGCATCTGGGAAGGATCGATGTGTCTCAAGCCTCAACACCAATGGAAAGCTGAAGACATGTCAACAGGCAGCATGACAAACCATGCATCCCATCCACCCACTCCCCATGCCACCACCTGCCCCACCTCTGACAGAGGCTATAGGCTCTATATTAGCCTCTTCAGTCACCTCGAAAAGCATTTTTTTGTCTGGGAGCAAGTCATCCTCAACCACAAGGGACTGCTCAAGAAGAAGCAAGCAATGGTGGCAGTTAATTCTCATCTTATGCTGGGTAAACTGAGAGAAGTTAAATCCTGAACTGATAAAATCCCACAGTGGCATGGAAATAAAAATGCAAACAAGTAATGTTTCAGAGAGCTTTAAATTATCTGTTAAGATGTGGGTGACTTGTACAAAGACCAGGTTTATTATTCATTTGTTTTGGCCTTGACAAATTGATTATTTGTCAGGCATTTCAGAGGGCTTTAAGAGTGAACTATATGATATGCACTAAAGTTACACTTTGGCCAGTCTAAGTGGCATGACAGTTTATATTCTTGAAAACGTTGGTTGTTTGGATTTGAGCTCATGATCCTATGTCACTAATTCTAGAATCTTATAGAGAAGACAACATAAAGAGAGGTAGCCAGAATATACGCAATAGCATGACAGCTTAGCCCAGTGTTGAGAAATACATTGAGGTCCTTCCTTTCCTGATTTATCTTGAGGTCGTAACTGGAAAGATGAATGGAGTGACTGCCAGAGGTGCACAGATATTTGCAGAAACAAATACAGCTTATGTTTTGTGAAAATTAAGCTGGAGGAGATGTCTTTGATTTTTGCAGAAATGATGAAGGGAATTATTTAAAAGTTTGGCCAGAATTTCATTGCTAGATACCTCTTCCCCTTCTTTCTCCTTCATCAAACCCTTTTGACAGGCTGAAAGGTGGGGAAAGGTGTTTAAAAATGGCAGTGGTGGAGCTGTGTTAGGATTATATTCTATCTTAGTCTTGTTGCCTTGGAACGTTTTCAGCAGAAGGCTACAGGATCAATCAGTTTCCTGCCCTCAGGAGGCAGGCAGTGATTTGAATACTTAACAGCCCTATTAAAGATCACTTTACCGGGCTGCCAGCATGAATGACTACCTCTTCGGCCCTAGCAACTTCCTCACCAAAGGGAATTTCTCTCCACCCTGCACACCTCGAGCATTTTATTTTTAATTTACTTACTTGGAACTATGCTGATAACTCCTAACTGCCTCAACAGTATTGACCTCTCCCTGTGGGGCTGTTGACACATCAGAGCTCATCCATTCTACAGTACTTAATTGCACACTAATCCAGAGTTGGCCAATTAAGAGGCTACCCAAGGTAACACCATCAAAGCCTGTGCTGCTGCTAGCAAGTGTGGGCTTGGAACCTGTTTTTTTCTGTCGAGATGTTGGGGTCCTGAAGTCAGCAATAAAACGTAGATAAGGAATTGGAGAGTATCACAACAGCAGAGAACTTGTATTACATTTTGTAATAATGATTAAACCTGGGATATCCTGCTTAGGAGAGCATTATGCTCATTAGGATACCACAACAACATACTGCCTATTTTAAAACAAGTCCCCAAGGTCACATTTCACTTTTGTTACCTACTGGGTTCCAGACAAATGGAGATTTCGTATATAAGTTTGGCGTAAAACTATAAGTTTGCATCATGGTTACTATAATTTCTAAACAGCTGCATATTTTAAAAAATAATAAATTTATACCACAAAATAATTGATGTAGTCCTTAATCATCATAAAACATAAAATAACCCAATAGCTTAAAAGGTTTACAATCTTCAATTTTTCAGGGTATATTTTGGTTGTATTTTTAAGCTATAAAATTATTACCTCAGATGGTCCAAAGATGTAATATTCTGTTGAAGTTTTTACATTTTATATAATTAGCAGATGAGAAGATACAGAAATATTAGAGTGTACAGAATATGGTAGGCTGAAGGGCCTGTTTCAATGTATGACTATGATTTCAATGTATTGGCAAGTTTCACTATTATTATAAACTGGCTCAGAGAAGCAACACTTTTCTGGTCTTCACACAAAAATATGCCATTTTATATAATTCTATTAAATATACAAGAAATGTACCTCTGAATAACTATTCAACAATCTTATTAAACTGATTGTTTTATCTACAGTTTTGATAAACGGAGTAGCTAAAATGCTGTTACACCATGTCCCACATTTCTTCATACACTTCTTAAACCAAAACTTCAGAGTTACAATTCTGGAATGATGCAACAATTTAAGACCTTGAAACAGATTAATTTTCTCCCAACTGAGCAAACAGAATTAGCAAGAATTCATAGACTCACAGATTGACACAACTGAAATGTATACCAATATAGTCAGAAGGCCTGATGAATATTCAATGGCCAAGAGCTTCTGATTTGGGATTAGCTGGTGATTTGGCTGGAAGCTGAATTTAGTAACTATGCTGTCTGAGGAAAAGGTGGCCGAGAAAGAGTGTGTCCTTCATGGACGACAGGGTGCACTAACGGGAGGGCATCCCTGAGCTACAAGATAGTCTTCAGGTTAGGCTGGGAAGTCTCCTCACGAGGCAACGTGTCCATTTGCTGCTGGTAGAATGCCAGTGATATAGAAGAAACCTTGGATTGATCCCCTGATTGAGTAGTGGAGGGTCTCTATTAACATCAGGATTGCAAGGTTGACCCTCAATCTTCCACATCCCTGTTTGACTGGGGGAATCAGGAAGGTCACCTCCCACCTTCTCTCCCAAGTTCATGGTCTGAATTACTGAAAATGACTTTTAAAGCTAAGCATTTTATCACTTATATTGGGTAGTTAGTTTCTTAGTAATTAAAAGACATAAAATGGAAATGTTTTAGGTGTCCCAATTAGTTTCCAATGTTGAAGAAAACAATTTAATTTCAGAGGAAGGGTTGCCGGACCCAAAACATTAACTCTGTTTTTCTCCCTTCACTCATGCTGCCAGGCTTGCTGAGTTTTTCCAGCAACTTTGTTTTTGTTCCTGATTTACAGCATCCGCAGTTCTTTTGGTTTTAATTTAATTTCAGAGCCTCCTCGAAGGCCTGCAAACTAGAACAATTAGCAGAAACTCAAAATGTTGGTGAATTCAATTACAGGGTATTGCTAATTTTGTGTATGTTGCTATCTGCCAGCAAGATTGTTTTTAAACTAGTGCAAAAAAAATCAAAAAACTTTAATAAAATCAAGAAACTTAATATGCAGTGAAGTCAAGCTGCACTAAAAACTCCATGATCTTTCGCACTGGTTTGACTAATTTTTGGTGAATTGCATTGAAATAAGCAATATACTTCAGTGGAAACAGCAGTCCAATACATTTAACATGTGACAAGAAGGCCTTACAGAATGAAACTAACCTCGAGTTTGAAGTCCTGGACCGCAAGTTTCCTGTGCTCCAGGGCTGTCCTGACGGATGTTCCAAGGTACTAACTGACACCGGTGCCATTTGTGTGTTTTCCACCTATCGGAAGAATTGCACAATTAAGTTTTGAACATTATTATGAAAGAAATAAGTTGTATCTTTTATATGACATCCATAATTTCCACATTACTTGCCACATGAAGGGCACAACAATGACAAGATCTACCCTCTGATTAAAATAGGGGGTCTGCAAGGCTGGGTAAAGGTTTTGGTCTGCAGTGATGTTGTTGTCAACATCCTTCTGTGTGGCAATGGGGCTTGGATTGCCTACAAGAAAATTTCCAGGCGCTGGAGAATTTCCATTACTTATGCCTCTGAGAGTATCTTAGATTGAGTAGAAAGTTCGGCTGCAAGGCCCCAGTGTCCATGTCAAGGCAATTTCTCCATTTTTACAACTATGTTCATTCAAAACATGCTTCACTGAACCTGACAGTGTGGATAAATGGAGATAACAAGGTGTAGAGCTGGATGAACACAGCAGGCCAAGCAGCATCAGAGGAGCTGGAAAGCTGAAATTTCAGGCCTCGACCCTTCATTAAAAAAAATCTGATAAGTAATCAGCTTCTGAGGGCCTACATGTACACAATTTAAGGATGTTGCCAATAACAAGGACAAAGGACATTTAGGAACTCTCCAAAGGTCTCATTGAAAGTCAGACAAATTGACAATAGGCCATGGGAGATAATTACACCAAGCCATTAAGTAGTAGTGCTTCAGTTAACAAGCCACATCAGAGTCAGGTGCTAACAGTTTGAATTCTGATGCAGAAAGCTGACAGGTGGGTAGAGAGAAAGCAGAGCCATTCCCATGCCCTATCCTCAGAGCAACATTTGTCATCTGCCCAAAGAACTGTGGCTCCAGGAATAGCCTGCTGAGGACAGACAAATTATGATGCCTTCACACATCACCCTTCTTTTGAGCGACTGACAATGATGGCAGTTCTTGCGCTCCAAATCCAAACCTAAGGCAGAAAATTATTCCTGGATATTATTTTGCTAATTATAAACAGTGACTTGCAGTGCTCCATGACATTTGCAATGTGTTAATACTCCTTTCATACAATATTTACCTTAGTATTAATTTTGAGTCAGTATGGAAGAATTTCACAAGAGTAATGGGAAAAATATTATAGTCTGTTTCCGAATGAAATGAGGATATCAGTTTCTTAAGAAGGTTGGTCACATTCCACTTTCCCTAAATCATAACTCATTTCCTAAGTGTGAGCCATATGAGAAATAATACTGTGGCATGCTGATAAGGAATACATCAATTCTGACTTTACCAGGAAATTTGTCAAAATGCCAACGGGAATTAAATCTTACCCTCTCCTCCCACTATTGTTATGTAGAGTGATATTTCTGTTGGTGTATTATTTTAACAACACTGTTGGTATGATTATTGAAGTAAGATACAAACTTCAGAATCTGGTATGTTAATAACACGCAGTGGGCTAGATTTTGACTGTACGAAATATTCAAACAGCATAATACTGAATTGGCAACCATGCTTTACACATTGTAGGTTTTACTTTAATTGAAGGCATGTCGAAAAAGCTGTATTTCAGGATCACAATCCACTATCACATAATTTATATTATTGCATCAAGTCAAAGCTATACCAGATTGAGATGTACTGTGGCACAATGATAGTGTTCCCACTTCTGAACCAGAGGCCTCAGTTTAAAATCATTTCTTTACAGGTTGATTAGCAGTATCAAAACCAACAGCAGGCATAAGAAAACAAATAACACCTATACCAGGCAATTTAGGGCGAAGGCTGATGGGAGGCAGGGAAACTCCAGGGTATCCTGAGGTGACCATCTTTCGGCGTCTGAATGATCGCTTCTCCTCCCTGTCAATTTGTAACAGTACCTTCCTCATCCCTTTGGGTGAGGAGGGGAACGTTCAGGGATACCGCTTCATGTAGTTACTGAATGAAGGCATCCATTACTTGAATGACGGAGTGTAGATCTTCATTCTGAAGTATGGCAGATGCTGATTGTAATGCTGGATCTGGCTGTCCATGTTGAACACCACCCATTCCATGCAGGCAACCATCTACTCACCTGCCAAAGCTATGACATAAGATTTACCTGGGCAGACACACTGCCCTTCAATCCAGATTCTGCATAATCTCTGGTATTCCTGCCAAACATTTCACTCCTTGTCTATGCATCTTCATTAGCTTATTAATGGTCGATTCCAGAGGCACATCACCAATAGCAAACTCATCAGGAGCTGTTTTTTCTGTGTTTGCAGACAAGCACGTATACAATAAGCACAAGTGTGTCCAGAGACAGGGCAGTTTGCCTGGCATAAGGCTGCTTTCTGACTTCCTTCAAGGAGCAGGCAGGGGGCTGATGGGAGTGGAAGGTGACCATGCCTGTGTGGAAGTGAGACCTGAGTGTATGTGTCCATTGCATGAGAGAGCCTCCACTTCCAGCTGCATATGAAACAGAAACAGCTTTAAAAATATCCAGGTTGGAGTGACATTTATAACTCTTTACGTTTTGTCTTGCATCCTCCAGGTCCTATTGCTGCACCAGGAAACATCAAGGAAGAGACCCATTCTCCCAGACCCATCACTAGAAACACAAGCATCACCCTTGACAAGGAAGAGTTGTATCCTCAGAAGATGCACTATCAAGGTGTTTGTCCCTACCTCTACGAACATAGCAACGTTTACACGGATGGGTAATCTATCTGGAACAGGCTCAGTGGTCACATTCTGACAGCCAGAACAGAAAATTACAGCCACAGTTTCAGGAGAAACTCTACAAAGAAGTGGTCCCATGCTTGGAAAAGGATGACCACTAAAGAGAAGCCCTGGGAAATATTGATATTTCAATGATGCTCAGAATGAGTAGATGGGATTCCAGCAGCGATATTTGCAGATGAGCAGATGAGGAAGATTAGAGCTTGGAGAGATTCAGTGACAGTTTGGTGAAGCTAGTTGTTTGATAAAAGCTGACATTGTGCCAGCTTGAGAACAGTGTCAGGAGGCCTGGTGACATTGGTCTGAGGAGAAGAGACTGAACTATCAAGACATCAACTGTCACTGATACAGTTCAACTCAGAGAACCTTTGAAGGCAATTCAAGGCTAGATCTTCGAAAATGAGGATTTGGACTCTCTTGTGAATGTTTTAATGAGCTTTGAGCACAGTGTTCTTAAAAGCAAAGAGGGATCTGTTTTGACCACATTGGCTATTTCAAGGTGTTCAACCATAGTTTGTCTCAACTCCTATCTACTTTGTTAATTCTGAACATTAGAGTCTCAGCTATAAATGTTATGTTTGGAATGATAATCTCTGTCATTTGGAATACCTATTTAATCATTCTGTCTAATATTAGATTTGTTCAGGTTTGTAAATATTGTTTTGTCATTTGAATTCAGTTCTGAAATGCTGGTATTTGTTTTCTTACCCTTGTGCTTTCGTGATTTCTATTCTTTAAAAGATTATCATCTATCTAGCCACATAACAAAATCTAGGTTGTTCTTTTTTTTTCCTTTATTCATTCACAGAGTGAGGGCGTCACTGGCCAGGCAGCATTTATTGCCCATCCCTAATTTCCCGGAGGGCAGTTGAGAGTCAATCACATTGCTGTGGGTCTGGAGTCACATGTAGACCAGACCAGGTAAGGATGGCAGTTTCCTTCCCTAAAAGACATTAGTGAACCAGGTGGGTTTTTCCAACAATCGACAATGGATTCATGGTCATCATTAGATTTTTACCGAATTCAAATTCCACCATCTTTGAACCTGGATCCCCAGAACATTATGCGGGTCTCTGGATTAACAGTCCAGTGATAATACCACTGGGCCATCACCTCCCCTGTATTCTTATAACTGATCATGACAAATGCATTTGTCAAAAAGACATGTTAAAGAGAATTGTCAAAAGGAACTTGTCAAAGGGAGCTATCATAAATATTAATGTATTGAAAAACCTTGCCTCTTAAATATATGAGAAACAATTTCTGGAGTGTTAAAATTACAGCTTGCTATTTCAATTGATCTGTTGACAGAAGCCTGAGGATCTCTATAACTGGACTGACATTGCATGAACTATATCACAACCATCTATGATTACAACAGAGTAACTGCTATTTAATAGATTTTTATAATAGCTACAAAAAATTATAAGCAATTTGAAATGTGTCTATTAACTCCAGTTCTTGTAATCATTGGGACTTATGCCCCTAAATGAGATGGTGGTTGTTATAAGGCATTACTTTGTGGAAAACAATGTAAATATAGGAAGTTGATTTTTATAAGCGACAGTGCTTTTTTTTTCAATGTTGTGTAGTATGAAATAGATCTGCAGAACTTTATTTCATTTCTGTGTTGCTGTGGTCTTCCCATGGTCATAACTGGGACAGGTGACATGGTAGATTTGAAGACAGAAAGTGGTGGGTGGGGGCAGAAGATGGAATGAGTTGGCAGAGGGGCATTAAAGGATTCTGGGGTGCGTATAAGGGCATTGGTTATCATAGAGTGTATGAAGTGTCAAGGAGTAGGTACAGAGGCAAAGGTACTTTGAGGTGCTACAGCAAGGAGCATTATTTGTCATTGAGTGTTATAGGTTAGTTGGGGGCCTGTTTAACATGGGTTGAAGTGGATGAGTATGAGGAGAGTGTGAGGATGAGGGGTATGGGAGGGATAGAGAATTGTTTAATGTTTTATTCTCTTTTTAAAAAAATCTTCAAAGTACCAACGCACAGAGGCAGACCTTCTGCACTTGATATTCTTCGCTCCCATCCTGGAGTCACCAAGCCCGATTCCCAGGGAATCCTGTCATGCTGGAATAAAAATCTGACTTTTGGGCAGACGTTGTTAGAAGCAGGTTTTACACAATTGGCAATTCTTCACACTCTACGGATAAAAAAATCCAGGACATGGAATTGTAGCACACAGGAAATAATTCAACATATCACATCTGTTTAAAAGAACTTTCCAATCAGACGTAGTGTCAGGCAAACATCCCAGATCACAACAATTTGCTGTGTAAAATAATTCCTACCTCCTTTCTGGTTCTTTTGTCAATTGTCTTAACTTTGTGATTCTCTAACGACCAAGCCCTGACATGCTTGACAGTGGTAACAAGTTCATTCTGAACACTCCAGTAAAACCCCTTATAATATTTAACAGCTCTATCAGATTTCCCCTTAATCGTTTGTTACCAGCTTCTCTAGTCTCTGCAAGTAAGTAAAATTTTTCATTCCTGGTACTGGTTTTTGGAAATATTTTCGATATTATCTCAACTTTGACACTCTTCTTAAAGTATGTTGACCAGAACTAAATACAATACTCCAATTAAGATGTAATTTTTGACGAATAAAGCTCGAGCTTAAATGTCCTTGCTTTTGTATTCTATACCTATTCATAAACCACAAGATCACGTCAGTTTTTGAAAGCTTTTCCAACTTGTCATGCTACTTTCAAGGCTTCATTTATTTAAACCCACAAGCCTTTTTGTTCCTGTATTATCCTTAAAGTGTGACCATTTATGAACATTACCTTATAAAGAAACTAATATTTGTTTACAATTTGTACAATATGCAAACATAAATTTCATAACAAAGTCTGTTTTGGGTCAATTAACATTAAGAGCATCCTCAGATCAAATGTAAATTGAATAATCACAAACTGGCTTCTGGCATAGTGAATCCAATTAGACTTGTCTTGTACTATTTCCTAAATTAGTGCATCATTGGTTAATGCATCCTATCCCTCATTCATGAAGTAAGAGATTTTGACCTGATCAAATGCCATAATTCCAAAGAGCTCTGAGCTTGCCTTTATTTGCAAAGTAGGACTGGTGATTTTGGTAGAATGAAAACAAATGACATGAGTTTATGTTGAGGCCCAAAGAAGCGATTTGTCTTTTCTGTGCTAGACAGCATTTAAACAGCATTTAAAAGAGATAGATGGCTAGTTCATTATGTTTTACAGACAGAAACTAAGATAGGAATTAGAAGTCAAACAATGTTCTGACCTGGGAATGAGTTGTGACACGTACATCAAGTCATCCATCTCAGGACTCGAGGAGAGCTTTTAGTCACAAAATTACTCCGACAGCACTACTCCAATTAGCGCAAATGGATGGTCTTAAAGGTGGCATTGCTCTTCCACCTGTGACCAGCAAGCCTCCCTTCCTGCTCACATTGTGAAATTATATCAGTAACTGTACTTCATCACATTGTGGCAGTTAACCATGTCACCCACATTTAGATAGAAGTCAGGGACGGGGACAGATGTCAGCATTCAGTTCTGGACAAGAAATCCAGAAGCAGTGGTAACATTTGTAGGTTTTGATTATCAAGCACTATTTCAGTTTTTCTCCAAGTTTCCTGCCTGACTGTCCTGATCGTGAGGTAGAAATTATTTTGGCATAACGCTGCAATCAAGGATTGGACTGCAGATAGACAGGATGTGAACATTTAAGGTTGGGACCTATTACAAAAAGGTAAATAGAGGGATGTCAAGGGGATTGGTCATACAACATGAGGGGAGTTGGAATAAGAAAGGATGTGAAGATCATGAGGGTGGAGGAGGCTTGGGGGTGGTGGGTTTTGTTCGTGAAACTGGAAGCAGGTGAGCATGTTGGAAAGTGAAAATAATTCTGCTCCTCCTTGCCGACAATCAGTGCTAGAAACAGACTTATAGATTCATCCTTTCTTCTCATTTCACATAGCCACACACACTCTTAACTTGAAAGTATCATCATTCATGAATCAGATGAGCATAAAAACAAGGACAAGAGTAGGCCACTTGATCAATGAAAAACAAGCAAGCCAGGCGGCATGTGGAGGACAAAGGCATTCAGTGTTTCTGGTCTTACCCTTCTTCCGGATGCTGCCTGGCTTGCTGTGTTCTTCCAGCCTCCTGTATGTCTACCGTAACATCTAAGGAGTTGTGAATAGAACTAAATACTGTGCAATCGTCAGTTAGCATCCCCATTTCTGACTTTATGATGAATTGAATTAGTATCTGGATCTACAAACTCCTGCAGTGATGTTCTGGGGTTGAGTTGTTTTGCTTCTGCCTATCAAACAATCTTCCATAGAGTTGATATTAATCTGGGTATTAAAGAAATTTCCACTAAATCTTATAGATTCACTACTACTTCTTGTAGCAACAGAGAATGTTGACTCTCAAATTACCTCTGGAATTTAAAGATCTTGTTCATATTTGGACGAAGGCTGTAATGAGGTCTGGAGTAGAATGGTTCTGGTACAACTCGAACTTCGCATTAGTAAGCTGGTTTTTGAAGAGTAAGTGTTGCTTGATAATCAAGTCAATTATCACTTTCTTGATGATTGAGGGCAGACCTAGAGAGCAATTGGCTGGATTAGATTTGTTCTCCTTTTGTCATGTAGGTGTCGATGAAGTAACTGAACTGGAGGTGCAGCTGGTTCTTCGGCACAAGTCTTCAGTACTCCAGTCAGGATATTGTCAGGGCCAATGATGTTCTGCTGTGTCCTCTATTTTCCACTGTTTCTTGACATCACTTCATGGGAATCAAATTGGCTATAGCCTGATAGATATAATGGTGGAGGAGACAAAAATGCATCATTTATTTTACAGATTTAGCTGGAGACAGCAGGAAATGCTTTGTCTTTTATGTTCACGTGCTGGACTTCATCATCCAGGCAGCACAGTGGCTCAGTGGTTAGCACTGCAGCCTCACAGCACTGGGGACCTGGGTTCAATTCCAGCCTCGGGCAACTGTGCGGAATTTGCACACCGTGTGTGTATGTGTGTGTGTTTCCTCTGGGTGTTCTGGTTTCCTCCCACAGTCCAAAGATATGCAGGGTAGGTGGACTGCCATGCTAAATTGCCTGTAGTGTTCAGGGGTGTGTCGGTTATAGGAGGATGGGTCTGGGCGGAATGCTCCGAGGGTTGTTATGGACTTGTTGAGCTGAAGGGCCTGTTTCCACACTATAGGGATTCTATGATCATTGAATCAGAATCATAGATTTGGCCCACGGAGCCTCCTCCTTCCATTACTTATTTAAATTTCACAATTAGTTGTGATCAGACTATTCTGATCTGCTGCTTGATATCATTTGGCTCTGAGTGTAGATTCCTCTGTTTAGCATGTCCACAGTCATGTTCTGTAGCTTCAACAGGTTAGCACCTCATTTTTTGGTATGCCTTATGCCTTACAATCTCCGATAAGAACGAGAGTGTTGCCATGCCATTAAGTTACAGATTATGCTGAAATATGATTTATTTGTTGTTGATAGCCCAGTGCTACATGGGTTCCTAACTTTCAGATTCTTCTTTGAATCATCAGGCAATTATTATTGGTACCAGCTTTGTTTGAAGCTGCAGATTAATGCAGAGATGGTTTTTGAAAATTCAGCTGATATCTGCCATTGTCTCAATATCCAAGGATCAAAAATCATTAGCAGTCCAACAAATAATATACCCTTCTTGGCAGCAGGAATGAAAACAAAAGTTTGCAGTCATTTTCCGATAAATAGTGACTCCAGAAACTGAATCACAGTCCTGATAGTTTCAGAAGGATTGGAGTGTCTGGAGAAATGCACCTGTACATAGTGTCCAGCCTGGCTTGCCATAGTTATGTGGCCTCTACCTCTGCTTTCAGAGATTTCATTTTAGTTGTGGCAACCATTAAACATATTGCTTGAAACGTGGTGCCAGAAGTGAAGCTGAAATTGAGTGAATTTCCAGAGATGTATGAAAGCCATCTTTTCTGGGAAAGAAACAAACAGCTAGGAAAAATTCAAACCACAGGCTGTGACCTTCAAGAGTAAACTTTGGATTTGTAACCCTTTATATGCCAAAAGAAATCTGAAGTGTTTCGCTTAGTTGTCATTATTGCAGATCAGATATATGAAGATTGGAAATGATCTTAAATACTTTACGAGTGAGCATCATCTCAAAGTAGAAAAGAGTATTTTCTGGAAGTCATCAATCCAGCAAAGACACTGTTTGTGAAAGACAAGCATCTTGCTCTGATCAAGAATTTATGGTAAGAATAGCACTCCCTTATAAGGAATATCACCTAAGAAATGGGTAAATACCAGAGCAACAACAATTTGCACATATATCATTTAAAGGTGCGCATTGGAAGTCTTCTGAAAGTAGGGCAGACTAGATTGATCATAGTTTTGTTCATGACATTTTTCCTTTGTTGACCATCCATACTTGGTAACTTGAGTAACTTGGAACTACAAATGGTAGTGCATGCAATTTCTTTTGATGTTTATGAAAAGTGGGGATGGGGGAATTGCCAGCTAATTGTCTCTATTTCAGCTAATCTGAAATGGAATCATAAACCACTTTGGTAGGGCACTATAGCTTTATTGCAATAAGAAAATTCCAGCAGATGTCACGGGCTAGTAAACATACTTTACAATATTCTGCTCATGAATATTTTCTTATAACTTGCTCCCTAGAAAGTACAGGCCGATATTTAAGCACAATTTTACTGGAACTTATATTCTTTTCATATCAGAGCTATCCTTATTTCAAAACTGAACTTATTGATTGTTGGCAGGTTATTTCAACGTGCAGTTCAGGCAAATTCTATTCTAACTGTACCATTCAAATTTCCAACAAACAGAATTACAAGATGGAATACTTGCTGGATTTTCTATTCCCCTAAGCCTTGGGACCATGGTACACACTGTCTGCTTTGGCTGTGTTCATCACTGATTCGGAATACAAAACATGTCCTGCCCTGTCCTCCATGCCCTTTTAACCAGAGAATGGGGAGTCTTGGAATGCATGTAAAATTTTGACATTTTCACAAAGACCAAAGAATGACTGTATTAATTAAGCAAAATATAAGGTTGACCTAGTTAGATTATATTCCATAAAATGGACATTTCTACCTGTAACTACTGCAAACACGAGGAGTCTCACAGTCCTTCTCCTCAAACAGTGTATCAGGACAATCTCGCCCTCCATTTGATGGCAATTGAATGACGACACGATGACGAAATTGTTTTGTTTTGGCATCATCTCCTAGAATTTAGATAACATTATAATAATTAATAAACAAAATTTGGATTGCATGCACAATGAGAAGTGGTGAGGGACTTGCTTGCTCACTGCTATTTTCTAAGTGTGTTGTTGGCTAGACCAGAGTTAACATGGTCAACCTGTAATTGCTTGAATGCCAGACCAGCTAAGGATGGAAGGCTTTCTTCCCCAAATGACACTAGTGAGCCAAATCAGTTTTTAAAACAATCAACAGTGGTACAGTGATCATCAAGAGGTGAGCTTTTTATTCCAGATATTTATTGAATCCAAACCTCACTGTCTGCCTTGACTGGATTCAAACACATTTCCCCAGAAACTTAGCCTGAGATTCTGTATTATTAGTGACATTACAACTAAACCACCATCTCCCCTTGTTGGTTTATCATCTCATCTGAAAGACTGCATCTTTGATAAGGCAGCACTCCTGCAGTATTAAAACAAAGTTGCTGGAAAAGCTCAGGAGGTCTGGCAGCATTTGTGAAGGAAAAAACAGTTAGTGTTTCAGTTCCAGTGACCCTTCCTCGGAAATGAGGACAGTCTGAGGAAGGGTCACTGGACCTGAAACGATAACTCTGTTTTTTCCTTCACAGATGCTGCCAGACCTGCTGAGCATTTCCAGCAACTTTGTTCTTCTTCCTGATTTACAGCATCCGCAGTTCTTTTAGTTTTTACTCCCTCAGTATTGACAGGCATAACTAGATCTTTGTTAAAATTACACACAAGGCCTTTCCCGCCTTGGCTGGTGGTCTGACAAACTGTTAAAATGATGCAGAGATGCCAAATGCCACATTGCTGATTTATAACCACTTACATAATGCATTCTCATCACTGATAGATAAATATTAGTTTATAAGTCTGCAAATTATTGAACTGGCGATTAAAGGCATATCATCTCTATGATCTATTTTCAATACAAAATCTATATATTTCTGTGAAACATGTCAGTATTTACCTGCATTACATGATAAGTCACAAGGTGTCCAGTGACTATAAGGTGTTACAATGCAATCTTTTTTACACGGTAGAAGACATGGTCTCACTGTGTCTGGTCGTACAGTTTCAGGACACCTGAAGAAAATAACAATTCTGTTAGATGTTTTTTTAAAATTAGGATCAGTCAGGAGAAAAGTCTGCTTTACTTTCCACATTCGTAATTTACAAAAAAAATTGTAAACTATAGTGGCTGTTTCAGAAATACTAGTTTTACAGAATGAAACTTGCTTTTTATACTCTGCGATTTGTTGCTATAGTGCCTCTAAGTAGAAGCTTGTACTTTTCTACCATTTCTTCCCACCAACCATGAAAATTCCTGAATTGAGAAAGGTACAACAAAAAGGTTTCTTCTAGTTCAACATTCACATTCAAACTTCTTGTTTGCAACAAATTAGACTGTTATCCACCATTGATCTTTATTAATAATTTTCCTAGTTTGCTTGACCTATTAGTTATTGACCTCCAGATCAGTGTACAAGATGAGAAAAAATGATATAACCATATCCATCAATGTTTAGAAATAGAGCTTCTCACCACAAAAGATTGATTTGTAAGATAGCACAGTTCTTTCAATCAAGAGAAAACTATGATCAATCACACGAATTCTTTGGATTCTATTAAGGGCTAGTGAACGTAATTTGGAAATATATTTCAAATGCTGTGCTACGGTCATGTCACAAACCTATTGTAATTCTGTCAGCTAGTGAGAATGGGGCTTTGATCTGACAATGAATTATTGCTCCATTGGGTCAGACATCCATGTGAGCACTCTCAATGAGAACCCTGTACATGGTAAAATGAAATCTATTATAAGACTTCCGCCAACCATGAGCTAATTAGGTAGCTTATTGGACATCTGTCTGTATAGAATTTTTAAATTTGTTTACTAAAAATTAAAAAGAAAATGACAGGAAGCCTGCAAGGAACTGTCAGACTAAAGCAAACTGGTCTTGCCAGCAAAATAATGTCTCAGATAATACCATAAACACAGCCTTAAGTAATTGATTTTGGATCAAAATTATATTTATTCTAGAGATGTTTTTGCATGACTTTCTCCTTATTCATTGAATAAATTTGCACTGACTAACAAAGTAAATTAACCATGAAAGATAAAATGATTGCACAAATAATATTTGTCCTTCAGGTAGTGATGGCTTTTTCCTGTAATCACGCTTTATTCTTAGCACACATCTTTATAATTCAAGATATATATTTTGCTCAAAAATCTCTCAAAATCTTTTAAAATTTAAAATGATCATTGCTGGCATAAATGAGTAATGAGATCATATACCATATGTTTGTTGCATTGATGGAGGAGGGTTCATATTCAAAATAAATTGGCTAATGCCTTAAATTTCACTAAAACATTTTTCTATGTGAGTTGTACCATGTGTGTTGCTACTGCTTAGAATATTTGTATAAAGATCCACTGCTATTTATGTTAAAGTATGGTGTTAAGTTAACACATGAGGAAATTATATACATAATTTTAACTATAAGAAATGAATTCTTCTTGCTTCTAATAAGCAAAAGAAAAGCAATATTTCATGACTTTATCTACCTGGAATGCAAACATCATTGATGTAATGCCAAATGATTTTATCTATATCTGTATCATAATATTCACTCTGCTGTTTTAATCATGACTCGCTTTCTATCATGTGAGTTGCAAAGTATCCCTAAAGGCAATTTCTATTCATTCTAATAACTTGGAACTGTGATGGACCCCTTTAGGCATTAACTACTACTGAGGTGCTCCTATTTTCCAAACAAAGTGTTGGCAGGAAATTGGCCAAGCAACCTCGAGAAAATGTATTAATGGATAGTTTTTAGCCAGTTTTGTTTTACCACTGACAATAATGCTGATGATTCAAAGGCACACCAAATGAAATGTCAATTTTTTTTTCCCCAATGGGAAATATATTTGCATCAGTGACATTGTTTGTGTATCCATTTTATGAAAACAATTCAATCAAAACAGTTTTCCTATTTCAATTTCATGGTGAAATGAAAGCTTGTGCTCATTTGAAGTTTTCAGTTGAAATATTGATTTCTTTTGCAGTGTGTTGAAAGTGAGGTTAAAAGCGAATGATATGAAGTAAAGAGTGTTTCAACAAAGATAGGTGAAACTAGATAAGTCCTGCAGCATTTTCTTACTGGTTTGATTATAAAATGATAACACCCATAATTAGGAATGTGCAAGAAGCTTAGTCCTTGCTGATTTCATGAGGCTTGTTGCTTTTTAATGTACATTGTGAAATACAAACATGAAGAGATCAAGATATAGTTGCTGCTCTTTTTGAATAATCTGACCCCTCAGCACTCTGTATGCAACTTGATCGGTGTGAGCCTTACGAAAGATTTAAGTCCATTGCATCCTAATGAAAACTGGAGCTGCTTGTGTATTATTTCTTGAGTGTCGTGTCAGACTAATCTGGCATAAAGAGAGAAGTCACAGATGAATATTTTGTTTTCCAATGTTGTTTTGATAAAGAATTAACTAGCATTAAAGATATTTTTAAAGCAAAGACCAGTATTCAGCATTCACTAGTGTAAATGCTTTTATTATACAGATATCATTTTTTGAGGGACAAGTAGAAATTACACCCAGCAGAAAGTTCACCATATTTCATTGTGAACATATTTCTTTGGAT
Source organism: Stegostoma tigrinum (assembly GCF_030684315.1). NCBI lineage: Eukaryota > Metazoa > Chordata > Chondrichthyes > Orectolobiformes > Stegostomatidae > Stegostoma > Stegostoma tigrinum. The sequence goes on along the minus strand of NC_081355.1, from coordinate 79,124,055 downwards.
AAAAATTAACATTGTAAAGATTTAATTTTGTTTTAGTGGATGATATTTAGCAGTATTTCTATATGGAACTATTGTGCTTTCTCCCTTGGGGTAAAACTCAATGCTTATCCTTTGAAAACTTAGAGTGTATCCTTTCAGATATGTTAAGCTAAAGAATGCAGTAATATGTTTTCTGGAAGGAAGTAACTTTTGCTTCAGTTCTAATTCTCTTAGGGCTGCCTCTGTTTGAATAACCAGTTTCCTTAATTGTCTCATTTGACCTGGTGTAATTGTTATACACTGTCATGAAGGGGAGGATTCCAAAGACTATCAATTCCCCAATTATAGTAATCTGTTCAGAGTTTCACTTACATTGCGCTACTAAATTCTCATTGAAATGAAAGAAATCACCACAGAAAACAGCAATGTACAGATTAAAACCAACTAATATATTTACAAATAAATATTTTAAGAAGACTCCAAACATTATGTTCAGATATCATGGAAATGACGACACTCTGATTACTTGGTTGTTCTCCAAACATTATTTGATGAACAGCTAAAGGGCTAATTACACAAATTTATTCAAAGCTACGGCCCTCTATCCTATATTAACACTTATTTGCCCATCAGTTCTTACCATGAATTCTAATCTCCTATGTCATGAATGTGAAGCTATCATCCTTGTGCTTAAATCCTAGCCTATCCCTATAATATTCTCTAGGTTTATGAATCCTAAATACCCTATTTCTCTTTACAATGTCTTCTCCTTTAATCCATCAATGATGGGTCTTTAGCTATCTAAGCCCTATGCTATAGAAAATGAAACCACTCTTAAAATGAATACAGACTCCCTTTATTCTATTTCTCCAAGTAAACAGATGCTGAGGAAATATGAAAATAATCTAAGCTGAATAGAAAGTGGGGCTAAGTGGAGACAATTAATTAATTTCATACAATCAGGAGGAACCTATATCCACTTTTGAACAGTCAAGTGTTTCAAAGAAATGTGTTTTTAATTACTTTTATACATAGCTTGAAGCATAAGTAGAACCCAGATCATGTTAATTCATATGTCACCACTGACTGCTGTTTAATCATAAGTGGTTAAATACAGATAGTGAATAAATTACATCTTAAATTAACGTAGCATTAGGAAAACATTAGTTAGGACAAATGATATCACCATGTCATAGTACTGTACATGCAACACAAAAAGGCACATGGGCATATCTACTTCATAATTATTATTAAACCATTGTACAATAGTAGGTTAAAGAGTAGAAGTTTGAATTGAATTACAGCACTGCCAGAAAAGTAATACTCATTACGTGCCTAATTAGAACTAGAAATTATGGTCAGATGGAGGTGATTTTCTCTTGATGAGAAGTGATGGAGATTATGGCTATAATCACAAAACAGTCCAAATCTCTTCTTACATAACTTTTCAGACTGACTGCATTTCAAGATTGACAGTTTAACACTCTAGGGAGCAGCTCCCCATATCTAATATTCCCAAAACAGACTCCCAGACTCATCACAAAAAAATAGATTTAATAATGCTGCATCTGTCATTGTAATTTCCTTCTTCATGATTCTCGATAACCTATTTAATGATGTATAAATCAGTTTAGAAAGTCAAATGCACCAGGCTATTTGAAACTATTCCACATGATTATAATTAACGTGAACTGTTTCAGTATGCATGTTTTAGCTAGACAGCTCCCTTGATTGCTTTTGGTCAGGCTTCGATCTATTTTCTTAAAGTGAAAAAGTACTGTGAGTTTTTAAACAATTGTTTTTCATAATAGACAAGATTAATTTTTACTTTTGTAACTGCTATATCTTAGAGGTCAGTCTTGTTTCAAATTAAAGTTCATAATTTTACAAAACTAAGAATTAAAAATACAGCAGAAGTTAACCATTTCCACAAAGTATGCTCTGCTGATTCTGAGAAGATTGTGCTTAATTGTGAGAGTCTTGATATTACGGAACATGGAGGCCTGAGGCTTACACTGAAGCCAATCTGACTGGACTATGTTGGGCATATTTGACTCAATTAGCTTCCCAGATGAACTTCAATTTGAAGATGAGATTTTTAATCGAGAAAAATAACCAGCTGTTTCCTTTCTCCATTTCCAATCTTCTTTGTATGCACTTTTCCTTTTCACCTTATCTCCACCAAATGCAAGGAGTTCAAATACTTGTTGCTATCAAAAGTGAAATTTCTATTTTTTAAAATGATCTGCAAAAGGAGTGAGGGTGAAGTGAGGAAAAACTTTTTCTCTCAGTAAGTAGCTAGGGTGCAAAATGGACTGCCTGGAATTGTGGTGGAGGTAGCCTCAATTAAGATTTTCAAGAGGGCATTTGATGATTGTTTGGATAAAAATAATATGCACGAATATGAGGAAACAGCAAGAAATTGGCACTAGGTAATGGTGCTCATTTAATGAGCTTCTGCAGGCAAGATGGGTTGAATGGCTTGCTTCTTCATTATAACTGTGCAGTGATTCAGTTGCTTCTACTATTTCCTCCTTTCTGCTTTCCAACAAAAGCTAACCTCCCTCCAGATTCCCACATGCAGTAACTCTGAATGAGAGTCCCCTCTCCAGCTTCTGACAATCTCTCTCTATATCTCCACTGAGCTCATCCCGTTCAGGAGACCCAGCTCTCACTCCCTTGATCTCATCTTCATAAAAGCACCAAAAACCCTAGTTCAGAGCTGGTAGGAACTGCCGATGCTGGAGAATCTGAGGTAACAAGGGATAGAACTGGATGAACACAGCAGGCCAAACAAGGGTCCAGACCCGAAGTGTCAGCTTTCCTGCTCCTCTGATGCTGCTTGGCCTGCTGTGTTCATCCAGCTCTACACCTTGTTATCTCAACAACTCAAGTTCCTTTCTTTCTGAAATTATACATGTTTTTCTGCTCAACTACTCTTCCCTTATCTCCGATCCAGCAGTGGTGGTTATTAATTCCATCACTGAGACTATTTCTTCCACAATTTCACCACTTTTTCTACTCGCTTCTCTTCCTTCAGATTGCAGCTGTAAAATTCCTTTAATGTCCAAAATCTAATTCAATTTTTGCAAAAACTCCATCTTTGGTTCAGCATTCAGTTTTACTAATTACAATTTAATGATGTGAATTTGAATCATTATTCTATGCTACAGTTGCCGCACAGATGTAAGTTGTTGTTGCCAATGTTCACAATTTTTTATACTGGCGTGACAGGCACCATGTTGCGCTTGGCCTATAATAATTGCGTCTACATTTTGTTCATAGCAACCGTGAAGCAATTTAGGTTTTTATGAACTAAATAAAGATGTGAATTCTGAGAAAGATATCGGTGTACCAGTAGATTGAAACACATTGGTAGCAAATTGACAGCATATATGTATCCACAAAAAAAAATTAGCTGTAATACCAAATACACAACTGACTCATGAGGAGCATATTTTGCACAACTGGTGAAAAACAATTTCCGTACGAGTCACTTTCATGTTCCAATTTGGCTGTGTGAAGCACAAACTATTGTAACAATATATTTCCATATCGACCATTTTGCTCAAAAATATTCAAAACCTAACTCTTTGATCATGTTTCTATTCAGTCCTCCTAATATCATGTACTTGCTCCAGAGTCTATTCCTGTTGGAGTAAACTCTGCCTTGAGACATCCTTGTCGAGACTTAAAGTTCTGCCTAGATGCAAGTTGCACTTTCATCCTGCCAGCAAAACTTAAATTCTCAACAGTCAGATTTTACTTCCAACAGATCCAAGTGTGACTAAATCAACATGCAAAAAATGTATGTTCAAATCTTATTAATATTCAGGTAAACGGCTCAAAAACGTCATGCCACCTACCAAATCTTTACAACAATTAATGATTGGCATTACTGCAGCTTAAGTGAAAAATGAAAGGCTTGTATTTATATGGAACCTTTCATGACCTGTTAACATTTCAGCCAATAATAAAATATAGCTGTCTTTAAATCAAAACAAACATTGTTGCACTTTTACTTAATAATTACTGTGCCTTTACTTTTTTGGTCCAACTTGTCCCACGTTGACTCTCATACAAATAACCTTTCTAGTTTGCATTCCCACGGCACAGGCAGCCTCACCACTCCAGCTGGTGCTTGAATTAAGAGTAGCTACTGACAGGTCTTCAATACAGGGACCCCAGGGGCCAGCCTGCCAGTGATATACAGTACAAGGATGCTCATTACAGCTGCGTATTTCCTGCAAGGCACTGCTGTTTGGACACTGTGCTGCTCCTATTCAAACACAAATAATATAAAAATAACATATTTATTTTCAAAAACATTCCAGGCGCTTTTCACGTTTAAATAATAACTGTTTTGAATAAAAACAGATAGACAAGAAACTGGTTTGAAACTAACCAAGTTGTCATCCATTCAACTGGAGTGGTAAACTATTCTGGTTTTTATGTGGTACCGCTGTCCTCATTAATATCAAGAATCAATGCTAGGACCTCAGGTATTTACACTCTATGCTAAAGACGTAGACTACAAGACACTAACATATTTAAGTTCTTTGCCATTGTAAAATTTGGTAGGAATGCAAGCTGCAAAGAGAATGTAGCACTGCATTGAGATCTATACAAACTAAGTAAGTGTGCAATACTGCAGACTGAGTATGAGGAAAGAAAGTGTGAAGTTATTCACTTTGGCCACAAGAATAACAAAGTAGAATATTTTTTAAAAGGCGTGAAACTTGTAAATGTTGATGCCCAGGGAGATCTATGCAAGGAATGCAAAATGTAGCACACTAATCAAAAACAAGAATACTGAGATCTAAAATAAAAGCAGAAAGTGATGTAAATATTCAACAGATTATGGAAGCTACTGTAAAAACACAGTTGACATTCGGGTTTGTGAACTTTCAAGAGAACTGGGATAAGTTAAAAATATAATATGTTTTCAGCAAGTGGGTAGGATAAAGAGAAAAGGTCTGTGATTAGATGAAATTGAATGAAAGAACAGTTAATTTTCCAGGATCAAAGAGAATGGTGATGGGGCATGAAAAGAAAAAGTTGTTAGTATGCAAGGTACAGGAAGCATGTCTGTCTTTATTTCAAAGAATTGGAATATAAGAATAAGAACTAGTCCTACAATTGTTAGGGGCTTTGGTGAGACTGCAGCTGGAATCCATGCACAGTTTTGGGTCTCTGTCTTTGAGGAAAGAAGGATATATTTGCAATGGACATAATACAGCAAAGATTAAGAGGACAGTCCCTGGGATAAAAAATGTTTGTCCTTTGGAAATCTGAATAAATTTGGTCTGTAATCTCTTTAGCAGGAGAGGTGATCGCATTGCAAAATTTGGTATTCTAAAGGGACTTGGAAGGATACATACTGAGTTAATTTTTCCGCTGTCTGTTTTCTCAATTCATTCACGGGATGTGGGCATCAACAGCTGGGCCAAGTTTTATTGCCCAACCCTAATTACCCTTGAGAAGGTGGTTGTGAGACACCTTTTCGACCTGCAGCAGTCCATGTAGGGTTGGATCATCCAAATTGCTGTTAAGGAAGAGTTCCAGGATTTTGGCCCAGTGACAGTGGAGAGACGGTGATATAGTTTCAGCAAACGGTATGTGTGCCCTGGAGGAGAACGTGGAAATGATAAGGTTCTTATGCATCTGCATCCCTTGTCCTATGGGTTTTAGAGGTTGTGGGTTTGGAAAGTGCTGTCAGAGAAACCTCAGTGAGTTGCTACAGACCGTATCACAGATGGTAAACACTGCTGTGTCCGTGAGTCAGTGATGAGGTGAGTGAATTGTGCAGGTGGTGGAAAGGGTGCCAACTAGGTGGGTTGGTTTCTTCTGAATGATGTTGAGCTTTTTGCATTGTTGGTGTTACATCCATCCAGGTAAACAGAGAATACTTCACAACATTCCTAATATGTGTGCCTGTAGATGGTGGACTGGCACTGGGGGAATGAGAGGTGAGTTATTTGCTGTTCTTTTTAGCTGGGGAGTCTGGGATAAGGCAGTTCAGATTCAGAATGAATAGCCAATCTTTCAGGACTGAGATGAAGACTTTTTTTACTGAAGTGATTATGAATCATTAAAATTGTCTAGTCAGTGAGGTTTGTGGATGTGTCATAATTGTATATTTTCAAAGCTGGGATAGATAGATTTTCCGACTTTCAAGGAAACAAAATGTATGGGGAGTAAGTGGGAAAGGGAGTTGATTCTCAAGATTGGCTCTGAATGTTTTGAATGGCAGGTTCAATGGGCCACATAGACTTCTGCAACTTTTATATTTTTAGAAGATATCTCAACAGCTGCATATCTGTGTTCAACCGTTAATTAGAAAAAAAGCTCTATTTTGTGAAAATGTATTTAATGTTTTATTGCAGTAACTCACCATGTTTTAAAAATAAAAGGAAATAAAGTTAGCAATTTATAGCTGGCCACCAGATTCAATACTTAAAGTTTTTTTTTGTATTTAATGCTCTTTTATTGACTGATATTTCATTAGTTTTTAATGCTGCAAATTAACTGGAAAAACAGAGTGACTACAAATAAATTGTACATACAATGAGTTTGATTTTGTCAAGCCTGTGAAGATGGAGTTTTGAGATGGGGAGCTAGGGAAAATAAAAAGGGGTCAACCCCTGTCAGGATGGGTTTCATAAAACATTTGCATCATCAAGGAACTTTTGCAGGGCTGGCAATGATAATAGCATCAGCTGCCCATTCCAGTGAGATGAGCAGCCAACAAAACTGAAATGTTTTTGTCACTTATTGGAATGTTTCCAATGATGAGCAGTTCCTGACCACGTGTGGAGACATTCAGCTCAATGGATGTGACCTTCCTTCAGCAAGACAAGGAACCATCAAAATTAAAATGGTCCACATCGCAAGTGTGAGGCCGTGTGGATGTAGGGTTACAGCCATGCTCAATCATGCAGAGAAGCTTCACCACCACTCTGATGCCACTCGTATTGCCTCAATATAGCCCTTCTGCATTGGCCAGTGATGGAGCCTCAATGTTGAAGCATCCTCGTGGTTTCCAACCTGCTTCAGCAGCATACACTGTCAGAGAGGAGCTGCTGAAGCTCCAAAGCAGCTGGATCTCTGATAGATCCTCTGGCCTTAGGACCAACTACTGTCTTTAACTTAATGTCAAGTGTGGAGGTGGTCAGTTAGCAGGCTGTGTCCTGCAGAAATGCATCTCTGTATAATTGTCAACACATATGGGCTTGACATCCCATTTGGGCCCAACATCGGACTTGCAAAGCTCATAGGGCAATCCAGCCTAATCAATTCCTTACTCTTGAATTTGACAAAATAATCCAAACTCTTTGATCTATTACTGAGTAGTTATTAAGTTTAATAAGTCCAGCTTTGGAACAAGCATTTCATCCATTTTTTTTTCCATTAAGGGTGGTGTGTGAGTTATCATCCAGTGGGAAGATTCAAGAGAATGATAATTGGTGGCGAGGGCAAAATATTCAAGGTCCAGGTCTTCCAACAGGAAGATGTTTGTTGCTGAGGCATAGACAGAAGGCATGCGCCACTAAATAGGAACTCTGCCCCAGATTGGCAGTTTCAGCTCATTGTGTGACATTTAATCATCTTTGCAAAATGTTTGGACACAACTTCTTTGTAGTTAATTTGTCAAACCCACTTTTTGAGTATGCATGTACAGTTTGCGGAGGTAATGATGTGGTGGTATTATCACTAGACCCAGGTAACGGTTCAAATCTCGCATGGTAGATGGTGACATTTGAATTCAATAACTATCTAGACCTATGTGTCCAATGGTTTTTATGGTCATTATTGTAAAACCCATCTGTTCTTTCTTGGTCTGATCTACACGTGACTCCAGACCTACAGCAATGTGGCTGACTCCTTACTGACATCTGGACAATTAATGCCAGACCAGTCAGTGAAGGCCACATCCCATGAATGAATTAAAAAAAGTTTGGCTCAAAAAATTCACAATAGGCAATATACTTACAGCTCTTCAATTGGAATAAAATTTTAGTCGTTAAAAATATTCAATGACAGATGAAACAGCAAGGCTCAATAACTTTTAGCCATGAAATCATAGTATGTCTGCTGCTTTTATAAACGAAACAAATTTGCCAGTAAGTGCAATATGATGATGAATGATAGGACCCTAGGAAGAGAAGGTCAGAGGGATGTTGGTCAAGGCAAATGAGACACTCGCCTTCATTAGTTGAGGCAATGAATACTACGGCAGGGCGGTTATGATGGAGCTGTTTAAGACATTAGTTAGGCAATTGTTGCAGTACTTTAGCAATCATCAAGACATTTAAGAAATATTCAAACGAGCATTTGAAACAGCAGAGCATGCAAGGCCATGGGCCAATTCCTGGAAAACAGGATTACAACAGGTAGATGTTTGATGACCGGTAAAGACATGATGGGCCGAAGGGCCTTTTTCATGCTGTGGGAACTCTATGACTCAATGAATCTGATGCACTATCAGAAGGGTTGTTATTGATGTAGAGAGCGCGCAGAGGACATTCACCAGGATGCTGTCTGGACTGGGCTGATTCAGCTATGAGAGAGACTAGATAAGCTGGAGTCATTATCCCCACAGCAGAGAAGGCTAAGGGGTGTCCTGATCAATGTGTACAATATCACAAATGGCATAGATATGGTAAGGTATGTAGGAAGAAACATATTCCTTTGAGGAGTTAATAAAAGGGGGAATAGATTAAGAGAATGTTTAGAGGGGATTTAAGGAATACTCCTTTCACCTAGAGAGTGAAAGTATCCAGAACCCACTGGCTGAAAGGATGGTAGAAATGGCAGCAATCACAGCCTTTAAGAGATGTTTCGACAAACGTGAAGTGCCTTACCATACAAGGCCAGGTGCCAGAAAATGGGACTAGAATAGATAAAGGTTTGATGGCCAGCATAGACACAATGGGCCAAAGGGTGTCCTTTCTTGCTGTTGACTCAGGACTCTCTGTTATCACCAGTTATACAGCATTGAATTACAACAGTTAGAACAGCAGAAAAATCATCTCCTCGTTCTATGAGCATCATCATTTGATGTTGTCAATACGTTTATAGAATATCAGGTGACTTGGCAAGTATAACTTGGTAGATTCCCAGATAAAACTCAACACAAAGGTGCAGAATTGGAGTAGTAACTATAAATATTTTTTTAATGAACCTGTTCAGACTCTTAAGTCACACCTCTGAGTAGGATGGAACCTGAACCCGGACTTTTTGATCTGGATTTAGGCACTAGCTATGCCACAAGAGCCACAAGTAGAACTATAGTTTTGTTCATCACCTGAATCTCTTGAGAGCTTTTCCTTATTATAGTAAGTACCCCAATCAACCCAATTAATAATTTCTAATAAGATATCTAGTAGTTTGACCATATGTGGATAATGTTCATTATGTTTTAATTAAACCATTAATTAACTGTTCTTTTCATGAAAACAGCATAAAAGAATCTGTACTGGTTTATGGATTGTTGTCTTACCTTCAGTTGCATATGCAAGAATTGAGCGTGCGCGCATCTGTTTACCCTCGGTGTTCTTGCCAGAGCAAGTATATGAGCAAGATGACCATTCTGACCATTTGCTGAGAACGCAGTCTCTTGGACACGGGACATTGCACAATACAGGAGCTGGATAGATAGCTTCTCTACACTGATTTTGGTTGACAACATCTCCTGTGAGCAGAAGAAACCCACAACAATTCATTAGTTTAGAGTGAAAAAAGCAAATCAGTTTCCACATAGACAAAATCATAATCATTTAAAAGAAGGTAGAAAATAGCCTAATAACTGTAACTTCTAAAATATTAACATATATTTCAAATCTAAATATTGAACGAGTGATTTTATTATCATGTGCATTTTACAGTGAGGAAAACAATAAATTACAGTGAAAAGCTTTTCTAGTGTTGCCATGTTCAGGCAATATTTTGAAAAGTTTTAAGAATGAGAAAAGAAATAGGAAGATATACTTAAAGAATGTCCATCATTTCTGAGACATCAATAATGCCGACACCACCGTCACTACTTTGCTGTCGCCAAGCCTAACCAACAATTGGGTTGCCAATCTTTAGGCTCCATCTTTCACCACTAGGTCAATTCTTCTCCGCCACCAACTCATAGCCACCAATGTCAGATTCACATCTCTTGCCACTCAGCAAGCCACGATGTCACCATGATGCCCTTCTGCCAGTGCTTCATCACTGCCACTGCCAGGCCCAACCAACAACAAAGTTGTTGATGGGCAGGCGCCATCTTTCACCACCGGGCCTACTTCAGCGATTCCAACGCCAGGTCCCACACTTGCCCCAGAAAAATAAGTAGTGGCTCACTTGCTGCCCACCACAAGGTCTGCATGGCCTCACCCGAGTCTGTGCTGGACTTTCTCACCGCTGCCAATGCCATCCAAGCTACAGGACGAGAGGTAGGTGAAAAAAGCCAGAAAAGTGGTTGTAGCAGGTGAGCCCCAGCTCAGGAGCTCTACTCTGCCACCATCTTGATGATGTGGACGACTTTTTAGGGTTAACAAAATACATTAAATTTTGTGCATAGCAATTCCCAACAGACAGCAAGGAGATAATAACCATACATCTATTTTTAATGGACATGTTTAACTTAAATACTATTCAAGATACGAGAAATAACTTCTCTACTCTTCTTCAAAATGTGCCATGGGACATTTTACATGGAAATGATTGGCCAGTCAGGTCCTCAAGTTTATTGTATCATTTGCCCTGAGCACTGAACTGGAGTGTTAGCCTGGACCTTGAATTCCAGTCTCTGGAGTGAGATTGAGGGCTAGATTTTACAGCACGTGACCACACCCTATTTTACTCCTGAATGAAAGATTGGTCAGGACGTCACACATGAAAAGAAAACAATCACTTTTAACAGCGCCTAGGTAAGCTTGTGAGGTTACCTGCCTCAACCTCTCAGGAAGTGCATTCCAGATCCCTACCAACCTCTGGGTGAAAAAGGTTTTCCTCAAATCCCCTCAAAACCTCCCGCCGTTCACTTTGAAATTATGTCCCCTTCTTATTGACCCTTTAAAGAAGGGAACAGCTGCTTTCTATTATCCTGTCCATGCCCCTCATAATCTCATACATCTCTATGAGGATCCTAATCCAGCCTCTCTTCATCTAGCATCCTCGTTGTCCCAGTAAAGACAGATGTGAAGTACTTAATTAACTTAGTTACTTACTTTCCAACTGTTCTATATCCGACTGTATCCTTTGATAACCTTCTCCACTATCCACAACTCCACTAATCCTCATGTCATCTGTAAATTTACTATCAATGTCCTCCACCTTCACATACAGATTGTGCCTTAGTCTCTAATGGGCCTTCCTTTTCCACGGTTATTCTCTTCCCTGTGATAGACATAGAAATATCTCAGGATGCTTCGTAATCTTGCCTGCCAGTATTTCTCATACTGACATTCTGCTCTCCTAATTGCTTTCTTGAGATCCTCCCTGAACTTCCTGTACTCTCTAGGGCCCCTTGTTTTGCTCCCTTTGTACTGTTCAAGGCCTTTCTTTTGCTTTTTATCCAGTCCTGAATATTCCTAGTTTTCTGACCCTGTTGCTCTTACATTTCATTTCACCCTAAAGCAACATGTTGGGCCTGTACTCCCTCCCATCCCACCCCCCTCTATACCTCCCACTGTCCTACTGCGGATTTACCCTCAAATGATTGTTCTTGTTTGAGAGATGGTCACTGATGGGAGTACAGTCAGACCCAAAAGCAGAGGAGATATGAAATCTGAACGAAAGATAAATGCAGGATGTGAGAGGAGCCCAAGTGACAGTCCCAGCAAGCGTGTTGAGGGAGCTGACTAAAGTTTGGGAGACCGAGTGTTTGGGTTAAAGGGGCAGTATAGCCTTGGCAGGACATTGGGGAGGGAGACTGGTGACACCAAAAGGAAGCTCTCCCTTAGTTTCTTGCTTGATGCCAGCTTTCACAGTAAATTGGATTGGTAAACAGTTTGAGCATAGATTCTCTCTGCTATAGAGAAAACAGTGCCGACAATAAGATAAAGCTTTTTAGGCCCACAAAATGGGTAGGAAGGCTGCTGGCAGGCCATACAATTCACTTTGGAATACACTAGCAGAGGACCGCAGAGTACAGTCCTGAGTTGGTGCAAATAGTCGAAATACATCATTAATTATTCTTGTGCATAGAATCCAGAAAAGGACTTTGAAAACAGCATAAACATCTTGGATCATAAACACCATCAAAATAAAAATCTTAAGTAAAACATACTTATTAAGACAAAAGTGTGCTGTTACAAACTCAGATCTCAAGTTACATTGATTTTTTTTATATTCAGTACACTGGTTAACATGCTATAATAAAATTTGTTTTCTTTATTTTAATACATAATATTTTGATTACTAACTAAGTCTGTTAAAAGAACACGGAGAGAAGTGGGTTAATCAATGCAATAAATTTAGTGCTCACAGGAAGTTTACTCCAATTTGATGTGCAGTTTAACACAATACAATATTATTGCATTCATAATGTGAATAGATCCTGCTAAGTACAACCTGGCTTTCAAATTGCTCTGATCTGACTTGCCATTCCATATCGATTTTCAGACTTACTATGCAATCATTTTATGTGCTTGGGGCACAATTAAATGTTGAAATGTGGCCTTACTCAAATGCCTAATGGCCTTCTGCTGAATCCAAGTCCCTAACCATATGAATTGTGAAGAGGACTATTATTTGCAGAGGGAGCTAAAAATATTACTGCACACCACCACAACCAAACGAAAAGCAGTGGCTGGATTTAAACACATCAACTGCTGCATTAGAATATTTTTATAAATCTTTGCACAGCTACTCGCTTGATATTCTCACTTATCCTGAAGAATACCTTTTGCAAATGCTATTCCAGGAAAACTCACAGACATGCGTGAATTTCCAATTTCCAGAAAATCTCTCTATAATGTGATGACTCTGCCAGATGTCATTTATATGTTGCATGTTTTTCAATTGTAGCTTTGGGAAGGGATGTGAACAATTACAAACATAGCCTGAATTCATTAACCAATCTCTCCTTACAGTTAATACAGTCCAATCTAGCAACATCCTGGTAAAGCTAAATAAAACTGAAAGAACTGAGGAAGGGTCACCAGACCCGAAACGTTAACTCTGTTTTTTTCCTTCACAGATGCTGCCACAACTGCTGAGCTTTTCCAGCAACTTTGTTTTTGATCCTGGTAAAGCTATTTTGCACCAACTCCACATCATTTCACAGAATGGTGACCAGAACTACACACAATCCTCCAAATGTGGCCCAACTCAAGTCTTACACAGCTGCAACATGAGTTGCCAAAGTTTAAGATCAATGTTCCAACTGATGAAGGAAAGCATGTTGCACCTTTATCACCTTAGGCACTTGTATTGCTACTTTCAGGGAGCTATGAACATGTACTGCAAGATCTCTCTGTATATAAATGTTCCTCAGACTACTGCCATTTACTTCTGCAGTTGATCTCCCAAAATGCATCACTTCATACTTGTCTGGATTAAACTCCATCAGCCGTTTATCTGTCCAACTTTCCAAGTGATCTATATCCTACTGTATCCTTTGATAACCTTCATCACGATCCACAACTCCACCAATCCTCATGTCATCTGCAAATTTACTAATCCAGCAAGCACTAATCCTTGCAGAACACTACCTGCCAGAGAATTCCAGTCAGAACAGCACTCCTCCAGAACTACCCGCTGCCTTCCATAGTCAAGCTAATTTTGTATCCAATTTACCAACTCACCATGGGTCTCATGTATCTTAATCTTCTCACCAGCCTACCATGAGGGACTTGTCAAATGCTTCAGTAAGGTTCATGTCGACAAAACTCACTGCCCTACTCTCATCAATTATCTTCATTATTTCCTCAAAAAGCTCAATCAAGTTTGTGAGACAAAACCTCCACTGCACAAAGCCATGCTAATTATCCCTAATAAATCCTGTTGCTACAAATCTTTTCCAACAATGTTCCTACCACTTATGTAAGACTCACTGACCTGTAATTTCCTGGATTATCCTTGTTGCCCTTCTTAAACAACAAAATAATATTGGCCATTCTCTAGTCTTCTGGGACCTTGTCTGTGGCGAAAGAGGACACAAAGATCTCTGTCGAGATCCCAGCAATCTCCTCCCTTGCCTCCCTCCGTATCCTGGGATAGTTGCAATTCGGCCTCTGGGGCTTACCTAATGTCCTTCATGACACATTACAACTCCTCCTTCTTAACATCAAAAATATCCCTCCCTAGTCTTACCACCATCCATGTGGCGAATACTGATGTGAAGTACTCATTAAGGTCCTCACCCACTTCCTTTGGCTTCATGCATAAATTCTCTCCTTTGTCCTTGAATGGGCCTACCCTTTCCCTAATTACCCTTAAAATGCTTGGGATTCTCCATAACCCTACTTGTCAAAGACATTTCATGGTCCCTTTTCCCAAATCTTGTATCATTACCTTTCACCCACCTGGGAACATACTCATCCTGAATTCTGATTGACTGAGCTTTAACAGAAGCCCAGATGTCAGTTGTGGATTTACATTCAAACAGGATTTGCCTCCCAGGATTTCTGCCTAATACTGTTTTAATTAGCCTTCCCCAATTTTAGCACTTTCACCTGAGAGTCAGTCTTAACCATCCTTATCCTAACTATCTTAAAACTTACAGAATCAGGCCTACCCTTCTCAAAATTAAGATTCTGTAATGGCTACAACATTGTCATTCCATGTACTAATGTAGTCTCTTACCTCAAGAACAAAAACGGAATTTGCTGGAAAAGCTCAGCAGGTCTGGCAGCATTTGTGAAAAAAAATCAGAGTTAACGTTTGAGGACCGGTCACCCTTCCTTGGTTCACAGATGCTGCCAGGCCTGCTGAGCTTTCTCAGTAACTTCTGCTTTTTCTCCCTGATTTACAGCATCCGCAGTTCTTTCAGTTTTTAGTTAGTCACTTACCTCATCTGCCTTACCTATTATACTCCTTGTAATTACACAAATACACTTCAGAACACTTCAGGCTCATCTTCTGTGGAATTTTCTCTACATAAGCCTTTCCTTTTATTAAAAACTTTTGCCAACTGCCTGGTTTCCCATCATGGGGTCAAAGTGTTGGGCTTATTCCTCATTCCTAGTAAATGCATGCTTCCTGTCCTCTCCAATGGTTCCTTGTCTCTACTGCAAAATGTTACAGATTGTATTCAATATAGATAAGAATGTGAACCGCAGTACTCAAAGCCTGAGGTTTCCACGTTGAGCTGCACCAAATATCACGAAGGTTAAGATATTCTGAATGCCATCACTCCAGATTTGCCTGGCGGTAATCCTTTTTAACAATTTCCACTTACTTGGTGACCATTTTACCAGCTAAGATTATGAATATGGCCCATCACAAATGCATCCATTGGAGATAACCAGGACAAAATAACCAGGAGAGAGTACTATAGGCTCACACCTACTTTTTTTTAATGATGCCTGCTTTTCAGAACCTAAAGGTCACATAGGTGCTTTGTCAGTGACTTAGCAAAGGGATGTGTGTAAGGTAAGTGAGGAAGTAGGGTGGTAGGTAGAGGGTTTAGGCATCAGTGTGTCTGGTGAGTTGAATTCCAGGTGGATTAGGGCTCTGAGGTGTGAGGTAAGTCAATGAGTACTTAGGGAAGAATGGGAGGTTGGTGATGGAGCTGCTATGTCATGTCACGGCAAACAAGTTCAAGTTGAACTGGGGAATGAGTTTCAAGCCAAGCATTGTCAGATTGCAGTGGTGTCAGGTCCAGCTGCATTGGTGGGGAAGGACTACATTCTGGGCTTGCGGAGTGGGCGTTGGATCCAGTTGGAATGGGTGAAGTTGAGGCTGAGAGAAACAGGGCTAGATGTTGGGGGGCAGGCTCAAGTGGGCCTGGGCTATAGGGTGGGTGTTCCACTGTGGTGAGAGGGAAAGGGGACATAGGTTCAGTGGTGAATCGGTTTAATATTTACCAGGACTTCAAGTAGGCTTTTTATTCTTTAATTTTTCCTGTGCAATTGTCAAGCTGAAGTGAGTCAGAACCCTTAACTCTCAGACGTTAAACAGAATTTTCCCCAAAGATATTAGACATAGGGGAGTTGTCCATTGGGAATTTCAATTTTCCAGGAAACTCCTTGGGAGTTGGATGCATTGAGGATCCCACATTGGCCTGATGTGCAACTCCAGTTGTAGCTGCTCCAGCAACTATTTGGCCATCTGGGTCACTGTTATCATTCAAAGCCATTTTGATTCCCTAAACAAAACCTTTTATACAGCTCATTATTCAACACATCATTGAGAAGAACGCTTGCTATCAAGAAATTGTTTTAAAAAAACACCCTCTTCGTAAATTTAAAAATAGCTGAGTGTCTCTCAAAGGAGCCAGACCAGAAGCGAACGCCACAATGTGAAGACAGCAATTTGATTAGAGAGACTGATAACTTGAAATACCTTTGTACTTCATGTGACAAAAAACACTTTACTGAGGCACAACAGTTCATTGATCAGCAGCAAAGAGATGTCTGCTTTAAAAAAAAAGTCAGTTTAATCAAGTACCATCTTAGTACAAACAAAGTACATTTGATGACAAGCAGTATCTCCCATGAGGAGAAAAATCAATTTTCATTCCACAATCATAAAAGGATCGACCAAAGTGACCTAAAACTGTGTTTATAGGGAGAGAAGGGTCATTGAATTGGTTAGAGTGTTAGAAAAATTGACAGCCTGTATACCTTTTAGATTTGATCAAGTAACAACCTCACTTCACAAATTACTGTTTAAAGAAAAGCTCAATAGCTCAACAGCCACAAGTAAATCACATCAAATTGGCATTAAACAATATTTGAGGAAATACTTCAATGTAAGTATGGACCCTTCATATTCAACACTTTAGACTGATACCTGAAATTAATGCACCCAGTTTTGTGCTGAAATTATTACCATACAGCTTTTCCTACATTTGTTGCTTATGTTGTATCATTGCATAGATTTCCAAGCAGACTGGCCAGTATCTTTAAGACAGTTATATGACAATACAGCATGAGACTTTCTAGCATAAAGGTACCAGACTTCAGTCACTCCCTCGATACAACAGAGTAAATGTAGTCAGTCAGTTGTGTGTCTAATGTACAGTAACATCACTAACCATATAATGTAGACTATGTGTCAGATCTGAACTTGGAGTGATTGGATGGATTTTGCAAAAATGACTTATCACAACTGCTGCCGCCTTTTTCAGCCTTTAGCATTTTCTTATTGCTACAAACTAATTGTCATGACTACCTTTTAGTGCTCGCTTGTTGGCATGATGCAGTTTGATGTTTACTATATGTTAGCCTATGAAAAATGTACCACAGAGTCAGGTTCTTATTGAGTCAGATGTCTTGAAGTTTATTTGCAACAGTTACTATTTCCACAGCCACAACTGCATCATGCTAACAGTTGTGATAAGTCATTTTCGCAAAAGCAATCCAACCACTCCAAGTTCAGATCTGACATTGAAACTTCAACCAAAACTAAAGTGTTACAAACGCATAAGAATCACAGCACTATCTCTCTCCTTCCAAAAGAAAAGTGAGTTTACTCGATGCCAAATGCAGCTCAGGATTTTTAAAATGTCAGCTAAAAGGTATTGAAAGGATAGCTCCTACCTAAATAAAGCTATCGTATCAACAAAAAATCCAGAGACCTGAAAGAAAGTGTTTATTTGCATTAAAAAGGTTTACCAGTTTACAGTGTTGGTTGTCTCCACCAACTTGTCTCTCAGAAAAGGCACAAAGGCAGACAGAAAAGGTGCATATGATGTCACAACTCTCTAATAAATAAATAACACCTAGATTGCTATTACAAACCTGCAAATTTAAAGGTAAGCAATAAATAAAAACTGCTACTTGTAAGGCTACAGTAAATATATAAAACCTTTGAAGTCAATGACAAGAATTAAAAATAGACAAAGCACTACACTGCAGGTATAAACAGATATATATGCTGGACAGCATAAATTCTGAAGAGCATAAATCTACCGAAGAGAAATGGAGGCAAACATTTATCCATGGAATTGCACACTTGTAACATTTTGTCAGAACTTCAGTTAGTTAAAAAAAGGAATCAATTTTATTTTATGGATCAGTAGATAACTGATAAGGAATGACTGTCGTCTAGTTTCTTCTTTGTGCACTGATGCATTAAGCAGAAAATAAAAATTCTATGGTATTTCTTATCATACTCCAAAAATTCATACACAATGTGTACAATTACATTTCAATGCAGCAACAAAGGAACAATGGGGTTTTGCAGGTGCATTTTATCTTGTATAAGATAGTATCAGGTTGACATAAAAGTAGCTATTGTGAAGAACTGTTGATGAGTTCTAACTTTGGACCAAGATTTATCTCCTAAACTATAACAGTTAAAATAAAAAAAAGAGTTCTCATCTGGCCATTATCTTATTGCTGTAGGTGGGACTTCGTGTGGGAATTGGTTGCATTGTTTCTTACATCACTACACTGCCGACATTGATTTCCACAGCTTGCTTTGTAAAGTTAAGGCATTTAAGATGACATTGGATAATTACTTGAATAGAAATAGTGCGCAAGGATATGGGGATAAAGCAGGAAATTGGCACTAGGTAACAAAGTTTGTTCGAAGAGCTGGTGAAGGCAAAATGGCCTGAATGGCCCCCTTCTGCACTTTAACACCTCGGTGATACCCAACGGATGCTTTGTAAATGCAACTTCTTCCTTCTTAGAGAAAAGATATTCATCTTAATATGGTATGAAAATGTGTAAGATAGTCTTTAAATTAAGACAACCATCTCTCAAATACATCACCTTCAACCAGATGTTTCTCAAAACAAAAGTATGAACTATGTGTTTTGATCATTATGCCATTCTCACATTGAGAATAATGTGATTACACAACAGGATGTCGTCTGAATCTAACAGTAAACACTTTGTCTTAATTACAGCTGATAGACAATTATTACGGAGGTGTTAGCATTAGAAAGTAAAAATATAAAATTAAACCTGCAAAATTTGACAAGGCTCAAAAGTAAGTATGTAAATCATGATGTTCCCTGTTAGTTTTAATAGCTATGGAGTGACAGCACATCTGAGGAGGCATTGTAAAATTGTCAGGGGTCCACAAAAAGTTCAAGCTAGTCTGTGCATTTAAAGTCAGTGTTAAAGAGGAGACCTATTTCAACTGGAGTTGTTATTTGAACTTATTTTACAACTGACTTTAACTTGGGTGTGTCAGAAGGTTGGGAAAATAGGGAGGCCATGGACTCCAAGATTTGGTGATGCTGCACTGGAGCCTGTGTTGTTGAGGCTGATTGCTGGCTATGTTTCTTGGGAACTTGCATGGCTGGAGAAGCTTGCCATGCTGGGGGCTTCCCAGCTTCCACGCTGCTGGCACTATGCTTAAAGCTCGGCTGCACACTGCTTCTGATTTTATTTATCAAGAACTATGGTGCTTAAACACTCTCACTGAGGTCCAGGCGAAGGAAAGCTCATTCATCCCCTGAATAGGGGATTGGAGAGTTGATGAATGGGGTGAAGAAGTGGAGGGCCATTTTTCCCTATGGTCCACCACGGGAGACCAGACCAGGAGACCCAGTTGTAGTCAGGGTTAGTTCTATGCCTGGGTGAAGAAGGATGTCCCACAGTGTCAGAAGGCGGCCAATGATCTTCTGGGCTCCACCCGGGTAAGTACCACCATCCTCACTTTGCCTTTATAAGGTCAGCACTTATTTTAAGTCAGTCACTGCACATACCCTTTACTAAGGCTCATGCACTACACCTTTCACAATTGCATGCTTCATGTCAGCTCTCACACCCTCATCGTCTTGATGTACTGACCATCCCTGCCCTCTGTGTTTTCTTCTCACTGCAGACAGATCACTACCTCTGTTCAGGAATTATTTTTAATTACTCCCCCATTCACTTCCGTCATACTCAACATCTCCTTTGTCTCATTGCAGCAAAAAACAATAGGCCTAACCCCCACCCAGACTCTCCGCATTGCCTGAACTGACCCATTTGCAACCCATGAACTTGGTTGCACTTGATCTAGATAACAGGCTAGGGCCCCACCCCTGGACTGCACAGGCACAATTCCCCAGACTCTGCTAGGACCAAGTACCTGACTAGCCATGGTCAAACCCCTGGTCCAGAACAGATCAAGTCCCTTTATTTGACTATACTGGGACTTGCTGACTGACAGCAGTTTTCCTTCACTAAGGACTGCACCCCTTTGACCGAAAGACTTGGCTATTTGCTTGAAGCACATGCAATACATCTGCCAAACAAACTGGTGGAACATGCAGTTGGTGTGCTGCTGGTGTAGCATGGTGCTACACAATGAAATACCGACTCCTTTGTCACAACTGTCCATAATGACATGCTGCCAGTCTCTCCCATTGCAATAAAAAAACAATGTAAGCCACACAGAGGCTAGCAGCCTGTAACTGACCACTAAAGACCCAGTGCACAATGTAATAATGTCCCTACCTCTGGATCAGGAGGCACTAGTTCAAGTCTCACCTGCTCCAGAGGCATATAAGACATTTCCAAGCTGGTTGATTAGAAAATGTCTGTTACAAGCAAGAACAACTCAATGTGTGGCTGCCACAGTGGAAGATCAGACTACAGTCACACAAGAACAGTTTGCTGCCATCATTGCTGCAGTTACCAATATTGACAGCAGATCGAAGGGAAATCCAGCAATCAGATTACTGCTAACGGATTACGAGATGGCTAAAGCACCATCCTGGAATGGACACTAAGGAGCATAGCCCCTCTGTCTTTTCCCAGGCAGATTTCACTCATCCTTCCACCAGCACTCGCTGATGGTTGTCCATCAGCCAGGCAGCTGTGACTACTAACACTTATACTCAGGTGCTGCATTCAAGACTTGACCTTGTTGGATCTGTGCTGCTCAAAGACATTCTGAAAGATCATCTGCTGGCCTCTCTATTCAAACTGAGCAGTATGGCTAGTGGAAGCATGCCATCACTGGGGTAGGTCTGCAGAAGGAGTTGGCGGAGACAAAAGCAACAGAAAGCACATACTAATTGGAGTTTAAGCAATTCAAAAGATTGCCCAAGTTCTCTGTCAAAACACAAAATGTGATTTAGGAACATGCCACTGCTAAAATACTTTAATATGCATGTCTAGTTCTATTACTCATGAACATTTATGCATATTCTAGTCTGGTAAGAATCAGGTAGAATATTTGGATTGCTCAAAAGGCTGTAAGAAGACATGAAATGACCAATACATGGATACAATGTCAATAGTAAATTGCAAGGTGCTGGTATTTTGGAAGTGGTGGATTAAATCCAGTTTGAGAGCATAAATGAGACTCACACTGGAGAACGGTGGGTGAATCATGCTTCCTGCTTTGACAGGAACTGTTAATTTGGGTTGAGCTTCAGCAAGTTTCCTTGATGTGAATTTACTAACAACCTAAGAAGGCCATGAGAGCTTGCATGTCAGAAATGTGTGACTAAGATCCTGTAGATTATACTACTTTTTTAGTTGATATTCCTTGACAGCAGTGTTAGTCACAACTGAAATATCTTAAAGCTTTCCGTTTCAGAATTTTATTGGCAAAGAAAAATGACTTTATTTTTAATAAGATTTGGCATGTCATTCTGATAGTGACAGCTAATGGTAAGAATGTGAACTTATTGTGGTTGCATTTTTTTCTGATTAGGATGAGGCACTGAAATAAAGAGCTCTAGTCTGGTCCATAATTTCTGGAGAGTTAGGGTATAGCTCTCAATGAGAAATATTATAATATTTAATTCCCTTCCTCTCATGGGTGCACTGGAAGTGCAGTTAGATTCTGGCAGGTCGATTTTCAATATCAACATTTTGCTTGCTTTAGATTGCATCAGAGTGAAGAGCAAGACACAGGTGAGAAAAAGCAGGTGGTGGTGACAGATTGGAATGCAGTCATTTCCAGGTCTTAACACATCAGAATCACATCAATAAAACTAAACATATTGTTTTTAATATCTACCTTAAAGTTCTGTTTATTAGCAGAAAATGGTCCAGCCCTTTTCAATGCTGTTAACTAATGTAGTATTCATTTCTTAGGGGAATCAACTCCACGTAACTATGATTTTACAGACAAAATCTTCAAAATTTATTTTGAACAACAGTTAGATCATCCGTGTCTTTTTATTACTTTACAAGTTCTTGATTTTCTCCCAGTTTTTTCCCTAATGTGTTTGGTCATAACATTTACTCACATTTGAATCCAGCTGTTATCCAAAATCTTGTCATTTCATTTGGTTCATTTTCTCCTTTTACATCAGTCCATGATCGTGTAAGTTCAGATGTTCAACAAATGTTACAAGTTTGTTTAAGAAATATTTTAAAAAAGGACCTAAATGGGTTCTTGATAAATACACTCATCTCTGTCTCAGAACAAAGCATTGTCCATCTATCATCACTTTCTGTTTTAAATTATCAAATTTAAACTTAACTAATTAAATATAACACTAATTATGAATGCTTTCAAGAGTTGTTGTTATGCAATACTTTATCAAGTATCTTTGAAAAATCTCAGTGAAATAGATATCATTTCTGTTGACCCAACTAACTCTTCAAAGAAATCGAGTAGATTGATGAGCTATGACTCCTGTTTTAGCTTCCCTTCTGACTACAATTTGTGACTTCAATGCTGTTTGATGAGTATTGATAGCACCTTGTAAAATTAATAGACCCAATAGACTACTGTAAGTGTACAGATATCTTAATACATTCTGGATTCTATAACAATTGTTGATTTTAGTAAGTTGCTTACCTCATTTACAGCCTTAACTGTCCAGTGCACAGATCAGTAATTTGATAGTACACTTCCTAAAAATTCTTTCTGTTCTGAGGCACAGGTAGTCACTGAGAAAGACATGGCACAGCCACTTTTATAAATTCATGTTCTGAATGAAAAGCTTGCCTGCTGCTATTACACACCAGGAATTCGGACATTGAGATCAGTGGCAGTTGGAGGATTTCCGCTGATGGATGGATAAACTTAACAGAGCAGACTGACCTTTATACCAAAACCAATGTTATTTTCTGTGATCAAGGACATTTGCTGTCTGTCCTCTCATTAAGAGAATGAGCATTTGGACAAGATACTGGTGAACTGTTGGTACAGCAACAATTAGCTGACAAAGGTTGCTGCCTTCAGAGACGACGAAATGTAGACTGGGACACACTAATATAAAAGACTACTTTTTTAATGTTCTCATGGGACTTAGGTAATCAGAAAAAAATAGTCATTTTTTGAATGTAGCTAAAATAAAACCCCTATTTTTTTTTGGCAAGGCGCAGGACAATTCCTTTCATATGCTTGGGTATAATTCTATTGTATTGAGAAATGAAAAAGTGGATAACAAATTCACTTAAATGAGCCCAGCATGTTAAATTGACAGAACAAGGTTGCACATTGTGTTGCCAAATGAGAAATGTTCTTTGTTCTATGCTGCATGGAAGAGCGTGGTGTAGGAGCCTTAGTACGACTGTAATTAGCTCAAATAAAATGTCTCCTGTTGAAATTTTCTTCTATTTTCTTTCCCGCTAGGAAGAAATGCTAACCCAGGAGAAACAATACAAACAGCTAGTAAATAATGAAAAAAAAATTCCTCTGACAATCAGTCACTGGTGGGGTTGTGCAATATCAGTCAATCTCCAGGACATACATCCTCGACCAAACTGGATTTTAACCAATCAGAGTCTATTTGGTCAATTAATAAATGAAGTCCAAATGTGCTATATCACTTGGTTCCAACTCGGGACTTCAAGCCTGCAACCTCAATTTGGTAAATTATTACCTTCTCTTTCAGGCACTGACTTCAGTAAGCCTCTTAGGAATAGGTTTACAACCTGGAGCCTCACCCGCCAAGCATCCACATCAAGAATTCAGAAATATACCCCCACAACTGTCTGGGGCATATGCTCAAATTTCTAAACTGTGTCAATAGGTGTCAAGCTTCTCAGCCAGAAACCTAGACAAGCATGTTTACACCAATATAATTTGGACCTTAATGCATAAATATTCTCCCAGCATTTTCATTAAAGGACACTGTTGCCTCACATTCACTACTTGATAAGCTATACCTGACAAGGCATGCTAATACTGGTGCTGGTGTAATTGGTCAAATTGGAAGAACACCTGTTTTCTTAGAACTAACATTTATTTCACAGTGAGTCAGAAAATTTACCCATCCATTTCATTTTCTTCAGCATTTACTGCACACAGGTACAACCACATGAAAATATTTAAAGCTTTTAATTTGTTTTATATGTGTTAAAGTTTAAGGTTGTGTTTTAAATTGTGATAATTATTGTTTCCTTTTTGATCAAGCGAAGTGTCTGTCAAAGCTTCTATTGTTTCTTCTAGAAATTAGCGTACAATTTTCTTTTGTAACTACCCATGGGACATGCATTAATCGTTCCTGAGTAAGCATCCTAATGGAACTGCAATCACATTACAATGAAATCAACACACTTAACTACAGGCAGCAACCATGCAAGGATCATTTAACTTGTGTCACAGTGAGCTGTAAAATTCAGAATAATGAACCTGCCTGAATAAACTGGGAGAGGTTTAAACCTTCCGAATGTTAATCTTTTGCTCAGGGATCGCTCATAAATTTATTTCAGTGAGAATTATTTTACTGAGAGCATTTTTTAAGTTTGGATCAGTTTTTATGACTGGGGTTCCATGAAAAAACATGAAAGTCACCATGCTCATGGAAGATCATAGGCTGCTCTCTCATTTGAGAGAAGGGACTGGTGCTGAGTTTAATTTGAGGGTCACCATGCCTCAGACAAGGAGAGAGGTTGATAAATTGGGTAATCTCATGCTAACCTTAGCCAGTATGCGAATTAAACCCAACGCTGTAAATGTCAATCTGCATCACTAATGAACTGCCAACTGAGCTTCTTTTTATTCATTCATGGGTTGAGGGCGTTGCTGGCTAGGCAGAATTTATTGTCCATCCCTAACTGCCCAGAGGGCAGAATCAACCACATTGCTGTGGGTCTGCAATCACATGTAGGCCAGACTAGGTAAGGATGGCAGTTTCCTTCCCCAAAGGACCTTAATGAGCCAGGTGGGTTTTTCCAACAATCGGCAATGAATTCACAGTCATCATTAGAATCATTTATTGAATTCAAATTTCACCGTCTGCCATGGCAGGATTCGAACCCGGGTCCCCAGGACATTATCTACGTATCTGGATTAACAGAGCAGCTAACCGACCTCCATAAAAATACAATTATTTTGAAAGTATTTACTGTTTTCAAATTTGACATCCACATAAATCATCTCAAAGTATAAATCAGAAAAAAAATTAGTATAGCATTATCTTGGTTGTGCGAATGCTGCTTTAACTGAGGACAATTTCTAAAATTTCACAGAATTGATTTTGACAGTAACTTTTAAATAATAGGGGACAAAACTAGATGACATCTGTCAGCGGCATTAATTGTGTGTTTAGACACTGTCATTTTTTTGTTATTTTGTGAAACTAAATTGAATATAAATGAATAAAACAACTACAGGGGGATATAATCTTTAGCACAACACTGGATCTTAATTATTGAACAACTGAAGGATGACACATTATAGTTCAACGCAACCTAACCCAACAATAAAATCTAATGATGTTGCTGTCAAATTGCAGGGGAGTCACCCTTGACATGAAATCTGATTTTATCTTCACATTATACTACCATAAAAGTACTTCAATATATTTATTGTCAAAATTGTCTGATAAATTATATTACAGCCTGCTTACTTAAAACATTGTGTTTACGGTTATCCTACTTCCAAGAGGCGACCAAGACAAATAGCTAAAAAAACACCCAAAAAACTCGCATGGAATTTGCCTAGATAACAAAGTGTGGAGCTGGATGAACACAGCAGGCCAAGCAGCACCATAGGAGCACAAAAACTGACATTTCGGTCCTAGACCCGACTGATCTAAAATCCCCCAATGCATTTAATAAGTCACATAAGAAAACTGTGCTTCACTTAGTCAAATGCATGAGTCTCAAAATCATGGTTTCAACGTATCTATGGTCAGAGAACTGAGCTTCCTGGTGATTTTTTATTTAATCATGTATTTCAGCAAGAAGTTTTATATATTTAAAAAACAATCTTTTTAGCCTAGGAAGAGGATTTTTTTTTCTGTTTCCAACATCATGTGCCTTTATGTTCACCTAGCATTGAGAAAAGGTCTTGGTGATATACAAACAAGCAGTCATGATCATAATGTACTTGAGGAAAACCTTGGACTTGCAGACATTATAAGTTCCCTAGTAGAAGTTCCAAGAACTATGTGTTAGTTATTATCAATAAGGCATTTTGGACAGTTTCAAGTATTTCAGGGTATAACTATCGTTTCAATTTTTTTCCAGTCAGTTTTCATTAATAATGATTTGGTTATTACCATTTCCATCTTCCTGATGTTAATAGGGCAAGTAAAGAAAACAAAACTATCACCTTTCCTCTTATAATTACTCCAGCCTTAAGGTAACAAGGTCATTTCAGACCTCAGAGAGTAGTCATCCCTGTCCTCTTATGACTCACCCCAGCCCAGGTAAGAATCAAGTCAGGGATACAGGCAATGGTCAACAGCATGATCAGAGAATTTTCAATGATGAGAGCTGGGAGTTCAAGGGTCAACTGCTAATTACAGGTGAGCAATCTATGGAAAGAGGATTTGTAGAGCATTTAAGCGCATAGGAAGACAATGGGAAACCATCTTATGCATTGTTTTCTCTCGTCATATTGCTTAAATGAGCTTTAAAATGAAAGACACTTACAAGCATGAAACAAGGAAAGACCAGGACTGCAATACATGAAGTAAGAAGCAAAGGACCCATCCTCAGACAGATATAACTAACAGGCTAGGGTCTAGGCCTGAAACGTCAGCTTTTGTGCTTCTAAGATGCTGCTTGGCACTGCTGTGTTCATCCACCTCCACATCTCGTTATCTCGGATTCTCCAGCATCTGCAATTCCTATTGTCTCGTAATTTGCCACTTGTTGCTAAAGAAACTTACTTGGCGGTATGGATGCAGCTGTTCTTTCATCTTAAGGATTACAGTAACACATCAACATCAATCTTCTAATCAACACAATGTAGACAATCAGCATTTGCTCAATGAGATGAGGGAGTTAACATAGAACATAGAATAATACAGCACAGAACAGGCCCTTCGGCCCTCGATGTTGCGTCAAACTGTGAACTAATCTAAGCCCCTCCCCCTACACTATCCCATCATCATCCACATGCTTATCCAAGGGCTGTTTAAATGCCCATAATGTGGCTGAGTTCACTACATTGGCAGGCAGGGTGTACCATGCCCTTACCACTCTCTGAATAAAGAACCTGCCTCTGACATCTGTCTTAAATCTATCACCCCTCAATTTGTAGCTATGCCCCCTCGTACATGTTGACGTCATCATCCTTGGAAAAAGACTCTCACTGTCCACCCTATCTAATCCTCTGATCACCTTGTATGTCTCTATTAAATCCCCTCTTAGCCTCCTTCTCTCCAATGAGAACAGACCCTAGTCCCTCAGCCTTTCTTCATAAGGCCTTCACTCCAGACCAGGCAACATCCTGGTAAATCTCCTCTGCACCTTTTCCAATGCTTCCACATCCTTCCTGGAATGGGGCGACCAGAACTGTACGCAATATTCCAAATGAGGCCGCACTAGCGTTTTGTACTGTTGCAGCATGACATCACGGCTCCGGAACTCAATTCCTCTACCAATAAAACCTAACACACCATCAGCCTTCTCAACTGCACTATCAAACTGGGTGGCAACTTTCACGGATCTACGTACATGGACACCAAGATCCCTCTGCATATCCACACTATCAAGAATCTTTCCATTGATCCGGTATTCTGCCTTCCTATTCTTCCCAAAGTGAATCAACTCACATTTATCTGCATTGAACTCCATTTGCCACCTTTCAGCCCAATTCTGCAGTTTATTGAAGTCTCCCTGCAACCTGCAACATTCTTCCACACTGTCCACCACTCCACCGACTTTAGTGTCATCTGCAAACTTACTAACCCATCCACCTCTGCCTGTGTCCAAGTCATTTATAAAAATGACAAACAGCAGTGGTCCCAAAACAGATCCTTGAGGCACACCACTAGTAACCGGACTCCAGGCTAAATACTTTCCATCAACCACCACTCGTTGCCTTCTTATAGAAAGCCAATTTCTAATCCAAACTGCTAAGTCTCCCTCAATCCCATGCCTCCACATTTTCTCCAATAGTCTACCATGTGGAACTTTACCAAAGGCTTTACTGAAATCCATATACACCACGGCAACTGCCCTACCCTCATCCACATGCTTGGTCACCTTCTCAAAAAACTCAATGAGGTTTGTGAGACACGACCTGCCCTTGACGAATCCATGTTGACTATCTCCAATCAAATTGTTGCTTACTAGATGATTATAAATCCTATCTCTTATAATCCTTTCCAAAACTTTTCCTACAACAGATGTAAGGCTCACTGGTCTATAGTTACCTGGGTCATCTCTACTGCCCTTCTTGAACAGCTTGACCTGCTGTGTTCTTCCAGCCCCATGCTTTGTTATCTCAGCCAAAATCTTTGTTCACACAATGTCTTTAATTTCCCTTGGTGGACACAGTACTCTCAATTTTCCTGTTACACACTTTTTCCTCAAAAGAATGCATTTTTTTTTGGAAATCAAGCAATCAATTCTTTCGCTAATAGCCATTTCATATTTACTGTCAGACCTTTAGTTGTACTTTTTCAAAACACCACAACTACCTTTCTCCTGACATCTTCACAATTTCTCTTGTGAAGACTTAAAGCTTTAGTTTCAGATTTAATCACATCGCTTTAACTTTAATGGAAAATACTTTCACACTATTGTCACTCTTCCCTAAAAGTTCTTTTACAACAAGATTGCTAATTTACACTCTCTCATTGTATAATACTAGGTCTAAAAAGAGCTTGTTCTCGCAACATATTGCTCAAAAATTATCTCAAACACATTGCAGGAATTCTCATTCTCCTTTCCCTGCAGTCTTTCGTCTTCAGGAATTCTCCAAGTGCTCATTCAATTTACCCAGCCTATATGCAGCTTTAAGTCATGCATGATTTGCTTTGCAATGTGCACCTCTGATATTCTGATGTACAGCACTGCCAAAAAGGTGTCCAATAAATCCTGAGAAAGGTATCGGCAGACAATCTGATGTGTCAACACTGGCCTGTAGCAGTGCAGTTGAGGGATTGCTGATTAGGCTGTGGTGAGAAGGTGAGTAAAACTAATCAAATTCTCCAAATGTTTCTTTTGGCAGAAGGGGCTGACCCTTTTATGCCTATTCAATTTGTTTCAGAGCTGCTTTCAAGCAGCCTCCAGAGACGGCTAAAACCCTTAAGAAGCAACATGACAATAATCATTTGAGCATAACAGATTAGAGGCAGAACCTTCTTCTTGGAAGTTGGGATACACTGTGCTTGTATTATCCTACCATGATGAACAAAATGAATTCCTGTTTCGAATCCAATATATTCACCGTCGTTGTGTACACAAATCTGAACAGTGGCTTTTGAATTGATGATCTTAGCATTTAAAAAAAAAGGTGTGAATTCAGAGCCAAAGTTACAAATCCACCCTAAAATGTGGTATGGCCCACAAATACAGTACCAACAATTTGCATAAATTATTGCATCTTTAACACTACAAGACGATTCATAGAATGATTATCTGACTAAATTTAATATATGCCAAAAACATGGCCAAAGAGGAAGATTTAAGGAACATCTTGGGAGAAGAGACAGCAGTTGAGTTGAAATGATCTGGGACAATGCGTAGGAATTAAGTAGCTGAGAGTATAACCTACAATGGAGATACAAGAAGCAAGAATCAGTAGAACATAAATTTATCAGGAATTAATTCTTCTCCACCCTGTTACTGATCCAGTAAAGCATATTTGAAAATGGGGGTGGGGCTAGGGT
The DNA here is from genome assembly GCF_030684315.1 of Stegostoma tigrinum. Lineage (NCBI taxonomy): Eukaryota > Metazoa > Chordata > Chondrichthyes > Orectolobiformes > Stegostomatidae > Stegostoma > Stegostoma tigrinum. Next base: position 79,093,991 of record NC_081355.1, on the reverse strand, counting down.
CATTTCATCAGGCAGAAGGTTGCAGGGTGGGGACCATGTCACCACTCTGCCTTCAGCCAGTTCAATTCAGAATGAGAAAACTGGTAGATGGAATTGCAGCCTGGAAGTAGTTGAGGTGTTTAATTGGGCAATTTATGCTCTCTTGGCATTCAACCAACAGCAGGCAGGCAGGGGGAGGAGGGGCTTTTCCATGTTAGCAATCCCAAAAGCAAACCAGTGACAGCTTTCCCTGTGGCTCCTGGAGTGGGGGAGGTTTCCCCTGCTTCAAGGCACTCAAAGGGATTTGACATTGAGAAAAGGCAGGCGAATCTTTGACAGCCAACCTTTACCCTTGCCTCTCAGCCCTGTCCAATCATCACTCCTTGCCTGTGCTCTCCTTAATGCAGTCACCCACCTTTGGAGTCAGGTCCCTCATTGATGCTGTTATTGCCTGACAGACACATAATACGATGGACACTTCCAAACAGAAGCAAAGTGGGGTGTTCACCAGGCCTGCAACAAACAGGCTAGTCCCCGTCAAATAGTGATTGGAGATTTTAATTTTCCCAACATTGACTGGGATTCACTTAGAGTTAGGGGTTTAGATGGAGCAGAATTTGTAAGGAGCATTCAGGAGGGTTTTCTAGAGCAGTATGTAAGTAGCCTAACTCGGGAAGGGGCTATACTGGACCTGATGTTGGGGAATGAGCCTGTCCAGGTGGTTGAAGTTTCAGTAGGGGATTACTTTGGAAATAGTGATCACAATTCCGTAAGTTTCAGAATACTTGTGGACAAAGACGAGTGTGGTCCTAAAGGAAGAGTGCTAAACTGGGGGAAGGCCAACTATAGCAAAATTTGGAAGGAGCTGGGGAATGTGGATTGGGAGCAGTTGTTTTAGGGTAAATCCACATTTGATATGTGGGAGGCTTTTAAAGAGAGGTTGATGGGTGTGCAGGACAGACTGCACTGTGAAAATGAGGGATAGAAAGGGCAAGATTAGGGATCAATGGATGACAGGTGAAATTGTGAGACTAGCAAAGAGGAAAAAGGAAACATGCATGGGGTCTAGGCGACTGAAAACAGATGAAGCTTTGGAAGAATATCAGGAAAGTAGGGCCAATCTGAAACGAGGAATTAAGAGGGCTAAAAGGAGTCATGAAATATCTTTAGCAAATAGGGTTAAGGAAAATCCCAAAGCCTTTAATTAGCACATAAGGAACAAGAGGGTATTTAGAGAAAGCGTTGACCCACTCAAGGACAAAGAGGGGTAGTTATGCGAGGAGTCAGAGACAATGAGTGAGATTCTTAATGAATACTTTGTGTCGGTATTCACCGAAGGGAGGGACATGACGCATGTTGAGGTTAGGGATAGATGTTTGATTATTCTAGGTCAAACCAGTATCAGGAGGGGGGAAATATGTTGGGTATTCTAAAAGGTATTTGGGTGGACAAGTCCCCAGGTCTGGAATGGGATCTATCCCAGGTTACTGAGGGAGGCGAGAGAGGAAATAGCTGGGGCCTTAACAGATATCTTTGCAGCATCCTTGGGCACGAGTGAGTTCTCGGAGGACTGGAGAATTGTTAATGTTGTCCTCTTGTTTAAAAAGGGCAGCAAGGATAATCCAGTTAATTATAGACCGGTGAGCCTGAAGTCAGTGGTGGGGAAGCCACTGGAGAAGATACTGAGGGATAGGATCTATTTACATTTGGAAGAAAATGGGTTTATTAGTGATAGGCAGCATGGTTTTGTGCAGGGAAGGTCATGTCTTACTAATTTGATAGAATTCTTTGAGGGAGTAACAAAGTTGATAGATGAGGAAAAGACTGTAGATGTCCTATACGTGGACTTCAGTAAGACATTTGATAAGGCTTCCCATGGTAGGCCGATGGAGAAAATAAAGTTGCATGGGGTCCAGGGTGTATTAGCTAGATGGTTCAAGAACTGGCTGGGCAACAGGAGACAGAGTTGTAGTGGAAGGGAGCTTCTCAAAATGGAGATCTATGACCAGTGGCGTTCCACAGGGATCCATGTTGGGACCACCGTTGTTTGTGATATACACAAATGATCTGGAGGAAGATATAGGTGGTCTGCTTAGCAAGTTTCCAGATGACGCTAAGATTGATGGAGTAGCAGATAATGAAGGGGACTGTTAGAGAATGCAGCAGAATATAGATAGATTGGAGAATTGGGCAGACAAATGGCAGATGGGGGTCAATCCAGGCAAATGTGAGGTGCTGCATTTTGGAAGATCCAATTCAACAGCGAACTATACGGTAAGTGTAAAAGCCCTGGGGAAAATTGATGCACAGAGAGATCTGGGTGTTCAGGTCCATTTTACCCTGAAGGTTGCAATGCAGGTTGATAGTGGTCAATAAGGCATATGGCTTGCTTTCATTCATCGGACGGAGTATTGAGTACAAGAGGTGGCAGGTCATTTTGCAGTTGTACAGGACTTTGGTTCGACCACATTTGGAATACTGCATACAGTTCTGGTCGCCACATTACCAAAAGGATGTGGACACTTTGAAGAGGGTACAGAGGAGGTTCACCAGGATGTTGTCTGGTATGGAGAGCGCTGGCTATGAAGAGAGGTTGAGTAGAGTAGGATTATTTACGTTAGAAAGATGGATGGTGAGGGGGACCTGATTTAGATCGACAAAATTATGAGAGGTATAGACAGGGTGGATGCAAAAAGCTTTTTTTCCCAGACCAGGGGACTCAATTACTACCGGTCACGATTTCAAGGTGAGAGGGGAAAAGTTTAAGGGAGATATGGGTGGAAAGTTCTTTACGCAGAGGGTGGTGGGTGCCTGGAATGCGTTGTAAGCAGAGGTGGCAGAGGCAGGCACGATGGCGTCATTTAAGATGCATCTAGACAGATACATGAAGGGGTAGGGAGTAGAGGGGATACAGATCTTAGAAAATAGGCGACAGGTTTAGATAGAGGATCTGGATCGGCGCAGGCTTGGAGGGCTGAAGGGCCTGTTCCTGTGCAGTAATTTTCTTTGTTCTTTCTTTGCTCTTTGCATTAAATTTTGCCCGTGGAGGGTTTTGAACACAAATATAAGAATTGTAAAAGTGTACCATTATTTAACAGTGCTAAAACTTGGTTTTGTCTCTGTTGATGTCAAAGATGCAAAATATTGCTCATTTGGTTATTCTCCCTGAAGCTACTTGGCACATTTCAGCTGAGTGACTCTGCTGCGTATGGAAATGTGGGCTTTATGGGAAAGGCAAATTACATTTAATTTTATGCATTTACTGCAGGGAAGGGATTGTTAAAAACAAAACAAATTTTAACTTATAATTCCCTAGAATATGACTTCATCTTTGGCTGTACTCCCCTTACATTTCCGTTCTCATTGTAGTCCACGAATAAGCAAGCCAAATTGTTACTGCATGACAACATTTACTCATTTTGCTCTTAAAGCAGTGGAACTAATCGAAGTGACACTTTGTATAAGTAGTCTCAATGTGAAGCAGTGACATTGAATACACTGTCTTCAATTCCACCTCCACAGTCATTCATTTTGATGAAACAACTGCAGGCGTACTGTTTACATTTCAATTGAAATCTTTGTGCATTTGCCGTAAAACAATTATATTGGTCTGTTATTGCATATTGGAGCTTTAAAACCAAGGAGCAAAATCGTGAAGAGTTCAATTTATGTATTAGTCCCATCTTTGCTGGAGTTTCACTACCGTTTGTCATTGATGAATAGCTCCTTCTCCTACTATGGTAGCAGCCTTGTAGGAGCAATCCAACTGAGCTGAGCAGCTCCCCCCACCCAGCACACACACATATAAAACAACAGTTGATGTTTATCCTGTTAAAGGTATCTAGGCAACACTGTTGGCTAACCATAAATTGTATCTTTATGTGCGTTTTTTCTGCTTCAACGACAAAATTGCCTGCAGTTTTATTTCCCTCTAAACGTATATGCAATCCACACTTACTGCCGAGTTATTTTAGGCAGCTCGTCATGGCAGGGACAATGACAGCCAGGCTCATTTTAATCATGGGAGGGACCCCACATCCTGGTGGCAGGAAAACCTGCCCCTGTTCAGTCAAAAGGCAGGAAGGGGCCTGCCGCGGTATTTCCAGCTGCCGTCAGTAAGATGTGACTTTGGCTCACTCATAAACCAATTGACAGCCATTACCCACTATCCTACTGCAATTTGGTGGCAGCTCACAGATTAAATGGAGGCTGGGATAATAAAACGTGAGGCTGGATGAACACAGCAGGCCCAGCAGCATCTCAGGAGCACAAAAGCTGACGTTTCGGGCCTAGACCCTTCATCAGAAATGGAGGCTGTCCAGGTCTGTTGCCAGAAAAACCTGTTGGGCTTGCCAGTGGCCATTCAGGGAAGGGCTCCTCATTACTAGGCATTCCGTGTGCACAATACAGGATCCCACAGTTACAGAGAGCTGGCCATTGAGATATAGCCTGCTGATGCCTTCTCCTGCCTCTCCTCTCTCAACATCTCCCCACTACCTTAATTTACCCAGATAACAGCTACTCTGTAATCCTGGCTGTAAGTTCAGTGTTGTAGTACTGCTAGGAGCCACCATGCCCACTGGTGGCAATGAGCAGTTGCCTTCCCCTAATTGGCCAGCAGTGGAGACCTTAATCTTTAGGAAGGCCCAATTGAAGCCAATTACGTACCTGAAGGGCACTTGATTTTGTCGGGCCTTCCTCATTAAACTGACAGAGCTTCCTCCTGGTTCTCAGGCCAGTGGGTGAGATCCCCATCTGTCCGGAAATATCCTGTATTTTAGTGACTGTTCTGATTAAAACAGCCTTTTCCTAAAGGCATTCAGTTAGGTGTCTTGTGAAATGTTAATATACAAAGTCAAACTCATAGTATTTGGGCTAATATATGAGCACAGACAAAAATATCAGGTAACTAACAATCAAGAGTCAAGGCAAACGGATCATTTTTCGCTTTTTAATCTGTAAGTATGGGGTACCACTGAAACTGATGTCTGGCCTTAACTTTTTAAAGCCACATTAATGACTTGGAAGAAGGCACAGATTATATCGTGGACAAATGTATTAATGATAAAAGGATTGGTGAAAATGCAGTTGTGGACACACTAAATGTCTGTGAATGAATATGTAGGTTAAGTGAATGGGGGAAAAGTGCTTGCAAGGTGGAATATAATGTGGGAGATCTAAAGCTACCCACTTTGGCAAGCAATGTAGAAAAGTAAAGTGTTGATTTAATGGAGGCAAACTACTGAATGTTGTGGAACAGATTGGTTGGGTGTCCTCTTAAACAAAGCAGAGGAAGTTAGCTTGCAGGGACGAAAAGTGATTAGGAAGGCAAATGGAATGTCTGCCTTTATGACAAAGTGTACTCACATAGCAGGCAATTCGGAGACTCAGTTAATTTCTGGAATGAACAATGATGAAACATTGAGCGTACTCATTTGATGAGAAAAACAAGAAGCGATTTGACTGAAATTATATGTACTCATTGCATATACTTGAGGTTGGGTCAGAAACATTTTTGATCTGCCAGAAGACCAAGGAATCATGGGGAACAAGGGCAGCTAGGAAAACAGAATTAAGGCCATGGTCAGGCCAACTATGGTTTACCTGAATACGGATCGGGTTCGATGGCCTACTTCTGTTCTGACTTCAAATGGTTATAAACTTGTTTTCTATAAACTGTCTCTATCGCCAGCTTATTGCAAATAGATTTTAACATATATTTCACCCCTCAAATTGCTGTAAGGTGCTGAATTTCTTCAGTGATCAAGTTATTCTCATTCAACTGAGCTGGAATCATAGTATCCCTACAGTGCGGAAACAAGCCCTTCAGTCCAGCAAGTCCACACTGACCCTCAGAGCATCCCACCCAGACCCATTCCCCTATAACCCACCTGATCTACACATCCCTGAACACAATGGGCGACTTAGCATGGCCAATCCACCTAGCCTGGCCATCTTTGGACTGTGGGAGGAAAGCAGAGCACCCAGAGAAAACCCACACAAACACAGGGAGAATGTGCAAACTCCACACAAACAGTGGCCCAAGGGTGGAACCGAACCTGGGTCCCTGGCGCTGTGAGACAGCAGTGTTAACCTTTGAGCCACTGTGCCACCCTTAATGCTCCAATACATTTTTACTTGAGCTATGTAGACGTTGAAGAAGCTGAGTTATTCTCTGCAGAATATCAACCCTTTAAACCACTCTTCCTTAGAATCCCTACAATGTGGAAACAGATCATTTGGCTCAATAAGTCCTCCAAAGAGCATCCCATCTAGATCCATCCTTATCCCCGCAGTCTTGCATTTCCCATGGCTAATGCACCTAACCTATACATCCTCGAACACTATAGGCAATTTAGCATTGCCAATCCACCTGGCCTGCATATCTTTGGACTGTGGGAGGAAACCGGAGCACCCAGAGGAAACCCATGCAGACATGGGGAAAATGTGCAAACTCCACACAGACAGTCACCCGAGGCTTGAATCGAACCCGGGTCCCTGGCACTGTAAGGTGGCAGTGCTAACCACTGAGTTACTGTGCTGCACATTGGCGGCATAATATTTAAGAAGCTGATCCACTTCGATTTCTGGTCAATGGTAATCTCCAGGATGTGGTTGGTGGAAGATACAGCAATGGTAATGTTTCTGAATATCAAGATGAGATGTTTAGGTTACTCTCTTCGTGACGAAGCTCTTACCTGGCACTTGTGCAACATAACATGTTACTTGTCATTTATGTGGCTGAACCTGAGGGTCATCTACATTTTGTTACATGCAGACACGAACAGTTCTAATTTCGAAGCGGCGGAAGTGAAATTGAGCATTCTGTAATCATTGGTGAACAATTACACATCTGACTTTATAAAAGTAGGAAAAGCTACTGATGAAACAGTTGAAAATATCTTGTTTCAAACAATACCCTGAAAAACTCCTACAGTGAAGTCCTGCAGTTGATATAATTGATATGCCACAACCATCTTCCTTTGAGCTAAGTATGACTCCCAGCAGTAGAACATTTCTCTCTGATCATCAACTGCAATGTCACATATTCAAAGGCAGTCATTATCACCTCACCTGCGTAATTCAGTTATTTTACCCATATTCGGATCAAGGCTAATGAGATCAGAGATTGAGTGATCTTGCTGGAACCAGTGTTTCAGTGAGCAGATTTTGCTCTGTAAATTCCACACAGTCAATGCTGCCTTTCCACATTTGCTGAGAATAAACAAATGGGACAATAATTGGCTGAACTGGATTCGTCCTGGCAATTTTCCACCGTTGAGTACACGCTAGTGTTGACATTGGAGTGAAAAACTTGAATAGAGACACGACTAATACTGTAGCACAGGTCTTTATGGATGTTGTCAAGAAAAATACAGATTGTTAGAGAGTGGCAGGCAAGAGGTGAGCATTTTCATGGGTGTTAAAAGCAAGGGAGAAGAACACTGTATGAGGTGAGGGTGGAGAACAATATTGGACTGAGGGAGTGAGCAGAACACTGTCACTGTGAGGGAGGGAGGAGAACACTGTCACTGTGAGGGAGGGAGGAGAATATTGTCAATCTGAGGGAGGAGGGGAAGATATCAGGAGTTAGGGAGGAAGACTGAACACTCTGTGGGTGAGGGGGAGAGATTCCAGTGTAAAATAGTGAGATGCGCCTTCTGACCATGTTGACACTTAATTCCTGCTGGAGCCAACATTGAAAATTGATGGTGAGAGGCCAAATTAAATTGCATTCTGCTTCAGACATGCTCTCTCGAATGCCTATCTTAAGAACTGTAACCTAAAATATGAGCTAAAAAGCTTCTGCACTGTAAGCAAATGTGCAAAAGCAAATGTTTTATCATCTCCTCTGAAGAGTGGCACCTCCAAGAGTGGCTTCTTCAACAGTGCACCACTCAGTTCTACACTGAATTGCTGGTCTATATTGTTTGCTTATGGCTTCAGATTGGGTTTTGAACCTGCAACCTTGTACCTCAAAGCTGAGATGGAAACCACTGAATCTGGACCTACGCCAGTGAGAGGCAAAGGAGCAATCAGTTCTGAATTTATCTTCCATGCTCCATCTACTTTCCATATTACATCACATTATGGTCATTCTCAAATTGTCAAAACTTGACACAAACCTTGATTTCCATAGGTTGACATCTTGAACAAAGGTAGCTTGTTCTGCTCAATAGGTATATAGGGTTTATTGCATGCATTACATAAGCATAATGGTTTATTTACTAACATGGAACACCATGGGTGAAACATTCCCAGCTTGACTGGATTACTCAGTGCACAAGCTTAAAAAATGTATTTGTAGGTTTTGCTAGCAAAGCCAACATGGATTGCCCAACTCTCAATGCCCACAGTAAGTGGTGGGTTTCTTGTTGAACAGTTGCAGTCTGTTTGGGAAATCATACTACAGTACTGACAAAGAAAGGTATCCAGGATTTTTACACAGTGACAATGGAGGAACAGTGTTATATGTCTAAGTCAAGATAGTGTGTGGCTTAAGACAGGAAGATAGAGGTGATCAGATTCCCTTATACCTGCATCATGCTGTTTTGGGTGACACAGTCTGTGTGCTTTGGAAGTGCTGCTGAAGAAGCCGAAGTGTACCTATTGTTAATACACCGTATCCTTACTAGGCCAGTAATGGAGAGTATTAATTTAGCCTAAAGGATATGATGTTGATCAAACACAGTTTTGACCAGGATGCTGACAAGCTTCTCGAATGGTGTTGCAGCTCTATCCATCTTGGCAACAGGACATTAATCAATTACATTCCGACCCATGCTTGCAACAGTTACTAATTTCAAAAGTACTTAGTTTGCTGCGAATATGGTAAGGCTGTAAATGGTGCCATACAAAATGCAAGATTTTCTTTGTGGATTTTGAAGAGATTTTAGGGAATCAGGAAGAGAAGTCACTTGTCAGAGGATATCCAGCATCTGTCATGCTCTACTAGCCACAACATAAGGCCATATGATGTATGTGCAGAAGTAGGCTATTTAACCCATTGAGTCTCCTCTGCCAATCAATGAGCTCATGGCGGATAACCCTCAACTCACTTTCCTGCCTTATTCCCATAACACTCGATTCCCTTATTAGCGAAGAATATATTTAAAAACTGAGTCTCTACAACCATCTGTGGTAAAGAATTCCACAGATTCATTGTTCTCTGAGAGAAGAAATTCCTTCTCCTCTGTGTCTAAAGTGGGTGACCCCTTACTCTGAGATTATGCGCTCTCATCCTAAACTTTCTACAAAGGGAAGCAACCTCTCAGCACCTATTCTGTTAAGCATCTTGATTGTTATACATGTTTTAAAAAGATTGCATCTCATTATCCTAAGCTTCAATGAGTTTAAACTTCAAAGGTTTTGTCTAATTAGCGACTTGTATAGTTCTAGCAAGGCTTCCCTATTCTTATACTCCATTTCTTTTGAAATAAAGGTCAACATTCCATTTGCCTTTGCTATTACCTGCTGAACTTGTACACTACCTTTTGTAATTTATGCAGGAGGAGCCGCAAGTTGCTGCATCGAAATAATATCCAGATCCTCTGTTTTTCCTGCTGAAGTGTGCAACCTCACAATTTCCCATATTATAGTCTATCTTTCAAGTTTTTACCTATTCATTTAACTTGACCATATTCCTCTGCAGACTCTTTTTGTCATCATCACCATTTGCCTTTTTGTGCCATCCACAAACTTGGTTATGGTACAGTCACTTCCCTCGTCTGAATTATTAAGCATTGAGTTAATACAATTCAAGTAACTGAGGTTCCAGCTCTAATCCCTGAGGCACTCCATTACTGACAGGTGGCTATCCTGAAAATGCCCCCCATTTATCCCAACTCTCTGACTTCTATTAGCTAAAGTCAGAACTCACATGACTCCAGGTTATAGTCTAACAAGTTTATTTGAAATCACAAGCTTTAAGTATGCTGCTCCTTTGTCAAGTGATGTGAGACGTCCTTCACCTGATGAAGGAGTCGTGCTCTGAAAGCTTGTGATTTCAAATAAACCTGATGTCGTGTGACTTCTGACTTGGTCCACCCCAATCCAACGCCAGTATCTCAACATCATTCTGTTAATTAGCCAGTTCGCTTTTCATGCTAGTATACTACCCTCAATGCTGTGGGCACTTTTTAAATAGCTTTATCTACAATACCTTATCAAATGGCTTTTGGAAATTTATGTGGCTAATCCCACTGCGTCACTTGTCAATGGTGATGGCACTGGATTCATATACATGACATGGGAAGATAACGCGACTGAATGCGAAAGTTTTCCAGTCTTTTTTTGAAGTTTGTCATTCTCTGGTATAGAAGGGTGAGCTTTAGATTACATTTATCAGCCCACATCTGATTGACATCAAGATCTTACCGAATGCAAACATGGACTGCACAATTACCTGAGAAAGTGCAAATGAAACTGAACACAGTGCAATTATTAGCGAATAGCCCCAGTTCTGAATCTATGGTGGCGATAATTTATTGGTGAAGCATCTGAAGACTGTTGGGTTAAGGACACCGCACTGCTATTGTAATACTTCAATGTCTGGCCTCCAGCAACCATTATCAACTCCCTCAGCGCAATAATCACTCCGCTCACTAGAGATTTTACCTCTATGTCAACTGACTTTAATTTTACAAGAATTCATTGTACTACACTTATTGTACATAATTAGTGAGAAAGTGTTGAATATACTAGTAGTTTTGTCAATGCTGGTTTGAATGCTAAAATCGGAAATCCAAAGATCAAATACATAAGCTCAATTTTTGACCCTTTTAAAATTTTGTGTTCTAACTTTGAGCCAGTATTTTGTACTGCTGCCCAAGTGGATACATTTGTAGTGCAGCCAAATGAGTTGATTGTCAATGTGCAAATCCTTCCCATGCTAAATGCAAGTGATCAAAGAAGAGAGATTTCACACCAGCCAACTGACAGAAAGAGTTGGAGCTCTTACCGACACCACCATAGCTGTAGGCTTTTGATAAGGCACTGTGAAACATGTATTCAAACGTGCATATCGCTGCAGCAACTCCTATATCCCGGGTGGACCCTTCTATTTCATAACTAGACAAAGGCTTCAATCCCATTTTCAAAGGATAACCTAAAATGCACCGTGTGACATCTTTCAACATTTTACACCAATCATTCTATATCTATTCCACATAAGATGGTCAGATAACTGCTATTTGGTATAGAATTATAAACTGTTTTATTTGATGACTTCTGTGAGGCTTTGATTTGATGCTACCCAAGGTTTACCTGCACAGTATGCGTAAGACCTTTTATCAAGTATGTGAAATCAAGTGGCAGAAGTGAAATGCTTGCACCAATTGGATAGAATAGACAGTCAGAGTCTGTTTTGAATAGAATGGATAGTCAGTCTTTTTTCCCAGGGTAAAAATGTCAATTACAAGGGAATATAGTTTTAAGGAAAAAGGGGACAAGTTTAAAGAGATGAGAGAGGTGAATATTTTACACAGTGGGTGGTAAGTGCCTTGAATATTCTGCCAGAGGAGATGGTAGAAGTAGATAATTTAGCAACTTTTAAGAGGCCTCTTAACAGATCTCTGAATAGGCAGGGAATAGAGGGATATAGGCCTTGTAGAGGCAAAATGTTTTTAGTTAAGAAAAGTGTCATGTGTCAATGAAGGCTGGACGGGTTGAAAGACCTGTTCTTGTGCTGTACTGTTCTTTGTTCTAACCTGTACTTCATATGTCTCCTGTCAAGTAACCTATGGCCGACAGTTTGCAAATAAACAGACAGGGAAGTCGGGTAATGGCAGTAAGCATTAGTAACAGATATCTCATCACACAGGTACAAATGCATTATAGATGTTAAATAGGAATCTGAAGAGAAATGTTCTATCAGAAGACAAACTGAAATTAAAGGAGACTTCATTCACTGATTTAAATCATCCTGACAATTTCCCCTTTTAGTGCTGGAAAAAAAAAATGAGTCAGTTCACTACGTATTATTCACAACATATGAAAAATGTTTGTTTATAGATACAAGTGAAAACACTGCCTTCAGATGCCTATTAATAATAAATATTTTAATAGTAACTTACGATTGCTGTTAACACATTGAACTTCTGGGGTTTGGATGCCTGGCCCACATTCACTATCATTGTCGGGTGAACATTCTCCCAGTTTCACAACCTCCCAAGAGTAACAAGATGGGTCATCACAGGGAATAGCTTCAATTAAGTGTGGACAATTCCCTGCACCACCAGTAGGCTCATTTGCAATTTGTCGTTTCCGCAGTTTAAATCCTTTAGGAAGGAAACAATTTGTTTTTAATTGATCTGTTCACAAATTAAACAGTCAATCATAGAAAGCGGACTCAGCTTACTACTTTTTCACTGTCAGTATATAGGTGAAATCTTCAAAATAATTTGTAGTAAGTGTGGATCATTTCAGCCAAGGAATTATAAAAACAGAGATAATGGGAACTGCAGATGCTGGAGACTTCCAAGATAATAAAATGTGAGGCTGGATGAACACAGCAGGCCAAGCAGCATCTCAGGAGCACAAAAGCTGATGTTTCGGGCCTAGACCCTTCATCAGACTTGTTTTTATAACTTGACCTTATAACTTCTGCTCTCGTAGAATTAAATGAAGCCTGGAGGATTTGCAGCTCCTACATATTTCATCATTGCATTCATTAAATCTTATTAAAATGTCACAGTTCTTTGAAAAGAATTTGCACTTTTTTGTTAGAATCTGCTTTTACAACTATAAGAAAGTCTATTTAGTATGAAGTTTGAAAAATACAATGAGGTTGTTCTGTGCACTAGCTGTTGTGAAATTTTAAACTCATTCAATCAAGGCATATTTATGATTTGATTATGCTTACTGCACTGATGAGGAAAAAAGTGAGAAAAAGGGAAAACATTCAGTGCATGTGTTTTATAGCTTCTGTTTTAATTTTACTTCCTACTCAGTTCTTCTTCAGTTGTTCAGACATTTTCTATTTCCAAGGTTATGCTCTCTAACAATTAATTTATATTCAAATAAGTAATAATTATTTCATTGGTTACAGCCCTTGTAATGATAGATTCATACAGTCATGCAGCCCCTTCAACTCATCAACAATAACTACCACGAAAGACACGCTAATCTCTATTTCTTGCATGTGTCGCATATCCTTAAATTTTATGATATTTGAAGCACTCATCTGAATATTTTTTAAATGTTCTGAGGTTTCCAGCCTCCATTACCTTCCCAGGCAATGAAATCCAGATTCCCACCACCTACTGGGCTAAAACGTTTTCTCCCCAAATCGCCTCTGAATCTCCTGCCCCTTACCGTAAAACTTTGCCCTCTCGTGTTTAATCCCTCAACCAAGAGGAATAGCTGTTCTTTATTCATTCTGTCCATACCCTCGTAATCTGATTTTTCTCAATCATGTTCCCCCTCAGTCTTCTCTTCTCTAGAGAAAACAATCCAAATCTATCCAGTCTCTCCTTATAGCTCAATTTCTCCATCCCAGAAAATGGTTCTGACCCGAAACATGATCCCGCTCCTCTGATGCTGCCTGGTCTGCTGTGTTCCTCCAACTTCACACTGTGTTATAACACCCAGGTGATCCTCCTCTGAACCCCCTCCAGTGTTAACACATCCTTCTTGTAGTGAGGTGACCAGAATTGCAGAGGTACTCCAGCTATGTCCTAACCAATGTACTGTACAACTCCAGCATTACCCCCTTGCACTTATACAGGGCGCCATGACTAATGAAAGCAAGTGTCCTATATGCCTTCTTAGCTACTCTATTCATGAGCTCTGCCAACTTCAGGGATCTGTGAATAATTACCCCAAAATCCCTCTGTTTCTAAGCTACCAGTGTCCTGCCATTTGTTAAACAGTCCCTCATCTTGTTTTTTCTTCAACAATGCATCACTTCCCACTTATCAGGGTTAAACATCATCTGCCATTGGTCTGCCCATTTAATCAACCTATGTATATCTTCCTGTAACCTACTACCGTCTTTTCTGCCATGCACCACTCTACCAATCTTGGTGTCGTCTGCAAAGTTGCCTAACATTCCTCACACATTTTCATCTATATATTTATATTATTTATATAATCAAAATTATATATTTATGTTATCAATTAGTATTGCACCTTGTGGTCTACTGTTGGACACCAGCCTCCAGTCACTCAAACAACCTTCTACCATTACCCTTTGCGTCCTATTGCTAAGCCAGTTTCTGATCTGTATTGCCAAGTTTCCTGCATGTGCTTTAACCATCTCAATCAGTCTCATATGTGGGATCTTGTCAAAAGCTTTGCTGAAATCCATATATACCACATGAACTGATCTTCCCTCATCCTCACACTTGATCACATTTTCAAAAAATTCGAACAAATTTGTTCAACATGACCACCCTCTGACAAAGCCATGCTAACCATCCCTAATGAACCCATACTTTTCCAAGTAGGTATTAATTCTGTCCTTCAGAATTTTCTCCAATAGTTCCCTTACCACTGATGTGAGACTCATCAGTCTGTAATTTCCTGGTCCATCTCTAGAACCCTTTTAAAACATAGAATCACATTTGCCACTTCTCCTGTGTCCAGAGATGAATTTAAAATTTGTATCAGAGCCCCTGCAATTTCCTGCCTCGCCTTCCACATCAGCCTGGAATGCAATTCATCCAGGTCAAGTGATCCGCCTGTTTTTAAGCCCAACAGGGCCTCCAATACTTCCCCACTTCCTATGTCAAATTGTGCAAGCTCCTCAAAGTTCTTTTCCTGATTTTGCTTTGGTTTCTTACCTTTCTTTCCTTGTGGATTGTCACAGCTTTCATAGGTACATGGACCCCAAGCAGACCAGGATGATACTTCACACTCAATGGGGCATGCAATCTGACACAACTGTGTGGTGTTTGGTGTGGGTCCATTACACAGCTTGTCGACAACAGGCTTTTCAACTAGTAGTTTAAAGGGAGAAAAAAAGTATTGCTTTACATATTAAATATAACACACAAAGTATAAACTCTTATTCAACTATGCTTCCTTTAGTGTCTTGCAATTGTCAAAATAAAAGGCTATCAACATTCAGACAGAATGTATACTTAGAATGGTGAGTTGAAACCTTAAATTTAATCAGGGAGTCAGCAAATTGAAATAGGAGCTAGTTCCAAGTGTTGAACCCACTTTCCAAGGGGGTGGCAGTAATTATTGAGACACTTTGCATTCACCTTTCCCCCTTACAACCCTAACTCCCCCACCAATGAGCCCATCATTTCAGCCTGTCCAACAGTCCTGACAGAGGTGAGGAAAACATTGTCTGCTATCCCTCAATAAAAGGAAGATGTCTGCTCAGCTTCACAAAATTCTGATGTGAATCCTATTCCGACTGAATGGGCCGTTCTCAACCTGCAGATCTTTGGGCACATGGGACAAGATATTCCACAAGATAGTGGAAATCAGAGTGTAAGATTTCCTTCCTTTCCACCTCTGTTTCAACTCTGCCTCATTGTTGCAGTGTTTGGGTTCAAAAGAAGACACAGTTTAATTGTGTGCAGTTGTTCCCACTTTGAATGACTGGAGACAAGCTCCTTTCAGTTTTTAATGTCTGTGCCATTATGTTTCATTAATAGCTTTAGAATATTTTTGTACCATTTTCTTTGCCTTGGATGGTATGTCATCATCAAGGGCTCAGTTGTTTATCCAGATTCAATGGGAGGATCATCACACAAACACTTCTTGAAATAGTTTTGCAAGCATCTGGGTAAATCTCCTACAGAACCAACTTCACTGATTTGGTTCTATATGCTGGTAATTGGAAAGCAACTCCTCTGACATGGAACCCCTGTTTTGTTGCATGAACGGAGCAGTAATAGGCCCTTAGTTTACAACAATTGGCTTCGATGGTGTGCTCACCCTCCCAGCTGGCAGCCAATTGGTCCTCAAGCTATCTCACTGAAAACGACTCAGGGTACAAATCATGGTGGAAAACCAGCACAGAAGCTGTCAATATCAAATATTACACCCATCCCTCTCAGATCACAATCTTCAACCATGCACTTGCAGTTTTTATGGCAAGGTGTTCATTTTAAACTTTGTTTGAAAGTCAACTAAAGTGACACTCGATCTTTGTTTTCGACCACATATAATACAATGAAGTAGATAACAACTATATTTGAGACCATGGCAATAATGTGAGCTCTCTGGCCATTTTTGTGACCCTGCTGTGTATCTGTTATGCTTCAACTGAACAGGGACTAATTATCTTGCTCAGTTGCGCAGTGGCACTCATCGGACATGAAGGTTGAAATATTCCTTTAGCTCAGGGGTAAAAGAATTTCAGGTGGAGCAACATAAACCATGCAGATGAGGATTTTGATGCCTTCTCCCTCGGAGGTTGGGTGGTATCTCCAGGCTGGGTCTATGTCACTGAGACTGCATTTACATGGAGGTTCCTAAACTGCATAACGTCCTAAGCCTGCAGTGGCATTCACATATATTGGTACGGTGGCTAGTTGCTAGCATTGCTGCCTCACATTATCATGGTCCCAGGTTAAATTCCACTCATGCACAACTGTCTGTGTGCAGTTTACACATTCATGCCACATTCGCGTGGGTTTCCCCCATGTGCTCTGGTTTCTCCCAACTGACCAAACAGGTGGATTAGCCATGGGAATTGAAGGGTTACAGGGACATAGTAGGAGCTTGAATCTGGGTAGGATGTTCTTTATAGGGTTGGTATGGACTTGATAGGCTGAATAGCCTGCTTTCACATAGCAGGAATTCTGTGATTCAAAGGGATAGGGACTGTGCAGGATGTAAAGATTGAAAGGTGAACATTTTGACCATTGTTGCAGGGTCCAGTCATGAAAAGGCAGGAGATGCTTGGAATTGATACATCAGACATAAGATTGCCTCTGTTTAAGAGAAAAGGGACGCATTTCTCACAAACATTCACGCTAAAATCTTATTTGACAAGGGGCATATGTGTCAGACAAAATTGATACCAGTCTTGTTAAAACAGGCACTGTGAAGATCATGAAGAATAAAATTGAGAAGCCCTAATTCAGCTCGTTGGTTTTCTGCAGAAAGAAAATCATAAAACATTGACCATGATATTCTATCCATCATATACACCTAATCTTTGCAACCTTGAGCAGATACCTTTTGTAATGAAAAGCATCCTTATACGCGTGGGCAGGACTTCCAGATTCGAAGTTCAGATGCCATTTTGGCTGGGCTCAGAGTTCTTAAATTTTCTGGAACATTCAGGACACTTTTCCCTGAGGGTGAGGTTGAAACAGCCTTGGATCTGTCTCGCCATTGAAGTGAAAGCCCAGGCCATATTATCATGTCACAAGGAAGATGGAGAAAGTGCAAAGGCTAGAATATTTCAAAGTAGATTCTTGATCACTCAGGGAGTCGAGGGCAGGAAGTGGATGTGAGGAATAACAGATCAGGCATGATTTGTTGAATGGGAGAGCAGGCCCGAGGGGCTGAACGGTCTATTTCTGTACCTATTTCTTGTGGCCTATTGTCTTCACGTCAATATTATTCTAACTGCTCTGACAATTTATCTCAACTAATAATAGTCCTTATAGTGCCACACATGTTGTCTATCCACAAATTTTCTTTTCAGCTCATTGGCAAACTGGCTTTTAGATGGCCCTACCAAACCTTGAAACAGGACAACCTCAATCCACTGATAGCCGCAGACCCCTCTCTTTCAGCACTCAATAATATTTACTCTCTTCTCACCCTCAGATACAGCATTCACTCCACTCCTACATCCCCTATTAGTGTTCACATTCATCCTTCACCCCCAGGCAATGTGGGGTTGAACATTCTGGAGACGGTTAGTTGATGTTCGTCCTGGGATATTTTGATGCTCAAACTGCGTTGTACAGAGTGACAGTCCTGAGCAAGCTTTATACCTGCGATGAAAGTTTTTTCGAGGTAAATTCATGTAAAAACAGGGCAAATGCAGGTCTCAACTGACCAAGTTTCCACAGAAACTAGGAAAAAGAATAGGCCATTTACCCCTTCAAATCTGTTCCGCCAATTAATAAGATCATGGCTGAATTGTGGCTTAACTCCATATACCTGCCTTTGGCCCATATCCCTCAATACCTCTGCTTAACCAAAAACATATATCTCTGATTTAGCGTAAACAACCAATTGAATGTCAACTGCCATCTGTGGACCAGAATTCCAAACTTCTACTACCTTTTGCGTGTAAAAAATGCATCCAAACATATCTCTTGAATGGTCTTATCCTTTTTTTTAGACTATGTACAGAGTTCCGGAATCCCCAATGAGTGAAAATAGTTGATATTTATCTATGCTGTCATTATCATAGAATCTCTACAGTGTGGAAACAGGCCATTTGGCCCAACAAGTCCACACCATCCCTCCAAAGAGCATCCCACCCAGACCCATTACCCTACTCCTGCATTTCTCCATGTCTAACTCACCTAAACTAAACATCCCAGGACACTATGGGCAATTTAGCATGCCTAATCCACCTACCATGCACATCTTTGGACTGTGGGAGAAAATAGGAGCACCTAGAGGAAACCCACACAGACATGGAGAGAATGTGCAAATTCCACATAGTCACCTGAGGGTGAAATCAAACCCAGGCCTCTGGTGCTGTGAGGCAGTAGTGCTAACCACTAAACCACCGTGTTCTGGAAGACTTTGATCCAGTCACCTGTTAACCTTCTAAATTCTATATTTCTATATTCTCTCCTCTTAATCCCTGAAAGTCCAGGTATCATTCTTGTAAACCTATGTTGTACCCTCTCTAAGGCCAATGTATTCTTCCTGGTACCCAGATATGCTTGCAGCAATCCAGGAAATGAACAGGGTGGGGGGGGGGCGGTGGCACGGTGGCTCAGTGGTTGGCACTGCAGCCTCACAGCGCCAGAGTCCTGGGTTCGATTCCAGCCTCGGGCTTCTGTGTGTGTGGAGTTTGCACATTCTCCCTGTGTCTGCGTGGGTTTCCTCCGGGTGCTCCGGTTTCCTCCCACAGTCCAAAGATGTGCAGGTTAGGTGGATTGACCATGCTAAATTGCCCATAGTGTTCAGGGGTATGTGGGTTATATGGGGATAGGTCTGGATGGGATGCTTCAAAGAGCGGTGTGGACTTGTTGGGCCAAAGGGCCTGTTTCCACACTGTAGGGAATCTAATCTAATATCTGAATCTCCCGTTGTAAAAAGTATGGAGTAGCCCAGGCAGGGTAAAACTGGCAACCAGAAGTTTAAACTTGCTGTGTAAGTGCTGCAGTTGTGCAAACATCACCATTTCCTCAGGGAATTGGTGCACATCAGCAAAGTAGGTTGAGTGAGATGTCACTTACCATTTTATAAGACTGCAATCTTTTTTTTATAGGAATCTGCTTAGATAAGCAAAGAATCAGAACAGAATACCTCTATGAACTGCAGGATGGAATAGAAATGAAGAAGATTACTTCATTAACCTTGGAGTCAGAGATCAAAGAATTGGGAGATTATATTAATGCAATGAAGACATAAGAATGGAGAACTAGTGAAGAATGTTAATTTGAATGAAAGGATTGAAAGGGAAGCAGTGGGGGAATCTGGGAAAAATAATGCTGTGAACTGGAAACATGGAAAATATGAGAACGTGTGACAGGGATGTGAACGTGGATGAAGGATGCAAGGATGAACTGAAAGGGAAAGTGAAGAGTCCAAATGTAAACTGGGAAATTGGGAGAACAATGCACATTGTGTCACTTTGTCAATCATATAACTGTTCTGTGCTGTACTGTTCTATGTTCTATGTTCTATAACTGTTCAAAAATAATGAATAAACTATATTTAAAACACAGGTAGATTTTGATTTTGAGGAATGGAGTTAAAATGGGTCTAACTTCGACAAAAATAAACAGCAGAGATGTAAAATGGATGCCAATTCACCGTCAGGAACACAGCAGGCCAGGCGGCATCAGCGCAGCAGAAAAGTAGACATTTCGGGCTAGGACCTTTCTGAAGGGCCTCGACCCATAGCGTCAACATTCCTGCTCCTCTGATGCTGCCTGGCCGGCTGTGTTCGTCCAGCTCCTCACTTCGTTATCTCTGACTCCAGCATCTGTAGTTCTTACTATCTCACCAATTCACTGTCATTCACGTTACACTACTACATATGGTCAAATCCATTTTATGAAGAAGTGACCTGTAAATGACATGTAAACAAAACATATGAAATGTAATATTTCAAAATCAACAAGTTTATATCTATAGCTGCAGCACAAACCATGCAGCACTGCATATGCAGACTGCCTCTCCAGTTATAATGGGAACTGCAGATGCTGGAGAATCCAAGATAACAAAGTGTGGGGCTGGATGAACACAGCAGGCCAAGCAGCATCTCAGGGGACAAATTGTCTGATGAAGGGTGTAGGCCCGAAACGTTAGCTTTTGTGCTCCTGAGATGCTGCTTGGCCTGCTGTGTTCATCCAGTCCCACACTTTGTTATCTCTGCCTGTCCAGTTATGCCCAGTTCTAATCTTAATGTTTAAGACAGACTGTCATTCGAGCTTAGAATACTTGTCAATTACATGTTTTTCAGACTTATAAAAAATCACTGCTGAAAATATCTCTAACCATATCTGTTAGGATTACAAAATACTCTTGTTGCTGTTCAGATTGCACAAGAACAGAATTACACAACCTCCTGAATAACACACTTGTTTGGAAACAGTGTCAGAACAACCTGTCATGATTGGCTCTTTAATTGTTTAAATGAATTCCAACAAAACAAATTTCCTGTAATTATATACTTCTTACTTCAAAAGTGATTGATTGAAAGAATGCAACATTAAGTTGCCCCTGGTTCTGAGATACACTTTCTGAAATAACAGACAACAAATACTTTGTGAATTCCTCAGTGGTGAATCCTTTTTATACAAAGCCTCATTTAGGCAGCAATTGCTTTGAACAATCTGGAATTTGGAAACAAGAGAAATTTTTCACTATGAAACAAGTTTATTGCACTCTACCCTACTCGATCAACTGAAAAATTAAATGCAATGACCCTGAAATTATACTGTATGAAAAATAGCAAATAAAGCCTTTGTTTCAATTTTAACAAAATCTTCTACTCACTTACGAAAAAAGTTGGCATATTTCATAAAATAACAGAAATTATATGTTGATGTAAATGTTTTGCTTGGTTTCATTTGCACAGTATAATTCCGTTTGCAATGTGTATCAGTCACAGACTCGACAATGCCTGTCATCAGTAGAATTTGAAGTGGCCCATTTCTTCAGAGGAGTGACAAAGGGAAAAGAAATGCCCTCTCAGGGAATAAAATCCTTAGAATTTTTTCTTTTTTCACATAAATGAATTCACATGATCAGTCTAAACATTCAAATTCTTACCTTTGCACAAGTTAAATTTTGTTGGATAACATTTGAATAAGCTTTTCCCTGGACTATAGCTCAGCTCATACTAGTGTCTATGAATATTAGTATTTGAGACAGAAGATCTCCAAGAACTGAATATTTTTTAATATATATTGAAAGAGTTCACAAGCTAACAAAGTATACTATGTAGTGTTTTAGCCTTTCTGATGGAAGATTCTGGACCTTTTTTTGGTAGTTTAGGACAAATAACTGTAGTTTGGAGAGAAACCTTCCAATTTTTGTGCCATTTTTGAGCAGTTCTGCCAGGGGTCTTAGCTGAAGCTGGATGTGTAATGCAGTTTCTCCTAGTTTCAAACCAGAAGCGCTTGAATGGATCATTGAAACTGACAGAGTTTAAGCATATTCTGAGGAAGAGTCATCGGACCTGAAACGTTAACTCTGTTTTTCCTTCACAGATGTTGCCAGACCTGCTGAGCTTTTCCTGCAACTTTGTTTTTGTTCCTGATTTACAGCATCTGCAGATCTTTCGGTTTTTTATAGCTTTTAAGCTGTGTTAAATGAAAGCTCCAGGAGAAGACTATCAGGTTCTTCAACGTGGGCATTGAAGTCACATGTAAATTGAGTTTACAGACACAATGGAGAGGAGA
The DNA here is from genome assembly GCF_030684315.1 of Stegostoma tigrinum. Classification (NCBI taxonomy): domain Eukaryota; kingdom Metazoa; phylum Chordata; class Chondrichthyes; order Orectolobiformes; family Stegostomatidae; genus Stegostoma; species Stegostoma tigrinum. The sequence goes on along the minus strand of NC_081355.1, from coordinate 79,071,996 downwards.
TTATTTCATGGGAATACTGTGAAGGAACATTTCTGGGCTCTGTGAAGGAGTGTTTTTGATATTAACGTGATTATTCTTTTACCATGCATTTCAATCTCTTTAAGTATCCACTACATGTAGATACTTTGGTTCATTCTATGTTATCTACATTTCTTTTATCTAACAAACTTGTTTATTGTTAAAACCAAAGCCTGTGCCAATGTGTGTCTATATTTCAGCTAAAGATCACATTTTTGAAGCAAACAAAAAAGCTATCGAGCCAGGTTTCAATCTGGGAGCCTTATTTTCTATTAATAACATAAGCTGGGGTCATGGCACAGCCAATAATCTTTGTTATCAAGGGGACAGAACACCAGAACCTATTGTGGATCTAACTAGATAACAAAGTGTGAAGTTGGATGAACACAGCAGGCCAAGCAGCATCTCAGGAGCACAAAAGCTGGCGTTTTGGGCCTAGATCCTTCATCAGAGAGCTCTCTGATGAAGGGTCTAGACCCGAAACATCAGCTTTTGGGCTCCTGAGATGCTGCTTGGCCTGCTGTGTTCATCCAACTTCACACTTTGTTATCTCTCATTTTTAAAATTCATTTTTGCGGGTGTCGCTGGCCAGTAAGCATTATCTGTTCCTAATTGCCCTTGAGAAGGTGGTGGTGAGCTTCCTCTTTGAATCGATGCAGTCCACCCACTATGGGTTGACCTGCAATGCCAATAGGGAGGGAATTCCAAGATTTTGTCCCAGCCACAATGAAGGAATGATGATATTTTTCCAAGTCAGGATTGTGAGTGGCTTAGAGGGGAACATGAAGGTGGTGGTGTTCCCATGTATCTGATGCCTTCGTCATTCTAAATGGAAGTTATTGTTGATTTGGAAGGTGCTGTCTGAGGAATTTTGTTGAATTTCTGCAGCCCATCTTGTAGATAGCACACAATGCTGCTACCGAGCATCAGTGTTAGAGGGAATGAATGCTTGTGGATGTAGTACCAATCAAGCAAGCTGCTTTCTCCTGGATCATGTGCTTTTGGGCCACACTATCCAGGCAAGTGTGGAGTATTCCATCACACTCCTGACTTGTGCCTTGTAGATGGTGGACAGGCTTTTGGGAGTCAGTAGTTGAGTTATGTACGACAATATTTCTAGCTTCTGACTTGATTTTGTAATCGTGTTTATGTGGTGAGTCCAGTTGAGTTTCTGGTGAAAGATAACTCCAGGATGTGATAATGGGAGATTCAGAGGTGGTAACACCATTAAGTGTCAAGGAGCGGTGGTTAGATTGTCTCTTACAGGCAATGGTCATCACCTGGCATTTGTGTGGCATGAATGTTACTTGCCACTTGTCAGCCTAAGCCTGGATATTGTCCAGATCTTGTTGAATTGAACATAGACTGGATCGGTATCTGAGGAGTTGCGAAAGGTGCTGAACATTGTGCAATCATCAGTAAACATCCCTACTTTTGACATTATGATGAAGGGAAGATCATTGATGAAGAAGCTGGAGATGGTTGGACCTTGGATACTAGCTTGAGGATGTCTTGTGGAGATGTCCTAGAGCTGAGATGACCGACCTTCAACAACCACAACTGTCTTCCTATGTGCCAATACGTCTCCAACCAGTGGAGAATTTGCCTCTGATACCCACTGACTCCAGTTTTGCGAGGGATCCTTGATGTCACATGGTTAAATGTAGCCTTGGTGTCAAGGGCTGTCACTGTCACATTACGTTAACTGAACTTGAAGGCAGGGTCCATGGATAGGAAAGATTTCGAGGTATATAGATCAAACATGACAAATGGGACTAGTTCAGTTTAGGAAGCTTGGTCAGCATGGACAAGTTGGGGCTGAAGGATCTGTTTCCATGCTGTCTGACCCTAACTCTATGTCTCTATGACTCTAGCCACTGACAACATTACTGCATGGCTGCATGACTTATTGTTTCTTCTACATCCGTAATTTGATTTTTAAAACAATCAGGGAGAGAAAGAATGAAAATTAACTGCATGCATCATCCTTTAATACAATAAAGCCTTACCTGCTCATACAGTTGCACCAAATTTCAGTTTAATGCTGAGTCATCCACAAACTTGACGGTACAATGTACGGTGGTCAAGGTATTTGACATAATTAATATCATTGTTAAAAATGTAAATATTTTATCGAGAAAGGCTCAGCTGCAATGGGATATCAGAGCAAATCAAACTGACATTTAAATTTAGCCTGTCGGTCATAATCACGGGGGGTCACATTACAAATCAAACATGGTCTAGTACCTTCCTTTTCCTTATGTTTGTTCTGATGAGATAAGAGGTTTTCATTAGCCTGCACACAGTAGAATTCCCGCGTTTGAATTCCCCCTCCACAGAGGGATGTTTGATTTCCACGTCTTCTATCTTGCTGGCTGAGTAGCACATCAACACGACATTCACTCCACTCTGTTGTCCTCCATGAATACCTGCAACAAGCAGTTTATGAACACATGAGCATATCTAAACCAGTTCATTTTGAAATGAACAACTTTGAAATTTCACATGCCACAGCAGCATTTCAAGAAAGCTCATCAGTGTCATCCTGAGGGCATTTAGGGATGGGCAATAATTGCTAATCTTACAATAGAAACCCAAATCCCAAACATGACATTTTTTTAAAATTGCCAACTACTATAATCTTATTCTTGTTGTACGTTCTTTTGCTTTCACAATGGAATAGCTTGCTAGGCGATTTCAGAGAAAATGGAAGTCACGAATGCAATTGACTGGCTCGATTTGTTAAAACCAATGTTTCACAATTGATAAAAACCAAAAGAACTGCATATGCTGTAAATCAGGAACAAAAACAAAGCTGCTGGAAAAGCTCAGCAGGTCTGGCAGCATCTGGGAAGGAAAAAAAAGTTAACATTTCGGGTCCGGTGACCCTGTGTCAGAACTCACAAATGATGGTCTGTTGATCTGCATTTTGAGCTCAGGCTCTCACAGAAGATGTGCCACTGAAAGTGGTGCCCATTCAAATTACCAATGACTGTTTTTGTGTATGTTCAATAGTAGCAGAGAGAGGTGACAGTCACTGTTTATCTGTTTGAAATGTACTGTTCATAGTTGCCACGTAAGATATTTTTCCGGGTTGAATATTGAAATGCTGACAGAGATGTCTATGGAAATATAGATGTGAAATATGGCTCAGTTGCCTCATTATTTTTTAAAGCAACGAGCATCTAACATCCTTCTGTCGCATTGCCATCAGCAAACCATAATATTCTATACCCATGTCACATATTTAGAAATTCCATCAGTAGAATTCTGCGAATTTAACTGAGGTAGCAAGCAATGACATCAGCAGAAAAGCTAAAGTTTAAGTTGCGGACTGGGATTAAACTGAATGATTAAAGGAAAATGCATTTAAATTATTTCAAAATATTCTCAGTCAAAACGCATACATGCACAGCTGTATCCCTGCTCCACAAAGAACAAAACTAGGCATTGAGGATAATACAGGGACGAAGAGAAATATTCAGGTCCCGGGACTCTGCATTGCAACAATGAAGATAATTCTATTTTGAAAAGAAAACATTGCAGGCAAATCATTTGGTCTGCTCTACATTCCTCATTCTAGCAGCTATTTATTGCTGCTAATATTTGTACCAGCCAGAGAAAACAAAAATGATCCTTCCAGCAAACATTATGAAAACTTTCCTTAATTTGCTGGCAACATTCTGTTTCATAAAATAGACAGCTCTAAACCCGTTTGAAGATTTCTGCATCAAATTTTGGGTAAAAAAATGAAGCTTACATTTCATTTAGGCAGATAACATTGAGATTGATGCTCAGAGCTGCATATCCTTACTGAAATACTTTGGCACAAGATTATAAAGAAACATTTTGATTTATGTTTAAAGATTCTACGTTTCCCGAAAACTTCAAAGATATTCTATACTCCTAGAGTTAATGCGTATAAAGAGACAGAAAGCTTTTAAGTATGACTTTAGATGATCTTTGCTTAAAAAATTAATGAGGCATCTGGGCCATATTTCAGATCTATGTTTTTATAGACATCACAGTCAGAAATTCCATTCCGAAGCTGGGAAAAAAATTTTTTGAGGCAACCATGAACAATATATTTCAAACTGATAAGTAATGACCATCAGTTGTTTGTGCTGCTATTGGACATACACCAAAATACTTTGTGGTAATTTGGATAGAGGATGCTTTCTTGCTAATGATGGTGCGTGAGGACTTATTTTTCAGCTGACTTAGGAATCTTATAAACTGGAATGCTGAAGGTGGAGGGTGTTATTAATTCTTCAAGCTGTTCTAGCACACACTTTAGTTACACTGCTGTTTAAAATGTAGGTGTAGGAAATAAATGATCTCGAAAGGAAACAGATAGGGTATGGTAGTTAAGCCTTCAAAGTTAGTGAGATTATTGTTTAGGTGGTGGGCAGGTAGGAGAGTAAGCGAGTGTACAAGTAGGGAGTGTTTCTGGTCTATTGAATATAAAATTATCAGCCAAGGCCAGGGGTGGAATACAGCACAGGAAAATTAGAAAGGGAGAAACAGAGCTAATACCTATACAAATGCAAAGTAACAAGGAGTCCTGCTGAAGGGTTTCAACCTGAAGCGTTGACATTCCTGCTCCTTGGATGCTATCTGACCTGCTGTGCTTTTTCAACTCGACATTTTTTGAGTCTAGCTTCCAACATCAGCAGTTCTTTCTGTCTCCTAGCCATTAGTACTGATCTTGTGAAAGCATGGATCTTATAGGGCTGCAATTCAATGATCAGAAACTAAACCTGCTTTAAAAATCTGTTCATGAGATGTGCACAGAGCTGGCTAGGCCAGCATTTATTGCCCATCCCTAATTGCCCAGAGAGTGGTTAAGAATTAATCTCATTTCTACACTCCTGAAGTCACACATAGACCAGATCAGTAAGGATTACAGCTTTCTTTCTCTAAACGACATTAATGAAACAGATGTGTCTTTATGACATTCAAAAATGGTTACATGCCTACTATTTGACCACCTTTTTATCCCAGATTTCTTATTAATTTTACATTTCACCAGCTGATAGGGAGAGATTCAAGCACATGTCCCCAGAACATTTGCCTGAGTTTCTGATTACTTGTCCAGTGACATTACCAGTACACTACTGCGTTCCCAACTCAGGTGACAAGAGTCTGCTTCATGTTAATTTCAATGTCTACCATCACTTCTCACGTTATAAAAAGAAACAGACAGACAGCAATTGAAAAATCAGTAAAATAAAACAAAGAACTGTGAATAATGGAGATCTGAAACAAAAACAGAAATTCTGGATGTGAGTTTGCTCGCTGAGCTGGGAGGTTCGTTTTCAGACGTTTCGTCACAATTCTAGGTAACATCATCAGTGAGCCTCCAGTGAAATCCTTGGGTTGGTGATGTCAAGGAAACCTAAACAGATAAATAGAAAGCGGGACATAACGCCAGCGCTTCACCGGAGGCTCACTGACGATGTTACCTAGAATGGTGAAGAAACGTCCGAAAACGAACCTTCCAGCGCAGCGAGCAAACTCACATCCAGAATTTCTGTTTTTGTTTCAGATCTCCATAATTCACAGGTCTTTGTTTTATTTTACTGATTTTTCAATTGCTGTCTGTCTGTTAATTTTATAACCCCAATTTAAACCCACCCCCTCCAACTCTGATTTTCAATTGAAAACAGAAATTGTTAGTGAAACTCAGCAGATCTGGCAGCATCTGTGGGGAGAAAGCTGGTGAAAAGTCACAGGATCCAAAACATTAACTTTGCTCTCTCCCCACAGATGCTGCCAGATCTGCTGAGTTTCACTAACAATTTCTGTTTTCAATTGAAAATCAGAGTTGGAGGAGGTGGGTTTAGATTGGGGTCATTGGCCAAGAGGCGCCTCACTGTCCCAAATGAAATGCAAAACACTTTCCCCCATGCTTTCCTCATGCTTTTTTGTTCATACAGGAACAGTCAAAAACACCTGATGCCAAGAAGCTGCATTCATTCTGAAATCAGGGTATAGCTGTATGACATGTGGCAGCTTTTAGGTATAATTGATAAAGTGTGCACAGAATGACCAAACTAATCTTTACCAGGTATTGAGCAACTTACCAAGAAATTCTTAACAGCAGAGGCCTCAGGAAATGGCCAAGGGAATCTTTTTCACTGACGATGGCTTCAGGAGCAAAAGACTCTCCAAGAAATCTCTGGTTCACTCTATACGATTCAAAACTGCCCTGAATTCATGGATGCTTTCACAAAGTGAGCTATCACTTTGCTCAGAGACAGAATAGCCAATTGCCATAACTGGTATTTACAACAAGGTGCCTAGCTGCAACATGCCATGTTAATGACATTGAAACTTAGGCCTCAGTCAGACACCAGGGGCTTGGTAGTGTGGTATTCCACAGTACTTCAAAGATCATTGCTCTGTCTGATGGATTTGTGTCACTAGCTGTTATATCCATTCTTCCTGCTACAAATTGACTTGCGATCAGAGAATATTTGTCCATAATGTAAAACGTGTCTGATTTCAATATAGTGAAACATGTTGTTGTAGAGAAAATGTAGATTTGCTTAGACTCATGTCCTCAGTGCCTGAGGAAATGTCTCATGACAATCGGAAAACACAGTGTAATGGCCTTTTCTTCTGCTTCACTGAGCCTGAAATCTTTGAGGAATGGTGCATACAGTGGGTTGCAGCACAAATTAAGTTTAAAAGGATGAAGCAGTTTCTATGCAATCTGAAATTTGAAGTCATTTATGGAAAATAAAACAAATTACTGGAACTCTTGGTTACTGAATTCTCCTTGGGAATGTCAAAACTGCAATTTCTGCTGTGTACAAGTCATTGAATTACAAGTGTGGCTCTTCATGGTTGTTTTTTCCAGTTTTTAATGCATTTTATTTAATGCGTCTCTATACATTGCTTCTGCCCACACCTGTATTCAGCCAGAAGCGCTTAAGGATATAAACCAGCAGTACTGTTTCTCATAGGCAACTAAGATTCTGTCTTAAGCTTTCACAGACCATTGTGTTGTGAAAACTAAACATTCAAAAGAATCTGTTGAAATAAGACTCCATGGATGAATCAACTTTTATCAGCTAACTGCTTGTGAGTTCGACAAACTTTTGGAAGACTTTCTGCCAATGATATCTAATGTGATTTCTTATTATGTGCAACTTAATATGCCTCACTAATTACTTATCCTGCCCCTAAGGCATCCTTCACTTCTGGTTCCAGTTCCATCATCCAACTGTGCATCGTTCCTGGAACAACTCGCTACTCAGCAGATATATGCCAAAAGGCTGGCATCCCTGTGTCTGAGCCATCTCTGAAAGATGACTGTGCGTGTAGTCAAGCACTGGCATTCTAAAGCAGCTCTCAATATTGCCTTCAACATCTTCTCTTAACCACTCTCATCCATTCCAATCTCCCTCACCGCTAACTCTGCATGCTTCTGCGCAACCTATTCACTCACTGAAGACACCTTGGTACCTTTTACCTACCCGCTCCAGGTCAAAGAGCTTTGCCACCCACTTTCATCTCACGTAATTCCTTCTTCCCATTCATTCCAAGAGAAAACTACGTAAAACAATGCTAAGAGATCATCTAGGTAGAAAGGCGCAGCTCCAAGAACTTTGAAAAAACTTGACATCATCCAGTACAAAGTTGATGTTTTGACTGACACCACTTCCACAAATATTTACTTCCTCCACCCCAATGGTAAGTAGCAGCAGTGCGTACCATCTACCAAGATGCATTGCAAAGATCCTTAAGTAGGATATTCAAAACATATTACCACTACCTTCTAGAGAGACAAGGGCAGCAGATACATATTAGCACCACCACCTACAATTCCCTCTAAGCCACTCACCATCGTGGCTTGGAAATATATTGCCGTTCCTACAGTGTTGATAGGCCTTTTTGTTCATTCATTCACAGGATGGGGGTGTTGTTGACCAGGTAGCATTTATTACCCATCCCTAATTGCCCAGAGGGCAGTTAAGAGTCAACTACATTGCTGTCGGTCTGGAGTCACTTGGAGGCCAGACCAGATGAGGATGGCAGTTCCTTTCCTATAATATATTACTGAACCAGATGGGTTTTTCCAACAACTGACCATGGATTCACAGTCATCATTAGATTCTTAATTCCAGATATGCATTGAATTCAAATTCCACCAGCTGCTGTGGTGGGTTTTGAACATGGGTCCCCAGAACATTATCTGGGTGTCTGGGTTAACAGTCCAGAGATAATACTACTGAGTCATCGCCTCCCCACAAAATGTTGGTACTCTCTCCCTAATGGCAGTGTAGATTTACCTCAACCAAATAACTTTCAACCGTTCAAGATGTCTCCTCATCGCCACTTCCACAAAGGCAACTAGGGATAGGCAACAAATGCTGTCATAACCAGCAATTGGCACAAACCATGAATGAATAAAAATAAAAGCTCGACTAGCTGCTTGTTAAAAGATTAACTGAGTGAGTGTACAGATAATAAGATAAAGTCTTCTCTACTTGAGCACCACATGTTGTGATGTCATTTAAATGTCTTCAAAGTATATCTCCCCCGAGCTCTGTTGAAAAGTACAACAGTAGTTACGGAAAAAAACAAATTCTTCAAAGCTTTTTGTACTTCAGCGACAAGCAAGTTCTATGTTTCAAGAGATCGCACTTTAAATTTGCCCTTGGCAGTTATTAGTATTATTTTAAAAACTGGTATTTCAGCTGCTAGCTTGAATGTGCTGTCTATATGATGCTTTTTTTTTTACTATCCTGAAGGCAAATTTCCAGTTTTTCCTTGTTTCTCCTCTAGCTGCTGCATCATGTCCTGTCGAAACTTGCGAGTTCCAGCATGGAATAAGACTTGCATATTTAACAAATCTAAGTAAACTCCACACCTCAAAACACAAACTATGAATCAAAAAAACTTGATGAATGTAGTTCGATGTAGGGGAGGTAATAGCCTAGTAGTAGCGTCACTGTACTAATAATCCAGAGACCCAGGTAATGTCCTGGGATCCATGTTCAAATCCCACAGATGGCAGAATTTGAATTCAGTAAGAAAAATCTGGAATTAACAGTCTAACGGTGACCATAAATTTACTGTCGATTGTTGGAAAAACCACCTGGTTCACTAATGTCCTTTAGGGAAAGAAACCACCACCCTTACCTGGTCTAGCCTATACAAGACACCAGATCCACAGCAATATGGTTGACTCTTAACCAGTTAGGGTTGGGCAATAAGTGCTGGCCGGGACAACAATGCCCTTGTCCTAGAAATAAATTTTAAAAATGTTCATGCAACTGGTACAACTGAACACAACCAGCCTTAAAATTTCAAGTGCACATCATGCAAGTCACAAAGTTAACAAGTTTAATCTCTACTGCGTGTGGTAGAATGGAATCTGATTCACTGAAGTCAGTGAACCTGTCCAGACTAACTGCCCAAGCTCACACATAATGATCACAGAGGTGTACCAGAGGGCACTATGCACCAATAACCTCTGTATCTCATTGGCAGAATGACAGGCCTCCAGAAAGAGGACAATTTAGGGAAATTTTCTTTAAAATGCACTGCCATAATGAGCAAAATGACAAACGATAGTAAGTAGGGACACAAGGTACATTATAATGTTATCGTTATTGTATTGCTGAAGATCACAGTTGACATTTTTATTCCTTGAAACAATGTCAAAACATTCCTTTCTAACCATAAGAGGATTCTTCTTTAGAAGCACAAGAGTTTTGCACATGAAAGCCATAAAATAATTCAACTGGAAAAAAACATGATTTGACGAAGGGTTTTATCTCTAAAAGGATGAACATCACATTAGATGATACTAAACTGTACTGAGAACACTCTTTTGAAGTGAATGCTTTCATACAGTTTCATTTTGCGAGTAACATGTGTAAAAATAGCGGAGAGAAATTCAAACATATAATTGTAACAAAATAAAACGAAAAATTGTACTTTAATCCTTAACCTTGGTTAACCCTCTGTAATAAGTACTAGAGAGCAAGGAAAACAAGTGGAACTGCAGTTTAGTGACATGATTTTGAAAAGGATATGAGCATAGTAAATAGGACAGGAGTAAGTTATCTGATTTCTAGAATCTGTTCTGTCATTCAATAGATCATTGCAGATCTGATTGTAGCCTAAGTTCCACTTTACCACTTGCCCATTGTAGCCTTTGATTTCATTGCAGATCAAAAATCTAACTCAGCCCTGAATATATTTAATGATCTAGCATCCACTGGTCTCTGGTGAAAAGAATTCAAATGATTAATAATCTCCACTGATGGAAGAAATTGCCACTTATTTACATCTTAGTTTTGGATTCCCACACTAACATAATCTTAGCATCTACTCTGTCAAGCTTTTTGCGAACTTATATGTTTCAATCAGACCATATTTATTCTTCTAAACTCCAATCAGTACAGGTCCAACTTGTTTAACACTCTATCATGGAACCTCCTCTTCATCTCTCGAATTAGCGCAGTTAACATTCTTTGGATTGCTCTCAATGCACATACAGCCCTCCTTGAATATGGACAACATAACCCTCGAGTGTTTTCAGTATAATCTGATCAATGTGCTGTACAGTTATAAGAAGACTTCCCTACTTTTTTACTACATCTACTTTGCAATTAAGGCGATTTTTGCATTTGCCTTCCCATTTGCTTTCAATTGCCACATGCTGAGTTTTCTGATTCATGTTCAAGGACTCCCAAATCCCTCTGTGCTGCACTACTGTAAAGTTTCTCTTTAAATGACTTTAAATATTTTGCTTTGCTATTTTTCCTGCCAAAGTGGACCATCTCACATTTTTCCACATTGTACTGTATCTGCCTAGATATTTCCAACTGTCTTACCCTATTTATATTTCTTTGTGAATTCTTTGAATCCTTCTGACAACTTGCTTTCCCATTCCAGTTTTATATTGCTAGCAAATTTGATACAGTACAAATGGTCTGCTCATTGAAGTTTTTCAATGTAGATTGTACATTGATACATGTTACACTGGTTACAGATCACCAACCTGGAAAAGAGTTTTTCCTGATTTAATATTACTTAGTCAATCATCTGCATGTCGATTATTTTCCTCAGTACCACAGGCTTTTATATTCTGCAGTAACATTTTATATGGCATCTTATTTTTAAAAACTATTTTGAAAATCTAAGCCAACTATATCTACTGGTTCCCTTCTATCAACCTGCTTAATACATCCTTTAAAAATTTTAATAACGTCGTCAAACTAAATTACATTTATTTTTGTGAATGTCAATGGTAAAAGTTCTATGTAACTGACAAGAATTACTCATTTAAACTGAGGAAGGAATGCAATGTGTCCTCTGATTATATTTTTCTCCAAGGTCTTTATTAGAAGAGAAATAAAATTTTTGAATTTTCCAAATGTGCAGTCCTGACATATTCATTGTGAATGCAAGTGACAACGGATTGCAAATTTAATCCATCACTTCAACCATCCACTGCAATTTAATAGACAAAATATAATTCTAACATAATTTAAATTGTTGTTCAGTTTATAAGTATGCATATATGAGTGCAATCCATGCATCTAAACATCTTCTGACTGTCTAAAGATAAATGCAACTGATTGGGAATACTTTCAAATCATGGTTAAGTGAATTAGCTCTTTCCTGAGCATTTAGTAGGTCAGGCATTGATCACTGCAATGGGAGAGATATTAGTTAATTACTTTTTGTAATTTGGGGAGGCATTCTTGTGCAACTTATGTTAGAGCAAAGAAGCACGCATTTCAAATCTTTGCTTTCATGTGAAATTATCATGTGTGACCATTTAGCAGAAAAGTAGTATAACAAAATAATGGCCCAAGTGAGTTTAGTTCAAGTTGGTAATTCACATTCTGCAGTCAGATTCAATTTCATTCCAGGAGCTGGATTTCTACATTTGCAGATAAATTCACACCATGGCTCATGGTGAATTTTCACAATCTTCTATTTATCGAGCTCATTCATGAAAGGACCAGGTTGTTGAGAGGATTTTTTGTCGAATCATGTGGCCAGAGAAGCGGAAGAACTCATCAGTGGTGGACCTTTTCCAGCTTATGGCCTGCTTTTGTCTATTTAAAGCCTAACTGCACATGGCTTCAGAGGCCAGGAAGCAACTCTCAAACACTTGTGCTGAACTATGAAAATGTCTCAGATGAAAGGCAAACAGGCACTTTCCTTGCAGGTCAAGAGTCTGAGATACTTGTAGGTGGGGTGCTGGAGAAAAAGGCTACCATTTTCCTTGCTAACTGCCAAAGGAGATTGTAGCAATAAGCACAGCCAGTCTACACAGAAATTGCGGCATCGGTCAATGCTGCATCCTATTTTTAACCAGACGCCCAGCAATGTTGCAAGCAGGTTAGATCATCAGTGCTTTGCAAAGACAAGTGTTATCTTCATGTTTCCACCACCGCACACTCACTCTAACTCTGCCACTGCACATGCATCTCACCAAGGTTAATGGGCTACAATTCCTTTTATTATGTTTATGATATTATTATTCACTCAAAGGCTAATGTCTGCCTCATCCTCCCAAACTAATAAACCTTTAAACCCTCTGGGCTTCCTACTCACTCATCGGGGACACCTCTCCTGTTCAGGCATGACCACTAACTGCGCTGTACCTATATCCATCATTCTCAATTCCTCCCTTTGTCTCATTGCAAGAAATGAGCCTGAATGACATATCTATAATCCTTGGACTGCTTGTACGTGCCCCGCAGGACTAACTGCTGTATAACTGATTAAGCCCATTGACTGTCTGTGGTAGAACACCTCTGATAGACTGTAGTCCCCTTTCCTACAACTAAGGACTCTTCATCTTTGAATTTCACACATGAGTATTTGCTTAAAGCAAGTGTAGTACAGTGCCACACAGTAACATGCCCATCCCTTTCCTGTCTGATTGACTGATTGGTTGACTGTGCAGCGCTCCCCACTGTCACAAGCGGCCTGCCTCTCTCTCTGTGGTAAAAAGCAAGCTCAACTATAGATGCTAGTAGTTTGTAAGTCAGTGCTAGAGTGAGTGTGCATGAAGAAAACAATTTGAAGCAGAGAGTGGCAACTTTCTACTAAGCACTAAAGTGAATGAGCACAATGAAAACAAGCTAAGAGCCTTAAGATGTGCACGTTACCATCCACACTACCGTCCAGTGTAGATGCGTGGGATGCATGATTATTCCTGTTCACAAAGAGCCTGGGCAGAAGCATGCAACTCATGGTTATTCATCAGCTTAAATGTAAAGAGTTCAGGGCACTCCAGTTTAAATCCTGTCTCAGCAGATGGTGGAATTTGAATTCAAAAAGGAATCTGGAATTAAGGATCTGATGATGACCATAGAACCATTGTCGATAGTCAGAAAAACACATCTGAATTCACTTATGGCCTTTAGGGAAGGAAATCTGCCATTCTTACCTGGTTCAGCCTACATGTGACTTCAAATTGACAACAATGCGATTGAATCTTAACCGCTTTCTGGGCAAGTAAGAATGGGCAATAAATGCTGGCCTCTGAGTGTATAAAGAAAAAGGCAGGTTTGATTGAGGCATTCAAGAAGGCAGTGGAAAATTATTTGGATATAAATAATATTCAGGGGAATGGGGAGAAAGCAGAATAGGTAATTATGCTCATGTCAAGAGATGGTGCAGGCATGATGCGCCAAAATGTCCTCCTTCTGAGTCACAACAATTCTGTGGATCTGTGATATAATGTATCCATCAATTATCTTTCCAGTTAACAAATAAAATTAATACACCTCTCAAACTTGCAAGCTACATAATAATGAGATATTTCATCTTCAATTTTTATGTAAGATGTCTGGAGCTTAACTACATTAATATTTATAGCAATACTAATTAATATTGCTATAAATTAAAACTCAGATGTAAATACTCATACAAGCTATTCAACATGCAAATGAAATCAAATATTTAGAAAGTTAGTCTGCCAAGACATGGTGAATTCATGAATAATACACATTCCGGAGGAAGCATAATAGACATTTTCTAAAGTAGGCTTCACTTCATTAGTGATTCATATTGATCTCTCGCTATTTAAAAGTAACCCAATTCCACACTATTCTGAACATTTGATAACTTTAATACACTCATTGCTGAGAAAATTTTAACCACTGAACTAATTGATTCTCAGAAAAACATTTGCCTAATCCTTGATAAGGGCGTACAACCTTCACAGTTAAATACAATTGGTTTATTTGTTTTGATCATTCAGACACCATTTGATAATGTTAAAAGCTGTTACAGAATACTTTGGAAAGTTTTAGGCAGAAAGGGAGGTAAACTCAGGTTCATGGCCAATATTAGAATCGAGGTGAACAGTCCACAAGCCAATATGCAACCAACCTTCTAAATCCAACTGAATGAATGCATTCTGGATGAGTGTGAAATCACCAAGGAGGCTGAATTTATATTATCAGAGATTTTGGGTAAATGGTTTTGTGATAAATCCAATTATTACATAAATATTGACTATAACTGTGTGTAAAGAGTTTTGGAGCGATTTTGACTAAGGTAATGGCACTGAAAGGTTAATATTGCAGGCTGCATTAAGTTCCAACTAATCTGATGAGATCCTGCAGACTTGAGTGGGGAAAGTCTGGAAAATATCTGTGGGTTTTAAAGTGGTCAGACGAGTCCTCTATGTCTTCCAATAACCTAGGTAACATCATCTAACAAGTTAATGTAATTTGTACCGAAGTGTAACCACACAATAAAATATATTTTGTTAAAATAAAAGCCTCTTGTTAAAATTCATTGGTGGTTGTATCTGTAAAAAAATAGGGCCTTAAATAGAGTCAATGCAAGAGGAATGGTGGCAGATTCCTTCTTGCTACAAATACCTGAACAGGTAGCTGTTCAGAATGGACTGTAGTAGAAAGAAAATAGTGCTCCAAAGAAATCAGCGTTGTGGCAGTCATTGTTCATAAACACATTACGTGGTACAAGAGGAAACTCAGTGAAGGATGCAAATCCACAGCTCAGGAGTCTTGGCTTTCTGGCTCCATGGGGGCCAGGTGAACCTGTATTGCTTTTGTATAAAATGATATCAGACTAGTCAAAATGCACTTGCGGGATGCTGACTGGGAGATGTCATGCACATTCCCAGTTGAGCTTCGAAAGAAGCTAGTGGAAAGTGTGGGATATTGTATTGTGATTCTTTTTACCAACTCACTCACAAGTGCTCTATGTTCATTGTATCGCATTTCCATTCATTCATAATCCTTTACTAACTCATTCACAGGTGCACTATCTTTACTATGCTGTGTTCCCATTCACTCAATTATAAAACCACGTTAAACTAAATTAAAGCGATAATGGGAACTGCAGATGCTGGAGAATCCAAGATAACAAAGTGTGAAGCTGGATGAACACAGCAGGCCAAGAAGCATCTCAGGAGCACAAAAGGTGACGTTTCGGGCCTAGACCCTTCATCAGAGAGGGGGATGGGGAGAGGGTTCTGGAATAAATAGGGAGAGAGGGGGAAGCGGACCAAAGATGGAGAGAAAAGAAGATAGGTGGAGAGGAGAGTATAGGTGGGGAGGTAGGGAGGGGATAGGTGACCTATAATGCCTTGAGTCAAGGATGTCGTACCTCGGGAAACCAAGCAGTGGGGGTTAGAACTGAGGCTGAGTAAAACCATAAAAAATAGGAACAGGAGTAGGCTATTCAGCCCCTCAAAACTACTCCACCATTCAGCATGATCGTTCTAGCCCTTTCCCCATAACTCTTGATTTCCTGACTCATCAAGAATCTAATATATGCAAGGACTCTTCCGCCACAGCTGGCTGCGTCGAGGATTTCCAAAGACTCCCAGCGCCCTGGGAGAAGAGCATGTGAGCATGTGAAATCCACAGCAAGTGCTAAAGGGTATGATTAGAATAGAAGGGTGGTTGGTGATAGCTGAAGACGTGATGGGCCAAAGGGCCTTTTCCCATGCTGTTGGGTTTCTTTTAAAACTAGAAGCGTCGGGAATCCAAGATGACGGGGTGTGGAGCTGGGTGGACGCGACGGGCCGGGCAGCATCTCGGGAGCGCGGGGACTGGCATTTCGGGCCTGGACCCTTCGTCGGGGAGCGGGGGGGGAGAGGGTTCTGGAGGGAGTGGGGGGGGGAGGGGGAGGCGGACTGAGGATGGAGAGGGGGGAGGATGGGTGGAGGGGGGAGGATGGGTGGGGAGGTCAACTCTCTTGCCAGCTTCACACTTTGTTATCTCGGATTCTCCAGCATCTGCAGTTCCCATTATCTCTGATACAGCATCAGGAATCATTGACTTTTGGGATTATCTGCTCCACTGTCTTCAGAGGGCCCAGGGCTGTGCACAAAGAATGTTTTCGCTTTTCCCTCAACACATTTCAACCCCCCCCCCGCCAAACACCCTCGCAGCCTCTCTCCCACCTCTGCCCCCTCCCCGCATTCTCCCACCCCAACCCCCAACCTGCTGGGTGCTTTGTGTCCTGTGTTAGCCGACTCGCTGCCCCCTCCATTCATTCGCCAGGCTTCAGGATGAATAAAAGCTCAGATCACTTCTTCTCCTATCAGAGCTGTTTCTTTGCTGTGTTCACCACTGACAGGCTCGACAGTGCATTTTGAACCCCGGCCACGGGTCACACAGGACCCCCTGACAGGATGCATTTCATCTCACAGGATACCTGTCGCTGAAACATAGAGGACTCTTAAGGGGCTTGACAGGGTAAGTGCTGTGAGAAAGTTTCCCCTCATGGAGTACTCTGGAACCAGAGGTCTCAGAATAAACAGGCACCAATTGACAACTGAGATGAGGAGGAATTTCTTCTCCCAGGGCGTTGGGAGTCTTTGGAAATCCTCGACGCAGCCAGCTGTGGCGGAAGAGTCCTTGCATATATTAGATTCTTGATGAGTCAGGAAATCAAGAGTTATGGGGAAAGGGCTAGAACGATCATGCTGAATGGTGGAGTAGTTTTGAGGGGCTGAATAGCCTACTCCTGTTCCTATTTTTTATGGTTTTACTCAGCCTCAGTTCTAACCCCCACTGCTTGGTTTCCCGAGGTACGACATCCTTGACTCAAGGCATTATAGGTCACCTATCCCCTCCCTACCTCCCCACCTATACTCTCCTCTCCACCTATCTTCTTTTCTCTCCATCTTTGGTCCGCCTCCCCCTTTCTCCCTATTTATTCCAGAACCCTCTCCCCATCCCCCTCTCTGATGAAGGGTCTAGGCCCGAAACGTCAGCTTTTGTGCTCCTGAGATGCTGCTTGGCCTGCTGTGTTCATCCAGCTCCACACTTTATTATCTTGGATTCTCCAGCATCTGTAGTTCCCGTTATCACAGCATCTCAGGAGCACTGCTTGGCCTGCTGTGTTCATCCAGCTCCACAATCTGTTATCTTAAACTAAATTAAACATCCCTTCCAACCCATTACTGCTTCTATACACCTTTCAATTCTTATCTGCCCCACGCTGCAAGCAGAGTTTAGACCTGTTTTTGCAACAAAGGCTACCCCAAATAAGTGTTAATACCATAACCTACTTAGAACAATGCCATCCCTGCCATCGTGATTCTATAATTCACTCAAAACTACAGAAAGATTATGATATTAATTAGTCCTCAGCCATTGACCGTTGGGACCTGAATAGGTTGCAGAACATCAAACAGTTTCCTACACGAGAGTGTACTTTTTAAATACAAATTAAATAGGGCTGCCACTACCTTAAGAAACCTACTATCAAAACAGCATTTCCATGAAACTGCATGAATGAATGTGTAAGAACTATCAAAACTGGCAATAGTAAACAAAATCTCATGACCAGCTGCTGTGGGAGATAAGTTTAATATCCTCGATACTTTTATTTAGTACATGTATAATTTCTCACTTATTTAGATCATATAGGTCTAGTATTTTTACTAACATTCTGAACTTTGAAGCCTAAAAGACTAACACCTTTTAATTATGTAAGCTTAGACCAGACAGATATTCTAATATCATCAGGAGTAACAGCCAGCATTTAGCAAGTGCTTAAATGATCTCCTGCTTCCCCAGGACAGATGTCACACAAGCTTATGTACAATAGATATAACTATGTGACACATAGTGTTAAAATTTCAATGTATGTAAAAACTGTGTATGAAAGCGGCTACTGTAAAACTGAACATTGGATTCCACAGCCACCTCAAACTCTGCCACTGTGGTTGCTCAATAAAGCGGAACAGCTCAGCAGTTCTGGCAGCATTTGTGAAGGATAAAAACAGAGTTTCAGTGACCCGAAACATGAACTCTGTTTTTTCCTTCACAGGTGCTGGTGGACGTGCTGAGTTTTTCCAGCAACTTTGTTTTTGTTCCTGATTTACAGCATCTGCAGTCGTTTTGCTTTTTATTTGCACAATAAAGAGGCTATTTTTGCCACTCATCGGTCTTGGTTATCGAATACTATCCCACAAAAAGGAGTTCAACACTACGTATCATTGCATTCCAGGCTGTACAGCTGCAGGTTTGCCTTCAGAAGGTGGCAGATGTTGGTGCCAGCTTCCCTAGTCATGCATCTGGCACTGCCTTCCACTCATGTGTGCAGGTAACTACAACACATTCAGGATACCCTCTCTGAGTGCGCCAATGCTCAACAGTGCTGAAGACCCTAGTACCCCTCTTCAGGCACTGCTTGTTCATACATAATACAAACCCTCAAAGCATCGTGTCTCTGAATCTAAGATAATAAAGTGTAGAGCTGGATGTACACAGCAGGCCAAGCAGCATCTTAGGAGCACAAGTATCTCTCATGTCTCTGAATCTGTTGGCACTGGGCACTTTGTTTTCTCCTCCTCCTCTTTTTTCTTAATGCGAATCATACGTTCCCTGCAGTGAGGAAGCAGGCCACATGGCCCAACAAGTCCACACTGACCCTCCAAAGAGCATTCCACTCAGACCCACTCCCCACCCTGTAACCCTGCATTTCCCATGGCTAATCCAACTAACCTGCACATCCCTGGATACGATGGGCAATTTAGCCTGGCCAATCCAGCGAACGTGTACAAATCAGGACTGTGGAAGGAAACCCATGCAGATACGGGGAGAATGTGCAAACTCCACATAGACAGTCACCTGAGGATGCAATCGAAGTCAGGTCCTCGGTGTTGAGAGGTAGCAGTGCTAATCACTGAGCCACAATGTCAGCAATGCTAGTACACCTGCTGGTTTAGGTTGGTAAAATAGCACAGATGGAATTTTTGCTTTTCGTCCAAGATCATGCCCATCATTCTATTAGTTTTACAAACATGATGCAAGTTAAAGTTACTGTTCTAAATTGGAAGAAGGCCAATTTTAACAGTATTAGGAAAGAACTTTAAAAGTTGACTGGAGGGCGGATGTTTGCTGGTAAAGAGATGACTGGAAAATGGGAAGCTTTCAAAAATGAGATAACGAGAGTCCAGAGACAGTATATTCCTGTTTGGGCGAAGGGCAAGACTGGTAGGTGCAGGGAATGCTGGGTGACTACAGAAATTGATATTTTGATCAAGAATAAGAAGGAAGCACATCTCAGGTATAGATAGCAGAGATCAAGTGAATCCCTCAAAGAGTATAAAGGCAGTAGGAGTATACTTAAGAGGGAAGTCAGGAGGGCGAAAAGAGAACATGAAATAGCTTTGGCAAACAAGGCTAAGGAGAATCCAAAGGGATTCTATAAATATATTAAGGATAAAAGGGTAACTAGGGAGAGAAGAGGGTCTCTTAAAGATCAGCAAGGCCGCACATGTGCGGAACTGCAAGAGATGGGGGAGATACAAAACGAGTATTTTGCATCAGTGTTACTGTGGAGAAGGATCTGGAAGATAAAGAACATGAGGAAATAAACAGCAACATCTTGAAAATGTCCACATTACAGAGGAAGAAGTGCTGAAGGTGGGTAAATCCCCAGAACATGATCAGGTCTGCGCTGGAACCCTGTGGGAAGCTAGGAAAGTGATTCCCTTACAGAGATACTTGTATCATCGATAGCCACAAGTGAGGTGCCGGAAGACAAAACATTGGCTAATGTGGTGCCACTATTTAAGGAAGGCAGTAAGGAAGAGTTAGGGAACTATAGGCTGGTGAGCCTAACATCAATGGTCACTTAGTCGTCAGAGAGAATCCTGAAGGATAGGATTTACATGTATTTGGAAAGGCAAGGACTGATTAGGGAGAGTCAACATGGCTTTTTGAGTGGGAAATTGTGTCTTACTAACTTGATTGAGATTATTGAGAAAGTAACGAAGAAGGTTATTGAGATCAAGGCAGTGGACAAGATTTATATGGAGTTCAGTAAAGTGTTTGATAAGGTTTCTCATGGTAGACTGTTAATCAGCTAGAACACATGAAATACAGGGAGAACTAGCCACTTGAATACAGAACAGGCTCAAAGCTGGAAGACAGAGTGGAGGTGGACAGTTGCTTTTCAGACTGGAGGCTTGTGACCAGCGGTGTGCCACAAGGATTGGTGCTGGGTCCACTGCTTTTCATCTTTTATACAAATGATTTGGATTTGAACATAGGAAGCATGGGTAATAAGTTTTCAGATGACACCAAAGTTTGAGGTGGAGTGGAAGGTAAAGAAGGTTACCTCAGAGTACAACAGGTTCTTGAACAGATCGGCCAATGGGCCAAGAAGTGACAGATGGAGTTTAAATTAGATAAATGTGGTTTGGAAATGCAGTTTGGAAAGGCAAATCAGGATAGGACTTATACATTTAATGGTAAGGTCCTTAGGAGAACTGCTGAATAGAGACCTTGGAATGCAGGGTCATAGTTCATTTTAAGTGGAGTCGAAGATATATAGGGCAATGAAGAAGGCTTTTGATATGCTTGCCTTTATTGGTCAGTGCATTGAGTATAGGAGTTGGGAGGTCATGTTGTGGCTGTACGGGATATTGGTTAGGCCAATTTTGGAATACTGCATGTAATTCTAGTCTCCCTGGTTGAGGAAGGATGTTGCAAAACTTGAAAGGGCTCAAAAGAGATTTACAAATATGTTGCTAGGGTTGGTGGGAGAGGGTGAATAGACTGGGGCTGTTTTCCCTGGAGCATTGGAGACTGAGGGGTGACCTTATAGAGGTTTATAATATCATGAGGGGCTTGTAGGGTTAATAGGCAAGGTCTTTTCCCTGGGGTGGGGGAGTCCTAGAGGGCATAGGTTTAAGGTAGTGGGGGAAGATGTAAAAGGGACCTAAGCAGCAACTTCTGCATGCAAAGGGTGGTACTTATCTGGAATGAGATGGCAAAGGAAGTGGTGGAGGCTGGTACAATTACAATATTTAAAGGCATCCTGAATAGGAACGATTTAGAGGGATATGGGTCAAATGTTGGCAAATGGGACCAGATTCATTTAGGATGTCTGGTTAGCATGGATGAGTTGGACTGAAGAGTCTGTTTCCATGCTGTGCAATTCTATGACTCTATCACATAATCACTCTTCTCCTTTGGGACCTTATCAGTCTGTTCATGTCCTGGGTGAAAGCCTACCCTCTCACAGCTCTCTATCTGGTGATGTGCATCCAAATAACTCCTGATTGGTTTTCATCTTCCTCAGTCTGTCACATGCAAGATTTTTGTAGCCTTGAGCCTATTATTGCTTTCTGTGTATTTGTCAAATAGTGCGATCTGACTCTCCATGACCTTCATTATCCCTGTGAAATAGCCCTGTAGCGTTAGAATCTATAGCCTGCTTGACAGTTTGATTCCCATATCCTTATCTTTTAGATCAACAGGGTGTCTATGAATGGTCCTGCCAGTTACGGAGTCTTAGGTGTCCTTCTTTTCAGTCTCAAATGAATCTCAAGCCATGGTTTGGGTTTTGGTGCTAAGAGCTAATCGAGCTTCTTCACGATTTTTCTCTGCATTTGCTTCATTCTTCAGCACTAAGGCTAAACGTAGTGTTTACACCATTATACTTTACAGTTTCTGTTTCAATCCCCTCGTTTGGTTGAGTTTAAACTCTGCTGAAACTGATGCAAACAGAACTTGGGCCTCCCCATTGTTTTGTGAATTAGTGGCAGTGCCTTCTTTCACAAGCCAATTTAGGAGAAGGATTTTTTATATATTTATTCATTTGTGGGATGTGAGTGTCACAGGCTGGCCAGCAGTTTTATTGCCCATCCCTAGGTGCCCTTGAGAAGGTGGTGTTGAGCTGCCTTCTTGAACTGCTGCTGTCTACCTGCCATGGGTTGGCCCACAATGCCATTAGAAATGGAATTCCAGGATTTTGACCCAGCGGCAGTGAAGGAACAGCAATATATTTCCAAGTCAGGATGGTGAGTGGCTTGGAGGGAAAGTTGAAGGCTTGGAGGGAAAGTTGCAGGTGGTGATGTTCCCATAAATCTGCTGCTCTTGTCCTTCTACATGGGAGTGGTCATGGGTTCAAAAAGTGCTGTCTGAGGATCTTTGGTAAATTCTGCACTGCATTTAAGGCAGGACACACTGCTACTACTGAGTGTCGGTGGTGGAGAGAGTGGATGTTTGTGGATGTAGTTCCAATCAATTGGCTGCTTTCTCCTGGATGGTGTCAAGTTTCTTGAGAGCTGTTAGGGCTACACTCATCCAGGCGAGTGGGGAGTGTTTCATCACACTCCTGACTTGTGCCTTGTAGACGGTGGACAGCTTTGGCAAGTTAGGCGATGTGTTGCTTGCTACAGTATTGCTAACTTCTGACCTGCCCTTGTAGCCACTATTTATGTGGCGAGTCCAGGTGAGTTCCTGGTCATTGATAACCCCCAGGACGTTGATAGTGTGGGATTCAGTGACGATAACACTATTGAACGTCAAGGAATGGTGGTTAGATTGGTGGTCATAGCCTGGCATTTGTGTGGCTTGAATGTTGTTTTGCCACTTGTCAATGTAAGCCTGGATATTGTCCAAATCGTGTTTCATTTGGACATGGACTGCTTCAGTGTCTGACGAGTCACAAATGGTGCTAAACATTGTGCGATCATCAGCAAACATTCCCTATTTCTAACCTTATGATGAAGGGGAGGTTATTAATGAAGCAGGTGAAGATGGTTGGGCCTAGTATTCTATCCTGAGGAACTCCAGCAGAGATATCTTGGAGCTGTGACCACTGATTTCCCAACAACACAACCATTTTCCTATGTGTCAAGTATGACTCTAACCATCAGAGAGTTTGCCCCCGATACCAATTGATTCCAGTTTTGCTAGGGCTCCTTGATGCCACACTTGGCCGAATGTAGCCTTGATGAAAAGGGCCGTCTCTCTCACCTCACCTCTGGAATTCAGCTGTTTTGTCCATGTTTGAACCAAGGCTGTGATTAGGTTAGGAGCTGACTGGCCCCTGCGGAACCCAAACTGAACATCACTGAGCAGGTATAAGAGATAATGGGAACTGCAGATGCTAGAGAATCCAAGATAACAAAGTGTGAAGCTGGATGAACACAGCAGGCCAAGCAGCATCTCAGGGCCACTCTGATGGGGGGTCTGGGCCTGAGGCGTCGGCTTTTGTGCTCCTGAGATGCTGCTTGGCCTGCTGTGTTCATCCAGCTTCACACTTTGTTATCACTGAGCAGGTTATTGCTGACTAGTTGGTGCTTCATAGTAATGTGAATGACCCCTTCCATCACTTTACTAATAATCAAGAGTAGACTAATGGGAGGTAACTGGTCAGGTTGGATTTGTCCTACTTTTCATGTACAAGACATACTTGGGCAATTTTCCACAAGGCTGGGTAGATGCCAGTGTTGTAACTGTGCTGGAACAGCTCGGCTAGGGGAGCAGCAAATTCAGGAACAAAAGTCTCCTGTACTATTGCCGTAATGTTGTCGGGGCCCGTAGCCTTTGCATTATTCAATATTGGTTGTAAATAGTTTTATTTGATTATTTAATTCCCCTTAACATTACT
This sequence comes from Stegostoma tigrinum, assembly GCF_030684315.1. Classification (NCBI taxonomy): domain Eukaryota; kingdom Metazoa; phylum Chordata; class Chondrichthyes; order Orectolobiformes; family Stegostomatidae; genus Stegostoma; species Stegostoma tigrinum. The sequence goes on along the minus strand of NC_081355.1, from coordinate 79,048,089 downwards.
CCTCTCTGCTACATTTTCACTCCCATCACTGTAGAAATCATTTTCCTTACATGTGGCATCTCTGCTAACCTTCTTCAATCTCTCCTTGTGATATTGGCCATTTTATCCTCATCCCATTCCCTTCCAGATCCCCATGCACAGCCTTCACCTTCGACTTCTCTTACTCAATTCACCTGTTCTTTCTCTCCCCCCAGTGCACCTAATTACCCCATTTTGTTTCCACCCAAAACATGCAGCTCCCCCCTTGCCCCACCACTGTGATTCTCCCCTCTGCTTTGTACCTTCCTCCCTACATTCCCCATGATCCTTCTAGTGTCCGACTACCACATTCTTTAAGTTCGGACGGGGTTCATTATGTGTGTGTTTAAGAAAAACAAGTAAGACCATGTATGACGAAGACTTCTATCATATAATCCAGGCACTGTGGAAAGAGACCATTTGGCCCATCAATTCTGCACTGACTTTCCAAAGAGCATCCCATCCAACCTCTGTAACCACACATACACCACGGCTAAATCACCTAGCCTACACATCCCTGAAAACTACGGGCAATATAGCGTGGCCAGTCCACCTAACCTGTACATCTCTGGACTATGGGAGGAAACTACAGCACCCGGCAGAAGCTTACATAGACACAGGGAGAATGTGCAAACTCCACACAGATGGTTGACCGAGTCTGATATTGAACCCAGGTTGCAGTGCTGTGAGGCAGCAGTGTTAACCATTGAGCCGCCGTGCCACAACTTCTCTTGACTTAGTTGCCCGCACCAGGCTTTACCACTTGCACTGTAAGTGCTCATACAAAGAAATAGCTTGATTATGAGGGAAGCAATTTACTGATGAAGTTTATCCTGAGCAGAACTTTGAGATTGCCATCTGCTCCATCAGGTACTCGCTGCATATACATAGTCAGGTTTGTAAACTCATGTTTCCCATTTATACCTAACAAGATTGCGATTGTGAACATAATTGCAGTGGGTTGGAGTGTGAATGAAAATTCATGGCATGCTAATGAATGCAAAAGATGTTCCTCATCATGAAGGCTAAAAAAACTGGCACACTTGAACGGTTCTGGAAAACCATTACCTGCCATTGGAAACTGGATCTTTGCCTCCTATCTGATTAAGTTTCTCTGTCATCTCTCCTAAAAGCTCTAAATGGGTTCAGAAGTTTCTGCCTATTATATACATTATCAATAAGACACAACAGCATTTCCACCTTCTTATCTCAAGGCCAAGAATACAAGTGAAGAGTGGAGGGAATCCTGCCCACACAAAACTAGGCAAGAGCAGTACTAAGATCAAGCAAAACATATTTTTTACAGCAGGCTTGAAAATAATAAATATTCACTTAAACATTCAACATGGTTTGTTAAATACTGAACGTTTCATTTTCATAAAAACTAACAGTAGATTATTATTTATGCACCTATAAGATACAATAATAGCCTGTGGGTATAATTTGAGGGAATCATTAAGCCACATTTGGCTCCCTGTGGCTATAAGTGTATTAATTTGAAATAGATGTGGAACATCATGAGCTATGAGAAAGAAAGGATAACAGGTTATCCAGAACAAAGCTGAATAAAGGAATGGGAAACTGCTCAGACTATTCTGTGATACTAAATGTTTCCACACTTCTGCAATGATGGACAGAATTGATCCAGTATGGTATAGAAATAGCACATGGCATCAATAGATGAAAATATCGAACTAAATGGAAGCTTAGTAAACAACACAAGTAAAGTGTTGTGGTTATTTGTCTGTCCAAATAAAGAAATGGAAGATTAGCAATTCGAATCAATGCCAAGGAAAGAGTGAAATGCAACTGGATCTTCTGAAATGTTTCGGATTTTGGAAATAGAAATTTAAAATTAAATCTATACATTGATGGATTTTGGATGAATAATGTTCAGCTGTATGGCTTGGTGCAATGTAAATCTTGCCCTGGCACTACAGGGCCAGGCATGTTTAAACAAATTATAATTAATGTAGAAGGAAATTATAAGGCCTATAGCATTAAAAACAATGCAACAATCAGGGATACAGCTTTCTGTACTGATGCATATGAGAACAGATGTGGATTCATGATCACAGCTCCCAGACATTTAAGCATCTGGTCTTAACTATATCGGTAAGACAATCTTCGGTGAGTGATCTGGTATTCCCCGATAGGCAAAGAGGAGGAGAAATCCAAGTCATCTGCAGACAAATTCCTATTGGTTACGTTTGTAAATAAACTAACAAAAGTTCAGAAGCAAGTTTGTCCTCTATTAATGTATCATCTAGGAAAACTAGAATATACAAAATGTGTAAAAAGCAAAATAAAGAAAAAATAAACAATCTAGACCTGAAAGGCTCAATAGCTCACATTTTCAATCTTATTATTTCAAAACTCCAGGCCTGTAAGGTAGTAATACATGGCCGTTGCACCCAGTTTTGAATTAAGCTAAGCCATTAGAATGAAAACCTCGATAACAAAGTGTGAAGCTGGATGAACACAGCAGGCCAAACAGCATCTCAGGATCTCAGGAAGCTTTTGTGCTCCTGAGATGCTGCTTGGCCTGCTGTGTTCATCCAGCTTCACGCTTTGTTATCTTGGATTCTCTAGCATCTGCAGTTCCCATTATCTCTGATCAGAATGAAAACCTCCCTTTTTTTGGATGTAGAAGGTCCTAGATTAAATTTGTTTGAATAATTTCAATCTAACTTTTTTTAGATAAATCCTGCCCTTAACTTGGCAATTTTAAAGTCCAGTGGAATGGCTGACACAAAAAAAATTACAGTGATACTTCAGAGAATAGGATAAAGGTACATTGCTGCAGAAGTGGACTAGTCATTGTCTGACACTTCAGCTACAGTTATAGCTCACTGAGAATTTCACAATGCTAACACTGGATGGCTGTATTTATTAACCCTTTCTCTTCTTAATAGGTATAAAATATCACAAAAATTGAAGTGTGTACTATACTGCTTTCATTGACATTCCACTTCATATCTGTTTTGTAATCAGTTGATTAATTCTCAGCTAAGTAATGTGAGCACTAAAGTTTTAAGGACAGCAGACTTACATAGCACAAGGTGGCACACCTTCTCCTTGAGGAGCACAGGGTTCTTTCTCTTCTAGAGATGGACATTCTTTCCCACCACCGACAGGAAATTGCTTAATACTGGAAGTTCTCAGACGGAATCCTTTTGTAGATGACACACTGTAACAAGTCTTTGAGCATGGGCTCCATTCGGACCACTCTGAGATTAGACAATCTTTTGGGACTACACAAGACTGGAAGGTGATTGGCAGTTTCTCTTGTGTGCAAAAGCTGACAAGAAGGACAAAACAAAATATCAGTTTAAAACTTACTTCAGCACATTTTTAACATCTGTTTGGCTAAGAAATTTTACATTTAACAACCTTCAGCTACATGTTTAGAAGGAAAGTAAAGTGAACCTTTCAGAACTATGAACACACCCACATTAATTAAGAAATTCACATTCCAGCTCTGCACGTGAAATTTTCATCCCCTTCTAAAGCAGAAGTGAAATGATGAGGCTGAACAAACAAGCTTATACAGCTCTGAATGTACTATTATTGGCAATTTAAAGATATGAATAATTGGATTAATTAAATTAGAAAATATTACAACACTGCAAAATATAGGCATGGGGCAATTTAATTCATATTTTTGATTTGGAACTTGTATTAATTTCCTTCATTGTAGCTGTTGGATAGCCATTCAGAAACCTCCACCAAAGAGTCATACAACTGACCCCAAACAGGTGATGAATTTCAATGGAGAGCTGCTGAAAAAAATGACACAAGTTAAATTGGACATTTAATGAGAAACATTTTCCTGAAACGTCTACTTGCCCTCAGCTAGCATTGAAGGGCACTGCTGTATTACATTGGCTCTTTGAGCATATGACAAGTCAGACACAGCATTAGTATATATATTAGTATATTAGTATACATAAGAAGCATGTCATCAGCAGTTAAATGCTCAATAACTCACATTTTCAATCTCATTATTTCAAAAAGATAAAGATACATAGAGATGGTTTGGTGAAGTTAGTGCAAATGCTGCTTCCTAAATGACCTGATTAAGTAATGTAAGGTGGCTTTTTTGTTTGTTTCTCTTGTGGTATGCTTGGAAACAGGAAGAGTATTTAGTTGGATGGGACAGGACAGCATCTTTCAACATGGTGTGTCAGATTAGAACTTGATGGACAGCATCACATAAAGCTTGTTGTCACTGCAGCTCTACTCCCTTTCCCTATTATCCTGTGGGCACGGAGAGTCCGTATTTGCTGCCCCCTAGCTATGTGAACCCTTTGTGTAGACAGGTTGTCTATTCTTCTCACCTCCCTGAGAGGATGCAGTACTGCAAGACCCTGCAGCAAATCCAAGAGCACAAGACAAACCCCTCAGGAATACTCCAGGTTACTTCACATATGCTACAATAGAAATCACTGAAAATGTTACCTTTCCCCAGTTTGGGTGCCTGGTCTTTGATGCAGAATAGGTCCCACATTGCAACCTCACACTGAATATTTGAAAAGTGACAGCTGAATATGGGCACAGGGCTGTCAAAAAAATCTGGAATCCCAGAGAGATTTCAGCCGATTGGTTGTGTGATATCAGGATCGAACTCAAAACCTACCACTGCAAGCATGGGATGCACCTATCATGTATCACTTCCCTGGTGAACTGTGATTGGAGTCTCTGTAATTTTGCTGAAAACAGTGCTATATAATTGAGTTTCTAGCCTTATGTGTGGAAAGAACACTGGACATCATTGATTCATGTTCAGCTGGCAGCATACTTCTCTTGACATACGATTTAGTGAAGTGTGATAAAATTGCTGTTAAATAATCCATCAGAATCTTAGTTCTTTATTAGACTCACTGCTCCATCTCTTTACCAAACATGCTTGAGGCTCTGACACAGGCTCTGCCATCTACATTTTCCAATTTGGTTTACAGCTGTTGATTGCTTCTTTATTTTGATTTGCATTGTCACTTCCACTTGTAGAAGAAATAACTTCAGGCTAGTTTTCAAGCTCCTAGAACTGGATGTGTATTAATTCCCTGGTTGTAAAGCAGGAGCAGATGGGACTAGAGATTTCTATTAAGGGCTCTGTGGCTTTTTGCGCATCAATTCTCATGTGCATTTCATGGAAAACTGCATTGCAAAGGACGGTCTTAACTGAAACAGGAAAAGGATAATTTCGAGAATATAAATGGGCCTCTCCATTACACTTTACAGCCAATGAATTACTTTTGAAGTATAGTTCTCTGTTGTAACGTAGGAAAGGTAGCAGCCAATTTGCACACAGAAAGCTATCACAAGTAGCAATGTGTCAATGATCAGATAATCTATTTTAATGATCTTGATGAGGGACAAATATTGGCCAAGACAATGAGGAGAATTGGGCCTTTTATCTCCAGCTGAGACAAGGCAGGGTCTCAGTTTAATCTCTTTGAAAGATGCACTTCCAACAGAGTAATGTACCTTCAACTTGGCACTGGAGTACTGGCTTTGATTTTCATACTCAAATCCTGGATTTGAATCTCTTGATGTAGAGGTATGAGTATTAAATGAGCCATGGCTGACACCTAATACCCTTCAAATGAGGAAGCGATGACACTATAACTTCAATATCATTTTCCAGGGATAATGGGAACTGCATCAATGTGGACTTCACCAGTTTCAAAATCTCCCCTTCCCCCACTGCATCCCTAAACCAGCCCAGTTCATCCCCTCCCCCCACTGCACCACACAACCAGCCCAGCTCTTCCCCCCCACCCACTGCATCCCAAAACCAGTCCAACCTGTCTCTGCCTCCCTAACCGGTTCTTCCTCTCACCCATCCCTTCCTCCCACCCCAAGCCGCACCCCCAGCTACCTACTAACCTCATCCCACCTCCTTGACCTGTCCGTCTTCCCTGGACTGACCTATCCCCTCCCTACCTCCCCACCCACACCTTCTCCACCTATCTTCTTTACTCTCCATCTTCGGTCCGCCTCCCCCTCTCTCCCTATTTATTCCAGTTCCCTCCCCCCATCCCCCTCTCTGATGAAGGGTCTAGGCCCGAAACGTCAGCTTTTGTGCTCCTGAGATGCTGCTTGGCCTGCTGTGTTCATCCAGCCTCACATTTTATCATTTTCCAGGGACTGGTTTGGGTCAATACCTGTCTTGAAGGACTGGTGTAGAAACTTGCCATCGGTACTAAAGATTGAAAGATCTGCAGAGAAGCAGCTGGTAATGTTTGCACAGATAAGGCCAACTCATCCTTTGCTGCAGTAAGGGCAGGAAAGATTGTGCTGCTGTCAGAAATGCAGCTACCACTCAGATTTTACAAAATGGCATTCTTTAAAGCCAACAGCCGTATAACACCAGGAACACCATGTTGCTGTTGTTTGAAAGTCACAAAAATCCTGTTAAATGTTTCTCTATAGTTAATAATGGAGCTTCCTATTTTGACATATTGAAATGGCCATAAGGCCATTTGGCCCATCAATAAGATTGCAACTGATCTGATAACCTTCAACTGCACTTTGCTATCTTAGCTCCATAACCTTACTGATTAGAAATCTGTTTATCACAAAATGTTAAACTCTGTTATAAGGGATTCAATAGCTGAGCATTTAGAAATAGATAATATAGTTAAGCTGGGCCAGGATGTTTTCATAAAGGGGAAATCATGACTGACAAATTCACTACAGTTCTCTGAGGAGATAGCAAACAAGATAGATAAAGAAGAATGAGTAGACGTAATATACTTGGATTTTCAAAATAAATTCCACTAGCTTTTTATGAGTCCTACACTAGAAATCCCAAATCCCAATACATTGCAGCTTTCTGCAGTCTTTCTCCACTTCAATAATATTCAGCTCTTCCATTCTTCTTGGCAACTTGAGTAAACTCACATTATATTCCATCAATCATGTTTTTGCCCATTCATTTAACCAGTATATACTCTCTACAGACCTGTGTCATCTTCATTTCTTGCTTTTTTACATATTTTTGTATCTTCTACAAACTTGGCAACAGTACATATGTTACTCTATTCAACACCTGGCTGCAAATCTTAATGCCACGTTTAGCTGAATGCAGTCTTAGTTTCAAGGATAGCCCTCTCACCTCACATCTGAAATTCAGATCTTTTAATCATGTTTGGAACAAGGATATGATGAGGTCTGGAGCTGAATGGTCCTAAATGGGTGGCTCAGTGGTTAGCACTGTAGCCTTACAGTGACTTAAGTTAGAGATTCTCCCATAAGAGGAACTAACTTCATATCTACGTTGCAGGACCCCTCAGGATCTTCCAACTTCCAATGAAGTCAGCTCTTCTAAACTCAAACAAATACAGGCCTAGTCCCTGTCCAATCTTTCCTCGTCAGACAATCCGCTAATTCCAGGTATTCTCTGAACTGCTTCTAATGTATTAACATCCTTCCTTTAAAAAGGTGACCACTACTGTGCATAGTACTCCAGATACGGTCTCAACAATGCTCTGTATAACTGAAGCATAATCTGCCTGCTTTTGTATTCTATTCCCCTGATAAGAGATGATGACATTCCATTCTCTTTCCCAATTATTTGGACATTCATCTTTTGTGATTCATGTAATAGGGCATCCAGATCACCCTGCAGCTTGGAGCTCTACCATCTCTCGTAATTTGGATAATCTGCTCATATCTATTCTTCCTGCCAAAATGGACAATTTCACACTTTCTCACATTATGTTTGATTTTCCAAATCTTTGTCAACTTACTTAATATTCACATCCATTCATAAGCACCTTATGTCCTCCTCACAACTCATTTTCTGACCAATCTTTGTGTTATCAGCAAATTTTGCAACCATACCTGCGGTTCCTTCATTCAAAACAATCATATACAGCATAAACCGTTGAGGCTTCAGCACTGACTTCTGTGGCACAGAACCCATGACAGCTTGTCAGCCTGAAAAAAAATGACCCATTTATTCTTACTCACAGCTTCCTGTCAGCTAGCCAATTGTCTATCCGATTAAGGGAGGAAAATACAGTATGAGAGTAATGTACAGACGTGAAAAACAATTGCACAAGTTTCTATAGGTATGTGAGGAGAAAAAGATGAGTAATGGCAAATATGGGTCCCCCACAATCAGAAATGGGAATGTATAATGGGGAACAAAGAAATGGAAGCCCAATTAAATATGCACTTCAGTTCTGTCTTCACAAAGGAAAATATCAATAACATTCCAAAATACAGGATCTAATTGGAAGGAGGGAATGAAAGAAATTAATGTCATTAGGGAAATAATTTTGTGAGAACAGACAGGATTAAAGACAGATAAATCCCCAGGCCCTGGTAGCCTTCACATCAGAGAATTTAAGGAAGTGGCTCTCGAAACAGCTGATGTACTAGTGGTCATCTTCTGAAATTCTATAGAATCTGGAAAAATTCCTACGGTTTGGAGGATAACTTATATAAGCATACTATTTAAGAAGGGTTATATAGAGAAAACAACAAATTATAGAACGCACTATATTTTTAGTACTTTGTTGATGGCAAATACATCTTTCAAATGTGGATGATCAGAGCTGCCTGCCCACATACAGCTTGCAATTTTATTTTGGATGCATGTGCTGTCTGCAGAGAAAGAATTCATATTAAAGCTCTATAGTTAGTCTCCCACTGTGACTGACAAGCATTTATGTTGTTACGTGGCATTAGTGTGGAACTTGTTTCTGTAACTAAAGTAAAAATCATTTCAGGATTGCTTCAGAGCAGCTGGAACTTGATAATGTGAGAGAGTTGAACTCAAAGACACAATACAGCTGAAGTAAAACCATAAGAGATAACAAGGTGTAGAGCTGGATGAACACAGCAGGCCAAGCTGCAGCAGAGGAGCAGGAAAGCTAATGTTTCGGGCCTAGAACCTTCTTTCCATCACTGGATTAATAATATAGATGCTACTGAAGCTAACCCACAGCTTTGTCACACTTTGTCTCAAGGTCAGAAATCACAATACCAGGTTACAGTCCATCAGATTTATTTGAAAACACGAGCTTTCAGAGTCTTACTCTTTCTTCAGGTGTTAGTGAGTGAGGTAATATCAGACACAGAATTTATAAGTAAAAGATCAAAGGGTCACTCCATTGATGAGGATGTACTAAAC